>NC_035449.2:21244839-21861089 GCF_002127325.2 Helianthus annuus
ATGACGACAAGTAATTAAACAGCCAAGAGTTAGACGAAAGGCCGACCAGGTCAGACTTGCTAGCCGAACGGCTAGGCTGTTCGAACAGCCCAGCCGATCGGACATGCCAGCCGATCGACCGGGCCAGCCGATCGGCTAGCACATGGTTCCACACTTTTCGAATCTTATGAAGTATGCTATTGACGAAGTGATGTTCGATCGAATACGCTACTCGATTGGTAAACATTACTCTTCGGATCATGAGATATTATGCTTCAACACTTAATCGTTTTTACAACTCGTTCGTAGTATGGAATGCCAGCCGATCGAACAGGCTGTTCGATCGATCGACATCCTGTTGAGAATCACTTCAAAAGTTCCAAGCCGATCGGTTAAGCCGGCCGATCGAACGGACTGTTCGATCGATCGACCTGAAAGGTAAGGACATTTTAGTGTTCTCATATACTACAACGAAAACTTCAAAAGTTCAAATCCTCAAACACAAACACACCAGAGGAAGAAACAATCCACTCGAATGGCCCAGCCGATCGAGCCTACCGGCCGATCGAACAGGACTGTCCAAACGGACATACCAGCCGATCGAACAGCCCGTTCGATCGAACCTGCCGTTCGATCGACCAGCCTATTCGATCCATCCACATTTGTTTACATTTCCACGTTACTCATTGTTGTGCTATCGAACTATTCAGGCTAACCCTACTCTCAGCGCTCCCTTCAATCCATAATCAATCACTGTGAGTATACTCGAACCCTTTTTGCTTTAGCACTTTTGGGTGTTACATACGTTACTTATCAAGATCACAATCGAACACACTATTCAAACTACTTGAACGCTAACCGATTGCATGTATTACGTGATTAAATGTATGCTTGTTGTTATGTTTACACGTGGAAAGCTGTCTACCTGCCTTAGCAACGTAGTACTATAGTTTGGACTCAGCACCCGTTCACACGGGGGTTGTTAAGGACAATTACTTGCATGGTTTACGGTGGTAATCATGTATTGCGAACTGTCTCGGACAGTCAACCCGCAGTCGTTGGTATCGATAGGTCCATGTCGATAATTAACATACTTCGTTTTCTTCTGTGTACGTGCTGGTTATGCGTAAACTATTCGAACTCTATATGCTATTATCAAACTTGTATGCTCACCTTTACATTATATGTATTGACTTTATTTTAACGTATATGACAGGTGTTTAGGATGCTTACTTGCTCTATCTGCTGTGAAATCAAGGCTAGGAAAGAGTCTAGAAACCAAGACAATTTATATTTATGTACCTAAATCTGAGTTGTCGGAACATGTTTTGTTTGAAGGATATCTATGTCTGTAATAACTAAATTTATCTTATGGGTCACGGTATGGGACGTGATATTTAAACTATTCGGTAATAATAGTTGTTATGGAATTTCTTTGAACAATCTGTTTCGCTCAGTGCCATGCCCCGATGATTCCGCCATCGGTTGGGGTGTGACAGATTGGTATCAGAGCCATAACTATAGGGAATTAGGTTAGACACGACCTAGTCCGGGTCGCTGTCTTAGAGACCTAGACTATAGTTAGGAACCAACAGACCAAGTTTGTGTGCCTTATTCTGCAATCCTTCGCTATCACTGCACTCGAATTTTCAATTAAAGTCAGGCGATTCTATCAGGAATAGGTGTGAAAACCATAAACTCCCGACTAAATTGACTGACTTATGCTGATTTTATTCATTTATTCATGCTTATCTCATTATTTTCGCCAACAAACAAGGGAGATTATACTAAACTAGGAGTGAAATCCATATTTTGATGAATAATCTCCCTTATTTTATTAAAAGCTCAGGAACAGAGGTCGTTAAGTCAGGGGTGAAACCCGAACCTTGACAATTTGTTCCGAACTTTATTTCATCTCACCAAAGTATTCGACGGACTCCAACGACCTGAACTCACAAGTATGACCTAGGGAATGCGTGTGGAATGCCCAAGAATCGAGGCAGAAACACGACCTCTAGAGTCGAAAGTGATGACAAGTCTACTGTGAATAGTCGAGTTGCCTTGGGTAGTCGATGTCTAATAGCCGCAGACAATCTATCTCTCGATTTTATGTGTTTCGATTCTGAGAACCGCAACCGTGTACTCGAATGACTCGTTGATTTTTATGTGTTTATGTGTGCTTTCTCTGTTTTGTGCTTATACTTTGGGATGTTATTCGATTTTGCTATCATTTCAATCGACACACACGACTCGTACTGTTATTCTACCCCTAATCGATCTCCAGTTGCTGCAATCTAGACGATATTACGATATGATATGCTATACGACTAAGTTAGGCTATACTATATTGTGCTACTCGATATGCCATACTCGATCGCTATATGAACGACACTCGACTTGGAAGGATAGGTTTATGTTTTTTGACTGCCTCTGTGATTAAATGCGTATGTGCCTTTTGTGACTATGTGCTTCTGTGCTCTACTTGCTAATGTGCTTCTGTGGTTATGAGGATTCTGTGCTTTTGTATCTATGAGATTACGTGATATGTGTTTCGACGTGTTCCTAAGCTTTAGTAAGTAGTAGACGTGTGAGGTGAGATTCGATTCTGATGTGTCTGAGACCTACGACGATGTCTGTTGCAGACCATGTCGTCATCCGGACAACGAACCCCACTTACTCGCCAAGAAAAGAAAGACAGACGTCTTGCTGCTATCATCGCCAAGCAAGTAGCGAAAGCTGTGAGCGATGTTTACGAAAACGTCAGCAAATCATCTGAGGAGTCGAGAACTGAAGCTCCCAAAGATGCCGCCAAGACTGTTTTCAGCTTCAAACAGTTCAAGGCATGCGGACCAAAGAAATTCACCGGAGAAGATGGCCCTACCGCTATGTTTCAATGGTTCGATTCCATCGAAGTCACCCTGCGCCAAAGCGGCTGTCCTGAGAATCTCCGCACACTCAATGCTACTGGCGTCTTCCAGTCCCGTGCTCTAGACTGGTGGACGGCCGAACGAAACAAGCGCGGAAATGATGCAGCTTATGAGCTGACATGGAAAGAGCTGAAAGCCATTATGATGGACGAATTCTGCCCTCCCCATGAACGCCAAAAGCTGGAGGACGAGTTTTGGAACATCAAGCAGGAGGCTGGAGACAACGCTGCCCTGACTGCTCGCTTTAAACAGCTTAGCATCATCTGTCCCGATCAGGTCAAGACCCCAGATCAAACCATCAAGAAGTACCTTCGAGCTCTACCCGACTGTGTAGCCGATTTTGTTCACGCCGCCAAGCCAGCAACGATCGAAGAGACTTACCTACTCGCCGCTGAGATCAATGACAAGCGAGTGAAGTCTGGTTTTTGGGATAAGCATACCAAGTCTCTACACCAAGCCACCGCAGCACCCACCGACTCATCTGCTCAATCCTCCAAGTCATCAAGAAGGAAGAAGAAGAAGAACAACAACAGCTCCAGCAACAAGAGTTGTGCTGCCGCGACAACTGCCACTCCTCTACAAGCTGTACCAGCTCAGCAGCAACAGCACCACCGCTCAGCTCCAGTGATCAATGCACCGCCAGCGAAGCGTGCATACACAGGCCCTCACCCACTCTGCCCGACATGCTCGTATCATCATCCAGTGGGTCTAGCCTGTCGTTTTTGCGCTCACTGCAACCTCTACGGTCATTTCACTGCGAACTGTCGCTATGGTCCCCGTCAAGCCCCAATTCAAGCCACTGTCAACCAAGCTCTACTCCCTGCCCCACAAGGCCAACAAGCAGCTCAAGCACCAGCAGCCAATGCTCGAGTCTGCTTTGCATGTGGTGACCCTAACCATTTTGCAAACAGGTGCCCGAACAGGGTGGTTAAGCAAGAGCCCCAGCAGCAACAACAACAACAACAGCCTCAACAACAACAGCAAGCAGCCCATGCTCGAACCTTCAACATCAATGCCCGTCAGGCTCAGGCGGATAACAACGTGGTTAATGGTACGTTCCTTGTGAATGGTATTTATGCATCATGTTTGTTTGATACTGGAGCCGATAACTGCTTTGTGTCGTTTGAATTCGAGAAGCTCCTTAGTCGTAAGCGCTCCTATCTGTCCTCATCATTCGAAGTCGAAGTCGCTACAGGAAGAACCGTCGCAGTTAACTCTGTTCTTCGTGATTGTACTCTCGAACTCAACAATCACATCTTTCTAATCGACCTTATTCCAATGCAACTCGGAAGCTTTGATGTCATAATAGGCATGGACTTTCTTCGCGAAAACCATGCTGAAGTTGTATGCTTCGAAAAGATGATTCGATTCTCGCTCGCGAATGGTGATCTATTGTGTGTGTACGGTGAAACAACGTCGAAAGGTCTCAAGCTCATGTCTTGTATCCAAGCCAGCAAGTATCTCCGCAAGGAATACCGAGCCTTCTTGGCCAACATTGTAGTAGCGGAGAAGGAAAAGAAAAAGAAAGTTGAAGTCAAAGATGTTCCAGTGGTTCGTGAATTTCCTCGGGTGTTCCCTGATGATCTTCCCGGACTACCACCCAGTCGTGATATCGACTTTCGCATCGACCTCATTCCTGGAGCTAACCCCGTTGCCAAAGCCCCTTACCGACTCGCGCCATCCGAAATGAGGGAACTCTCGAACCAACTCCAGGAATTACTCGAAAAAGGCTTTATTCTCCCAAGCACCTCTCCTTGGGGCGCGCCAGTCCTTTTCGTCAAAAAGAAGGACGGATCGTTCCAGATGTGCATCGACTATCGGGAATTGAATAAGCTAACCATCAAGAACCGATACCCCTTGCCCCGAATCGACGATTTGTTTGATCAGCTACAAGGCGCATCATGTTTCTCGAAAATCGGCTTACGCTCAGGCTACCATCAATTGCGGATTCAAGAGGAAGACATTCCCAAAACCGCTTTTCGAACCCGTTATGGCCATTACGAATTTGTTGTTATGCCCTTTGGTCTAACCAACGCACCCGCGGTTTTTATGGACCTAATGAATCGCGTGTGTAAGCCTTATCTTGACCGTTTCGTCATCATGTTCATCGACGATGTCTTGATTTATTCCAAAACGAAAGCCGAACACGCGCAACATCTACGTTTGGTTCTCGAGTTACTCCAGGGGAACCAACTCTATGGCAAGTTCTCCAAGTGCGAATTCTGGTTGGAGGAGGTTCAGTTTCTGGGTCACATCATGAATAGTCAGGGTATCCATGTCGATCCCGCGAAGATTGAAGCTGTCAAAAGCTGGATACACCTAAGAACCCGTCAGAAGTTCGTTCTTTTCTCGGACTAGCGGGCTATTATCGACGATTTATTGAAGGATTCTCCAAGATCGCTGTGCCACTTACCGCTCTTACTCATAAAGACAAGCCTTTTGTGTGGGGAAACGCACAAGAGACTGCCTTCCAAACCCTCAAGCATATGCAGTGCAACGCTCCGATTCTTACGCTGCCCGACGGAAGCGGCAATTTCATTGTCTACTGTGATGCTTCTAACCTTGGTCTCGGCTGTGTCCTCATGCAGCGAGACAAGGTTATAGCCTACGCATCTCGTCAGCTCAAGATCCACGAGAAGAACTATACGACCCATGACCTCGAGCTAGGCGCGGTTGTCTTTGCATTGAAGATTTGGCGACACTACCTGTATGGCACTAGGTGTACGATCTACACTGATCACAGGAGTTTACAACATATCTTTAATCAGAGAGAGCTTAATATGCGTCAACGCCGATGGGTAGAACTTCTCAATGATTATGACTGTGAGATTCGTTATCACCCAGGCAAGGCGAATGTGGTTGCCGACGCGCTCAGCAGAAAGAGTTACGTGCTCAGTACCCGAAACATCCAAGCCCAGCACAATCTCGAAACCCTTATCCACGAAGCTCAACATGCTTGCTTTAACGAGCGTACATTGAAGAAAGAAAGGATCTATCACGATGGAGCTCAGTTGGTAAGCAAATCCGATGGGATATTCTATTATCTGGACCAAATTTGGATCCCTAAGCGGACCAAATTGCGAAAGATTATCATGAATGAAGCCCACAAATCCCGGTATTCTATTCATCCCGGTGCAGATAAGATGTACCAGGACCTTCGTTATAAGTACTGGTGGCCGGGCATGAAACGAGATATCGCCCTCTACGTTGGAAGATGTCTAACTTGCGCAAGAGTCAAGGCTGAACATCAAAGACCTTCTGGCTTACTCGAACAACCGTCGATACCTATATGGAAGTGGGAGAGTATAGCTATGGATTTCATAACAAAACTCCCGCCCACGCCATCAGGTCACGACAGTATTTGGGTCATAGTCGATCGTCTAACGAAATCAGCCTACTTTTTGCCGATACGAGAAGACTATAAGGTGGAACGACTAGCCCAAATCTACACCGACGAGATCATTTGTAATCATGGTACGCCTCGTGACATCATTTCAGATCGTGACGCTAGGTTCACTTCGCTATTGTGGGAAACGTTTCAAGCGGCCCTTGGTACGTCGCTTAATCTGAGTACTGCATTCCATCCTCAAACCGACGGACAGACTGAAAGAACGATCCGTACTCTTGAAGACATGCTCCGAGCGTGTGTCATAGATTTTGGTGGTAGTTGGAACAAACACCTGCCATTGGTGGAATTCTCGTACAATAACAGCTATCATGCCAGCATCCAAATGGCACCTTTCGAGGCTTTGTATGGTAGAAGATGTCAATCGCCTATTGTGTGGCACGAGATCGGTCACTCGCAACTAACCGGTCCCGAGATTCTACAAGAAACGACTGACAAAATCCACCAGATTCGAGACAACTTGGTGAAAGCTCGGAACAGACAGAAAAGTTACGCCGATAGAAGACGCAAGCCCCTTGAATTTGACGTTGGCGACTACGTACTCCTAAAGGTATCCCCTTGGAAGGGTGTAGTCAGATTCGGCAAGAAAGGGAAACTGGCGCCTCGATATGTTGGACCTTTTAGGATTCTGGAAAGGATCGGAAAAGTCGCCTACAGACTCGAACTACCGGAGGAACTCAGTAACGTCCACTCGACTTTCCACATCTCTAACCTCCGAAAATGCCTTGCTGATCATGATCTAATCGTATGTCACGGCCCTCGGCCCCGGTTTGACCCGGTTCAAGAGCCGCAGGACAGGAATCCCGTGGTATTTAATTTAGGTGACAGCGGAAGTCTTTTAACACAGGATCTTTTAATACTAAAATGCCCGTTTAATATATTACATAAAGTTTTAGGGATAAAATCCCATAATTTACAATAAGATGATTTCGCAAGGAAATCTTTATTTCTCAAAACATGTTTCTTTATTTATTTATACGGAGCCACTTCTCTGAGCTTGTAGTGCTTCACGGCACTTTCCTTGGATCACAACAGATCACCTGAAACATGTTTGGAAAAGGTTTTGTCAGCGGGGAAATACTGAGTGAATCATTCATTTTACTAAAACGACACATTTGTTATAATTTACAGTATTAAGAGCGATTACAATGTTTCTGATATCAACCAACTACCCACAGTACTTGTCACTCGAACATCCATTGGTAGCCTCTTTGCCCGATGGTGTCTGTGACTATGGTCATATCACTCATTGGCTAACTCGTTGTCCAATAGTGACGGTTATCAAGTAATGTATACAAAACCCCACATACCGGCTGTAATTTGGTGATTACATAGACTTAATCCCTGTAATTATAACTTTGAAAATAACTTGGAGTTTTGTAAAACAGTTGATAAAAAGAGAATGACTCACATTGCAGATTTAACGAGCAAAGTACAAGCCTACTGATTTGCCTTGATTAACCTAATTTAACAATAATGCACACACACAAACGGGTTAGTAACTAATACAGCAGTTACGACAATTCATGAGATTAAACCCTCACAATGATTTACAAGTGCAATACTTAATAATTCAACGGATTCACGACGAATAACAGAGCATAGTCCGAATTCGAACATCACTCAAATATTCAAGTCGAAATCACGACGAATAATCAAAGTACAAGCTCAATTTGAGCAGCACTCGGACAATCGTTGGATAGTTATAATCGATCGGACGTTGAATCGTAATAGCGATCGAGTTATTACCCTGATTGCGGCAGCACTTCGTGACCCATGTGTTTTTAATTGTACTATTACTGCTCTAATCCGACGTTCACAGTGAATTTGTGCGTCGTTTCAACTTCCTCAGGCAAGTCCCAAGGTCCTCTATTTATACCCGGAAAATAGCCTCGCTTACGGACCGTAAGCCGTAACCCTTACGGTCCGTAAGGGGTGTGGTCTAATTATAGGGTAGCCTAGTCGGTGGTATAGGTTTGATGAGTCAACTACCTCAAAAATTCTCAGTTTAGACAACGAAAATTATTGATAATTATCACTAGGGTTTAACCCCCCTCTGGGTTTTAGGGGCCCTGATCCTGATTCCGATTGTTCTGAAAATTTTAGGGTTAATGCAGAATTACTTGGGTGTCTCAATTAGAGTTTCCTTAATAGATAATTATCATTATAAGTATTACTTTTAGTGAGAGTTGTTACATCCTCCCCACCTTAAGAAAAATCTCGTCCTCGAGATTTATTGGAATAAATGAGGATATTTGCGCTTCATTTCTGATTCTAGCTCCCAAGTGTATTCTGGTCCTCTCTTTGAATTCCATTTGACTTTGACTAACACTAGTCGTTTGTGCTCGAGAAACTTGACTTTTCTATCTTCGATCTGTAGTGGTTTTTCTATGAATTTTAGTTTTTCGTTTACCTCCACATCTTGAAGAGGTACTACCAGGGATTCGTCTGATAAACATTTCTTGAGATTGGATACATGAAATACATCATGTACTCCAGCTAGTTCTTCTGGTAGTTGTAAGCGATAAGCAACTGGTCCTATTCGTTGTATCACTGGGAATGGTCCGACATACCTTGGACTCAGTTTTCCTTTCTTACCAAATCGTACTACTCCTTTCCAAGGGGAAACTTTCAATAGTACTTTGTCTTCGATTTGAAATTCTACTGGCTTGCGGCGATTATCTGCATAGCTTTTCTGGCGATCTCTAGCCGTTTTCAGTCTTTCCTTGATCTGAGTTATCTTCTCAGTAGTTTCTTGTACAATTTCTGGACCTGATAATTGACTTTCTCCTATTTCTGCCCAACATACTGGAGTTCTGCACTTGCGTCCATACAGTGCCTCGAATGGAGCAGTTTCAATGCTTGAATGATAACTATTGTTATAGGAGAATTCAATTAAAGGTAAATGGTTATCCCAATTACCACCAAAATCTATTACACATGCTCGGAGCATGTCTTCCAAAGTTTGTATCGTCCTTTCACTTTGTCCGTCGGTTTGTGGATGATATGCAGTACTCAGATTTAGTCGGGTTCCCATTGCTTTCTGGAAACTAGTCCAGAAATGAGAAGTAAAACGACTATCCCTGTCCGATACAATGGAGAGTGGGACTCCATGTAAAGATACTACTTCATCTACGTACAACTTGGCTAGCTTTTCCATGCTAAAGGTTTCTTTCATTGGTAGAAAATGAGCTGATTTGGTTAATCGATCCACAATTACCCAAATTGCATCATTACCTTTTCTGGTCTTGGGTAACTTAGTAACAAAATCCATTGTTATGAGTTCCCATTTCCATACAGGCATTTCTAGCTGTTGTAGTAATCCTGAAGGTTTATGGTGTTCGGCCTTAACTTGTGAACAAGTTAGACACTTAGATACGTATTCGGCTATATCCTTTTTCATTCCTATCCACCAGAAATTATTTCTTAAATCTTGGTACATCTTATTATTTCCTGGGTGTACGGTATACCTAGATTTATGAGCTTCTTCTAAAATCTTATTTCTTAATTCTCCTTGCTTAGGTACCCAATTTCGTTTCTTGTGGAATTTCCAAATTCCATCCTTTCCTTGCTCTAATTCCTTTATGTAACCTTTCATTCCTTCGGCATCGTCCTTGATTGCCGTTTCCTTGACTTTCTTCAATTGTTCCATTAAATCTATTTGTAGATTTAATCTAAGAGCACGGACTCACTTTTGCTTCTCATGATACTTACGACTTAAGGTATCTGCGACTACGTTTGCCTTTCCTTCGTGATATTGAATATCACAGTCGTAATCACTTAAGATTTCCATCCATCTTCTTTGTCTCATATTTAACTCTTTTTGCCCAAATATGTACCTTAAGCTTTTATGATCTGTATAAACAGTAAACTTACTTCCATACAGATAATGTCTCCAGATTTTAAGGGCAAAAATTATGGCTCCTAATTCTAGGTCATGAGTCGTATAATTTTCCTCGTGCTTTTTCAACTGCCTAGAGGCATACGCAATTACCTTCTTGCGTTGCATCAACACGCATCCGTGTCCTAATTTTGAAGCATCACAGTAGACTTCAAAGTCTTCTGTTCCTTCAGGTAAAGCTAAAATTGGAGCATTTGTCAATCTGTGCTTTAAAATCTTAAAAACTTCTTCTTGTCTAGGTCCCCATTCAAACTTAACGGCTTTACAGGTCAACTTAGTCAAGGGTACAACTATCTTAGAGAAATCCTTAATAAATCTTCTGTAATATCCAGCTAAGCCTAGAAAACTTCTAATTTCCATAGCTGTTTGTGGGACCTTCCATTTAGTGATTGCTTCTATTTTAGCAGGATCTACATGAATTCCTTCGTGATTTACCACATGACCTAAGAATTGCACTTCTTGCAGCCAAAATTCATACTTCGAGAATTTGGCATAGAGCTTTTCTTTTCTTAACAAAGTTAAGAGTACATGTAGGTGCTCGCAATGTTCCTTTTGGCTTTTGGAGTAAATAAGTATATCGTCGATGAAAACGATCACAAATTTATCCAAGTATGGTTTACATATCCTATTCATCATGTCCATGAATGTTGCGGGTGCATTCGTTAATCCAAAGGGCATGACTGTAAATTCATAATGACCATACCTAGTTCTGAAAGCAGTTTTAGGTATGTCCTCCTCTTGTACTTTCAGTTGGTGATATCCAGATCTTAAGTCTATCTTGGAAAAATATCTAGCGCCTTGAAGTTGATCAAAAAGATCATCAATCCTAGGTAATGGGTATCGATTCTTAATTGTAACCTTATTTAATTCTCTATAATCGATACACATTCTCATCGATCCATCCTTCTTTTTCACAAACAACACTGGTGCTCCCCAAGGGGATGAACTAGGTTGTATAAATCCTTTGCTTAGTAATTCGTCTAATTGCTTTTTCAGTTCTAGCATTTCGGTGGGTGCTAATCGATAAGGTGCTTTTGCTATTGGTGTAGTACCCGGAATTAAATGAATTCTAAACTCTACCTCTCTATCAGGTGGTAACCCAGGTAATTCTTCTGGAAAAATATCTGGGTATTCTGAGACTACAGGGATATCCCGCAGTTCCTTATTTTTAGTGTTAATGATTACAGAAATCATATACACCATTTCTTGTTTTCTCGAATAACTAGCTAATTTCATCACTGAGATGAATTTCAATGGTTTTCGAGGTCTATCTCCTGTAATCAAAATCACATCTCCTGTGGGGGTACGAATTTCTACGGAATTCTTATCACAGAGGATTCGAGCATGGTTGGCTACTAACCAATCCATTCCTAATACCACATCGAATCCGGCTAATTTCATAGGTAACAGGTTTGCAGAAAATTTATGGCCTAATAGTTCTATTTTTCCTTCTTGCAAAACTTTATCTATGTTAACAGATTTCCCTTCTGCGGTTTCGACCGTAAAAATCTGCCTGAGGGTGGTTAAGGGTAAGTTAAGAGCTTGGAAGAATGAAGTGTTAATGAAACTTTGGTTTGCACCAGAGTCAAATAATACTTTTGCATAGACGTTATGCATTAAAAACGTACCCGCTATCACATCTGGAATGAGTTCGGCTTCTTGAGTGGTCAGCTGGAATGCTCAGGCATTCTTCTTGGTTGTCCCTTCCGTTGGTTTGCCTTTGTTATCTGCTGGTTTGGTCAATTTAGGGCAGTCGGGTTTGAAATGCCCCGCTTCTCCGCAGTTATAACAGAACCTGGTCTTTCTCCTACAATCTTCCTCACGATGTCCTATCATTTTGCAGAAATTGCAGGTCACGTTGCATCTTCCAAAATGTTTCTTTCTACAATTTCTGCAGAAAGGAGGTGATGATGATTGCTCTGTTCCTCTTTTCTTAGTATTACCCACGCGAAATCCTTGGGTAATCTTCTGAGCCAATTCCTTCTTTCGATCTTCTTCTCTCGTGCGTACCAGTTCATCGGTTAAGGTATTAGCTAACTCCACAGCATCGTCAATAGTGTGTGGTCTCGCAGCCTTAACGATGTTACGGATTTCTCCAATTAATCCCCAAATATAACGGGAAATGGGTACTGGTTCTGGAGAAGCCAGGGTAGGTACCACTCTTGCATATTCGAAGAATATCGAAGTATATCCTCGACAGTCTACGCCTATCATACGATGGCTCAGGAACTTGTTGGCCATTTGTTCCTTTTCGTATTTGGGACAGAATTTTCTTTCTACAAGACTCTTAAATTCTTCCCAGTTCATTGCATAGGCCACCCTTCTTCCTTTTGCTTGCAATACAGTGTTCCACCATTCTAACGCCCCTTCTTTGAATAAATTCGACGCATACATAACTTGATCTTCTTCGACACATTTACTTATTGCAATTACTGCTTCGGTTTTCTCTAACCAACGCAGTACTGCAGTTGCTCCTTCGTTACCTGCAAATTCAGCAGGTTTGCAAGCAAGAAACTCCTTGTAAGTGCAACCAGGCGTTGCAGCTTTCATTTTCTTGGGGAGTGGGGCCTGTTGTGGATCATGAGTGTCATGATTGCCGCCTCCATTTATGCTGTTACTGCCGTTATCTTCCGGAGTACGTTTACTAGGAATTAATTGTTGTGGTTCGGCAGGTTTTTGAGCGGCAGCCATGATTTCTGGAATAGCATTGGCTATCCCTTGAGCAACAATGTTCTCGATGTTTTGCCTAGTCATATACTGATTTTCCTGATTTTGCTCAGATTGATTTACTTCATTAACTGGTTCATTACTAGCGTTTTCCATCTGATAATTGGTATAAGTGTAATTTATTAGTGTCAAATAATTGCTAGTTAAATATAACAAAGCAATTACACATAAAACACATAAAACCTTACAACACATATCTATAACCAAAATTGTCGATTTTCTCGACTTCTACTTTGTTTGATAGATTATATAGGCGTCAATACACACTATCTTTCTTACAATGTTTTATTTCCCATTTTACAGAGTTAGATTTCACTATTACTATTATTATACAAACAGACTTTCCAACCCCACTATTCTTTGATCAACTGGCAGTTCAGTAGTGACGCTCCCTCTCGTCATACTTCCAAGAGATTTGTTCCCCTATTTCCCGGATCCTATTCCCTGTACCTATCAGTTCTTCACCAAACTGATGAAGCTCGGCCAGGTTTTCATAGCTCATTGGCGGGTTGGGGATAGGTTCTGGATCAAATTGAGGAAGTAAAGTATAGGGACTATTAATCATATTTTGGAATTGCCAGTCATTTGTCCACCACTCTTCCATTTGGCCTAAAGGTCGTGTGTGGATTAGTGGGTCTGGAATAGCCGGTTCTAAGTTTATTGGGAATTGGGCTGTGGCAGGGTAAGAGTAGAGATTATTGTTGATAGGTTCTATGACATCACAATTCGCCAGTAGACGGTCTATTTCGTCTTGGAATGTGATCTCCTCAGGTTGTTTAGAGCTCTCTCCGATCTCTATTCCCTTTTGCTTAATATCTTCCCTTATTTCTATTTCTGCTTGTTTGGAACTCTCTCCAGTTTCTATTTCTTTTCCTTTGCTCACAGGATTTTCTATTTTAGGAAGTCTCCTAGTGGCTGGCTTCCTCCTGCGTACTTTTCTCCATCCTACATATCTTCTTCTCTTTTTAGGTTTGGCTTTTTCCAGCGGTGGAGCTTGGAATTCCAGGGGTTCCTCTATGTCAGCAATGTAACCAGTAAAGTCGTGGGAGACTTCAATTGGTACTGGGTAGAGGTTGAGATTCTGGAATGCTTCCGATATCTCATTCATGTTGGATAGCATATATGCAAAATGCACAAAAATGTTAAGTTAAAACTTTGGAACAAAGTTTAACAAATAAACATTGAAGTTTTATTGCATACTAATTTGTACAAAGACAACAGGAAAGAGAACACACTAGGATTGACTTATTTATTTACGAAGTAGCAGTTTTCTACTAGTTTAGGTTTATTGGTAATTTAAAGATTTGCGTTTTTTGCTACGGTAGCTAGCATATAAAGATTTGCCCATTTTTCATCTAATTCGTCCTCCCAAGGTGGGTTACTGCCTAATTCCTGAATTTCTGGATTAAATCTCACTTTCTTGGCTTGGGGTTTCTTTATTTTCTCGTGACCCTTCCTAAGAATTGAATTTCTTTTCTCTGGGGTAAGAGGATTTTCATAATTTGCTTTACGAACAAAAATTCCTTCTTTTAGATCTGCTGGGGGTTTGGAGGAAGAGGTTCCTTTTTCTGTGGGTGTAGTGTCTAATTTGTGGTAGATAGCAGAAAGCTTTTGTTTACCCATACTGTATCTAATCAAATAAATCAGTTAATAAAACACATAACCACAGAATGGCAATTAGTAAAAATTAAGTATTTACTTAATTTATTTAAAATAGGCTTAAATCAGTGGCTCGATCAGTGGCTCTGATACCACCTTTTCCTGTCACGGCCCTCGGCCCCGGTTTGACCCGGTTCAAGAGCCGCGGGACAGGAATCCCGTGGTATTTAATTTAGGTGACAGCGGAAGTCTTTTAACACAGGATCTTTTAATACTAAAATGCCCGTTTAATATATTACATAAAGTTTTAGGGATAAAATCCCATAATTTACAATAAGATGATTTCGCAAGGAAATCTTTATTTCTCAAAACATGTTTCTTTATTTATTTATACGGAGCCACTTCTCTGAGCTTGTGATGCTTCACGGCACTTTCCTTGGATCACAACAGATCACCTGAAACATGTTTGGAAAAGGTTTTGTCAGCGGGGAAATACTGAGTGAATCATTCATTTTACTAAAACGACACATTTGTTATAATTTACAGTATTAAGAGCGATTACAATGTTTCTGATATCAACCAACTACCCACAGTGCTTGTCACTCGAACATCCATCGGTAGCCTCTTTGCCCTATGGTGTCTGTGACTATGGTCATATCACTCATTGGCTAACTCGTTGTCCAATAGTGACGGTTATCAAGTAATGTATACAAAACCCCACATACCGGCTGTAATTTGGTGATTACATAGAATTAATCCCTGTAATTATAACTTTGAAAATAACTTGGAGTTTTGTAAAACAGTTGATAAAAAGAGAATGACTCACATTGCAGATTTAACGAGCAAAGTACAAGCCTACTGATTTGCCTTGATTAACCTAATTTAACAATAATGCACACACACAAACGGGTTAGTAACTAATACAGCAGTTACGACAATTCACGAGATTAAACCCTCACAATGATTTACAAGTGCAATACTTAATAATTCAACGGATTCACGACGAATAACAGAGCATAGTCCGAATTCGAACAACACTCAAATATTCAAGTCGAAATCACGACGAATAATCAAAGTACAAGCTCAATTTGAGCAGCACTCGGACAATCGTTGGATAGTTATAATCGATCGGACGTTGAATCGTAATAGCGATCGAGTTATTACCCTGATTGCGGCAGCACTTCGTGACCCGTGTGTGTTTAATTGTACCACTACTGCTCTAATCCGACGTTCACAGTGAATTTGGGCGTCGTTTCAACTTCCTCAGGCAAGTCCCAAGGTCCTCTATTTATACCCGGAAAATAGCCTCGCTTACGGACCGTAAGCCGTAACCCTTACGGTTCGTAAGGGGTGTGGTCTAATTATAGGGTAGCCTAGTCGGTGGTATAGGTTTGATGAGTCAACTACCTCAAAAATTCTCAGTTTAGACAACGAAAATTATTGATAATTATCACTAGGGTTTAACCCCCTCTGGGTTTTAGGGGCCCTGATCCTGATTCCGATTGTTCTGAAAATTTTAGGGTTAATGCAGAATTACTTGGGTGTCTCAATTAGAGTTTCCTTAATAGATAATTATCATTCTAAGTATTACTTTTAGTGAGAGTTGTTACATCGTACCACTCGACGATCTTCAGGTTAACGAAACCTTACACTTCGTGGAAAAGCCTGTCGAAATCATGGATCGCCAAACCAAGCAACTCAGACGCTCACGCATCCCTATCGTGAAGGTCCGATGGGAGGGCAAACGAGGCGCGGAGTTCACTTGGGAACTCGAAAGCGACATGAAGGCCAAGTACCCGCAGTTGTTTAAATAGATCTGAAGCGTCAAATTGGTCAAACGACTCACGGTGATGTGTAGCTTCGAGCCTAGTTTCGGGACGAAATTCCCTAAACAAGGGGAGGCTGTAACACCCCGTGTTTTCAAATGTCAAAGTCAAAGTCCAAGTCAACTTTGACTTCTTTGACTATTAATGTTTCTTTTTTACTTTTTGTATTATGTGGAGTAAGTGTTGTCTAAATGAAATGATCGAATGTTTAATCAATACGACCGATTTACGACTGTGAATAGTAGGAAGTAACAATGCGATAAAGTTAATCAATCAACAATCAAGCTAATCGATTCATCAATCAAACACAAACACACCAGAGGAAGAAACAATCCACTCGAATGGCCCAGCCGATCGAGCCTACCGGCCGATTGAACAGGACTGTCCAATCGGACATACCAGCCGATCGAACAGCCCGTTCGATCGAACCTGCCGTTCGATCGACCAGCCTATTCGATCCATCCACATTTGTTTACATTTCCACGTTACTCATTGTTGTGCTATCGAACTATTCAGGCTAACCCTACTCTCAGCGCTCCCTTCAATCCATAATCAATCACTGTGAGTATACTCGAACCCTTTTTGCTTTATCACTTTTGGGTGTTACATACGTTACTTATCAAGATCACAATCGAACACACTATTCAAACTACTTGAACGCTAACCGATTGCATGTATTACGTGATTAAATGTATGCTTGTTGTTATGTTTACACGTGGAAAGCTGTCTACCTGCCTTAGCAACGTAGTACTATAGTTTGGACTCAGCACCCGTTCACACGGGGGTTGTTAAGGACAATTACTTGCATGGTTTACGGTGGTAATCATGTATTGCGAACTGTCTCGGACAGTCAACCCGCAGTCGTTGGTATCGATAGGTCCATGTCGATAATTAACATACTTCGTTTTCTTCTGTGTACGTGCTGGTTATGCGTAAACTATTCGAACTCTATATGCTATTATCAAACTTGTATGCTCACCTTTACATTATATGTAGTGACTTTATTTTAACGTATATGACAGGTGTTTAGGATGCTTACTTGCTCTATCTGCTGTGAAATCGAGGCTAGGAAAGAGTCTAGAAACCAAGACAATTTATATTTATGTACCTAAATCTGAGTCGTCGGAACATGTTTTGTTTGAAGGATATCTATGTCTGTAATAACTAAATTTATCTTAAGGGTCACGGTATGGGACGTGATATTTAAACTATTCGGTAATGATAGTTGTTATGGAATTTCTTTGAACAATCTGTTTCGCTCAGTGCCATGCCCCGATGATTCCGCCATCGGTTGGGGTGTGACAAGTCATCTCCTCATTCATCCACACGTGGCTCTCGTTTGCTTTTTGCAAAAGGGTATATCAATTTGGATGGGTGCATATGGATCATGTTGGGCATGACTTTTTGCAAAGGATATAACGGTTCGAATGTGTGCACGTGAAAATTCAACATGCCGCATGAATTGATGATTCACATGACGGTTACATTGAATGGTCGTGAGTCGTGACGCTAATCCGCATGTTGTGGCGAGATGTTGATTCTTAATATTTTTAATATCACCATGAGAAGTGAAATTGTTAGATTTATGCAAAAAAAAGTGTTTTGGAAAAATGGCCTAATTCTAATACCCAGTTCGATCAAGACATTTAGGATCTACCAATAAATTCTAAATAGTTATTTTAAACATCTCGAACAATGATATTTTAATTTAAACTGTTGCAACGCGGCCTCCATCTCAGGCGCGGTGTACGGCGTTTGTTGTTCGGCTTTACAGTTATGGATAGTCGAAAGTTTAAACCAATTTTGCGCGACGTTAACATTCTAGCGCCCCTCCCTTTTAACGCCCACTAAATCTGTCGTGGAGCGTAACACCTTTGCCACATTGGATTAATGCCGTGGGCGTGTTATTATTAGCCACGATCTTTAAGTGTGGATGTATAGTATAAGAATACAAATCGTAGCATACCACAATATATCATTAGTTATTCAATAAGAATACAACTTGAGAAGTTCATTACCACAACATATCATTAATCATTCAATAAGAATACAACTTGAGAAGTTCATATCTAAATAACGCTAAAGTTCTGTCCCTCGTGCATATTGCAAAAAGAAAGATCATGGAACTTACAACAATGTTTTTGGAATAATCATTATCAATATTGTTTATTAACCATTCATTAACATTATCATTTACAGTCAAATTCTTAATGTGACTTGCATCCAAAATCACAGTTCATGGACATACGATTGAATCGATTGAAAGTTACGCAAGATCAACAAAATTAATAAGGATCACGAAGGAAAATACGGAAATAACATATGATTGAATCAGTTTTTACCTTTTAATGGCAAGCGTACAGGGGGATTGGTTAATGGAAACTGAAATAGAAAGAAGGGATGTTGGGAAGTTAGAGATTAATTATGGGATTTGGTAGGTTGGAGGAATATGGACGACGGTAATGGCTAGAAGTGAATGGTGTTGGTGAAAATGGAGATAACAGTAAAAGGTGGGAAAAATAGGGGAACCGGTGCGAGTTGGATTCGAACGAATGTCATTGGGTTATTCAACAGGCGTTGTAACCATTCCAACAGGTGGAATTTTATGTTATCGATTCCTTTTAAATAATTCATATATGTATATATATATAATGAAAGGGTGTGAGCGAAATGAACTAAAGGGTGTGACTTTTAAACAAATTGGACACAACCTATGTTGCTAATTGTATAAGGGTATAATTCATGGAGGCAAAAAGTAAAAGCTGCAAGATTGAGGGCGTGAGTGGTGTAATGCCCTAAAGCTTCACGCAAGGTTTCACAAACCTTGGGGCGGTGTAAAGGGGCGTGAAAAAGGGTTAAAATGCCAAGTGGTATAGGGCGTGAGCCCATAACACATAGACTTATAGAGGTGTCTTTCAATAATTTAGTAATGTATAGTAGGTTGTGCAAATCCTATATGCCCACTTAGTATGCTTTTAACCTGAATTGTCGATAAATAAAAGACCTATAGGACGGGTTAGGGATGATGATTCACAAACCGAGACCCAAGGTAAGCTCATGTTTCACAAATCTGAATCTTCAAGTTCCTAAATCGGTACTTGAACCAGGATTCCCCTCGTTGAAGCTGCAGACGTGGAGAGCGGGCGAGGAAGGGGTAGCCACACGTTGAGTCAAAACCGTGATCATCAAGAGAATGCCACGAATTTTGAAAATCGTGAACAGAAAGGTAAAACTGAGACCTCTCAAAGATCATATCCAATGTTACCGATGTGACAAGTTCGGGCACTTTGTCTCAAATTGCCCCATCAGAAAGCAAAAATTCCAAGCCGAAGCTAACCTAGCCGTAGGTGGTGAGATCATGGATCCGTCCTTGATCTGCTTGTGACTAGGGGTGCAAACAAGCTCGATTAACTTATGAAAGCTCGTGCTCGAGCTTGGCTCGATTCGAGCTTTGTTTTTAAAGCTCGAGCTCGGCTCGTTGGTATTTTCTCAAGCTCGAGCTCGTCTCGGGCTCGGCTCGTTTATTATCTATTAATTAATATATTAAATAAAAATAATATAATTAATAGACTTTTTAGGCTCGCGAGCTCGATAAGTGAAGCTCGGGCTCGGGCTCGTTTACTAAATAAGCTTATTTTTAGGTTCGAGGTCGGCTTGTAAACAAGTTTATATAAGCTCGGCCCGACTCGGCTCGTTTACACTAAGGCTCGATAAGGCTCGTCGGCTCGACGAGCCTGATGAGCTTCACATGCGAGGCTCAAGCTCGAGCTCGATAAACAAACGAGCTTTATTTTAGGCTCAAGCTCAGCTCGTTTCGAGTTTTTTCTCGAGCCGATCTCGAGTGGTTCACGAGCTGCTCGACTTGTTTGCACCCCTAGTTGTGACTATAGGTTCATTTAGAATATGTGCTTGTTTTTCATTTTAATCTTTGTGTAGATCCATTTGAGTTTAATTAACAACAAAATAATTCTCTATTGTTCATTGCAGATTACTATGCACACATGCAAGTATTGGGAATTAGATTCATTAAAACGTTCTTTGACTCTGAAACTGAAACAACTCAACTCGATTATTGTTATAGACGTTGGCCATTAAATGCATATCGACAATGCCTATGTAATCATAGGTTCCATACGACACTCGTTTAAAATTTAAAAATACTTCAAATTACATATGCTCCTTGTTTCTTGTTTTTTTTTTCTTTTTCGATATCTTTTTAATTAAAGACGATATCTTATTATCTTTGTTTCAAACGGTCAAAAAATTAAAAATGAAATCTTTACACTTAAATTCACACAAAATATTCATGACTTATAAGGTATTATCTTAAATTTGAATTAATATAATAACCGTTGCATTTGTTACCAACATAATCGGCATTGAGCAACAAAATTAAAAAAACGTGACCTCCAACACCTAGCAATCTCCATGCAACGGTAACTTTACTTACATATCTCCTATATATATCCACCATCTTTATTCCCAAATTACCTTCACTTCTCACTTCTCATCTCTCTTATAAGTTTAAACACACACCGCAACACTTTTGATCCATCGATGGAGCACCAAACGAAGCTCGTTACAATGTTCGGTTTGGTGGTCATATTGTCTATTGGGTCGTGTTCTGGTTACACATTCCATGTAGGTGGCAAAGATGGTTGGGTTCTCGACCCTCGTGAGAGCTACAACCACTGGGCTGAACGAAATCGGTTTCAAGTCAATGACTCACTTGGTTAGTTAATAAATAACAGTTTCTTGCTCGCCCTATATATATTTATATATAGAGTTGTTGCCGTTCAAAAAAAAAAAAAAAACAATACTAATCTCTTTCTCTCAAGAATTGAAACTTACATGTTTGTTTGTTTGTGTGTTTGATATTGTAATGCTGCAGTTTTCAAGTATAAGAAAGGGTTGGATTCGGTTTTGGTGGTGAACGAAGAGGCTTACGGCAACTGCAACAAAACAAACCCTGTAGAAACCCTAAATGGTGAAAACCCTATATTCAAATTCAAAAGATCAGGTCCTTTTTTCTTTATTAGTGGTCATGAACAAAAATGCCAGAATGGACAGAAGCTGATCATCGTAGTCATGGCGGTCAGGCACCACCCGCGCATTGTGAACTCTACTACCGCTCCAGCACCAGCACCGGCACGTGATCTGGCGCCATCCGCCACATTACAAACTACTGAAGGAATTACTATGCATGCCCCGGCCCCGGCTCCAGTGATCTCAGGCGTTGAATCTATTGGTTTTGGAGGTTTTGTTGGATTATTTTCGGGTTTGGTTTTGGGTCTGGTTTTGGTTTTGAATGAGTTTTGAGGAGAAATAATTGGAGGATTTGTGTTCAGGGTTTCTGCTATTGTTTCATTCTATGTTTTTAGGTTGTATCAATTGAATTTGTTGTTTTTGTGTTCTATGATTTTGTAATTTCTTCTGGCATTTATATGAATTATTTTATTATTTTATGATGATGTATAAGACCATCAACAACGCGCCAAGTTAGCTACCGCATTAGCATTCCACAAATGCACAAAAACACTTATTTCCTCTTCAACCCTACAAACACCCTTATCGTGGCGTATAGATCTTTTTTACGAGAGCATATAGGTACACTCGAGGGGGTTTGTGGTACTTTTTTCTTGACTCTTTGTTTTTTATATTTGCTGACATTGTAGTTCCCTCACCACTTTATCATTCTTAGTATTGTTGTTGCGGCACATTATATGTTATATGTTCCACATGTGAAAAAAGCTTTTGAAGCCGGAGAAGCTCAGTGACAGCAGCCTCTTTTATCTCCAAGGATAGAGATAAGGGTTTTTTATGTTACATTTGAAAATTTGGAATCTTGCGAAAGAATGGAGCGATCTACTATATCGAATTAAGCTTGGATCATATGGCTGCTTTAGTTGATTGAATTAATCTTTGTTGAATATTGATTATGCTGACTCATGGTTGTAATCAGGCAGATCTTCTTTTCACTTATGGATATGAGGGATCTCAAAGCTCACATGAATATTCTTAAACGATGTCAATGCCTTCTCATGTCTGCTTAAGGTAACTAACTGTATAATTTCATTTTACTTAGACTATAGGGTATGGGGGCCGGCTTAGGCCCGGCCTGGCCCGACGCCGGTCCCTCACACCGCCCCCCTCATGCCCGGCTCGTCCCAACCGGCTCCCACACGACGGGCCTCTCTTCTCTCTTCTCACACACACAGCTATACATACATACATACATACATACAAACAAACATATATATATATATATATATATATATATAGGTAGAGGATCCTGTAAAAAGTGCTCAAAGTGTATTATAACACTATATATAATACTATATAACACCATATAAACACCGTATGACAATATGTAACACCATATAACACTATGTAACACTATATATCATTATATAACAAATATAACACTATAGGTTGTCTGATAGCATGTTATATGGTATTATATGATGTTACATATTGTTATACGGTGTTTATATGGTGTTATATAGTATTATATATAGTGTTATAATACACTTCTCACACTTTAGGCCCTTTTTACACTATCCTTACCCTATATATATATATATATGTATGTATAGTTGTGTGTGTGTGAGGAGAGAGAAGAGAGGCCCGTCGTGTGGGAGCCGGTTGGAACGAGCCGGGCATGAGGGGGGCGGTGTGGGGGACCGGCGCCGGGCCAGGCCGGGCCTAAGCCGGCCCCCATACCCTTTAGTCTTATGTGAAGATATAATATATAATATATTTATGCTTATTAGAAAATATAACCATTAGAAGACTTTATCTACACAATCCCTACATTCTTACTTTACCAGAAATTGGTGACAGAAAGGATGATATCGTTCCTAAAATGTTCAGCAATTCTTGGTAAGAGCTATAAATTTATCTTTTACTTTCTTATTTTTGTTTCAACAGTTTCTTATATATGTGCTCATCGCTGCTTTTATATTTAGATACAATGCAGCAAACGAGATAAGCTTCTCCACATTCTTGCACTTTTGAAGCTGGATGCTGTACAAAAGAAAGTTTTAGTGTTTACAAATACCATCGACACAAATTTAGACTTAAACTATTTCTTGAACATGTATTTTGACCCGTTTTTGTGCATCTTACCTATTCTAAGACAAAACACATTTTATTTACAGTTCGGTATAAAATCTGCTGTGTTAAATGCTGAGTTGCCTGTAAATTCAAGGCAACATATCTTAGAGGTATCCTGTTTGGCTCATCTTTTCTAAACTATATTATTTCTTTTCTAAATATAATATGCGATACTTTTATAATTAAGTTAGTTATATGTTTTTTTAGATGGATTTCGGAAATGGTCTTGTTAGTTTAGTTATCTGCTATTATATTTTTAGCTTGATTATTTATTATATACTTTTTTTTTTTTTTTTTTTTTTTTTTTTTTTGCAACAGGTCATAAATTTTGACATGCCTGTAAGTGCTGCAGGATATGTTCATCAAATAGGGCGAACTGCGCGAGCATATAACACGGGTCAATTTGTTTCAACTATAAGTCGTTTTTGACTATTGAAGACCTTTTTTCTCTGACTTGTTGATTTCTTGATTCTTAAACAACAACATATTCATATAATTGTTAAGACTTTAACGCCTGATTTTGAAACGGGATTCTCCTGATGAGATTGAAGTATTTGAAAACATTATATTGTTTTTGGGAGAAAACGAAGAGAAGGACTTGACATGTATTGATCCGTTTCCGCTTCTGTAGAAAAATGTTGTGGAGTTTTTACGGTATAGAGCTGAGGTAATTGGTCTATTTATTGAATTTGCAAGTTATGAAATCTTTTTTAAATCAAAACAAGTATTCATATACAGATTGATCTTTGTAGGATGTTGCAATGGGAAGGAAATGACTGCAAGCTCGAGAATATCTTTGGAATTTAAATGCAATACTAATGAATTGAACTTAAGAATAAAACGCTTCTAACAATCGAGGGTTAAAAAAACTAACACAGAAAAAATTCTCGAAAAAAAAAAAACACAAAGTTGTAAAAAGTAACATGAACATGAATTTGACATCCAATATCACTGTTGAAACATGTACTTTTCGGATATGGTTGTGGACTAACAGTAGTTTTGTTAGCAGCGGACCCAATGCGCATTGGTTTGGTTGAACATAATCTTCCATTCATCTTAGTCATAGCACGTAGTTATTTAGTTTCATCTCCAAACTTCACAAATCCATAACCTTTTGTACGCCCTGTCATCCGATCAGGGGCGTACCTACATAAAAGGGTACGGGTTCTGCCAAACCCGTACCAAAAAAACTTTAAGTGTTATATATATATATGTGTGTATTTTGACTTGGCATCCGTAGAAATTTCAACATTGAACCCGTAGAAAAAGCCGAAACTTAGTAATAGACAACTTGTCATCTGTCCCTTGAAAATTTTTGAACCCGTAGGAAAAGAATCCTGGCTACGCCCTTGCATCTGATCAGCACTTTTGCGCTCTTTACAAATGGACAACGAGCTCTAAACGTCTCCTGTAAGGTATAATCCGTAACATCAGCTGCCAAATCCCCAACAAATATGGTAAAATCAGGATGAGCATATGCTAGTTTTTCACTAACACCAAAGGAAGCCCAGCTCAGCCTGAAGTTTCGGCTGTTTCGCTCAACATTGGGCATAAGAGTACCATTATATGTCTATGAATGCTATTCTGCAGCAGCACAACTAACAAACGCAATGGAATTACAACTTTCCGATCGTCCAGTTTGCTTGTTACGACTTAATTTTGCAGAACTTACCCACAGTAACATGATGTCAGATCATTCATGAAAGAGAGGATCATATGCATCTTAATTAATTATATGTTCATTTATTATGAAATTAGAGAACATCCATGATCTTTGTGATCCAAGAGTGCTAATGAACATAAGCTAAGCAAGTTGTTAAATCACATAAATATTGTCTTAATAATTATTACAACCTTTTTAATCATACTCCTCCTTACAAAATATTTGTCCACTAGAAAAAAAAAGAGTTTTATCTAGAAAAATGACAGTCTTATCCTTTGACCGGTTATTGATTCCGAGTATTCAAATGTTAAATTATCATCATATTTACATTCTTTAACACCGTGGCATAAGTCACATAACAACTATCATACCATGTTTAATTCTCAAAAAAATGACTAATTTTAGAAAAATTACAAAAGATAAAAATGAACTTTGCAACAGATCATGTATAGTTTTAGAGTAAATTTCAAAGTTCGTCCTTTATGTATGTCTAATATATCAAATTATGTCCTTTATCTTTAATAACATCAGAAAACATACTTAATGTTTGAGAAACCAATCAGGTTATGTCCTTTACCCTAAACCTAGTTTGTTTTACCAGTTAAATCAGGTCATGTGACAAGCACATGAGGGCATTTATGTCATTCTACCTACCACCTACTAATTGCAGTCATATCTCCAAAAAACCCTAAACCCCAATTTCACCCACCATCGTTCCCCCAATTGCTCAACTCGCCCCTTAGGTTTCTTCACAGATTTGATCGACGATTTCCACGAAGAATCAGAACCATGTCTCAATCGGAGACTTGGTACATACGAGAAGGAGTTGATCATGATGAAGTGATGCAGCTATACGGTAATGAATCCTAGATTTCTTTTTAAAAACTGTTAATTTTCTACATTACGTTACTGATCAAGTTCGAAATTGTTGAAAAATGCAGAAGGATTCCCTAATCTTTTCTCTTTTCGGATTCATCATGGTGGTAAGTTAACACATCCTCCTGGTCGCACTTATGTTGGAGGTAGGATTAACTACGTTGACCTAATTGATATCGATTTGTTCTCTGTCCATGAGGTGTCCTTAATGATTAATGAGTTAGGTTATTCTGTGAATGATCATATAATATACCATTACCTTAACCCTAAAAAAGATATGGATAATGGTATTGAGGAGTTAGGCACTGACAGTGATGTTTTAAGGTTCTCTGCACATGTTGAAGAGCATAAGCTAATTGAGTTGTATACCACGCATGGGTTAAGTAACATAAAGGAGTATTTCAACCCACCAGTAAAACCTCTGAACCCTCTTACTATAGAAGAGATAGATGATCCTGGGCCTTATGCTCTTGTCCCAGCATCAACAGTCTTTAAAAGTGTAGACAAACATTTTAGTGAGGATGGACAATCAAGTGTGTTGGGGCAGTCAAGCAGTGTAGGTCAATCAGGTGTGTTTGGACAATCAGATGTAGGTGGACAGTCAAGTAGTGTGCTGGAAGAAGCTGATATTGGTGACTTTGATTTCGATGATTTCCTGGAGGATAATGTGCATGATCAGCATGAACAGGAACATCAAGAACATCAAGATAATGTGCATGAACAGGAACATCAAGAACATCAAGATAATGTGCAACATCAGGAAGATGAAGTTGGCCAGGATAATGTACAAGATCAGGAGGTTTCCCAGGATAGTGTGCATGATCAGGAAGAAGAGGATCAAGAAGATGAAGGTAGTGAAGAGAATGATAGTGATAGTGATTTTATTGTAGATGAGGATAATGCCATGGTAGATCCTGATGTTGATATGACAGATTATAGGTTGAACATTGATTTAGAAATAGAAGATAATATGGCAGGCAATCATCAAGATATAGATTTGGGAGATGAAGTGTTAGACAATGATAAGTTTTCAAGTGGCTCAGATTCTGATGATGTTGAGACTAGCCTTAGGAGACACCACCTAAGAGGACATGTTCTTGCAGAGCTTGGGAGATCACAGGTACTTTTGTTGTATTGTTTACTTGTTTGGTGTGTAGTACTAATCCATTTAATTTACAGGAATGCCATGTAGGCATGCTGTTGCAGCAATATGGAACATGGCTACTAATGGTAGAAGGGTGGGTTCATTAGAGAGTTGGTGTAATCCCATCTACACAATGGCTAGGTGGAAGCAGGTTTATGCTTTCAAGGTTAACCCTATCAATGGGAGGTCTTTATGGGTCAAATCTCAAGTTCCAACCACCCTTACACCACCAAATCATCATAAGCAGGTGGGCAGACCCAAGAAGGCAAGGAAAAGGTCTGCATTAGAAGTGGAGGAAATGACTCACAGTGGAAGGTTGTCCAAGAAACACACCAAGGGAAAATGTGGCAAGTGTGGACATGTGGGACATAACACAAGGACTTGCAAAGGGGATGCTACTGTTTAGGGTTGTCTTTATGATTTAGGGTTGTGTCTTTTGGTCTTGAACATGTTTAAGGGTTGGTTTATGTCTTTTGAAAACTTTGTGGTTATGTACTTATGTATTAGGTTGAATGTCTTTATGAATGGCTGTCTTTTGAACAGGTTTATGGGTCAGTCTTTAACTTATGATATCCCAGTTGGTTCAATGTGGTTTATTTACAAAGCTTATTGCAAATTGTCAGGTGTTTTGTACTCGGACATGTCAGAGATTTACAAAGGTAATTGCACAACTTCTAACAACAATATACCACAACTTTCATTACATGATGTCAAAATTACATTAGATAACAGCAATCACAGACCAAAATTACACTAGAAATACACTATATAACAAATGAAACATATCCAACTGATAATCAACCACTTCTTCAGTTTCATAACCTCTTCTTCACTTTCTTTGACTCTGACCTCAAGCTTGTTCTTCTGTTCTTCAGCATGGTTCTTTCCCCTAAGCAGTCCAGGTATGATGTCAACACACCTTTGACACCTTGTATCAACCCAACCAATGAATCGACAATCCGATCCCTAATTAACACAGACAGAACCAAGTTTCAATTTCAGGTACGAATCAATTACAAAACCCTAATTATCGCATACCTGATCAGGACATGCATAGAAACGACGGCCAGGATTGCGATTAGTCCAAGATGTCACAATTACAGCTTCTTTCCCGCATTCACATACCACCATTGTTGTTTTCTCTTGCACGATTGCGTATTTGAGGGTCACTTGCAGGGGGGACGAATTGGGGATTAGGGTTACGTATGTGGAGCTGGTTGAAACATGGAGAAGATGATGGTGAGGTTTAGGGTTTTTATAACATTTATAACAGGGCACAATAATGGGTAGGTAGAATGACATAAATGCCCTCATGTGCTTGTCACATGACCTGATTTAACTGGTAAAACAAACTAGGTTTAGGGTAAAGGACATAACCTGATTGGTTTCTCAAACATTAAGTATGTTTTCTGATGTTATTAAAGATAAAGGACATAATTTGATATATTAGACATACATAAAGGACGAACTTTGAAATTTACTCATAGTTTTATGATCCGATCCAACTATATCCCGGTTGCTTCACAGCCCCATAACTCCTCATCATCTTCCTCACCTTCTCCGCTTCTTCCCAGTGTCCCCCGTTCGCAAGAATATTCGCCAAAACGACATACACTCCCGCCTTATCTTCTTCCGCTTCAAGCAGAAATCCCGCAACAATCCTTCCTAGTCTTAAATCACCATGAGCCGCACACGCACTAAACAAATTCCACCATACGCTACTATGCACCTTCAAATCATCACTCTTTATCAACTTCTCAGCCGCATCAAGATACCCCGCTCTACCCACAAGGTCAACTAAACACGAAAAATGGTCAACCCTTGGTTCTACACCATACTTGTTCACCATGGAGTTGAATATGTCAACTCCAGCATCAACAAGCCCTGCATGACTGCAAGCTGTCAGCGCTGCAGTGAAAGTGGTATGATCGGGTTCGACTTTGACCCCTTTTGACTTTTGCATTGACTCGAAACATGCAACTGCATCCTCACCTCTTCCATGCTGAGCGTAAGCGGAAATCACGGAGTTCCAAGAGACGACGTCTTTGTTAACCATCGACTTGAAAACCTTTAGCGACTGATCTAAAACGCCGCATTTTGCGTATAACGCGATAAGCGCGTTTCCTAACGACGTCTCGTGGATATAGTTAGACTTAAGTATGTAACCATGGATCTCTTTGCCGTGCCTAAGGTCGGAAATGCCGGCACATATGTTTAAAACGATGCTTAACGTGTAGACATCTGGTGTTAAATCAGATACGAGGATATCCGAGAACAAATACAACGCGTGTACCGAACACCCGTTTAAATGAAACCCAGAAATCATTGAGTTCCAAGTTATCAAATTCTTGAAATTTGTCTCATTGAATATACTATACGCCTCGTCTAGTGCATTATGTTTAGAAAGAGTCGATATCAAGGCATTTGCCACTTCGGTTTTTGAAATAAGATTGTTTTTAATCACGGTGGCAAGAATCATATCGATACATACAACAGAACCCGAAGTTGATAGCAGGCTTCCAATGGTGAATTCATCTGCTTCGATTCCTTGTTGCTGCATCTGCAAGTAAGCCAACATTGCGTCTCTCGACAAATTTTCTTGAGCGTAGCTTGTAATCATAGTGTTCCACGAGACACGGTCCTTCTCATTTAATCTCTCAAAAACCATTTGCGCTGCTTGCAAGTCGCCGCAACTGGAATACATGGTAATTGCTGCATTACTTACAGAATTAAAGTCATTGTAACCGGTCTTAATGGCATGCGCGTGTACTTGGATGGCAGCTTGTTCACTCGAACACGAACCCATAACACTCACAAAAGTCCGTTCAGTCGGGCTGAAACCAACTTTTTGCATGTTTATAAACATCTTAAAAGCATGCTCATCTCTTCCGAGACTCACCAAACCACCAATCATCGCATTATACGTAATCTGATCACGCACCGTCTCTTCTGTTCCATCAAACACTTTGTATGCTTGAGCAGCGTTCCCACAATTAAAATACATAGTAATCAGAGCATTGGTAACCGAAGCCCGACACAAAAACCCAGTCTTGACAACAAGCGCGTGCACTTCCGTACCGAAACCGATCAATTCGGAACAACATAAGCTCAAAACACTAGCAAGACTATAGTTATCAAGCCTAACACCCAACAAATGCATCCTATTAAACAACCCCACTGCAATATCTGAATACCCATTATCTATACACCCTGTGATTACTGCATTCCAAACAGCCTCATTTCTTTGCGGAATTTCATCGAGCAGGTGGCGTGCATAACCAACCTCCCCAAGATTTGTACACGCGGACAATAATGTCGTCCATGAATACACATCTGGAGCTTTAATCTCCTCAAAGACACGTTTGACCGACACCAAATCCTCTGATTTTGCATAGAGGAAGAGTAAAGTGTTGGCTACATGTGGGAAAATTTGATAACCTGCTCTGATAACGTGTGAGTGAAGTTGGTTTCCTGCAATGATATCTCGGAGATTGGCAGTGGCGGTGAGGGTGGTGGAAAGGGTGTATTGATCGGGTTTGAGATGTTTGGAAGATTGAATTTGGTGGAACAATTGGAGGGTTTTAGTGTATTGTTGTGATTTTGTGAGCTTAGCTAGCAAGCAGTTGATCTTGATGAGTTCACTGCTCATTTACGTTTTAATTGATGAGTTCACTTGCTCTATTATTATTAGATTAAAATTGAAGCTTTTCTACGAAGATCATCCATATTTTGGTTTAACCGGTTCAGTTTTGAATATGTGCAGCAACTGAAATTCAGTCGGTTTTGGTTTAGTTTGCTCTGGTACCGATAATCGCTGTTACAAGTGAAACAGAAAACCCAAGAAAGAAATCGAATATCGTTATCGGTTTCGATTCTTCGAAAAGAATTGGGTTGGTTTGTCACGCTATCAGCAATGTACCGTCACTCATATAGCGCATGACACAAAAAAGATCTATTTCTAATACAACTATGTTTTCAATGAAACTTTTACCGGAATGTCGAGGAAAAAATAAACACGATCGTGACGGGCTTTCGATTGACACAGTTTGATTTGTTAAAGTGTCAGTATGACAACCGAAAGAAAACAAGAAAAATACCGGTACTGGTACCAATATTGGTGGGACAATATCGAATAGTCGAAACTCTATACACCGTTACCTTATATTATTATAATTATTATTATTATTATTATTATTATTATTATTATTATTATTATTATTATTATTATTATTATTATTATTAACATAAAGTATAAACGACGTCAATTTATATAGAAAAAAAAAACTAAATGTGACTTAGCTTTGATAACATGTACATATGTGCATCGATTACTCATTCACTACTACTTAGAACTCGGTTTAGAAAAGGAGGAATTATATCACGACATAGATAAAAATAGGCATGTCCATATTTATGAAATACTGCAATTCAAAAGTTATAACAAAAAACGTCAATGTAGGGCTAGCCCACTTGGTAGAGACAAAAATGAATATTTATAATTATTGGTATAATAGAATAGGAATAAGTGTTGTGATTCTAAAAAACAAAATATGTTAACAATTAATTAAAATAATTAAATAATAATTAAATGTTACAGTTAGAATAAGCATTGTCATTCTAGAAAACAAAATATGTTAACAACTAATTAAAATAATTAAATAATAATTAAACGTCATGGCTAAAAAAATATGTTTGAATAAAAATAATTAAAAGTTACATATTATTGGGTATAAAACTTGTACTATTGATGCTTCAAACAATTGTGTTATATTGTTTCTTTGTGTTTGTTATTGCATATGGTATAATTATGTAGTATGTACCCGTGTAATGCATAGAATATGGTATAATTATTATGTACTCGTGTAATACACAAGTTAAACAAAATTTATAACTTCATAACTAATGATAAGCCGATAAAATATATTCAAAGCAAGAAAACTATGAGGACAGGAGAAACTCTAATTTCAATCCCACCAGTGCCAAAGACTTTAATGATTTTATTTACTAATCTGGTCTAGCAGAATTTGCTATGAAAGGAATGAGATTCACCATCTACAAAGGTAAAGAAACCAAGACAACATTTAGCAAAATTGATTGGTTCTCTCGTGTGTCATGGATTTGTTGAGTTACAGTCAAACGACTTTACGACTCTACCTTGTTTTCTTTCGGACCACTCCCCTCTCGTGTTGGCAACGGAACCAGTGAATGTTGGTCTCATCCCATTCCATTTCTTCAATTCGTGGCTGGATGGGCTCGACTTTGATCAGACGATCAAGGAGACCAATGATTCTTTCAATTATGTTGGACCTCCGGATATGTTTTTAGCCAATAAATTGATTCATTTAAAAAAAAAAATTGCCTTAAATCTTGGAAAGCCGAGAAGAGGCTCAAGGAAGAAGAAACTAAAGACAGCCTAGCTACTCATCCTTTTATTTTGGATGAGTTGCTTGAAAGTAATGATTTATCTGAGAGACTGAGAGTATCAGTGGGTCTATGCTGATGGAATTGGATGTTATTAAAGTTAAGGATATGAGACAACTGTCTAGAGCGAAATGGGCTTCTTTTGGAGATGACTATTCATGTTTCTTACATGGGTTAATCAAAAGTAAAGAGATTAAAAATAGAATGCATGGGTTGGATATAAATGGTATATGGTGTAATAATCCGAAGATTACCTGAAGAGAGGCACTTATATTCTTCTCTAGTACGTTCAAAGAACCAATGAAACTCTAACCGAAATTAACTTGCTCAAGCATTAAAAGTCTAGTAGACCATGAAGCGGATTCTCTTATAGCGCCTTTCTGCGGTCCAAAATCAAGTCCCGAGCCTAAACGCGTTTAACATTAAATTCATAAAAAAAATGGTGGGACTTTATAAGCTGTGATTTCACTGCGTTCCACCACCATTTTCATGCTTATTGCGTTATTTCTAGGGGTGTAGTCCATTCTTCATTTCTCTTATTTTCCCAAAGTGAACGACCCCGCCGGGTTCAAAGTTTTTAGATCCATCAACCTGATTGGAACTATTAGCAAGGTCATTTCTAATGTCCCTGCAAATAGATCTAAAAATGATCAATTTGGTTATATCATATGCTTAATCGACTTTCTTGAAAGGGAGACATGTTGGTAATGGTCCTCTTATTCTCAACGAAATTAGTGCTTGGGCGAAGAAAAAAAATCATATGCTTAATCGACTTTCTTGAAAGGGAGACATGTTGTTAATGGTCCTCTTATTATCAACGAAATTATTGTTTGGGCTTAGAAAAAAAAGTCAAAGGTCCTCTTTAAGATCGATTTCGAAAAGGCATTTGATCATATTAAGTGGGATTTTATAGACACAATTTAGGGTCACTTTGCTTTAAGCGATAATGGAAACCCTTCCTACCTATTTATTCTCCTTATAGAAAGCTACTTATAGCATCATAGACCAACTTGAAGCTAAGAGAAGGTGGGAATGAGGATAAACAAAAAATCAATCGGGTGAGTTGAAGTAAAAACACAACCCCCAATAAAGTCGGGGGACTCGGTATCACTCCTCTGATGGACACAAATAGTGCCCTATTAATCAAATGGTGTCCAAAAAGATTTAAAATTGAACATAACACTCTCGAGAGGAAAGCCATATTGTCTATGCATTCGTCTTCTCATTCTTGGCCTATTATGCCCCACTTGAATAATTAGACGGGGACATGGAACACTTACACCATTGCGAAAATGGAAAATGTATTAGCCAACTCAAATATGTAGTTCCAATGTGTTTTAAAAATGTGAGTTAGGAATGAGAGACAAAATCAGATTTTTTTTAGATCCAAGGGTGGGCAGTAGCCCCTTAAGACGTTATATCCCAAATTATTCTAGATCGATAAGGACTAAGGTAGTGTTTGGTATTCAGGAATGAGAGGTGGAATGGAATGAGTGATTACGAGGGAATGAAGAAAAGAGTGTTTGGTTGGTCAATGGAATGGAATCACCCATTCCAAAAGGCATTCCATTCCCTCAAAATCATTCCTTCCACCCCCCATGTTTTTTTTCCATTCCACCCCCTCTTGCACCATTCATTAACACTACCACAACCCACGACCTTCGCCACAACCCACCACCACCACAACCCACCACCGACGCCATCGCCGCCACCCGCCACCACCTCACCCCGACAGCCACCGCCGCCACCCACTCGCCACCCACCACCATCGTCGACGCCACCACCACCGTCACCACCAACTGCTGCCGCCGCCACCAACCGCCACCTTTGGTGCCACCCACCACCAACGACCACCTTGTCGCCACCACCGTCACCACCAACCGCTGCCGCCGCCACCAACCGCCACCTTTGCTGCCACCCACCACCAACGACAACCTTGTCGCCACCGCCACTCGTCGTCACCACCGCACAGCCACTCGCCGCCGCCACCACCACCCATTGCCGCCGCCGACACCCACCACCGCCACCAATGACCACCCACAATCACTACCACCGACCACCACCACCACTCACCGCTAATTTTATTACTCTGTTTTTCTTGCATACCGAACAATACACAATAATAATTCATTCCATTCACATGGCAACCAAACAAGACATGTAATGGTAATGATCCATTGCATTCCCTCGTCCATTCCATTACCTCGTCCATTCCATTCATTCGTCCATTCCATTACCCCATACCAAACAGACCCTAAGATTATTACGTGATGGTGGATAGAAATGTAGTATCGAAACGGCGATGGAAAAAAAGCATTTTAGATCTCAATAAGTCTAATGATATTCCCTCTTACTTAGTGATCCTTACACTGTGTTCCAGAGTTTACTAATGGAAGGAAAGGAAAAGAAACAAAAAGAAAGTAAAAATATTTTGTGTTCCAGAGTTTCATTTAAAGAAGGAAAATAAAACATGTCGTGTTCCCGAGTTTCATTTAAGGAAGGAAAAGAAAGGAAATGAAAGGAAAACTAGACTAAATTCTTTAGTTTTTCTTTCCTTCCGATTTGGAAGGAAATGGTGGGAAAAACTTCTTTTTTTTCCTTCCCCGTCATTTCCTTTCTCACTTTTACTTTATTTTCTTTTCCCTCGTTAAGTTAACTCGGGAACAAAGTGTTGATTCCTCAGGTTCATACACGGTGGCCTCAATGAAAAATACTTTATTTAGTGCATCCAACTCTGTTTCCCAGTTTGTTCTAAAGTGGAAAGGTTGGGTGCTAAAGGAAGTCAATATATTCCTCAGGTTCCCAGTTACCCATCACTTGTTGCTTTGAAGCATTAAAATGTTCAAGTTGGCTCGACCATTTGTAGGCTTTGTGGAGATGATGTTGAAACTGAAACCAACAAGCATCTTCTAAATTCTTGCTATTTCTCCTCTTTGATATGGCAAGCAATTGGCAATTGATGTCAAATCCCTTCCATGTGGCCTTATCGATTTAGAATTTGTGTTTCCTTCAAATATCTCAGTTTGAGTCGTCACATAAACAAGGTCATCTATGCGATTATTCTCACTTCTTATTAGTGTATTTGAAGGCAAGAATCAGAGTCATTAGTTTTTACAAGAACTATGGAAGCTATTAAGGGGGTGTTTGAGATTGAGTCTGGAAATGGCTTATTAACTTATTAGAGCCAATAAGTTAATAAGTCATATGGAAAAGTCCCAAATCTTCGCTTTTGAAAATTACTTATCGACTTATTAAACTTTTTTAAAAAACTAATAAGTCAATAAGTGAGTTCTAAACTTTTTTTCAAACACCCCGTAAATCAGTATCGTATCCATGGATTAATTATTGACCCCCTCTGAAAAGTACTTCATGAAAAGAGTGATGTAATTTTGCTTTGTAATCTCTATTTTGTTGTTTTTAATTTCTTGAGTAAATTACTTTTTGAGTTCCTATGTTTTAGTGATTTTAATCATTTAAGTCTAAAATCAAAAAGTTTAACGCCTTGAGTCTCTAACCACTCATTATATAACATTTTGAGTCCAATTTTTGACACTTGTACTTTTGATTTTGGACTGAAATGGTTAAAACCATTAAAACACAGGGAGTCAAAACGTTATAAAATGAACGCTTAACGTCTCATAGCGTTAAACGTTTTGATTTTGTACTCAAGTGATTAAAACCGCTAAAAGAGATGAACTCAAAAAATAATTTACTCTAATTTGTTGCTAGCCGTTTTAATGAAAACCTAAACCAAACACCCCCCAATAATAAGATGGCAAACTAAGCAAGAGGAAAAGTAACATTACACCTGCAACCAAACACCATGTTAAAGAAGCCGCCGCTGCTGCTAGGGTTTTACAACATTTTATCTTCTGCTATAAATAGTAGCGTTTCATCTTAATATCCTCTCACTCAGATTCAGTTTTCACTTCGACGAACCCTAGAAACAACATCTGTGCTCAAACCGTTGTTATGAAAATATAATCTCTGTTTTGTAAATTCGATTTCAAAGTATGTATGAGATGAGGAAAATGGAGCGGAGATGATTTAATATCAAATGATCCAACAACTATCTCCTTGCTACGTTCTTTCTGATTCATATCTATTTCGTTTTTTTTGTTGTGATTTTGCGTGGATTGAATAATTGAGATCTTGAAATATGATGAAATCAGAAAAATCTTAGGACACCTTCTGACACAGTTTGACAATGCTGTGTATGAGAATGCTTTTTTCCTTTCTGATTTTGACGATTTCACCTTTTTTCTTTCCATTGCAGTTTTATCAACCGACTTTTCTGCTACTTTAATTTTAAGGGCTTTTTTTGCAGTTTTGATTGATTATTAAACATATTTGTTCTTGTTTTTTTTTTCTGGCTGGTTCATAAAATTAGTTTTTAAACTAGCTAAGGCATTGATGGTTATTATTGTTTCATAGTTATTATTTAAGTTTTCTTTAGTAAAGAACATGCCTATATATACGCATATGCTACACATATACACATAGATGTGGATATGTTGTGTAACAACAGACACACTGCAAATTTCTGCTTAAGAATGAAACATAATGCAAATTTTTACTAACTACAAATCACTTGTTAGTTTCTATTTTTGTGCCAAACAAAATATTACAAAAACCAAAATTGAAAAGAAATCATTAGAGGTAAATTTATATTGTAAAAACATTATACACCAAATATTGGTTGCAAATAAATTTCAATTATTTGACCAACTACATGAAAGTATCAAAAGCACATGTTCTTCATGTTTTTGATAATCTTTTAGTTATGTTTGAAAATAAAATTTTGTTTTTAGATTTACCTAAAAGTTGATTTAACTAAACGTAAGGTTTAGAATTGATTGGAACAGTGTGGTCTTAGTGAATACTCATTATAACATGTTTTATTTTGATCCAAAACCATAAAAAAGTACCAATATTCGTTCAAATCGGTTCTATATGTCATGGTAAAAATATAATACTGACCTTCGTACCAATTATATTTGACTTGTTTGAACAAGTTGCACATATTTGAAGATTTTTAGTGAAATATATATTGTTTGAATAACTAGAAAAGGGTAGGCATCACTTTATTAGAAAAAGCTAAACCTTGAGAGCGCTTGAATGTTCATATATCGATCACTTATACATTGCAAAGGTTTAATCAAAATTTTATAACAAGTTATGCCTGTATTATTAGGCCATGTGTAGTCATAAAGCCCCTTGTGGGGCGTTATGCGACACGTGTCGTGCCACGTCACATGGGGGCTTTATGGGGCGTTATATCACTAGAGCCCATAGTCATAAAGCCCCTACCCATCATAACCAAAGTGTAAAATGCAGGGACCAAAGTGTAAAATGCAGGGACCAAAGTGTAAAATGCAGGGACCAAAGTGGAAAATGCAGAACATTTAAACCCTTTCTCGCGCCGCGAAATTCTTAACGCCATTTGTTTTTTTTTGATCATGGCGTCGGGGGGTGCGGTGTGGGCGGCGCCATAGCGGCGCTATGGCCCTTGGTCGCGCCCCACTACGTTTAACCTTAGAATGACGAAAAATGGTTAACAATACAAAACCAATCTGTGCATATAACAACACTAGGTTATAACTCCGTGTATTACACGGGTTAAGTAAATAAAAAATCAAATAGTTAATAACGAAGATTTAACAATTATAAAACGATATTTTTAAGACGCTTTTCTGATATCCAAACAAAATTTTGTGTCATATATGATCAAAACTTGTAATGTTTGTTAAGTTTATAAGTATAAAAGCATTTGAACCATCAATTAGAAGACAGACAGTATCATCATGTGAACATACATTTAATAATCCAAGTTTTATTTATATAATAGTGGTCTTAATTTATTAGTTCTAAAAAAATGTTGAAATGTCCAGATTAGGCATATAGCAATTATGGAATTAGATAAACTTACATAAAAAATTAATGTTTCAATTTAAATTAATAAGATAAGTATAAATTATCGGTAATTATTAAATTATATAACTTTAAAATTTAAATATCTGGACGTGAGTTGCATCTTAAAAGGATGATAGTTTTTAAATAAATTTATTAGTATGATAAATGTAATTATTATTCTTGTTGCATTTTAAACATATATTAAATTTAAGAGTAAAATGCACGGATAGTCCCTGTGGTTTTGTAAAATAACACCTATAGTCTCCAACTTTTGTAAAATGCACGAAGAAGGCATGTATCGATGAGGGAGTTGGAGGTGGTGGGGGTGAGGGTGGGGTGGGGTGGGGCCACTTGAGTTAACTTTATCTTTTAATATTTTAATTTAAATATTTTTAATATAGTAAGGATTCTGTTTGTTAGGGAGTGTTATCGGCCAATAAGTTGAAAGTTGAGAGTACTAATGTACAAATCGAAAGTTGGGTGTGTTATCGACCAATTGTTGAAAATTGATGTTATTCAAATCTATCCCTTGAAAAAATTGTTGATGGGAAAGTAGAAGGATCCAAGTAACTACAAGTAACATCATCTCACTCATTACTTTTTTTTCTATCTTAAATTGAGCATCGAATCAGATTTCATTATTTCAACCTCCCTCTAAAAATTCAACCCCACGAATCCGCGTCTTCTGGCCAATCTAAATATTAGATGATAATAATAATTTTCTTAATTGCAAATTTATATTTTTCAAACATTGTTATCATTAAACTAGTAAAAGTCCCTATTATTGCAGCCAGCTCTACATATGAAGGTGCCGAAGATGACATATGAATAAATGATTTATCGCTATGTAAAGGTGGCAACGAGCGTCATCATGATGATGTTATGGAAGATTTGGGACCGTAGAAATGAAGAAAGTGTTCAAAAGGAAGAAGATATATGATTATATTCCAAACACAAAACTATTGGAAGACATTAAAGATGTCACTTTCCTTTGTATGAGATTATATAGAGCAAAGGGGTTGAATGTCACTTTATACACCTGGTTATTCTTTGATGTTGAGAGGTTTAATGGATCATCTCGTCTAATATACAGGTCCTTTATACTTGCTTGCTAGTTTGGCCTGCCTTGGTTTTTATTTATTTTGTAAAAATTGGCTCTCTTTTTTGTTAAAAAAAGAAAATAATTAAACTAGAAAACGCAACTGTGTGTTGTTGCGGTGGCATTGAAGTGGTGAAGTACGTAAAGATAAGTGCATGAAGTTGAAAAATCAAAACGTATATAAAAAAGTGTGTCGCAAAGGTATATTCGGAAATTAAGTAAAAAGGTACGTTGTGGTAAAAAGGAGTGTAAGAAAACGCATCATATTTTTACCCAATTCGGTTTTAAATATAACTTATGTCTTTAAACACTATGTATTTAAGAATTTGTAAGAGACAAACAGAAAAAAGCTATAAAATAACTATATCTTTAAACAACTTTAATGACTTGTACATTTGTGCTTTGATGATTTTTACATTATTATGCATAATTCGGTTTGAAAAAACACTTACATCCAAATATAGATAAAAATATCTATGATACAACGTTATATTTAGAACTTTACAAAATATATTTTAAAAGTAATAAGAGAAAAGAGTTTTTTATTAGACAAATGGCATAGTGATAATTTCTTTTATTTGTTATCGTATTTCAATATAGCTGTCAATTTTTATCTCACTGATAAAAGAAAAAAAATGCAACGAAATGTAACATGATATAAAAAAATCTCATAAAACATCTCTATACAATCAAATGGCATTCACATCCTTTATTTACAAATCAAATGGCATAATGGTAATTTCATTTATCTGTTGTCCTATTTGAGTGTTGCTGTCAATTTTTCTCACTGGTAAAAAAAAAAATTGCAAAAATATCTTACTTAGTGTTTACTAAAAAAATTATTATCACCTCATTCCACTATTCCTTGAACAATATCTTTTTCTCACATCCTTTATTTTCAAATTGTGGTTAGACTGTTTGTTATGATAGCTTGAAAAAGGTTTTATATGAAAAAAAGTGTTATGTAGGTTTATGTAGAAGTGTTTTTTTCACCGTTTATACCATTAAAGTGTATTGTGGAGAGTTTTATTAAGGCTTTATGTGAAATGCGGTATTGAGTAATATTAAAAAGATAATAATAATCATTAAAATGACCCCATGCCTGCGGTTCACCCCAAGGTGTTCACGCTCTCGTTATCTAATGTTGCGATCTTTCACACCCTAATAAAGTCTTATTTTTTTACAAGAAAAGGAACACATTTTATTCCAACCAAATCAAAACCAATCGTAGCAAGGCGCTACATTGGATTGTTACAGAGATAAAACAACAAATATTAAAATAGAGTTAACATTGTAAGTTAAAATTTCTCCAAACGCTCAATCTTACGCCTTTGAGATTTGATCTTGTTGTAATCCATTCATACTTTTCTCCTTGATTTCTTCAACCACTTTGTATGCATTCACACTCATACCCTTGAAAACCTTTCCGTTTCTTGCATTCCACACACTCCATAACATTTGCGAAAAGATTGCGTGTATTACTTTCCTCCTACTGTCTGAAATGTTCATCTCCTTTATGCCTTGCATGTTGCATCAGCTCCTAGCTCCTTTAGGTGCTGTTGTTTTTTCAGAGGTAATTGTCTGCAGTCTGCGGACAACATCTTCAAACATCTGTAGCAAAAGAGGTGAACTAAACCTCTGCAGTCTGTAAGAAGAAGATTGTTTGTTTTTCATCTTCTGCAGACTGCAAAAATAAACTTAAATTTAAATAAACTGAAATCAAGTAAGCATAAATCAAACCATTTTGAGCAACAACATAATAGGCACGAATCAATTAAGCATAATCAAACCATTTTAAGCAACAAAAACAACAACAATATATGAACATACAAAATATAATCAAACAAAAATACACCAACAATATATGATTATATAATACATAATCTTCACATAAACAAAATCACCAACAATTCACATATGATATATAATCTTAAAAATCAGAAAACAAACAATTTATAAACATATATATATATATATATATATATATATATATATATAAATCTTCACATAAACAACAAATAAAAAAACGGACATGTGAAGCGGGAAAGGAGATGAGCGGCATCGATGGCGGTCTGGGGAAGGAGATGAACGACGGCGGCGTGACGGGGGTATTGGAGGAGAGGTGGTGGCGGCGGCGGTCTGGGGGAGGAGATGAACGGTGGCACGACGGGGGTGTGGGAGGAGAGGTGGTGGCGGCGGCAGGGAAGAAGAAGGGTGGTGGAGGAGAGGTGTGGATGAGGGGTTAAGGTTTTCTGGAAGAGCTGTGTTTTGTGATATTAGAAAAAAATGTAGGATAGGTTAGAAGAGGGAGGTCCAAGTGGCAGACCCTTTTAAATGATATGTCTTCGAGAAAACAAGCACCCTGCAGACTCAAACGTCTGCGCGTGGTCTGTGTGGCGCAGACATAAAAGGAGAAGAAGAGCTTTTCAAGAAAAACAAACACCCCCTTACCGAACCTCCGTTCGAAATCTTCATCCACCATTTTATTTGGGCCATATTTCTCTTGCTTTTTGACAATTCAACAACATATGAACCACACTCTCCTCATATAACCACAAGTCACAAGTTACCGATTGAAAGTGCACACCAAAGTTTATGTGACCAAAAGCAAATCAACTTAAGGATCTTTGAAAAAACCAATAAGTTGATCATGTGTCATGAAAATCCGGGTCTCAAGTGAAAATTTAAGATTCAATTTATTTTCATAAGTTTTATTAGCCTAACAAGCCTTTTTTTAAATTGTTTAATAAGATTTTAAATAAACTTAGTTTTTAAATAAAATCTCTCATCATAGAGCATGTGTTATACCCCTTATTCACCATTATCAATTATACATCAATGCCACATTATTCACCATTTAACTCACACCCTTTAATCTATGTTATACACATTATTCACCATTTACCTCTCTTTTCTTAATATAAATATGTAAAACATAATATTTAGAGTAAAATGCAATTTACGTCCATGTACTTTTCGGGCGGAGTCAACTTGAGTCCCCGAGTTTTGGTTCCATTCGAATATATCATTAAATGGGTAACGAAATATACTGTAGCAGGGGCATTATAGTCTTTTCATCAATAAAAAACAATGCGTCCTTGGGGTTTGGTTTTCTCTGCATTATGAGTCCCACACCCCCACCACCACCACCACGAAGTATGCCAACATGACGAGCGGTGTAATATTTGAAAATGGCTTTAACAAACGAGGGCTGGAACCCATTTCCATAACTCACACACAAACATAGGTGATGGGTTGAATTTTGGGTGTAGTGGGGGTGCTCCGGTGAGGGTGGTTATGATTGGGGGGGGGGGGTGGTGCTCCGGTGAGGGAGATGATGTTGAATGGGTTAGAGAGGGAGAGGATGAGGAAGATGATGGTTGTAAAAACGAAGCTTGAAGAAGATGTGATATAATGCTAATAAAACCACTAAAGCTTATAATACAACAACCTATTGCACAAAGTGATTGTTAATCTATAATATATAATATATAATAATAATAATAATAATAATAATAATAATAATAATAATAATAATAATAATAAGGTTTCAAAGTGTAGCGGATTTTAAACCAAAATACTAAAGTACTTGTTGGGATTGAACCCTATCAGAGGAACAAATAATTAAAGCCAAAACTGGATCAGAGCAGTGGATCCGAAATAAGCAGATGTTATGTATACAAGACTTTCCCCTTGAAAGTGTTTCTAACAACTGATGACCACCAATCCACTGATCATTACAACTGCTGATCTACAACTGCTGATTATGTCAAAAACTGATGAAGACTAAAGCCCTGCTGATCAATCTACTGCTATGGGACAAGCACTGCTGAAGTTCTCAAGTACTGCTGAAGTCACAACAGTGGAAGGATATAACAGTAGTTTAGTTTGTTTTATGTAATGTATTGTAAACAGCTGTTTGACAACAGTGCTTCTACTAGATCAGTGGTTGTAGTCTGTTAGGTTGTTAAGTGTCACTTTCATGGTGACGAAAGCTTAGATGCTTCAGTGGTTTGATGTACACTATAAATAGAACAGTTTGCTCTGTTCTATTTAAGGAGTTTTCTCCTTCAATTCTATCATCTTGTACAATCAACCATGCAGCTCTAGCTGAGGGGGAGTTTTAGTATGTAAGCATGTATGTAATCTTTTGATTATAATCTTTCGACACTAATGAGATTCACATGTTTATGAAAACTATTGTTCCTTTGATTATGTTTACAAAGTTTGTTTTATTTTCGCTGCATTAGATCTATGCTTTACATTCATTCATTGTTTAAATATTACAAACAAACACAATCAATCCAAACTCAGATCCTAACAATTGGTATCAGATCTTGGACAGTTAAATTCGATCTAACAATCAATTTGACATAACAATTCAGTTCAAAACTTATTGATACTAAGGTTGGTCGTATTTGTTGAAAAACAAAAGTAAATGATAATCACGTTTAAAGTTGGTTATTCAAAAAACTTTTGTAAAATAACCAAGATGTTACCTATCACATAGAATTCACATAACACTGATAATCTGATATATACCACCGATGAGTGTTAAAGTTGGTAAAATTTAATAGTCTCGGATTGGATATAGTCCTTCATAGATCCATGAGTGTTTGTGATGAAAACTACGTTTGGTTCCATGATTGACTGCTGCTAAGGGTTTATCTCATGTTATTAAAGACCTATGTTCAGAAAAATGACATTTATGTCATCGGTAACATATGAGAGATGAACTAAACCTTAGAAACAAAATCTTATATGTGAACAACAATCTTGAAAAACCTTTAAAAATTGAAAACAAAATTGTTTAAAAACTAAGATGAAAATCAGTAGTCTTAAAAATATGCATCAAATATAACCATGGATCAACTCAAAACTATGATAATGAAATATCAGTGTTGAAAAGAGGTTGAAACTTAGCCCAAATTTCTTGTGAGAAAAAGGGGTGAAGTCCTATAAAGGTTATATGCTTGATGCTTGGAAAACCAGATCATGTGTAATGTGAAACTTTGGCATAAGCATTTGCAAAAATGTCCAAACCTCTCAAAACATTACTGAAAATGATTCTGGACCAAGTATTCTTTCCTTAAAACATTTCCAGTGAATGTTACAACATTTATTAATGGAAAGGGTAAATAAGGAAAGAAGAAAAATCACAGAAACTCAAAAGTGTATTTATCTCAAAACTTTTGAATTCAAAAGAAAAGAGTATAAATCCAAAACACTGAAGAGTCCACAGGAGATCTACATACTTGGTCAAACATTTGTCATTCATCATCCATATACAATTACTGTATCAGGGAGTTCAGGTAACAAAGGTATCACCAGGTTGATTATTAATAAAAAAAAGAAGGATTAGGCCAAAATTTCAGAAATCCTTCATAAGGTAATAAAGTTCACAAAGAACTTTCAAAACCTTTGTGAACAGTCAACCTCACAGTTACAATCATCTGACAAGGAAATGGTATCAAACAGTGGTTATGAAACTTTGATTTAAACCACTGACCATTTTTCTTAACTTGAAAATGAAGTGATTGACCTTGAAAATACACTAGATCCAATTGATGTCGTTTTCAGAATATCTTTACTTATTTTTCTTGTAAAGTTTTTCAAATAAAACAGGATATTTTATGTTTTTAAGAATGATATATTTTGTATTTTTACTTGTTTTAGATGGTAAAAATCCAAATACCTGGCAGGATGTAAAACCCTTTTATTTTTGCCTAGGGTAATATATTCCTTGAAAATGGATCAAAAGGAGATGGTGTTAAAATCTGGATCATTTCATTCATAGACTTAAGTCTAAATCAGTAACAAGAGATGATTGTTAACAAGTTTCAAATGTTTGGCTGCATATGTTTTACTCTAAATTCTCAAAAGTTTAGAACACAAAATATGTAGTCAACGTAGAATGGTAAAATCATCTGGGATATTCAATCATTGCCAAAATCTATAGAATGTTTAAAACATTAAGTAGATGTGTGATAAAACCTTGAATGCAAAAACCTGTGAATTTTCTGCGTCAAAAAATCTTGTAAACCCTGCTATTATGACAAATTCTGATAAACCTGCATTTAAAATATGCTTGTCAAGTATTTAGTTCTGCAGGTAACTTACAATCACTATCAACAGATGCTGGATATGATATTGTGGTTTCACAAGTCAAAATCATTTTCTTCATCAGAGCAGCAGATGTACAAAACAGCTGTTAAAGCTTATCCACTGATATGGTGGATCATTAAAGTCAACCTCTGTTTCCTATTTTCGTTGATAAATAATGTTGTCAAACATCAGTGTTTCTATCCACTGATAAAGGCTATCCACAGATAGTTAAAGTCACCCATTGTTTTCATTTTTCCTTTAAAAATCACTGGTACTGCTCCATTAGTGGTTTCCTAAACAACTGTCATCCATTTCCATCAGAGGTTGTCATGTGGACAGCGTTTTGACCATCAGATTTTTGTAACCACTGCCACATCAGCATTCACTTTTCCTGTCTATAAAACCCTGATCAAAAACCCCAAACAGGGTTTTTACTGTCGAATCGAATTCAAAATTCCTTTCTAAAACATTTTCCCCAAATATTTTCACAACCCTCATCGTTCGCATTTCATCTTCTTCATCTCTGATTTAATCATGGTGAAACAATCCAGTAAAACCAAACAAAAGGACTCAACCACGATTGAGATTCCATTCAAATTTTCACACAATTACTTAGGCATATTTGACAAACCTAGTGAAACTTCAACCTTTGATTCCTTCATCGACACACTTTCATCCACAAAGTACAAAACTTTGCTTACCTATGATGCAACCTTTTACCTTGCTACTCAAAGGGAATTTTGGAAAAATGCAACTCTTGAAATGGTGGATAAAAAGGTTGTAGCTATAAATTCCTCAATAAAGGGAGTCAAATTCTCTATCACACCTCAATCTATTTCTGAAGTTTTTGAACTCAACGATATTCAAGGTAAAAATTCTTTTCCAAAAACAGAGTATCAAAATGATTTTCAAGAAAGAGGTTATGAGGAGCAAATGAAGAAAGATACTCTGCAGAAAGGCAGCTTTCCTCCTGCCATGAGATTTTTTTCACACTCTTCTTATATGTGTATCTAATAAAACCACAGGATTCAATGAAATTCCATTAAAAATTCAGTACTTGGGGTATGCTATTTTGCAAGGCGAGAATTTTAATTACTCCCAAGAAATTTTTAATGACTTGGTCAAAAATGTTGATAAAAAGGCCTTCTTATTATTTCCTAGATTTTTGAGTTATTATTTTAAGAAAAAGTTTTCAGAAGATAATGCCCATGTGCTCATACAGGGTGCTCCTATTTAAATAAACAGTTGCAGAAACATTCACAACGATGTTAAAACCTTCCAAAACACAAGCAGAGGTACCTGAGCAGACTTTAGCAGCTACCACTCTCCTCAGGTATCTGCTGTTGAGCCCACTGCTCCAAGTGATCATAGCAGCAAAACAACTGATATGAAACCCACACCTAAAATCATCAAAAAGCCACGCCAAAAGAAAACTCAAAAGCCCCCCAAACCTACAAAAAAGTCAACTCTAGAGGATGAGATACCAGAGCAACTGCCAGTGACAGCACAAAAGTCACAAGAAACCACTGCTGCTACTTCCTCACAGCAGATGGTAGAAATATCTCAACCCATGCCTGAAACTCCTCCTGATTCTTCTCAAAAAGAACAGGTTGTACATATAGGGACACCACAATATGATGCTCTGGAATCACTTGCTTCCATCATCCACAGCCCAATGCCTGGGGTCAATTCTCTTTCTACACCCAACCTCACCTCCACAATTCCCCCACAAACAAAATTATTGTTGGATGCTCTTGATTTGAATCAGACACACCAGTCCTTCTCCATCACCTGTTAATGAGAACATACCTCAACAAGTGACTAGGTCTGATATTCCAATCATTGCTAACCCACCAACAACACCTGAGGAGGTTATACCCCTTGAGTTACAAGTAACTCTTGGTGGTAGTCCAAGTGAAGCAGTCACTACAAATGCTGAACCCACTAGTTTGCATTTGGACAGTGGTTACATCAATAAGACTTCCTTGGAGGCAATTCCTTCTCTGGGAACACCTGTGTATCCAGTGTTTACTGGTTCACTAAAAAGTGTCTCTCTTTTTGAAGGAAGAAGTCCCCAGTTCCAAGACAAAGGGGCATCAGTGGATGACTTTTGGAATACATTCCCTGAGTCAACCACTGTTACAACCACTTTTAGTGGGAAATCAGATGATCCCATTAAGTTGGGTGATGGTTTAATGTACCAAGAACTGATGGGCAAAATTGAGAAACTGGATACTTCTGTTGCAGAAATTAAAGATATGCTACAACAGTTGTTGAAAGTTCAAAAGGTACCACCCACTGCTACTCCAGCTCAAGCACCTGCACAACCTGCACCTGCTGTAAATGAGTTATGGACCCTATTTCAACCACTGCTCCAAAAACAAAGACAATTGGCTGATCAGAGAGCATGAGATACATGCTCAAAAGCTGAGAAACATAATGGAGTCAAGGTTTAAAAATACCCAAGCTGACATCAAGGCTATAAAGGCCCACATACTAAACACCACTGGCACTGCTCCTCCCACCATTCTCTTTATTGATAAGCTACCACCAGATAATGCCAAAAAGGGGGAGAAGATTAAGGAGTGGAAGAAAAAGGGAATTGAAGATGGTCTTTATATTGAACCAGAAAAAGATTGCATGACTAAAGACATTCCCTTGCCAGATGGTAGTAAAAAGATTGATGTTACCACAAATGCACTTGCTGAAGCAAAAGCAAGTGTAAAAAGGGATAGAGAGGCTAAGGATAAAGTCAGGTGGTAACAGGAGAAAAGAGCCTTTATGAAGCTGAATGTGCAGGGTCCTTCTGAACCTATGGATGATGAAAATCCTAAGGAAGAAAAGAAAAGGTGTAACACCTCGAAATTTTGTGTCCAATAATGTGTTGACACGTGTCATGAGTTTACACGTGGTATTAAATATTAAATAAAGGACTAAAGTTAACAAACCTTGAAAGTATGTAAATTCGAGGGTTAAAAATGTCAACGAAGGGTAAATATACTGTATAGTAACCCTAAGCGATGCTTGTACCTTCAAACGAATAAATCATGGATCGTACGGAGCAAAACGCGGAAGAAAGTGAGAGATTACAAGCTACAGGGGTTAATTGTGTCAACATGTTTAACTTATACCTCTGAGTGACCCTTTGACGAACCCGAGGCTTTGTAACAGTAAAATACGCTCACTAGAATATACGATATAAATTTCGCGAAGTTCCGTCTTAAAACGAGAAAGTTATGATCAAATTCGTATACGAGGGGTTAAAAGCGTCAACAATAAAAGTTAAGGCTTTTCGGATAGTAATTAAACTAACCGGGGACTTAACAATGCGGGTAAAAGTCACGAGGCCCTTAATGGTAAATAATCGAGGGCCAAATCGCAAAGTTACCCCTTCGAAACCGAAAGGTCAGGTTAATTATTACAAAAGATATGAAAATCTTGAAAAACACGCCCAATGCGGGCCGCGTGAGTGAAACCATCAAGATGATGCGGGCCGTGCGCCACCTGCAGATTTGTTTTCTGACTTAAAGATTCAGGCGGCCCGCGTCTGTGTTGCTTGAATCCTAATGCGGGCCGCGTACGAGTCCCAGAAGCAGAATTCTTGGACAGATTCAATGTTTGAGCTTGTGAACAATCTTGTGTGCATTAATTGAAGCATGGGCGCCCTCTACATGTCCCCTAGCACTATAGGACACCTGCTGATCATCCATGAACCATTGTAGGGTGAGTTGTAATGATCTTGTGCATGAAATTTCACTATAAAAGGACATACATTGCACACAATTGAAACACACCTCAAACCTACATTCTAGTTCATCTCTGGAGCTCTAAAGCATTCTTCTATCATCCTTAGTCGTGCACCAAGCTTCTGTAAGTATGCCTACCCTTTTGTGGCTTAGTTTATGCATAGTTTAGCTTAAAAGTCAATCCGTCGTAATTAACGATTGACTTTGCGATAAATCACAAATGGTCCAGTGGTTTGTCGAATCAAAGATAGTTATATGTTGGTAATCATGTGGGCTTTAAACCCCTAAAAGGGCACCCTCTGATTCCCACTCTAACTGGTCCGAATGTCGAGTCAAACGTGCTTAGAAAAAGTCAACAGAAATGCTATTTTGCGATTTAATGCATAATCAGTAATGTAGACGATGTGTAACCTGTTTTAACACTCATAAAACTTGATAATAAGTATATTAACTAGTCTAAGCTTGTTTGATCCGACCATTTACTGTTTTGACCCGGTTCGGAGCCGAAAGTCGCAAAGCTTTCACTTTTGCATTGACTTCAGTTCTGACCCGTTAAAGTATGATTTAGATATGCCTTAGGACTCTCTTAGGACCAGGTTACATGATGGTGTAACCCTCTGTGACCGGTTCGTTGTTTGTCCGAGTCTTTAACACATTTCCGTTAAATGCTTAAAAGTTGACCGTAACGCTCTTTTTAAATTAAAACGAGAATTTTGGACATGTGAAAGAACCATAACCTTAGTTACTGATTTCTAAGCATGTCCCTAAAATTTCACGTCAATCCGAGGTCCAGAATAGGAGTTATGCTAAATAGCGCAAATTACGGAAATTTTAGTAATTTAATAGCGCAATTAGCATAACGGCTATCTAAACCCAGATTTCGACACCAAACCTTTTACACACTGATGTAAAATAATATTTTGGGATTTTTAAAGATTTTTAATTATTTTTAACCTGCTCATAACCTGCGGTTATGGCAACGGTTCGGTAAATACCGAATATACCCTTTTCGGCCATAACTTGAGTTCTACAAGGTCTTTTGACCCGATTCCAGTTGCTACTGATTTTAAATAATAAATAAAGTATTTTGGACTTTATAAACTGTTCGGGAAACTCAGATTTCCTGTAGAACTCAGAAACCTCTTTTCTAATCTTTAAAATGACTGAAATACCCCTACGGGGCATAAAATGGATTTAAACTCGTTACGGGCATTATGGAAGGTATCCTACTGATACCACAACCTCTTTAAAGCATATTGACTTAGGAAACCAGTGTAGGACTCTTACGGTTACCCGTTACGTCTTTTGCGCGCACGGTTCGGCTTATGTAACTAGTTTACATAAACTAGCCGAAACGGGTCAAACCATATTATTTTGACCCCAAAATCCAGAGTGTGGTTATTATACCCATATAAAACAAGTCTTCAAACTTGTTGGGTCCAAATCACATTCCATTCACGGTTTTCGCCTTTCACGCGATTAAACCGTAACTATCCTTTGAAACTGACCGGTCTAAGCTACGGCTAAATTAAAGACCCGTTAGGATTCTAATAGGTTATTTTAAACCTCCGTTCCAGAATAGGAGACCAGTAAAAGCTATCTGCAATTTATTTTGATTAAGGATTTATACTTGCAAATGTAAATACTTTTAACTTATTTTCCGTTATACGGGCTTGGGTTACGGTATATAGTATACCGCTTGATCGGGCATCAAATTCTCCACCGTTGAGTGGGTAGTTGAATAAATTTGATCGGCTCGTTTAAACAGTCTTGTTACTTAAAAGCCTTTGGGGGGTTAATGACCATGTCCCGGATATCCCTGGCATCATTTTACGAAATGGCCACGACCTAAGCGCGGAGTGTAGGCGTACACTCGTCAGTGCATAAATAGTCGATATGGTGTGTCTATTGATCTTTAACCCGGACTTGATCCGGGCTACTGAACGCATAAGGAACATGTAATTCGTTCACAAGATTATATATTTAAATAATTCTCCCAAGTTATAAAAGAGTTTGTGCCTTGTGCATTCAAATCAATTTTAATAAACATTTTTCAAAAGTGTCGGTTGAATGTATTTACCAGTGTAAACTGACGTATTTTCTCAAAAAGACTAAATGCAGGTACTATGCGTAATTAGCTGGATATTCTCCTTAGCATCATAAAGAGTCTCGCAAGCTTAAGATGCCTTCGTCTGTCGAACAAAACTTATATTTTTATTTGATCCCCTGTGGATACCTTTCAACTATTCGTAATACATTTGATATTACAAACAATGGTTGAAATATAATTATCTTTATGCTTCCGCTGTGCATTCATATACATTGTGTGGTTTGACTATATTGTTGCCAACTACGTCACGGTAATCCCCCACCGGGCCCACCGGTGAGACACGTGGAAATCGGGGTGTGACAGGTTGGTATCAGAGCCAACACTGAGTGAATTAAACACTAGCCTTTGTGTTTAATCTCAGCTACACAATTACACATACTTGAGTCTAGACAAGAACATAGGACAAATTCGAATTGTTATTCCAGTTTGTCTTTTTATTGTTTATTGTTATTTAAAGTTTTGAAAGCAGGAAATATGCCACCAGCAATCAGACGAAGAAGAGGAGGAAGAGGCAAAGGGACGATCATTACTCACAATGATCATGAGGCTGGTCCTTCGAACATGCGAGCTCCTTCCAGTACAAGAAGTGAGAAACCACAGAGACGAAGAAGAAACCTCTTTGAACCTACGAGACATTCCACCTCGCACAGTTCGACACCTTCATACCGTCATTCTTTTGGTCCAAACTCAGAAAATGAACCCAATAACCCTCAACCATCATTTATACATCTCCAGCGATCTGCTTCGCACCGTTCTTATGGCGATCCTTCTCCTTTCTTCATTGGACAGTTTAACCCGGCGGATTATGTCCAAGAGCCAATAGGGTATAACCCTTTAGGACCAGAGGATCACTTTTCTGAAGATAATGCAGTGGATATGGACGAGGATACAGATCCCGTCGAGCCTGCACGGGGTACTCCCAACCATCCTATCGAGATCTCTGATGGGTCATCCTTCCATGGAACACCCTATCAAGGTCCCGACAGCTACCAGGCGAGGTTTGACCAATGTAATTGGTACTTTACACCTTCACATCATCTCTCGCCTCATGATCAACAGCAACTACAGGATCCTTCTGAGGATTCGCGGTTCGTGGCAGTTACGCCACCGCCACCGGTTCAACCAGTAATTCCAGATCCGCCAAGGCGTAGAAGATCAGGCGCACGGATGTCCACCCGAGGAGGGGAATTCCATTTCAGCACCCCTCGCCACTCGAGTGCGAGTCACTTTCCGTCAGTACCTGAAGAACCACAATTTGGGGAACCTTCTGGTCACCCTGCAGAGGTGAATTCGGCACCAGTTGCACCACCTCCGCCACCATTCGGATATGATAACCCTATACCAGCATATGGCGGTTCCACCGCATATAATCCGTTTGAGCAGCCGACTCACACGCACTACAACTATAACTATGATGCCGATCCATACGTGGTAGCGGCTAATTATAATGCCCTCCATGGAACCTCTTGGAGACCAGATTACTCAGCTCATGGGTATCCAATACCTCCTAGACCTCCGGTTCAGCAACCGTCGCAGCAGCCACGTTTTTCTCCACCGGAGCAAGAAGAAATCCTACACCGTCTAAACCGTATGGAACGAGACTTCGAACAAGAACGTAAGAGTAATCGTGGATTTCTCAAGGGCCTAGCAAACCTACTAAAAGGGAGGAAGAAACGAGATCATTAGTCTCCTTATGTATTGTTGTATTTACTATTACAATTTAGTCCCTGTGTAGACAATTGCATTTCAGTCCCTACGTGGACTTATCTTTTAGTCCCTGCGCGGACATCTATCTTGTATTGGTCCCTGCGTGGACTTGTTTTTCTATAAACCTCTGTGTAGGTACTTACTTATTTAAAAGTCCCGTTTAGGGCAGCGTGTAATCATTACTATAAGTAATGGAATGTTATGTTATAAATTTCATTTTTGTTATTATTGTATATGAAATAAATCAAAAATCATTCCTTTTAAATTGAGTCTGCCTAAATAAAGAATCTTAAGAGTGAAACCTAGCCAGGTGTCTTTATAAGACCCGGCCAAGATGGTAAGACCTGATTAAAAGATTCAGATTCCCGGTTAACCTCTGTAAACATGTTAACGTTCGTGGCAGATGTGATTCGTTAAAATCGCACGCGTCATTCTTATATAAGAATCCTTTTAAGGATTCCAAAGCCCAAATCAATGATTTATAAATCATGGGTTAAATCGTCAATAAAGATGATCACTTATTAAACATCCATTAGTGATGTAGTGCCTACGGGCCAAACTTGTTAAACATCCATTAGTGATGTAGTGCCTACGGGCCAAATTTTTAAAACATCCATTAGAGGTGTAGTACCTACGGGCCATATTTATTGTCATATAAGACAAAAGGCAGTTGTAGTCTATGACTCCCTGTCAGAAAAGGTAAAAGGACTACGGTTCAAACCTTCATGCCTTGATTCTCTGTAATCCCGGCTAATATTATAAAAACGTCCTCGTGACTAGGCTTTTATGCCACTAACAATATTGTTTGTAATTAGGATAAGTTATGTTCAAATCCTAAATAAAAGTGAGTAACAAATTAACCAGATATGGTCTCTGTTACCATGGTTAATGAATTGCCATAAAAGACAATTCCATAATAAACTCCTAAATAAAATTTTTTCGTTATCATCTGTAGCAGATTCAAGTTACAATGGCTGATCCAAATGAGGAGAATAGTCATTCGAAGGAAAATGAATACGATAACGCCCAGGTTCATTTGACGGGCGCAGAATTGAAAGCTCTTGTCGACGGTGCTGTTAAGGCAGCCCTAGATCGACAGTACGAAGAGTACACTGAGTCCCGGAGCAGAACCATATCTAAACCACACTCAAAGACGAAAACCCACTCAAAATCTCACAGCAAACCCCCGTCTAAGCCTAAAAAGGACGATGATAATCACTCATCTAATGAAAACAGTGTCCGTCCAGAAAAATTGTATACTGATGCATCTCGCGCCAGGGGTTGCACCTACAAGTATTTCGTATCTTGCAAACCCCGAGATTTCACTGGGGAGAAGGGCGCGGTAGATTGTATGACGTGGTTAGACGAGATGGACATCGTGGTGGACATCAGTGGTTGTGCAGAAAGAGATGTGGTAAAGTTTGTTTCACAATCATTCAAGGGCGAGGCCCTGGCTTGGTGGAGATCTCTGGTTCAGGCCTCGGGGAAGGCTGTTTTGTACAGCATGACATGGGAGGAATTCATTTCTCTCATCAAGGAAAATTTCTGCCCTCAACATGAGGTTGAAAAGATCGAGTCCGACTTCCTATCGTTGGTTATGACGAACCTTGACTGTCAAGCTTACCTCACGAGCTTCAACACAATGTCCCGGTTGGTTCCGTATCTGGTAACCCCGGAGCCAAAGAGAATAGCTCGTTTAATCGGTGGGTTAGCCCCCTAGATAAAGGCAAGCGTAAAGGCCTCTCGGCCAGCGACCTTTAGATCTGTAGCCGACATATCTTTGCCCCTCACTCCGGATGCGGTCAGACAAAGATCGCTGAGGAACAAAGAGGCTGAGAAGAGAAAGCGTGAAGTTGATACTTCACAAAGGTCGAGCAAGAAGCACCGTGGAAACGGTGACAACAAGAGAGGGTCTGAGTCAAGGAAGGATGGGCAACAATCTGGTGAGAAGCCTAAGTGCAAGAATTGCAAGAGACATCACTTTGGAAAGTGTAGACTCGAATCGAACTCGCAGACTCAGTCGAAGTCGTTTGCTTGCGGGTTATGCAAGTCCAAGGACCACAAGACCTTGGATTGCAAAAAGATAAAGGATGCAACTTGCTACAGTTGCAACGAGAAGGGGCACATTAAAACCAACTGCCCTAAATACGCCAAGAAGCCTGAAGAGACCAAGAAGACCAATGCGAGAGTCTTCAGGATGGATGCGAAAGAAGCAGTGCTAGACGATAACGTGATCACAGGTACTTTCCTCGTAAATGATATCTTTGCAAGAGTACTTTTTGATTCAGGCGCTGATAAGTCTTTCGTAGATCATAAATTTTGCAAATTGCTGAATATGCCTGTCAAAACCTTAAATGTGAATTATGAGGTAGAGCTAGCAGATGGCACCATAGAAACCGTCTTCACTGTGTTAGATGGATGTGTGATATCCATTAAGAACCACTCTTTTCCTCTATCTCTACTTCCCTTTAAATTGGCTGGTTTTGACATAGTGCTGGGTATGGACTGGTTATCTCACAACCAGGCCCAAATCGTCTGCAACAGAAAGCAAGTGGTGATAAAAACTCCGTCTGGTGAATCGCTTACCATTCGGGGAGATACCAAGTATGGATTGCCTGAGCAAGTGACTATGCTCAAGGCTTCAAAATGTCTAAAGAAGGGTTGTGTCATCTACATGGCACAGGTGATTTTTGATGAGCCTAAACCGAAGATAGAAGACATTCCCGTCATTTCGGAATATCCAGAAGTTTTCCCTGAAGATCTACCTGGTTTGCCACCAGATAGGCAAGTGGAATTCAGGATCGATATCATCCCTGGAGCAGCACCTGTTGCTCGAGCACCTTACAGGTTAGCACCAACTGAAATGAAGGAGTTGAGGACCCAACTGGATGAACTGCTAGCTAAAGGTTTCATCAAACCTAGTTCGTCTCCCTGGGGAGCACCTGTCCTGTTTGTCAAGAAGAAGGACGGATCGATGCGTCTGTGCATCGATTATCGCGAGCTTAACAAAGTCACGAAAAAGAATAGGTATCCTTTGCCGAGGATCGACGATTTGTTCGATCAGTTACAAGGGGCAAGTTATTTCTCGAAGATTGACTTGAGGTCAGGATACCATCAACTGAAAGTCAGAGATGAAGACGTACATAAAACCGCATTTAGGACTCGTTATGGTCATTATGAGTTCCTAGTGATGCCTTTTGGGCTCACGAATGCACCGGCTGCGTTCATGGATCTCATGAATCGCGTTTGCAAGCCATACTTAGACAAATTCGTCATCGTTTTCATCGACGATATTCTTATCTACTCAAAGAACCAAGCTGACCATGAGAAACACCTTCGCTGTATTCTCAAACTCCTGCATCATGAGAAACTCTATGCCAAATTCTCTAAGTGCGATTTCTGGCTTCGAGAAGTCCAATTCCTTGGACATGTTGTCAGCGAGCGTGGTATCCAAGTGGATCCCGCTAAAGTAGAAGCTGTCATGAATTGGCAAGAGCCAATGACGCCTACAGAGATTCGTAGTTTCCTGGGGTTAGCAGGATATTACAGGCGTTTCATTGAAAATTTTTCAAGGATTGCTGCGCCCTTAACTTCCTTGACCAAGAAGAAAGTGAAGTTCGTTTGGGGCCCTAAGAAGCAAGAGTCCTTTGATATTCTGAAGCAAAAGTTAAACAACGCTCCTGTGCTGACATTACCTGAAGGTACCGAAGAGTTCGTAGTTTACTGCGACGCATCACACACTGGCATGGGATGCGTACTTATGCAGAAGGGCAAGGTTATTGCCTATGCTTCAAGACAGTTAAAGGTGCATGAAAAGAATTACACCACCCATGACTTGGAGCTGGGTGCCGTTGTGTTCGCGCTAAAACTGTGGAGGCATTATCTGTATGGTATCAAGTTTGTGATCCATTCGGATCATAAGAGCCTTCAACATCTGTTTAATCAGAAGGAATTAAACATGAGGCAGCGCCGTTGGATGGAGACTTTAAATGATTATGATTGTGAAATCATATATCATCCCGGCAAGGCGAATGTAGTCGCTGATGCCCTGAGTAGAAAGGAAAGGGTGAAACCCATCCGAATCAATGCCAAGGGCATTGAAGTGAAGAATAATTTGATGGAAAGGTTGTTAGCTGCACAGAGAGAAGCTGTGTTGGAAGCTAACTATCCTAAAGAAAAGCTAGGAGTAACTGAGGAGCAGTTGACTCTTAGCAAGGATGGAATTTTACGATAAAATGGACGAATATGGGTTCCAATTTATGGAGGACTGCGAGATGTTATCCTCCAGGAAGCCCATAGTTCCAAATATTCTGTTCACCCGGGAGCTGATAAGATGTATCAGGATCTAAAGGCGAATTATTGGTGGATAGGCTTGAAAAAGTCTGTAGCCGCTTATGTAGCCAAATGCTTGACTTGTGCGCAAGTCAAGGCTAAGCATCAAAAGCCGTCAGGCTTGCTACAACAGCCTGAACTTCCGGAATGGAAGTGGGAATGTGTAACTATGGATTTTATTACCAAGTTACCCAAGACGAGGAAAGGAAATGATACAATATGGGTTATAGTTGATAGACTGACTAGGTCAGCACATTTCTTACCCATCAAGGAGACTTATAGCTCCGACATGTTAGCCCAGTTATACGTTGATAAGATTGTAGCCTTACATGGCATACCTGTGTCTATTATCTCTGACCGAGATACTAGATACACGTCTCATTTCTGGAAAAGCTTCCAGCAATTTTTGGGCACACGTTTGAATTTTAGTACGGCTTACCATCCTCAGACAGACGGTCAGAGTGAGCGTACTATTCAGACGTTGGAAGACATGCTACGTGCATGTGCGATCGATTTGGGTGGTAGTTGGGATAAGAACCTACCATTAATCGAATTCTCCTACAACAATAGCTACCATACCAGCATTAAGGCTGCGCCCTTCGAGGCATTGTACGGTAGAAAGTGTAGATCGCCTGTTTGTTGGGCGGAAGTTGGAGATGTCCAATTATCAGGGCCAGAGATAGTCTTCGAAACGACGGACAAGATTGTCCAGATTCGAGACCGTCTCAAAGCTGCCCGAGATAGGCAGAAAAGTTACGCAGATCCAAAGCGTAAAGATTTTCACTTCGAGGTATGTGAAAAAGTGTTGCTTAAAGTATCACCCTGGAAGGGGGTGATGCGTTTCGGTAAGAAAGGCAAACTAAGCCCGAGATACATAGGACCTTTCGAGGTTATCGAACGTGTCGGGTCAGTTGCCTATAAGTTAAACTTACCAGAGGAGCTCAATGGAATTCACAATGTGTTCCACATCTGCAATCTAAAGAAGTGCTTCGCTGATGAATCACTAGTAATACCACATACAGATGTGCATATAGATGAGAGCTTAAAATTTGTGGAAAAACCTTTGTCGATTGAAGATCGACAGGTAAAGAAGCTTCGAAGGAAGCATGTACCTATTGTTAAGGTCAAATGGGATGCCCGTAGAGGTCCCGAATTCACGTGGGAGGTTGAATCCACGATGAAAGAAAAATACCCATATTTATTTCAGTAAATCTCGGGTCGAGATTTATTTTAAGGGGTGAGGATGTAACACCTCGAAATTTTGTGTCCAATAATGTGTTGACACGTGTCATGAGTTTACACGTGGTATTAAATATTAAATAAAGGACTAAAGTTGACAAACCTTGAAAGTATGTAAATTCGAGGGTTAAAAATGTCAAAGAAGGGTAAATATACTGTATAGTAACCCTAAGCGATGCTCGTACCTTCAAACGAATAAATCATGGATCGTACGGAGCAAAACGAGGAAGAAAGTGAGAGATTACAAGCTACAGGGGTTAATTGTGTCAACATGTTTAATTTATACCTCTGAGTGACCCTTTGACGAACCCGAGGCTTTAACAGTAAAATACGCTCACTAGAATATACGATATAAATTTCGTGAAGTTCCGTTTTAAAACGAGAAAGTTATGATCAAATTCGTATACGAGGGGTTAAAAGCGTCAACAATAAAAGTAAAGGCTTTTCGGATAGTAATTAAACTAACCGGGGACTTAACAATGCGGGTAAAAGTCACGAGGCCCTTAATGGTAAATAATCGAGGGCCAAATCTCAAAGTTACCCCTTCGAAATCGAAAGGTCAGGTTAATCATTACAAAAGATATGAAAATCTTGAAAAACAAGCCCAATGCGGGCCACGTGAGTGAAACCATCAAGATGATGCGGGTCGCGCGCCACCTGCAGATTTGTTTTCTGACTTAAAGATCCAGGCGGCCCACGTCTGTGTTGCTTGAATCCTAATGCGGGCCGCGTACGAGTCCCAGATGCAGAATTCTTGGACAGATTCAATGTTTGAGCTTGTGAACGATCTTGTGTGCATTAATTGAAGCATGGGCGCCCTCTACATGTCCCCTAGCACTATAGGACACCTGCTGATCATCCATGAACCATTGTAGGGTGAGTTGTAATGATCTTGTGCATGAAATTTCACTATAAAAGGACATACATTGCACACAATTGAAACACACCTCAAACCTGCATTCTAGTTCATCTCTGGAGCTCTAAAGCATTCTTCTATCATCCTTAGTCGTGCACCAAGCTTCTGTAAGTATGCCTACCCTTTCGTGGCTTAGTTTATGCATAGTTTAGCTTAAAAGTCAATCCGTCGTAATTAACGATTGACTTTGCGATAAATCACAAATGGTCCAGCGGTTTGTCGAATCAAAGATAGTTATATGTTGGTAAACATGTGGGCTTTAAACCCCTAAAAGGGCACCCTCTGATTCCCACTCTAACTGGTCCGAATGTCGAGTCAAACGTGCTTAGAAAAAGTCAACAGAAATGCTATTTTGCGATTTAATGCATAATCAGTAATGTAGACGATGTGTAACCTGTTTTAACACTCATAAAACTTGATAATAAGTATATTAACTAGTCTAAGCTTGTTTGATCTGACCATTTACTGTTTTGACCCGGTTCGGAGCCGAAAGTCGCAAAGCTTTCACTTTTGCATTGACTTCAGTTCTGACCCGTTAAAGTATGATTTAGATATGCCTTAGGACTCTCTTAGGACCAGGTTACATGATGGTATAACCCTCTGTGACCGGTTCGTTGTTTGTCCGAGTCTTTTACACATTTCCGTTAAATGCTTAAAAGTTGACCGTAACCCCTTTTTAAATTAAAACGAGAATTTCGGACATGTGAAAGAACCATTACCTTAGTTACTGATTTCTAAGCATGTCCCTAAAATTTCACGTCAATCCGAGGTCCAGAATAGGAGTTATGCTAAATAGCGCAAATTACGGAAATTTTAGTAATTTAATAGCGCAATTAGCGTAACGGCTATCTAAACCTAGATTTCGACACCAAACCTTTTACACACTGATGTAAAATAATATTTTGGGATTTTTAAAGATTTTTAATTATTTTTAACCTGCTCATAACCTGCGGTTATGGCAACGGTTCGGTAAATACCGAATATACCCTTTTCGGCCATAACTTGAGTTCTACAAGGTCTTTTGACCCGATTCCAGTTGCTACTGATTTTAAATAATAAATAAAGTATTTTGGACTTTATAAACTGTTCGGGAAACTCAGATTTCCTGTAGAACTCGGAAACCTCTTTTATAATCTTTAAAATGACCGAAATACCCCTACGGGGCATAAAATGGATTTAAACTCGTTACGGGCATTATGGAAGGTATCCTACTGATACCACAACCTCTTTAAAGCATATTGACTTAGGAAGCTAGTGTAGGACTCTTACGGTTACCCGTTACGCCTTTTGGGCGCACGGTTCGGCTTATGTAACTAGTTTACATAAACTAGCCGAAACGGGTCAAACCATATTATTTTGACCCCAATATCTAGAGTGCGGTTATTATACCCATATAAAACAAGTCTTCAAAATTGTTGGGTCCAAATCACATTCCATTCACGGTTTTCGCCTTTCACGCAATTAAACCGTAACTATCCTTTGAAACTGACCGGTCTAAGCTACGGCTAAATTAAAGACCCGTTAGGATTCTAATAGGTTATTTTAAACCTCCATTCCAGAATAGGAGACCAGTAAAACCTATCTGCAATTTATTTCGATTAAGGATTTATACTTGCAAAGGTAAATACTTTTAACTTATTTTCCGTTATACGGGCTTGGGTTACAGTATATAGTATACCGCTTGATCGGGCATCAAATTCTCCACCGTTGAGTGGATAGTTGAATAAATTTGATTGGCTCGTTTAAACAGTCTTGTTACTTAAAAGCCTTTGAGGGGTTAATGACCATGTCCCGGATATCCCTGGCATCATTTTACGAAATGGCCACGACCTAAGCGCGGAGTGTAGGCGTACACTCGTCAGTGCATAAATAGTCGATATGGTGTGTCTATTGATCTTTAACCCGGACTTGATCCGGGCTGCTGAACTCATAAGGAACATGTAATTCGTTCACAAGATTATATATTTAAATAATTCTCCCAAGTTATAAAAGAGTTTGTGCCTTGTGCATTCAAATCAATTTTAATAAACATTTTTCAAAAGTGTCGGTTGAATGTATTTACCAGTGTAAACTGACGTATTTTCCCAAAAAGACTAAATGCAGGTACTATACGTAATTGGCTGGATATTCTCCTTAGCATCATAAAGAGTCTCGCAAGCTTAAGATGCCTTCGTCTATCGAACAAAACTTATATTTTTATTTGATCCCATGTGGATACCTTTCGACTATTCGTAATACATTTGATATTACAAACAATGGTTGAAATATAATTATCTTTATGCTTCCGCTTGCATTCATATATATTGTGTGGTTTGACTATATTGTTGCCAACTACGTCACGGTAATCCCCCATCGGGCCCACCGGTGAGACACGTGGAAATCGGGGTGTGACAAAAGGCCCATTAGACAAGTGAGGCAACCCAAACACACACCATCCAGACCCACAAAGCATGCTTCCAAACCACCTTCCAAAGGCTCTAAACCTCAAACCTCCACCTAAACAGCTGTTGTAACTCCTGTTGTATCAACAACTGCTGATACTTCAGTAGTTTCAACAACTGCCAGCCAAACCCCTGCCAGTCAAACCCCTGCCATCACTTCAACACACACCACAACCACTGCCTTACCACTACTACCAAAAATCACTTCACCACCAAAAACATTATCAACACCACCCTCATCTCCTGCTAAAAAGCAGAAGACAACAGATGTTACAACATCTGTTGTAATGGCAACAGTGGTTGAAACACCAGTTGTTTCAACAACTGTTAGTCAGCAACCTTCCACTTCAATCACTTCCACTTCAATTACCACCACTCAAATTACCACCACTGATCCATCCAAAACATTATCAGTCTCTTCGCAACCAAAAAGGAGAAGGTTAATTCTGAAAGATGATGATACTTCACCACCACCAACATCTTCAAAATCTCTATCACTTGTTACCATACCAAACCCTGTTCCTCTCTCATCAGCTCAGGTTCAAAAGCGAATCACTGACATTACTCCTGCAGGTGTCCAATATCCTCTAGAACTAGCAGCAGTCAGAGAAGAGATCAAATCCTTCTACTTTGAGGATGACCCTGCTAAAAGGAGATTGCCATCAGTTGAAGGATATCCTAGGCCTAACAACATTGAAGAGTACTTGAAAGTTAAGGCTCAATAGGCAGAGGATATCTCCAAAAGAAACTCCCAAGGAAAAACTGACAAAGAAATTCAAAGGCATTACCAATTTCTATTCACTCAAGTCAGATCCTTAGAGCAGTTTGCAAAGAATGTTTGTCAGCAAATATCAGAAAGAGCAGATGAAACCCTGAGAAAAGACTACATTGAAAATATCATCGCTTCTAAGAAGTATAAGGGGGAAAAACATATGTACAAAGAGTGGACCATTCCTGAGCTTGAAAGTGAAGCAGCCAGGATTCAAGAAATGATTAAGAATAAGGTCAAACACACTCCTCCTGATTGGTCAAAGTACAAAAATAATGTACCTAAAAAGACATTGGAGCTGAAGAGAATGAAAGAGGAACTAATTGCTGTTGATTATGGGTCTAAAAATCAAGTGATGAGATGGAAAGAAGACAAAGTCAGGACCACCTATAAAAGGTTGGAGGAACTAAGGAAGAAAGATCCAAGGGTTCCACAAAAACCTGACTATCCTGAAGCAGAGGTTTCAACAAGACCACCAAAGCTGCAAATCAGAAGATCCACTGTTCCAGCTGGTGCATTTCTTTATCAAAGAAGAAGGCAAAAACAGATGGATGCAGAAACAGCAGAAGAAATAGCTGCTGGTAATGAAGTGATAAAAATGGTTTACAAACAAATGATGGCTGATATTCCTGAACTTGCTCAAGCTCAAAGCACTGCTCAGTCAGTCATCACAAGGCCAGCATCTCCGCATTCCTCATCCAATAAAAATCTCCCAAGAAACCCACCAGACTCAAAAGTACCAAAGTGGAAAACTGATAAACAGACCCATGTACTGACTGTGATCAAGTCTAGTGGTGAAGTGAAAAAGATTTCAAGGGAACAGGCACTTGGCCTAAGTGTTGAAGATTTGCATGATCTACTTGATCTACCACTGTGCAGGGATGAAAATGACACAGATGCCTTAGACTTTGAGTTACAACTCAAAGGACAAATAAGTGAACTGTTGATGAGGCAATAAAGATCCAGAATAATGAAGAGTTTTGGCATTATCTGTTCTAGGGGGAGATTGTTGGGATTGAACCCTATCAGAGGAACAGATAATTAAAGCCAAAACTGGATCAGAGCAGTGGATCCGAAATAAGCAGATGTTATGTATACAAGACTTTCCCCTTGAAAGTGTTTCTAACAACTGATGACCACCAATCCACTGATGATTACAACTGCTGATCTACAACTGCTGATCATGTCAAAAACTAATGAAGACTAAAGCCCTGCTGATCAATCTACTGCTATGGGACAAGCATTGCTGAAGTCACAACAGTGGAAGGATATAGCAGTAGTTTAGTTTGTTTTATGTAATGTATTGTAATCAGCTGTTTGACAACAGTTCTTGTACTAGATCAGTGGTTGTAGTCTTTTAGGTTGTTAAGTGTTGCTTTCATGTTAACGCCAGCTTAGATGCTTCAATGGTTTGATGTACACTATAAATAGAACAGCTTGCTCTGTTCTATTTAAGGAGTTTTCTCCTTCAATTCTATCATCTTGTACAATTAACCATGGAGCTCTAGCTAAGGGGGAGTTTTAGTATGTAAGCATGTATGTACTATGTAATCTTTTGATTATAATCTTTCGACACTAATGAGATTCACATGTTTATGAAAACTATTGTTCCTTTGATTATATTTACAAAGTTTGTTTTATTTCTGCTGCATTAGATCTATGCTTTACATTCATTCATTGTTTAAATATTACAAACAAACACAATCAATCCAAACTCAGATCCTAACCGTACTCAACCATCCATAATCTCAAAGTGGGGACCGAAATTGACTCTGTTGGAAACCACAGGGTCGTAAATTGCATTTCACTGTAATGTTTATTAATTCATAAACATTACTTATTTGGACACAATTTGGTTTTTGGTAAAAATCCCTTTAGGAGACCAAAAAATACATTATTTTGAATATAGTTGGGTTTTCAATAATATTTCTGTCTAATTTTTAACAAAAAAAACAATTAAAAAACTGCGTATTTAGTGTTTTTTAAACTAACGAGCACAATTTATTAGAGAAAAATCATTTAAAAACGTAATACAATCAAACTCATATGCCAACATACCATTGTGAGTGAGGATTTTTTTTTGGAGTAAGGAATCCACCACCAACAGGAAGCAATTTTGTGAGGTCGTCATCATCGGCGTGGTGTTCTCGCTAGGCGTCACACACCACAATAGCTCTTTAAAAGGTATAACACATGAAGTTACATTGATAATTGATGAATAAAGAAACCAATACAAAAATACCTATAAAGAGCTTTACTTCTTGCACATTGATGAAAATTGGATTTATTTGATTTGTCAACCCCTCTTATCTTAACTCTTTAGAATAATAATAATAATAGTAATAGTAATAAAAAGCTCTTGTTTTTTTGGAAAGAAGATAAAAATTTTTCCACAAATAAGATAAAAATTTTCATACAAATAAGATAAAATTTCATAAAACATAATTTCAATTCATTCACTTCTACACAAATAAGATAAAATTTCATACCCAACATCTATCCAACTCAAATGAATTCAGTTCAAGTCTCATAGGCGATAAGGGTTAAAAAAATCCGTCGTGAAAAAGTATTTAAGTGCAATGAAATATTAACAACTTTAAAACAAAAACAAAAAACTGAAAGCCTTGAGATAACTAATTAACGAATTACAAAAGAATGGGAAACTACATGATAAGGTTTCTGTGGTTATAGGAAGGGAAGTGACGAATGTTTTATTGTGGATTGGTCGATTTACGCCTGTAGTGGTGAGGACAGAGATGTCCTTGGCTTGGCATGGGATGGATTATTTGGTATGATGTTGATTACCTTAGACAATATTAAGAATTTGAACTAGGCATTATGTGAGGTTGTCATTTTATTCCCGGGTCTAATCGTGTTTTCGTCCCACCGTGTGTTACGCCAGAGAATCCTGCTTTTGTGGTGGCAAAACGACTGTCAAGTGGCAGCCGGCAGTATGGTCTCCCGGGGGAACGCCCTAAATAACCAAACTTTGAAGCTAGCGTAAGCGCGGTTAAAACAACAAAGCCTGACCAGAGTGGGACAATACAAGACTCTTCGATTTGGAGACTGTGATAACCTTATACATAAAGTTTACCGTCAAAAAATCCAATTTATCTATAACTTTAATTACAACTTTAATATATTATTTATTATATTTTTATAAATTATATATCTCTATACTAATAAATATCTCTGTATTAATAAATAAAAATTATAGTACATTTGGCTTATCTTATAGTTTCTTATAGTATCCGTTCGAAAGAGAACTTTTCTTTATGTGGACAAAAATAATAAAGTTCATGGACATAGGGTTGATCCACACACGTGGACGATGGGATGAGGATGTAGGGGATTTTAGTGACCTTTCTTTTATTGGGATAGTGCTACGAACAAGAAGTCCTTGTTGCTTGTCTGTCCATTTTAACCATATTACTTTCTGGACAATGGTGGTAATAAATTAGGGTTGTCGTTTAAAAAGGAAACGATGGGAAGTATGCGGTGTGGTTATAACTTAAATGACCATCATCACTCTTTAAGGTAGTGTCATATCATCTCGTCTTCATTCACAATCCTAATTCACCACCCTATACGGTGAGTACCATAACTCGCACCATTATCCACTATTCTCCCCTCATTAATCAAACCTCCTAATTAATTGATAGAGGGTCATGGTTGCCATTGATTAAACCATGCGAACCACTGTGGTTTGTGAAGGAGGGCGGTGTACCGAGACCCATGTTCCACGTGGCAATCCATGATCCAATCCACCACCCCCATACCTCATAATCTAACACAACGATATGTGGATAAGGTTGTAACCCGCCATGGTGTATCCTAACACCCGAAACGCACTTTAAGTGCAAAATTCTGCATTTATTAATAAAATTCAGCATTATAACATGCTAGTAGGATGCAAAACTATGGCAGAATGATCCTGTATACTTTCCTAAGTACCGGGAATTAAAAGTATTGCAAAAATATATATAAAAGTCACACTACAACCGCCAGAAAGTCATCGCTTATGCTTCAAGACAATTAAAGGTACATCAAAGAAACTATACCACCCACGACTTGGAACTCGGCGCGGTACTATTTATATGGTACACGATGTACAATCTTCACGGATCACAAAAGCTTACAGCACATACTTGATCAGAAGGAACTTAACATGCGCCAGCGGCGATGGGTCGAGATGCTAAATGATTTACGACTGTGAGATTAAGTACCATCCTGGAAGGGCAAACGTTGTAGCAGACGCATTAAGTCGAAAAGAAAGGGTTAAGACCCTAAGGGTTCGAGCATTGGAAATGACTATTCGAACGAACCTCACTTCACGTATTCGTGAAGCACAACAAGAAGCCCTTAAGATGGAAAACCGCAAGGCTGAATACCTCCGGGGTGCTTTTCGGATAGTAATTAAACTAATCGGGGACTTAACAATGCGGGTAAAAGTCACGAGGCCCTTAATGGTAAATAATCGAGGGCCAAATCGCAAAGTTACCCCTTCGGAACCGAAAGGTCAGGTTAATCATTACAAAAGATATGAAAATCTTGAAAAACAAGCCCAATGCGGGCCGCGTGAGTGAAACCATCAAGATGAAGCGGGTCGCGCGCCACCTGCAGATTTGTTTTCTGACTTAAAGATCCAGGCGGCCCGCGTCTGTGTTGCTTGAATCCTAATGCGTGCCGTGCCGCGTACGAGTCCCAGATGCAGAATTCTTGGACAGATTCAATGTTTGAGCTTGTGAACGATCTTGTGTGCATTAATTGAAGCATGGGCGCCCTCTACATGTCCCCTAGCACTATAGGACACCTGCTGATCATCCATGAACCATTGTAAGGTGAGTTGTAATGATCTTGTGCATGAAATTTCACTATAAAAGGACATACATTGCACACAATTGAAACACACCTCAAACCTGCATTCTAGTTCATCTCTGGAGCTCTAAAGCATTCTTCTATCATCCTTAGTCGTGCACCAAGCTTCTGTAAGTATGCCTACCCTTTTGTGGCTTAGTTTATGCATAGTTTAGCTTTAAAGTCAATCCGTCGTAATTAACGATTGACTTTGCGATAAATCACAAATGGTCCAGTGGTTTGTCGAATCAAAGATAGTTATATGTTGGTAATCATGTGGGCTTTAAACCCCTAAAAGGGCACCCTCTGATTCCCACTCTAACTGGTCCGAATGTCGAGTCAAATGTGCTTAGAAAAAGTCAACAGAAATGCTATTTTGCGATTTAATGCATAATCAGTAATGCAGACGATGTGTAACCTGTTTTAACACTCATAAAACTTGATAATAAGTATATTAACTAGTCTAAGCTTGTTTGATCTGACCATTTACTGTTTTGACCCGGTTCGGAGCCGAAAGTCGCAAAGCTTTCACTTTTGCATTGACTTCAGTTCTGACCCGTTAAAGTATGATTTAGATATGCCTTAGGACTCTCTTAGGACCAGGTTACATGATGGTATAACCCTCTGTGACCGGTTCGTTGTTTGTCCGAGTCTTTTACACATTTCCGTTAAATGCTTAAAAGTTGACCGTAACCCCTTTTTAAATTAAAACGAGAATTTCGGACATGTGAAAGAACCATTACCTTAGTTATTGATTTCTAAGAATGTCCCTAAAATTTCACGTCAATCCGAGGTCCAGAATAGGAGTTATGCTAAATAGCGCAAATTACGGAAATTTTAGTAATTTAATAGCGCAATTAGCATAACGGCTATCTAAACCCAGATTTCAACACCAAACCTTTTACACACTGATGTAAAATAATATTTTTGGATTTTTAATTATTTTTAACCTGCTCATAACCTGCGGTTATGGCAACGGTTCGGTAAATACCGAATATACCTATTTCGGCCATAACTTGAGTTCTACAAGGTCTTTTGACCCGATTCCAGTTGCTACTGATTTTAAATATATTTTGGACTTTATAAACTGTTCGGGAAACTCAGATTTCCTGTAGAACTCGGAAACCTCTTTTATAATCTTTAAAATGACCGAAATACCCCTACAGGGCATAAAATGGATTTAAACTCGTTACGGGCATTATGGAAGGTATCCTACTGATACCACAACCTATTTAAAGCATATTGACTTAGGAAGCCAATGTAGGACTCTTACGGTTACCCGTTACGCCTTTTGCGCGCACGGTTCGGCTTATGTAACTAGTTTACATAAACTAGCCGAAACGGGTCAAACCATATTATTTTGACCCCAAAATATAGAGTGTGGTTATTATACCCATATAAAACAAGTCTTCAAACTTGTTGGGTCCAAATCACATTCCATTCACGGTTTTCACCTTTCACGCGATTAAACCGTAACTATCCTTTGAAACTGACCGGTCTAAGCTACGGCTAAATTAAAGACCCGTTAGGATTCTAATAGGTTATTTTAAACCTCCATTCCAGAATAGGAGACCAGTAAAAGCTATCTGCAATTTATTTCGATTAAGGATTTATACTTGCAAAGGTAAATACTTTTAACTTATTTTCCGTTATACGGGCTTGGGTTACAGTATATAGTATACCGCTTGATCGGGCATCAAATTCTCCACCGTTGAGTGGGTAGTTGAATAAATTTGATCGGCTCGTTTAAACAGTCTTGTTACTTAAAAGCCTTTGGGGGGTTAATAACCATGTCCCGGATATCCCTGGCATCATTTTACGAAATGGCCACGACCTAAGCGCGGAGTGTAGGCGTACACTCGTCAGTGCATAAATAGTCGATATGGTGTGTCTATTGATCTTTAACCCGGACTTGATCCGGGCTACTGAACGCATAAGGAACATGTAATTCGTTCACAAGATTATATATTTAAATAATTCTCCCAAGTTATAAAAGAGTTTGTGCCTTGTGCATTCAAATCAATTTTAATAAACATTTTTCAAAAGTGTCGGTTGAATGTATTTACCAGTGTAAACTGACGTATTTTCCCAAAAAGACTAAATGCAGGTACTATGCGTAATTGGCTGGATATTCTCCTTAGCATCATAAAGAGTCTCGCAAGCTTAAGATGCCTTCGTCTGTCGAACAAAACTTATATTTTTATTTGATCACATGTGGATACCTTTCGACTATTCGTAATACATTTGATATTACAAACAATGGTTGAAATATAATTATCTTTATGCTTCCGCTGTGCATTCATATACATTGTGTGGTTTGACTATATTGTTGCCAACTACGTCACGGTAATCCCCCATCGGGCCCACCGGTGAGACACGTGGAAATCGGGGTGTGACAAAAGGCCCATTAGACAAGTGAGGCAACCCAAACACACACCATCCAGACCCACAAAGCATGCTTCCAAACCACCTTCCAAAGGCTCTAAACCTCAAACCTCCACCTAAACAGCTGTTGTAACTCCTGTTGTATCAACAACTGCTGATACTTCAGTAGTTTCAACAACTGCCAGCCAAATCCCTGCCAGTCAAACCCCTGCCATCACTTCAACACACACCACAACCACTGCCTTACCACCACTACCAAAAATCACTTCACCACCAAAAACATTATCAACACCACCCTCATCTCCTGCTAAAAAGCAGAAGACAACAGATGTTACAACATCTGTTGTAATGGCAACAGTGGTTGAAACACCAGTTGTTTCAACAACTGTTAGTCAGCAACCTTCAACTTCAATCACTTCCACTTCAATTACCACCACTCAAATTACCACCACTGATCCATCCAAAACATCATCAGTCTCTTCGCAACCAAAAAGGAGAAGGTTAATTCTGAAAGATGATGATACTTCACCACCACCAACATCTTCAAAATCTCTATCACTTGTTACCATACCAAACCCTGTTCCTCTCTCATCAGCTCAGGTTCAAAAGCCAATCACTGACATTACTCCTGCAGGTGTCCAATATCCTCTAGAACTAGCAGCAGTCAGAGAAGAGATCAAATCCTTCTACTTTGAGGATGACCCTGCTAAAAGGAGATTGCCATCAGTTGAAGGATATCCTAGGCCTAACAACATTGAAGAGTACTTGAAAGTTAAGGCTCAACAGGCAGAGGATATCTCCAAAAGAAACTCCCAAGGAAAAACTGACAAAGAAATTCAAAGGCATTACCAATTTCTATTCACTCAAGTCCGATCCTTAGAGCAGTTTGCAAAGAATGTTTGTCAGCAAATATCAGAAAGAGCAGATGAAACCCTGAGAAAAGACTACATTGAAAATATCATCGCTTCTAAGAAGTATAAGGGGGAAAAACATATGTACAAAGAGTGGACCATTCCTGAGCTTGAAAGTGAAGCAGCCAGGATTCAAGAAATGATTAAGAATAAGGTCAAACACACTCCTCCTGATTGGTCAAAGTACAAAAAGAATGTACCTAAAAAGACATTGGAGCTGAAGAGAATGAAAGAGGAACTAATTGCTGTTGATTATGGGTCTAAAAATCAAGTGATGAGATGGAAAGAAGACAAAGTCAGGACCACCTATAAAAGGTTAGAGGAACTAAGGAAGAAAGATCCATGGGTTCCACAAAAACCTGACTATCCTGAAGCAGAGGTTTCAACAAGACCACCAAAGCTGCAAATAAGAAGATCCACTGTTCCAGCTGGTGCATTTCTTTATCAAAGAAGAAGCCAAAAACAGATGGATGCAGAAACAGCAGAAGAAATAGCTGCTGGTAATGAAGTGATAAAAATGGTTTACAAACAAATGATGGCTGATATTCCTGAACTTGCTCAAGCTCAAAGCACTGCTCAGTCAGTCATCACAAGGCCAGCATCTCCGCATTCCTCATCCAATAAAAATCTCCCAAGAAACCCACCAGACTCAAAAGTATCAAAGTGGAAAACTGATAAACAGACCCATGTACTGACTGTGATCAAGTCTAGTGGTGAAGTGAAAAAGATTTCAAGGGAACATGTACTTGGCCTAAGTGTTGAAGATTTGCATGATCTACTTGATCTACCACTGTGCAGGGATGAAGATGACACAGATGCCTTAGACTTTGAGTTACAACTCAAAGGGCAAATAAGTGAACTGTTGATGAGGCAATAAAGATCCAAAATAATGAAGAGTTTTGGCATTATCTGTTCCAGGGGGAGATTGTTGGGATTGAACCCTATCAGAGGAACAGATAATTAAAGCCAAAACTGGATCAGAGCAGTGGATCCGAAATAAGCAGATGTTATGTATACAAGACTTTCCCCTTGAAAGTGTTTCTAACAACTGATGACCACCAATCCACTGATGATTACAACTGCTGATCTACAACTGCTGATCATGTCAAAAACTAATGAAGACTAAAGCCCTGCTGATCAATCTACTGCTATGGGACAAGCATTGCTGAAGTCACAACAGTGGAAGGATATAGCAGTAGTTTAGTTTGTTTTATGTAATGTATTGTAATCAGCTGTTTGACAACAGTTCTTCAGTGGTTGTAGTCTTTTAGGTTGTTAAGTGTTGCTTTCATGTTAACGCCAGCTTAGATGCTTCAATGGTTTGATGTACACTATAAATAGAACAGTTTGCTCTGTTCTATTTAAGGAGTTTTCTCCTTCAATTCTATCATCTTGTACAATTAACCATGGAGCTCTAGCTAAGGGGGAGTTTTAGTATGTAAGCATGTATGTACTATGTAATCTTTTGATTATAATCTTTCGACACTAATGAGATTCACATGTTTATGAAAACTATTGTTCCTTTGATTATATTTACAAAGTTTGTTTTATTTCTGCTGCATTAGATCTATGCTTTACATTCATTCATTGTTTAAATATTACAAACAAACACAATCAATCCAAACTCAGATCCTAACCGTACTCAACCATCCATAATCTCAAAGTGGGGACCGAAATTGACTCTGTTGGAAACCACAGGGTCGTAAATTGCGTTTCACTGTAATGTTTATTAATTCATAAACATTACTTATTTGGACACAATTTGGTTTTTGGTAAAAATCCCTTTAGGAGACCAAAAAATACATTATTTTGAATATAGTTGGGTTTTCAATAATATTTCTGTCTAATTTTTAACAAAAAAAACAATTAAAAAACTGCGTATTTAGTGTTTTTTAAACTAACGAGCACAATTTATTAGAGAAAAATCATTTAAAAACGTAATACAATCAAACTCATATGCCAACATACCATTGTGAGTGAGGATTTTTTTTTGGAGTAAGGAATCCACCACCAACAGGAAGCAATTTTGTGAGGTCGTCATCATCGGCGTGGTGTTCTCGCTAGGCGTCACACACCACAATAGCTCTTTAAAAGGTATAACACATGAAGTTACATTGATAATTGATGAATAAAGAAACCAATACAAAAATACCTATAAAGAGCTTTACTTCTTGCACATTGATGAAAATTGGATTTATTTGATTTGTCAACCCCTCTTATCTTAACTCTTTAGAATAATAATAATAATAGTAATAGTAATAAAAAGCTCTTGTTTTTTTGGAAAGAAGATAAAAATTTTTCCACAAATAAGATAAAAATTTTCATACAAATAAGATAAAATTTCATAAAACATAATTTCAATTCATTCACTTCTACACAAATAAGATAAAATTTCATACCCAACATCTATCCAACTCAAATGAATTCAGTTCAAGTCTCATAGGCGATAAGGGTTAAAAAAATCCGTCGTGAAAAAGTATTTAAGTGCAATGAAATATTAACAACTTTAAAACAAAAACAAAAAACTGAAAGCCTTGAGATAACTAATTAACGAATTACAAAAGAATGGGAAACTACATGATAAGGTTTCTGTGGTTATAGGAAGGGAAGTGACGAATGTTTTATTGTGGATTGGTCGATTTACGCCTGTAGTGGTGAGGACAGAGATGTCCTTGGCTTGGCATGGGATGGATTATTTGGTATGATGTTGATTACCTTAGACAATATTAAGAATTTGAACTAGGCATTATGTGAGGTTGTCATTTTATTCCCGGGTCTAATCGTGTTTTCGTCCCACCGTGTGTTACGCCAGAGAATCCTGCTTTTGTGGTGGCAAAACGACTGTCAAGTGGCAGCCGGCAGTATGGTCTCCCGGGGGAACGCCCTAAATAACCAAACTTTGAAGCTAGCGTAAGCGCGGTTAAAACAACAAAGCCTGACCAGAGTGGGACAATACAAGACTCTTCGATTTGGAGACTGTGATAACCTTATACATAAAGTTTACCGTCAAAAAATCCAATTTATCTATAACTTTAATTACAACTTTAATATATTATTTATTATATTTTTATAAATTATATATCTCTATACTAATAAATATCTCTGTATTAATAAATAAAAATTATAGTACATTTGGCTTATCTTATAGTTTCTTATAGTATCCGTTCGAAAGAGAACTTTTCTTTATGTGGACAAAAATAATAAAGTTCATGGACATAGGGTTGATCCACACACGTGGACGATGGGATGAGGATGTAGGGGATTTTAGTGACCTTTCTTTTATTGGGATAGTGCTACGAACAAGAAGTCCTTGTTGCTTGTCTGTCCATTTTAACCATATTACTTTCTGGACAATGGTGGTAATAAATTAGGGTTGTCGTTTAAAAAGGAAACGATGGGAAGTATGCGGTGTGGTTATAACTTAAATGACCATCATCACTCTTTAAGGTAGTGTCATATCATCTCGTCTTCATTCAAAATCCTAATTCACCACCCTATACGGTGAGTACCATAACTCGCACCATTATCCATTATTCTCCCCTCATTAATCAAACCTCCTAATTAATTGAAAGAGGGTCATGGTTGCCATTGATTAAACCATGCGAACCACTGTGGTTTGTGAAGGAGGGCGGTGTACCGAGACCCATGTTCCACGTGGCAATCCATGATCCCCATACCTCATAATCTAACACAACGATATGTGGATAAGGTTGTAACCCGCCATGGTGTATCCTAACACCCGAAACGCACTTTAAGTGCAAAATTCTGCATTTATTAATAAAATTCAGCATTATAACATGCTAGTAGGATGCAAAACTATGGCAGAATGATCCTGTATACTTTCCTAAGTACCAGGAATTAAAAGTATTGCAAAAATATATATAAAAGTCACACTACAACCGCCAGAAAGTCATCGCTTATGCTTCAAGACAATTAAAGGTACATGAAAGAAACTATACCACCCACGACTTGGAACTCGGCGCGGTACTATTTATATGGTACACGATGTACAATCTTCACGGATCACAAAAGCTTACAGCACATACTTGATCAGAAGGAACTTAACATGCGCTAGCGGCGATGGGTCGAGATGCTAAATGATTTACGACTGTGAGATTAAGTACCATCCTGGAAGGGCGAACGTTGTAGCAGACGCATTAAGTCGAAAAGAAAGGGTTAAGACCCTAAGGGTTCAAGCATTGGAAATGACTATTCGAACGAACCTCACTTCACGTATTCGTGAAGCACAACAAGAAGCCCTTAAGATGGAAAACCGCAAGGCTGAATACCTCCGGGGTGCATTAAAGTACATGGCGCCAAATGAAGAGGGAGCCTTATACTTTGAGAAGCGTATTGGGGTTCCACTCTATGGTGGCCTACGAGAAGTCATCCTTGATGAAGCGCATAAATCGAGATACTCGATCCATCCAGGATCGGACAAGATGTATCAAGACCTAAAAGAATACTATTGGTGGCCGAGACTCAAGAGCGACGTTGCTGTTTATGTTGGAAAATGCCTAACCTGTGCTAAGGTTAAGGCTGAATATCAGAAACCGTCTGGCCTACTACAACAACCAGAGATTCCCATGTGGAAGTGGGAGCAAATCTCGATGGAGTTCATAACGAAATTACCCAGGACCCCTAATATGGGTGTTAGTTGATCGATTGACGAAATCTGCGCATTTTTTACCAATCCGAGAAAAAGACCACACTGGAAAGCTTGCTGAAATATACCTAAGGGAAATTGTGGCACGTCATGGAGTGCCAATTTCAATTATTTCAAACAGAGATGGATGCTTTGTCTCAAGAATCTGGCAATCCTTTCAGGAAGCCTTTGGATCTCAACTAGATCTAAGTACGGCATTCCATCCACAAACAGACGGTCAGAGCGAACGGACTATACAAACGTTAAAAGATATGCTTCGCGCATGTGTCATGGACCTAGGCGGCAGCTGGGATACTCATCTACCTTTAGTTGAGTTTTCCTACAATAACAGTTATCATACAAGCATAAAAGCCGCACCGTTCGAAGCTCTGTATGGCCGCAAGTGCCGATCGCCCTTATGTTTGGCAGACACTGGAGATAAACGCATGGTTGGTCCTGAACTTGTGCAAGAGACAACCGACAAGATCACGCAGATCCGAGAGCGCATTAAGGCGGCTCGAGATCGACAAAAGAGCTACGCTGATCGAAGGCGAAAACCATTAGAATTCGAGGTGGGAGACAAAGCGTTGTTAAAAATCTCACCTTGGAAGGGCGTAGTCAGATTTGGCAAGCGTGGAAAGCTGAATCCACGATACATCGGACCATTCAAAGTTTTGGAAAGAATTGGTACCGTGGTATACAAGCTGGAATTACCGGAAGAACTTAATGGAGTATATGATACGTTTCATGTATCCAACCTCAAGAAGAGTCCAACAAAAGAAGACGTGATCATCCCGGCGGATGAAGTACATATTAATGACGCCCTCCAATTTACAGAACAACCCGTTGAGGTTACCGACTGGAAAGTCAACAAGACCAGGAGGAGCACTGTTAAACTTGTCAAAGTACGTTGGAACTCTAAGCACGGACCCGAGTACACGTGGGAACGTGAAGACCAGTTCAAGGAAAAGTATCCCCACCTGTTCAAAAAACTCCTGCGAGAGTTAGTTCAGCCTGAATTTCGGGACAAAATTCTTTTAACGGGGGGAGACTGTGACAACTGGCACGAAACCGGTAATTTCCGTACATTCTAATTATTATTTAATGACTGCAATTATGTACCTAAATGTCAACATTGTCTGATTACATACTATACAAGTGAATTCATGCACATTTATTACTACTAAATATTGCTTTATGCATTAACTAGAGCGTTGCGTCAAAAATAATAGTAAACTCACCCGTAAAACACAATATGCCAACAACTCTGCAGAAAGCAGTCAGACACTAGAATTAGGGCCTAGGTGTAGGTCCAACGTTAAGAATACATTAAAACCCAAGAGTACATACAAGGGTTAACATATAGACGTTCCAGAGACCAAAATACGCACTAAAATCCACCCGAAACGCACTTTAAGTGCAAATTTCTGCATTTATTAATAAAATTCAGCATTATAACATGCTAGTAGGATGCAAAACTATGGCAGAATGATCCTGTATACTTTCCTAAGTACCTGGAATTAAAAGTATTGCAAAAATATATATACAAGTCACTTTAAGGAATAATTAAACACTTTAACGGAACGGTATCCAACTGAATAACCAGACATTACCCGGAACCCTAAATTTTTGCCAAACACATTGTCTATTTATTTCTTGGCTAGTCGTCATCCCCGAACACCCTAACACCCACTAAAAAGCAACTAACTAATATATGGAAGCTAATACTTGGAAACTAACTATCCATTACCTAATAGTTGCAAATATTTACAACCAACCCCCCCCCCCTAAACCGAATTCGGTCCCAAGGGACCCCACCAAAGATCCACACCATACCTCCTATCTTCTCTTGGATTTAATCTAATTTTATATTGGATTGTTTCTTATTGTGTTGAACAAAATATTGTGGAGGATCATTATAAGTATGGCCAACATCTTCTCATATCCCTCATAAGATCACACCCACTCTCACTCTCACTCATCTCTCTCTCTTTCTTTCGGCCACACTACAACTGCCACCACCACCACCATTTCACAACCACCATCCTCTATTTTCAAGTCTTATTCAAAGGTAGAAGGCTATTCAAAGGAGCTTGCAACTTGTGGAACCTCAAGAAGCTTCATACATTGCTTTTCACCTTCATCTTTTCATTAGAGATTCATCCCTAGCCTTTGTGCTAGTAGTAAGTTCCTTGTTACACCCTTGTTCATCTTGTTTCTTGGTTAAAAGATATAGTATGTTAAGTATGTTCAAAACACTAAAGTAACAAGAACAAGAATAATGAACATGAAGCTTTACATATAAAGGTTACATGAAGATGAAATAGGACTAGTAGGATGTTGTTATGAATATGTTGATAATTTTGTGATGATACTTGATTGTGCGATGTTAATCACCATACGAAATCTTGTTAAATGATATCTAGAATTATGATTTAACAAGAATGGAAAGTGGTTATGTGATACATAAAATAACCACCTTCTAGTTAATCATGAACTTGAATAAAAATGATTTCTTGAAAAATAAGTGAACAAAATAAGTTGGTGATCATGTAGATCCAAGATTTATAAAAGAGGTTTGTAAATAAACCAAGTTAGAGAAGCGGTTTTTGGAAAATCATGACTCTTACATACACTCATAGTATTTTTAGACATGATATAAGTGTAAAACCTTTTATTTACAAGAAGAGTTCAAAAGGGTAATTTTTGTAAAAGTTGTCTACAAGTTGTAATCACTAAATACTTCCAAGAAAATGATTTTTAAAGAGATAAATACGCTTCGGAAGGTAACTAAGTCCACTAAAAGCTTTACCAAGTTACTAAGCGTTTTCGGGAGATATCAAGTTCATGATTAGTGTGTGACATATCTATTTCTGCTCTTGGTAACGTAAAAATTGTGTAAAGATTAATTGTTGGTGTTGATGATGATTTTAAAAGAAAATAAACACATGTTTTGAAAACATGGGAAACCTCCATTTTTAAGGGAAACTCTGTCAAAATTTCTATAAAATTTTAACACTTAGAAAAATATGAGTTTTGAGAAACTTATTCCCTAAAAATGTATCTAAAAACATTTACCAAGGTTTCCCTAATTTTTGTAAACTCCAAGTAAAGAAATGATGTTTTCTTCAAGAATAAGCTTGATATTAAGTATGTATATTTTGAGAAAAATATATATATTTATTGATCACAACATTTTGTGCTAAGTGTATGTAGTATGTGTTATATGTAATAGTGTATTAGGACTTGAAAATACACTAAATACTCGTAAGAAGTGAAAATACAAAAATACGCATACAACATACAAGATACATAATTCGGGTGCAAAGTGCAAACTACAAGAAACTTATATTTATTTTTGCAAAAATAATATAAGTAAGACGCTTCGTTAAAAATATAAATTATTTTTAACACAAGAATACATATACAAAAGATAGTGACTTGTGCTTGTTCGATACAAGTCTAGTGACTAACGTTAATAAAACACGTTTAGGTCACGACGCTATATAAGAAAATCCGGTGAAGTTTACGACGCAAGGAACGCAAAGTTGTGAGTTCATGCTCCCCCTTTTCTTTTAACTGTTTTCAGTTTTATAACTTCGGGGGTGAAATACATGTTACAACTATTTCAATGTTTACAAAATGGTATGATGTGTACAAAAACAAGAAGCAATCTTGGTGAAAACTAGTACCAAGACATGATGCGAGAAATGATACATGATACGAGAAATCGTGTCACGAATAGGGTACCATAAGCACCATTAATCAACAATATACCTAGACCGCAGAACAAAAGGTTAGATCTAACGGGTGTCGGGCAGCCACACTCTTGGTGAGAACGAGTACCACGCAGTGCTTTTGTGTCTCAGAATATGCCAACTAGAAAAATGCCTAAGATTTGGTTGCTTCCTATGTCGTGTCACATGTTAATGGCCTTGCAGCCCATTAACAACTTGATACATATATGAATACTTGATTTATACATGAAAACTTGATTTTCACAAGATATATACCATGTTTTTCATACAAAGTATACTAACGTTCAATACAAGAACTGCATGAATTCACACCAACATTATGTTGACGTTTTTTCCAAAACTCAGATGTATTTCAGGTAACTAAAGGTGGATGTGCGCGCGGTCCTTCTCATGCTTGTGGATGTCGTCTATGTTATGTTTAAATAAAGTTGTAAACTTTTAAGACAATGTTTTATGCTATCTCGCGATGTAAACGCTAACTTATGTTTTCAAATTATGAAATGTTTGATATTTGAAGTTATTTTTACAAGCATGTAGTATGTTTACCTTTCGTATGCAATGAGAACCTTTCATGATCACACCTCATGCTTCCGCCGTAGAAAGGGGTGTGACACAAAGTGGGGACCCAAGTTGACTCTGCCGGAAACCACAGGGATGTAAATTGCATTTCACTCTAATATTTATTATTTCTTAAACATTTACTTATTTTGAACACAATTTGGTTTTTGATAAAAATCCGTTTAGAAGACCAAAAAATACATTATTTTGAATATAGTTGGGTTTTCAATAAAAATTCTATCTAACTGTTAACAAAAAACAATTAAACAAAACTGCGTATTTAGTATTTTTAAACAAACGAGTTCAATTTATTAGAGAAAAATCATTTAAAAACGTAATACAATTAAACTTACGTGCCAACATACCATTGTGAGTGAGGATTTTTTTTTTTTTTTTTGGAACAGGGAATCCACCACCAGCAGGGAGCAATTTTGTGAGGTCGTCACCATCGGTGTCGTGTTCTCGCTCGACGCGACACGCCACAATAGCTCTTTAGAAGGTATAACACATGAAGTTACATTGATCATTGATAATTGATGAGTAAAGATAGCAATACAAAAATAGAGCTTTACTTCTTGCACGTTAATGAAAATTGGATTTATTTGATTTGTCAACCCCTCTTATCTTAACTTTTTAGATCTCGTAAATAACTAATATACTAAATCAATCTAGATATGATTTAGTGAGTTTTGGTGGGTCACAACCATGGAAATGGCAGTAGTGTTGGAGATGTGGATGTATGGCTGACGATGCAAGCCGTTTAGTCATTTGAAATTTATAGAAGATTCACAAAATATAATAATAATTTAGTCCTTTTTACTTAGACTATGTGTAGTGAAAGACACAAATAATGCCTCCACCCTTGAGCGTTTTGTGCTATGTGACAGTGCAGTCAGCAATGTGGCATTATGGGCGTTTTTTTTCTAAAATAGGTGTAATGGGGATGTTGGCATTGTGAGACATTATGTTAAATAAAAACCATCAGAAAAGTCATTGGCCAAAAAGAATGAACAAAGGCATGAAAAAAATGACGCCAAAACAAATTTTTTTTTTTTTTTTTGAAAAAACACCTAAGAGGCGATTCCAGGGTGTGAAAGGAGGTTTTTTTTAGAAAAAAGTCCCAAAAGCCCCCACTACAGGTGGTCTTAAATGAGGTATCACATATATACATGTAAAGAATGACGGTTCAGACAAAATCCACAAAAAGTATTGAGGAGGATAAATTACATCGACAATTATGTAAGTTAATCTATTTAATATGTTCACCGTTAAAAGTCTTGTAAATAATAATAATAATAATAAAAGCTCAAAGTTTTTTCAAGAAACCTAGGATATTATAAAAATGGAACTAATTTTTCCATAAAACATATTTTCACTCCATTCAATTCTAAACAAATAAGATAAATTTGCATACCCAACATCTATGTTCACTATTAAAAGACTTCTAAATAATAGTAATAATAATAATAATAGTAATAGTACTAACAAAAGCTTTTTTTTTTTTTTCAAGAAACCTACGATATTATAAAAATGGAGCAAACTTTTCCATAGAACATATTTTCAATCCATTCACTTCTAAACAAATATGATAAAATTGCATACCCAACATTTATCCAACTCAAATCAATTCAGTTCAAGTCTCATAAACGATAAGGATTAAAAAAATTCGTCGTAAAAAAATATTTAAGGGCAATAAAATATTAACAACTTATAAAACAAAAACAAAAACAAAATACTGAAATCCTTGAGATAACTAATTAACGAATTACAAAAGAATGGGAAACTACATGATAAGTTTTATGTGGTTATAGGAAGTGAAGTGACGAATGTTTTATTGTGGATTGGTTGATTGCCGATTGGTCGATTGCCGCCTGTAGTGGTGACCGGTGAGGACAGGGATGTCCTTGGCTTGGGTATGGGATGGATTATTTGGTATGATGTTCATTACCTTGGACAATATTAAGAATTTGAACAAGGCATTGTGTGAGGTTGTCATTTTGATTTCCGGGTCTAATCGTGTTTTCGTTCCACCATGTGTTATGCCAGAGAATCCCGCTTTTGTGGTGGCACAACGACTGTCAAGTGACAGCCGGCAGTATAGTTTCCCCGGGGAACTCCCAAAATAACCAAACTTTGAAGCTAGCGTAAGCCCGGTTAAAACAATATAGCCTGACCAGAGTGGGGCAATATGAGACTCTTCGATTTAAAGACTGTGATAACCTTATACATGAAGTTCACCGTTCAAAAAAACCCAGTTTATCTATAACTTTAATATATTATTTATTATATTTTTAAAAACTATATATCTCTATATTAATAACTATCTCTATATTAATAAATAAAAATTATAGTAGACTTGGCTTATTCTTAGAGTATCCATTTAGGATTTTCCCACTTGTAAACTCCATATTCTTTCTCACTCTTTTTTATTATTTATGGTAAAAAGCTATAAATCTATTTTTATATACTTTCCAATAGCAAAGTAATCCATCAATATTTATAGTATTTTTAAAAAAATTTATTACATGTTTTACATTATTTAAAAATAAAAACTTTCATTTGAGTATAGTCTTGCTATACATTAAAAAATCAACTTTAATGTGTGATTAATTTTCTTTATAAGTTGTGTAATTATAAAGTAGGTGATAAAAACTAATCTGACTAATGTGGAAATTGTATTGAATCTTGAATATTATTCCCATACTCCATTACAAATCTCTACATCCATCTCTATAACAAATGGTGAAAACTGACATATAGATGGTAACCGTCAAATAGTTATTAGGGGATGTTAATGGTCAAACAGTTATTATATAACTGCCAAAAGAGTTATTAGGGAATGTATATCTGGTTTTTTAACACTCCCCCTCAGATATACATGCGGTTCATTATACACTATTAACAACATTCTTCAGGATGATGTTAAATTGATACTTCAGGACCTATATAATAAACTGATACTACAGGACCAGTTATGCTGCCTCGTTAAAAACCTTGTTAAGAAAACCCAATGGGACAAAACTTAGTCAAGGAAAAGAGTACAGCGTGTATAATGCTCCCCCTCAATTTAACTAACGTCTTTTAATCTACGAAGCCCGATCTCATGTGATAAGTGCTCAAAACTGCTTCTAGGTAACGACTTTGTGAACAGGTCTGCTAGATTTTCACTTGACTTGATCTGACGAATCATCGATTTCCCCTTCCTTTTGTAAGTCATATGTTGAGAAGAACTTTGGTGAGATGGGGCTTTGTTCTATCGCCTTTAATGTAGCCTTCTCTTATTTGAGTTATGCAAGCAGCGTTGTCTTCATAAATAATCGTCGGGTCTTTCTTGATTTGTTCTAGTCCGCATGCTTCTTGTATATGATTGATCATTGATCTCAACCACATGCATTCTCGACCAGCATCATACAATGCTATCAATTCGGCATGATTTGATGATGTTGTAAGTGTTTGCTTAGTCGACTTCCAAGAAATTGTTGTGCCACCGTATGTGAAAACATAACCTGTCTGAGATTTTGTTTTGTGAGGATCTGATAGGTATCCGGCATCAGCATACCCAACAAGCTGGGACTTTTGATCTTTCTGATAGAAAAGACCTAAGTCTTGTGTCCCACAAATATATCGGAATATATGTTTTACACCATTCCAGTGTCTACGTGATGGATTCGAACTATATCTCGCTAGTACATGAACCACAAATGCAATGTCAGGTCTTGTGTTATTTGCGAGATACATAAGGGCACCGATCGCGCTTAAGTACGGTACTTCTGGACCTAGTACTTCTTCGCCTTTTTCTTGAGGGCGATAAGGATCCTTGTGTGGATCTAGCGGTCGGACAACCATAGGTACGCTAAACGGATGCGCTTTATCCATATTGAAACGTACTAACATCTTCTGGATGTAGTTTGATTGATGGACAAATGTGCCATTGCACAGATACTCAAATTGTAGTCCGATGCATAATTTTGTCATACCAAGATCTTTCATTTCAAATTCCTTCTTTAACAACTGAGCAGCTTTCTCTATCTCTTCAGGAGATCCGATGATGTTGATATCATCAACATAGACTGCTATTATAGTGAAATTTGAGAGTGATCTTTTAATAAAAACACATGGACTGATTACATTAGACTTGTATCCTTCTTTTTCGAGATATTCACTAAGTCGATTGTACCACATGCGACCAGATTGTTTGAGACCATATAAAGATCTCTGGAGCTTTATAGAACACATATCTCGAGGTGTTGATTTTAATGCTTCAGGCAATTTTAATCCTTTAGGAATTTTCATGTAGATGTCATTTTCAAGTGTCCCGTATAAGTATGCGGTGACGACATCCATTAGTCTCATATGAAGTCCTTCAGAGATTGTGAGGCCGATTAGGAACCTAAGGGTTATCGCATCCACTACAGGGGAATACGTTTCCTCATAATCAACTCCTGGGATTTGGGAAAACCCTTGCGCTACAAGTCGAGCCTTATATCGTACAATCTCATTCTTTTCATTTCTCTTTATTGCAAACACCCATTTATAACCTACTGGTTTGACGTCTATGGGTGTTCGGACTACAGGTCCGAAAACATGTCGCTTTTTGAGCGAATTCAATTCGGCGTTTATGGCTTCTTGCCATCTTGGCCAATCATTTCTGTGCATGCACTCTTCCAAAGTTTTAGGTACGTAATCATTTTCATTGATTACATCCGTTGCTATAGCATATGCAAATATATCATCAACACGTGTTTTATTCCGGTTCCACATTGTACTATCTTGTACATAATTAATAGAGATCTCATTTTCGTTCGGTACCGGTGTTTCTTCTGAAACTTCATCTTCCTCTGGAATTATAGTTGTCTCTTCCAGGACATTTACCTCTACCGGGGTTTCATTTATAACCTTTTGTGAGTTTTCACCAACTGCGTTACTTTGCTCTTTTCGTTTCCGTGGGTTTTTGTCTTTGGAACCGATTTGCCTCCCACGCTTTCGTTGTATAGTAATCGCTTCTGGGATTACTTCAATTCGAGCAGGTGCATTTGATGCTGGCACATGTGACTTTGTCACTCTATTCGTGTCTGTGAATGCATCTGGTAATTCATTCGCTATTCTTTGCAAATGTATAATCTTTTGGACTTCATATTCACATTGACCACTTCGGGGGTCAAGGTTTGATAGCGATGATGCATTCCACGTTATTTCTTGTGTTACCAGTCTTTCTTTGTTCTTATCTCCCCCTAAGACTGGGAACATTGTTTCATCAAAATGACAGTCAGCATACCGTGTTGTAAACATGTCTCCTGTCATTGGTTCTAAATATTTAATAATGGATGGGGAGTTAAACCCAATATAGATACCCAGTCTTCTTTGGGGGGCCATTGTAGTACGTTGTGGTGGCGGTATTGGTACATATACCGCACAACCAAAAATTCTGAGGTGGGACAAACTTGGTTCTCGTCCGGAGACCAGTTGCAATGGGGAGTATTCGTGATCAGCAGTTGGTCTTAATCTAATCAGTGCAGCAGCATGCAAAATAGCATGTCCCCATGCAGAAGATGGTAGTTTACATCTCATTAAAAGTGGTCTAGCGATTATTTGTAATCTTTTAATCAAAGATTCAGCTAAACCTTTTTGTGTGTGAACGTGAGGTACTGAATGTTCAACATTGATCCCAATTGACATACAATAGTCATTAAACGCTTGAGATGTGAACTCTCCCGCATTATCCATCTGGATGTTTTTAATTTGATTGTCGGGGAAATTGGCTCTCAATTGTATGATTTGAGCTAAAAGTCGGGCAAATGCTACATTTCGAGTAGCTAATAGACTCACATGTGACCACCTTGAGGATGCGTCTATTAAGACCAAGAAATAGCGGAATGGTCCACACGGAGGATGAATAGGCCCACAAATATCCCCTTGAATTCTTTCTAAAAATGATGGGGTTTCATGTATCAATTTAGTTTGTGAAGGCCGAGTTATAAGTTTGCCCAGAGAGCATGCTGCACATGATAAGTCTTGTGGTAGCAAAACTTTTAAGTTCTTGAGAGGGTGCCCGGTGGCACTTTTGATTATTCGTCTCATCATTATGCTACCAGGGTGACCTAGACGGTCATGCCATATATTAAATGTGTCTTTATCTAATAGCTTTTGATTACTCACCATGTATGATTCGATAGGATTGATATTAGTATAATATAATCCAGAGGATAATGCTTCTAATTGTTCAACAATGGTTTCTTGACCATTTTTGTTTGAAGTAATTTGAAGATATTCAATTTTATTTTCAGATATTGTTTTTAGGTGGTAACCGTTTTTTCGAATATCTTTAAAGCTAAGTAAATTTCTTCTGGATTTACTAGAATATAATGCATTATCAATTGTTAATTGGGTACCCGAAGATAATGTTATGTGTGCTCTTCCGGAGCCTTCGATAAGGTTACTGACACCAGATATAGTACTAATCGGTGTCTCTGCCGGAGACAACTCAGAGAAAAATTTCATGTCTTTGAGAATAGTGTTAGTACTACCGCTGTCTACCAGACATTCATCACCAATAATAGCTCTGCTGGAGCTGGTATACATATTTCTTCTGGAAATAATAAAACATGTTAAATATAAGAAATTGCATGTTTGAGTATGATAAAAAAAACATCATACAACTATGAATCGAATATCACTAGTTTTTAAATGAAACATAATATTAGTTTCAACATTAAATAACGGGTCGCATTTACTAATTTGTAGATGGACCTTGTTATTTTACTCCGCGACTAACAAACATGGTATTAGATCATTATATTTGGTAAATTTATGTTCTCTGTAATACTGCGTCAGGAGCATGTTGGATGAATGAAACGTTGAGAAAAGTTTTCTCTAACATGTCTTTGCTTTTAGATGAGTTTTAGTATCTAGAGTTCACGATGGGTAGTTGATACCCGAGATTTCAAGTACAGTGAATTCAAGATTTGATAAGTTCGACATATTTTCTACAAAGGAAAGAATAAATCATTTTAAAAACAAGTCTTCAAATGAAATTTATATTGTATGAGAACTTCGGGTTCTCTTTTGCTAGAACTGCAGGTTCTAAACTTTAAGTATGTTTATAAAATAGAGAAGGAAAAACAAACTCATTTATTAATTTTGTATCCTGTAAAAAAAATGTTTGGAGGATTCAAATAAGCGGGTCCTTTTAAGCATATTGCTTGGTATCGGGCCCCACACGCATTAAGTTTTGTTATTAAATATTTGGTCAAATTGGTACTCACTTGAGTAGAATCATTCTTCAAATAAATTGTATACACCAATAACTGTTTTAATACCAACGTAATCAACATCACTTGAAAAAAAAAAAAAAATGGTGTTTGATAATCATGACTTCATGAGCTTTTCTATGTATAAATGTATTTTTTTTTTGTGATAAATTAAATATTAAATACTAATAATATAATATATTAATGGCTGTAATCCATGTTCCCTAGAAAACTAATATCTATATTAATAAAATATACTTTTTGTTATAAACAAAAGAAAGGGCTAGTAATGCCGATACACAGATACCATTATACCAAAGAAATCTCTAGAGATAAACACCATTGTTCAAATTCAAAAGCCAGATTTTCGGTAATTTCTTGTAGTAGATATCCAAAAAGAGGATGGACGGTTTGGTTACCCATTCATTCTTTATTCATTTTCAATCAATTCTTTTATTTTCAAGAATCACAATTTCCTTTTCTCCTTCTTATCTCAAAATCTTTCGTTTGCAAATTTAACATAAAAGTAAATATATTTAACTTTTTTTTTTTTTTATAAATCATATTTGTCGATGCCCTTCTGTTGCGTTGACTTGACAGACTCGTGACCTCCAAAGGAGTGCCACCACCGCCGTCGTTGATGATGAAGATTCCGGCTAGTATTCCGGTAGAAAACCGCCGTTAACCGGCAGAAAAGGTTGCCGAAACGAGCATTCAGGTCAGTTTTTTTTTTCTTTTCGTCTTTGATTTTACTTTGTTTTTCAAGCGATGCTAAAAATTGTTGCTGTGAGTACAAAAAAAAAAAAAGTCCTAGTTTGGTCTAAGATCCGCATAAAAAAAACCTTTGGGCATCCCAAAAACTAGATCCAAAACAGATTCTTTTATCCCAAAATAATAGATCTAAAAACCAACTTGAAAATCGTTCGAAAAAATGTGTGTATTTTTTTTTTTTTTAATGAAAAGATTATCATATTTTGAAGCGATAAAAAAAACTTTTCTAGTTACCACTTGGAAAATTTGGAAATTTTGTACATCCTTTTTTTTTTTATTATATATGCAGATGTTTCAAAAATTGAAAGTTATGTATCTTCCTTTAGATATGCAGATGTATACACACACTATGTGAACGATGATAACACATACAGATGCAGCAAATATGAGAGGTTGTAATGATGTGTACCTGGTGTGATGAACAGAAAATGTTGTGAATATCGAAGCAACGAATCGGTGATGTTGTCAGGGATATGAAACACCGATTCCTTGTGATTGCTTGTAGATTATCGGCCAAATCGTAGTGAAGAGTCTAGTCGTGCTGATAACGTGATAAAAACTAATCTGACTAATGTGGAAATTGTATTGAATCTTGAATATTATTCCCATACTCCATTACAAATCTCTACATCCATCTCTATAACAAATGGTGAAAACTGACATATAGATGGTAACCGTCAAATAGTTATTAGGGGATGTTAATGGTCAAACAGTTATTATATAACTGCCAAAAGAGTTATTAGGGAATGTATATCTGGTTTTTTAACAGTAGGAACAATATTTCTACATTATATATGCTATTTCATGTAATACACACTAACCTAGTTATATTAATATATTCATTACCGATGTAAATAGAAACATGTTGGCATCACCAACTACCTACCCCTCCTAAACCTGATTTTTTTAAACAAAAACTAATCCCATGCCTGAGTATTTGTCTAGAATGTTATTCTGGTTCTTTTGTCAAAAGGTTGTGGTATAAAGTGATGGTAATAAAACTGTATTATTTTAGATTATCTTTTAGAGACATGAAAGATTAATAAGTTTATAAAGTAACCCCCGTGATACCATACTTGACCCACATTTGACATTTGTGGTGATGGTTGTGTGGGGACTGGTGAGTACTGATATTTTTGTTGTGTGAGTGGTACCCGAAGAAAAAGTTAGTTTTAATTTTAAATGTCTTTACGTTCATCAATGTTGGGCATAATATATGTGATTTTTCAAACAAAACAATTTAAACACATAAATCAGATATGGGGCAAAGATAATCTAAACAAATACAGTTTACTAGTTTAACATTCCAAATCCATCTTATTGTGCCATTTTGGTCACATATATACACCTTTTTTATCCACTAAACAAAAGGGAATACTGTATTTAGTAAAAACTAAAAATGATTCCTCTTTCTAAAAGTAGCAACACCAATTATTAGTTATATCCATTTGTATTCAAAATCATCCCTAACTCGCATCCCCAAACACTAGATTGGAAGTCAAAGTCCCATATACTCAGATCTGGGTCAACTTCATTGCAAAATGGTGCATCATCCAACTCCTTTACTTCGTTTGAATATCCGTTTGCCATATTCTTGACCCTTTTACAAACATCATCTGCTTCAATCTATATATCCATCACATACATGTTTTAGATACTATATAACTATTAAGAAATAAAGATTGAAAACATGCGGTGACAGATCTAGAACTCTTGGTTGTTGGCGAAATTGGTTAGGCTAAAACGATTAGATTTAAACAAGTAAAACAACAACGAGTTCGATAGCCCGTCAAAATATAACATAGCTTATACATAAGAAAGTTATTTTCTAGGAAATTAACAAAATAGACAATGTAAATCAAAATGTTTTTAAAATAGACACATTTTTTTCAACTTTCTAAAGTGTTTAGACCAATTAAAAAGTGACACCTAAGGCTTACGACTAAGAGTCTCAGCCGGTAGTACTTTTTGACACATAAATTAATATTTGGCACAACAATTCATGTTTAGCCGGAGTTAGCCAGTGCTTTAGCTGGGCGGCTAACTTGACTATTTTGGAGAAGACAAAAAAATGTGTATATTTTTCGAAAAGTGAAGGTCAATATTTATCTATTTTGGTAATTTTCCCGAGTTTTATTGTGTACGTACGGAGACCAGGCACCCGTCTAAAGTGCTCTATCTGCTCATGAACACTAGAAAGAAAAATACAAAAATAAAGGCTGTAACGGGATTCACCTGTTTTTGGAGGATGTGAATGGTCGAATGCCCAGTGCTAGAAAAATTCGCAAGCGTTACCTCAGCGCTGTAACGCCCAAGTAACCGAACAACCTCACAAAAACTAGAATAACTATCCAACCCCGTTACCAAAACGGCATCCATATCATGACTTATTTCATGGATTTGAATATCTAGTGACTTGCAACACCCGTTGTTAACTTTAGCGTGTTCGTCTGGCCTCTTGTTACTCAACAACTTCTCCTTCTTCTTCTCGTTCATCTCAATGTTGTCTTTTAAGGCTTGAATGTATTCTATTGTTCTATCCACCCTATCCGACGCTCCACTGTTACGTCCCTGAGTTCATAAAACAGTTTAGTTAGTTAAGATCGTTAAGATATCGAAATTCGACAAAGCGTGTAACAAAAAAAGAAAACAAATGAAACCTTGGATATGAAATGAGTTGGGACTAGAGAGTAAAGGTGATTGTAGAGAAACTTCATCTGGTTTCTTCTGTTCTTCTCAATAACTTTTCTCTCTAGCTTTTGCAACCTTGAAGCAGAATACTTGATGCCACTCTCCATGGTTATTTAGTTCGTACAAGGTTAGGCTTAACTATGAAAAGTAATATTATAGTAATACTACACATGTCATGTGTGTTGCTATATATATATATAGTAATGATTAAATGTGTGTATGCTAATGTTTTGAGTGGGAACGCAAGAGGAAACGGATGATATCCAGTCATATGGGGAACCAGAAGGAACCAAGTAACTACGAGTGATGTCACATCGCTTTCATCACTCATTTGTCATCTGTTGCTTTTTTGTATGTAATAATTTATTAATATTAATGGAGCAACGAATATGGTTCTTAGCTTCATCGAATGTCAAAGTAAATTATCTAAAACTTTAAAAGAAAATGTAAAGAACAAGGAAACTAGGTGTGAGATTAGTGGGAATTAAGGGCTGTTTGTTTAAGTTTTTGATGGTTCGGAACTCTTAGGGGCCGTTTGGCAACATCTGAATGGTTAAGTGTTCAACCAGTAAGATGTCTGAACCATTAAGTGCTGAACCAGTAAGAGGTCTGAACTATTAAGAGCCTGTATAATGCTTAACCTTTCAGAGGCAAATGTGTTTTCAATTCAGATTAGAGGTCTTAACCATCCAGACTCTGTATAAATCTTAACCATTCAGAGGCAAATATTTGAACCATTCAGACATCTGCTCGTGAAACAAACAATCTGAACCATTAAGTGCTGAACTAGTAAGAGGTCTCAACTATTAAGAGCCTCATTAAGAGGTAAACAAACAGCCCCTTACTAGTTCAATACTTAATGGTTAAGACTATTTGTTTTGAGAGCAAATATCTGAATGGTTCAGACATTTGTCTCTGAATGGTTAAGCATTATACTGAGTCTCAATAAGACCTCTTTTCTTAATTGGTCAGACATTTGTCTTGGCTCTGAATTAGGTTCAACACTCAGAAGTTGTCAAACAACCCCTAAATCTTATAAAATTTACTCAAAGCTAGCTAAAAACGTTAGAAATAATACACAAATAATCAAAATATAAGAGCATCCACAACGCTAACAACGCTAACAACTACAAACCTCCATCTCAACATGCCACATCAAATTTCAAACCATTTTAAAAATCATGAATCTTCCCTAGCACTTATAAAATTTCAAACCTCATTAAAAAAACTATTAAAAATATTAAAATTGTATTTTACATGAGAGAGGGGCCCAACCCTTCCGGTCCGCTAGAAGTCCGCAAACACAAACCACACCACCGGACTTGGGCTTCGGAGTAGTCTCACAGCGCAAGAAGTCTGTGAGGGGGCGGTCTGAATTTTCGGACCATGTACACCCAAGTAGCGTTGTACATGCTCTGAAAACGACAATATTTATTTACGTTATATTCAAATAATTTAAAAAAACTCAGTTTTGTCTCTTTTAGGATCAATATTTAAGTTTCTAAAAACTATGTGGTTGCCATTTGATGGAGCCTAGTTTGTTATCTAAAACCAGTCACTGCCATCCATAAACTTCTTAAAATTTCAATAGATGCAATATTGGGGAATAACAGATGTTATTTACTCTATTTACATATAAGTTTGATTGTAAGTTGTAACTAATATAAACATGGTTTTATTGTTGGACCGTGTATTAAATAGTAGAACACGTTTTATTTAAAACCGTATTACAAGGGGACATAGCCTAATATTATAGCCGTGATGCCAAGATTCTTTTCTCAAGGAAACATAGACTGAGTATTGTCTTGTTTCCTTTATCAGATCTTGTTAACTTCTGTTAAAAATCCAAAAAGAAAAAAAAGTTTATCCGATAAAATTTTAATTTTTACATAATGCCTTAAGAAACATTTTTATAATTATATTTAGCTACAAATATTTTAATTGTTTGTCATTGGAATTTATATCATATAAATTAGCAACAAATGGAGGCATTAGGTGTTGTACCCTATGTTTTGGGGGTTTTTCAAAAAAAATTGTTGATATTTCACTTTAAACCCAAAAGTATTTGATATTGTAGGTTTAACCCAAAGTTTTTTGTTTTTACAATTTAACCTCACAACTTTTTACTTTCAACTTTGATCCCCTATGTTTTTCATATTTTGCAAAAAATTTTCGTTTTACCTTTGGTTCTAAATTTTGTGAGTTAACACGGCACAATTTGTGTGTGGATCAACGATTTTACGTTTTGTTATACGATTCGTTCTAAATTTTGCGAGTGAACATGGCGTAACGTACGTGTGTGGTTCAGTGTATTTAGGCCGTCTATTTTTTCCCGTTTAATAAGTTCGTCACAACGCGCGAGTCCTAAATCGAGTTAGTTATTATTTTCTATGTTTTATATGTCGGTCTAATTTCTCCGCATAAAAAAGGCACAATTTCAATGTTGGTGGTCGTTGGCTATAGTGTGGCGTTGGTGCTATTTGTCACGGTCTTATGCCCCCGCCGCAACGCAGGGGCTTAACACGATAGGTTATGTATATGGATACAAGTCATGTAACGTAGTAATTATGATGTCAGTAATTGTATTGAGCTTATTTGGTGAATTACTTATTTGTATAAGATAGGTAGGTATACAGACTTAACCGACAAAAAACATTTTTAACACATTGTAAATGTGAATCTGATCAACAATGTGTCAATTTCATTGGCCGCAGCACAACGCACGCGTGTCAATATTCTAGTTTTTTTAAATACCAACAAGTTTTCCTTTGGTATGATAAGGATTTTGCCATCTCACCCTCCAGCAAGGGGCGGATATAGAATGTAACAATGGTTACCTCCGTTGCCCCTTAACGCTCCGGTGTTAGTGTAATTTTGGGAAATTTTGACGTTTTTTCGATTTTGTTACCCCCTTTAGATTTTTTTTGAAACGTTGTCTCTATAATGATTTTGTAAATCCGTCAGTGTCTCCAGCCGTATAAGTTGCAATTTCTTTTCAAATTCATTATAATGAATCTATCCAAATCCAGTACTATTAGTTGATAACAAAAGTATTTTCTAAAAGAAGTAATATAAGCTCTTTAACAATAAGATTTACATTTTTATAACAAAAGTATTTTCTAAAAGAAGTAATATAAGCTCTTTAACAATAAGATTTACATTAATGCAAATAATTGAATACTTTTTAAAATACTTTATGCATAAGAGAACCTTTGGTTCTGTGGACACAAATAATAAAGTTCATGGACATATGGTTGACCCACACACGTGGACGATGGGAATGGAGATGAGGATGCAGGGACTTTTCTTTTATTGGGATAGTGCTACGAACAAAGAAGTCATTGTCGCTTGTCTGTCAATTTTAACCATATTACTTTCTGGACAATGGAGGTAATAAATTATGGTTGTCGTTTATAAAAGAAACGATGGGAAGCAGGGGTGAAGTATAGTTGGTGCTCGGGGGTGCCCCTCCCTCAGTGTTTCGTTTAAAAGTGTATAAGTTTTGATTTTTCGTTCGATATATAGGATAGTCCTTCCGATTATTTTTTCTAAATTGTATGTGAATGATGGGTAGTTTGGTAAATATATTTTAACTCTTATTTGTTTAACGAATCGAATAGCCGACCCATTTAACGATAGGATTTTTTTTTGGGTCCCATCACTTTACGCCCCCACGAAATTTTTGGTCAAGCTCCGACACTGATGGGAAGCCTAACACAGCTATACATGGATGAGGTTGTAACCCGCCATCGCCATGGTGTACCCTTGTCTAATCGGATTTGGTCGATGTTGATTATTTTAGTGTAATAGGATTGACTTGTTGACCAATGTCCATCATGATATACGTCAAACAAGTTAGGATAGTGCAAGAGTGCACACTTGTTTAAGTTTATTATGGCGTTTAGGAACCTAAATGGTTCTTAGGGGGTGAAACACCTATGCAATGGGGGGTTCTAAGCAGTGGCAGATCCAGGATTTTTTTCCAATGGGTTCACTTTTTTAAATGCTCCAATGTCATAGGACCGAACATAAACAATTTCGGGTCGGTTCGACGGTTCGGGTCGGCCTTTTGTTTTTTGTTTTGGAACGGGGAGCGACGCGAAGGAATAAACGATGGAAGAGGTTAGAGGCGGGTTGTTGTTTTTACTTTAAGTATAACTGGCAGGACGCTCTGCAGCGAGGAAAAGACCGAATTTTAACAAAATAAAAAAAAAAACGTAGAAAGAAATAAGCATGTCTCAATGGAAACTTTATATAAAAAAGGTAAACCCTAACACGCACGTTGCGTAGTGTTAAAACGTTGAAAAACTACCGTTTCCAAACATAAAAAAAACTGTAAAGAAAGAAAGAGCTTTGTGCCATTAATACAAGCATCGTTACATGAATATATGGATTTTATTTGAACGGCCAAATTCTCGATTGCGGGATTATTTCTGAAATTTTGTCACCATGCAGCCTGTGGAACCCAAGACCAAACACCTAAAACACAACACACCTACCATTGGACTGCTAGATTATTATTAGATATGGATATGCTAAGTGCAGACATTGGATTATTATTAGCAACGGATTTTGAATTTTAAAAACAGTTCTAAAGAGTTAAACGAGAAATGCACGGGACGGGAATTGAGCTTCATTTCACATGATTAGAAAAGGAGCGCAAGACCAATTTAACACTTCAGTGTTATGGGTTCACTCATAATTTATTTATGGGTTCACTTCATATTTTCTATATAAGTTTTTACTAATAATTCGAAACCGACTGGGTTCCTGGGAACCCGGTCTCTTCAAGGTAGATCCGCCCCTGGTTCTAAGGGGGCTACGCCCCCTTAGCAGGATTGGGAGTAGGCCCTTGGCAGGGTCCAAGAGGCAGAGCACCTAGTTGGGGTTGAGTTTTGAATTAAATTTGATATATGCCTTATGGCAGTTACCGCATCTTCGTCCCTTCAGTTGATTAAATTTGATATATGCCTTATGGCAGTTACCGCATCTTCGTCCCTTCAGTTCAGATACCTTTCAAACACATATTACGTACTTTTTTCTTAGAGATCAAACTTCGCGTTCTATCTGATTGAAAATTCAAGGGAACCATCGAATTGTTTCTATCTAAAACTGTCTCACACGACTTGCAGATAATCCGAGCATTCATTTTAAGACATTCCCCAAAAATCGAGATAAATAATCTACTTCATTTTTTCGGCAAGGTTTCAAGCAAGCAATGGGAACTGGTTTGCAGGGGCGGATTTAGGCTTAAAGACCAGGTTCCCAAAAACCCATTCGATTTGTAATTTTTAGCAAAAACTTATAAAGAAATTACAGTAGGAACCCATAAGTAAATTATGAGCGAACCCATAACAAAAAAGGTTCTAGTCTTCCACTGGCAAGTCTCGCCATTTCCATACATGACATCTCAAGTTCGATTCCTGTATCATTGTGCTTTTAGGTTTATTTATTCTTTTTTTATTTGCAAAATCCATATCTAGGGTTAAACTAAAAAAACGCATGAATAGCCTCGCCCTCCACCTCTCCAGTCCATCCCCTGCCCCCTCCACCTCCAGCGAACAACCACCACTCGCCAGCCGCCTCCACCTCCAGCCGTCTACGTTCCACCTTTCCAATTCTAGCCGTTGGTTCCACCACTCCTAATCTCTCTCAATCTCTCAGGGTTGTTATAAATTGTTTATGTTAATGATGTTAATCTTCAATTGGTTGTCTTTTAATATGCTTTAACTTGAAAATGTTTGTATGTCTGAATAAAACTTAAGAGATGGATCGATAACTTGTGGATGATTAGCAAAATTTGGGTATCATCTCGTTAACCTAAAATTGTTTGTATTGATAATGCATACAACCTACTTTAGCCAATGTGCTCAATATTACATCTTTCTATATTTCAGATTTCAGATGAAAGGAATTGTATGCAACTTGTGTATACATTATTTCTGATTCTCAGCAAATGGATTTGGTTTTTGATTATTTTTTAGTTGTGTTCAAAAATTACATGAAGTGAACACACCAGTTTGATTCTTCAATGCAACAACATTTGGGTATGGTTTTATGGGTTCGGAAATTATTGAAAACTAGGGGTCAACACAACAATTACTTCATCTTGTCATGCTTAGACTATTGGAGCAAATTTAGCTGAGTCATTTGGTTCACTAACTTCCAAAAATGATAGGGAAAAAGTGACTTTGTGATAAAGCCCGACCAGACCTGACCCGTCTTGAATCAAATTGCTTTTGGAAAAGTTTATTGGAAATCACTTTAGAGAAATGTGCTTCTATGGAGACGAAGATAAATAACAGGATAGAAATCTTTAACGATAAAGCCCGACCTGACCCGAAAATTCTAACGTCGGGTTGAACGAAATTCGAGCACCTGTCCAAACACTTTGCGTGGGCATACACAACTGTAATGACATGTTCATTGCTAAGTTATTGCTTACAAAGGATTGCTACTTTTAAACAAATGTTATTCTATTAAACGAAAATATTTCCTTAGTTTAAACTTAAAACCCAACAACAAGCTGACTTGTTATTTTAGAGCAATGAGTTAGAAGACATGTTCGTTATTTGGAAAAGATGAATATTTGACAAGAAGAAACTTTGATATCGCATGGTCTTAGACAAGTTTATGTAATTTATATTTTTAAGAATATTTAGGTTTCCTATGTGTTTATCAAAAAAATGTTTTGTATTTGTGTAAATCCAGTTGTTTGTTGCTCCCCAATTTGTAACGGTTTAACGAGTTAATAAACCTAGTTTTAAAGCCTTCTGAAATTTAAGTAACTAGTATTTAGGACTCGTACGATGTGAAGGGACTGTTAAATCAAACAAAAACTAACGTAAAAACGTTAATTGATACACACGCGTTGCGGCATGTTAATTCACAAAAAAATAGACTGAAACATAAAACATTTAAAACAATAACTAACTCGACTGACTTAGGGTGCGTACGTAACGACCGGTGGAAATAAAGTTATAAAATGTTGAACCAAATTTAACTGTTATTTTTTATTTTGTTTGACATATACAACACATTTAAAATTGTGTTCACTAATTCATAATCAACTTATAAAAATAGAATTTCTTTCATTGATCACTCTTCCTAACTGGAATCAAAGAATTAGTAGATTTGTTCCGCCCAAAATGGTAATGGGCTATATTAACAGATACTATACGAGGAATGTTTTATGTGGTGCTAACGATTTAATACAACACATTTAAAATTGTGTTCACTAATTCATAATCAACTTATAAAAATAGAATTTTTTTCATTGAAGTTATGTTATTGCTTAAAAAATTATAAAAAATGAGTTAGAAGTGGAAAACTTCGTGGACCAATCACGTAAGGATATAAGAAAATGATGACCAATAAAAAAAACAAAAATTAAATAGCAAATGTGTGAGATAAGCAAAATTATCTATATATTGAATATTGTTTTTTTTTTGTCTTTTGTGTTTTACATGGAAAATGTGTGAGGTAAGCAAAAATTATCTATATATTAAATAGTGTTTTTTTTTTGTCTTTTGTGTTATTATTTTTTTTGACCTTTAAGATTTTAATGTTAATAATAAAATTTTGGTTTTTTTTTTAAATTGTGTCACAAAAATTAAATGGGTTTAATTTTATTATTAGTTTCTGTTTTACGTTTTTTCCCTGATTTGATCGCCTTTTGGTTGATACTTAGCACGGTGTTTGATAGTGACATTTATCACTTAGGTTTTTTTACCCTCTCTCAACTTTATAATATGTGTCGGTATAAATTCGAATTCGTCTACTACGTTTCATGTCACGTAAGTCACATCGTGTTAGAAATTCATATTTTTATTTTACACATTTTCCCAGTTTTGATCGTCGTTCGATTGCTATTTAGCATGGTTCTACACCCCTTGATTTTCAACGCTAGTTTAATAAATAATTGACAGTTTATTGCATGGGTTTTAAGGCGTTACATCCTTCGAACTAATATAATTACAACATTATATTTGATTTGATTATAATATGTATTAAATATTATTGATCTGTAAGTTAATAAGTCAACATATAATTTACCTCTTTTTTTCTCAAGTTTTTAAATATCAACTCATAATTTCATTCGTTAATTCAATATTGATTACAAAGAGATTTATATATATTCTACTAGTTACAATAATAACCCTCTAACTTACAACAATTAAATATTTGGCTTAACATTCCCCCGCAAGTTGAGGGTGAGTAACGACCTGCAACATGGATCTTAAAAATTCAAATCTTTGAGTTGATAACGGCTTCGTGAAGATGTCGGCAATTTGATTATCTGTTTTAATAAATTGAATCTTCAGATTTCCTTGGCTGGCTTGTTCACGAACAAAATGGAAATCTACAACCACATGTTTATTTCTAGCATGAAACACCGGGTTTGCTGAAAGATACGTAGCTCCAAGATTATCACACCAAAGAGTGGGTTTATTCAACTTAATTCCCAGTTCTTGTAGAAGAGACTTTAACCAGATTAGTTCAGCAACCGTATCAGCAATAGCCTTGTATTCGGATTCAGTAGACGACCTAGAGACAGTTTTCTGCTTACGAGCTGACCATGATACTAAGTTCGAACCCAAGAAGATAGCATAGCCTCCCGTGGATCGACGGTCGACCGGGCAACCAGCCCAATCGGAATCCGAATATGCTATAATAGGAACCAACCGCTCACCCCAATGTGAATCAGCAAAGGCATGTAATGTAGACGTTGAGTTTGATGTAAAACGAAGGCCCAGTTGAGATGTTCCCTTGAGATAGCGAATTATACATTTGGCAGCCGTCCAATGAGATTCTTGAGGTTCATGCATGAACTGACATACCCTGTTGACAGCGTAGGCAATGTTGGGCCTAGATAAAGTGGCATATTGAAGTGCTCCAACACAATGGCGATATCTTGTGAGATCGGACATAAGTGGGTCGTCCTTGGTTATCGTATCTGTTTTGGCTTTTGTAGGTGTTGCAGGCGGTTTCGATTCTTTTAACCCGGCTCGATCAATAAGGTCTTGAATATACTTCCGTTGAGATAGGATAAGACCCGAAGAGGTGTGGAGAACTTCAATACCAAGAAAGTAAGTAAGATGACCCATGTTAGTGAGAGATACCTGCTGACTAAGTGAGGCAATAATGCGATTAACTGTGTTGGAATCGTTGCCCGTAATAATGATCTCGTCCACGTAAACTAGCAGGTAGACCTGTTTACCCGAGCGATTAAGGATAAATAATGATGGATCAGTTTTGGAACCATGAAAACCAAGATGCTGTAAGACGTTTGAGAGTTTGGTGAACCATGCCCTGAGCGACTGTTTTAAGCCATAAAGGGATTTGTGCAACTTGCAAACATGATTAGGATGTTTAGGATCCTCGAAGCCCGGTGGTTGACGCATGTAGACCGTTTCATGTAGATCACCGTTAAAAACGCATTTTGCACATTAAGTTGTTTGAGAGACCAATTGTTAGAGACGCCAAGAGAAAGAACCGTGCGGATGGTGGCTGGTTTGACCACAGGGCTGAACGTGTCATGATAATCAATGCCAGACTGCTGTAAAAGAAACCCTTTGCTACTAATCGAGCCTTGTGTCTAGTCAGGTTCCCATGCTGATCAGTTTTCAACCTGTAAACCCACTTGCAATCAATAACATTAGAATTTGGAATTGGAGGAACTAACGATCATGTTCCGTTTCTGTGTAGTGCGTGCAACTCAGCTGTCATGGCTTGACGCCACTCCGCGGATTCGTTGGCAACAGTAAAGGAAGTCGGTTCAGAAGGAACGGTAGCGGTGGTGGCGATATTGGCTGAAGGGTCAAAAAATTTTCGAGTTTTAGGATGTGCCCGAAGGTGAGGAGGTCGGTAACGGGGCGTGGTTGGTTGCGAAGGAGAGGAAGTAGGTTGGGTGGTGTTTGTCTGAGGAATAGGGGCGGTTTAGACAGGTTCGGAAATAGGATGGGTGGGTGGCGATGGTTCGGTTGTAGGAATGGATGGTTTATCGAAAATGGTTAATGGCAGATCAGGAATTGTAGAAAAGGAAGTAGTGGCTGTGGAGGATGAAGGAGGGTCGATGGAGAGTTCAATAAGGGAGGGAAAAAATATGCTCTTTAAATCGGACATGGCGAGCAATGTAGATTCAGTGAGTAGTTTGATCAAGGCATTGATATCCATGATGAGACGGGCTATAACCGAGAAATATACAAGGAGTAGAACGAAAATCAATTTTGTGTTGGTTATATGGACGTAAATAAGGAAAACCGAGACATTCGAGTACTCGAAGAAATGAGTAATCGGGAGGACGTTGGAAAACAAGTTGATATGGGGATTTGTTTGAGGAAAGACGAGAAGGTAGACGATCGATGAGGTAGACGGCGGTTTGAAAGGCGAATGACCAAAAAGTTTGAGGTAGTTTGGATTGGGTTAGTAAGGTGAGACCGGTTTCCTCGACGTGGCGGTGGCGACGCTCGACAATGCCATTCTGTTCACTCGTATGAGGACACGAGCGATGATTTAAAATACCATGGGATGTAAAAAACTGAGTAAGGTTCCGAAACTCGCCACCCCAATCAGTTTGAACACGTTTTAGTTTGGTGTTAAATTGGCGTTCAACTAGGCGAACGAAATTTGTAAAGGTGTTAAAAACGTCGGATTTTTGTTTGTTTGAACACGTTTTAGTTTGGTGTTAAATTGGCGTTCAACTAGGCGAACGAAATTTGTAAAGGTGTTAAAAACGTCGGATTTTTGCTTGAGCAGGAAATACCACATATAGCGGGTATGATGGTCAACACATAACAAAAAATAACGATAACCATCAAAGGACGTGGTAAACATCACAATAAACCAAATCAAGTCTGTTTTTACTACAAAAAGATGAAACAGGCAAAGTAAGTTTGGACATTTTTCCCAATTGACAAGAAGTACACAAAGATGAACAAAGTTTGTCAGAAACAGGTAACGGAAATGTTTTAACAATATGTTGAAAAATGTCACACCCCGATTTCCACGTGTATCACCGGTGGGCCCGGTGGGGGATTACCGTGACGTAGTTGGCAACAATATAGTCAAACCACACAATTATATAAATGCACAGCGGAAGCTTAAAGATAAATATATACTTCAACCTCTGGTTGTAATATCAAATGTATTACAGAAGTCGAATGTATCCACAGCGGATCAAAATAATAATAAAATATTGTTCAGTCAGATACATCATCGAGTTTGCGAGACTATTCGTGATGCTTAGGAAGCTATTACCAGCCCATTTCGTATAGTACCTGCACTTAATCTTTTGGGGAAAAATACGTCAGTTTACACTGGTAAATACGTTCAACTGACACATTTGAAAATGTTTATTAAAAATTTATTTGAATGCACAAGGCACAAATTCTTTTATAACTTGGGAAAATTATTAAAATCTTGTGAACGTATTACATGTCCTTTTATGCGTTCAGTGGCCCGGATCCTGTCCGGGTTAAAGATTAATAGACACACCACATTGCGTAAAACCGTAGTATAAAAACCAACGGCTACGTCTTTTAAATAATAATGTCGACATAATATACCGGGTGTACGCCTACACCGGGATGTCGAGGTCGTGGCCATTTCGTAAAATGATGCCAAGGATATCCGGGACAACGGTCATTAACCCCCCAAAGGCTTTTAAGAAACAAAACTGTTTAAATGAACCGATCATATTATTCAATTAACCACCTAAGCGATGGAAGATATGATGCTCAATCAAGCGGTATTAATATACCGTATCCTAAGCCCGTATAGGGAAAATAAGTTAAAAGTATTTTCCTTTGCAAGTATATTCCTTAATTTGATTAAATCACCGATAGCTTTTACTGGGGCTCTTATTCTGGAACAAAGGTTTTAATTAACCTATTAGAATCCTAACGAGTCTTTATATTGGCCGTAGCCTAGACCGGTTGGTTCCGAAATGTGAATACGGTTTAATCGCGCGAAAAGGCGAAAACCGAGAACGGAGTGTGATTCTGACCCAATAAGTTCAGAGACTTGTTTTATATAGGTTTAAGGTTCACACTCTGGATTTTGGGGTCCAAATAATATAATTTGACCCGTATCGGCTAATTTATGAAAACTAGTTTCATAAGCCGAACCGTGCGCGCAATAGGCGAAACGGTTAACCGTGAGAGTCTTACGCTTATTTCCTGAGTCAATATGCCTTAAAGAGGTTGTGGTATCAGTAGGATACCTTCCGTGATGCCCGTAACGAGTTTTAGTTTATATATCGCCCCGTAGGGGTTTTTCGGTCATTTTAAAGACTTTTAAAAAGCTTTTCGAGTTCTACAGGAAATCTGAGTTTCCCGAACAGTTTATAAAGTCTAAAATACTTTATTTATTATTTAAAATCAGTAGCAACTGGAATCGGGTCAAAAGACCTTGTAGAACTCAAGTTTTGGCCGAAATCTTGGTTTAGATAGGCGTTATGCTAATTGCGCCGTTTATTACAAAAATTTTCTTATAAATGCGCCCTTTAGCATAACTCTCATTCTAGACCCCGGATTGACGTGAAACTTTAAGGACATGCTTATAATTTAGTAAGAAAGGTTATGGTCCGTTCACGTGTCCGAAATACTCGTTTTATTTTAGAAAGGCCGTTACGGTCAACTTTTAGGCGATTAACGGAAATGCGTAAAAGACTCGGACAATTCATGAACCGATCACAGAGGTTTATACCATCATGTAACCTGGTCCTAAGAGAGTCCTAAGGCATATCTATACCTCACTAAAACGGGTCAGAACTGAAGTCAAAGCAAAAGTCAAACTTTTGCGACATTCGGCTCTGAACCGGGTCAATATAGCAAATGGTCGATTCAAACGAGCGCAAACAAGTTTATATACTTAATATCATGTTTTATGAGTGTCTAAACAGGTTCCATAGCATATACATTACAGATTATGCACAAATCGCAAAAATAGCTTTCTGTTGACTTTTTAAGCATTCGTTTGACTCGACATTTGAGCTAGTTAGAGTGGTGATCAGAGGGAACCATTTTAGAGGTTTATTACCCACATAAATACCAACTCATAACTACTTTTGATCCGTCATAAGCCTGAGCCATTACGGATTTATTTTGAAGTCAAACCGTATTTACGACGGTTTGGTTTTTAGCTATTTACTAAGTATAAATCAAACCACAAAGGATCTAATGGACTTACAGAAGTTGAGACTTGCTTAGAGAACAAAGAAGAATGCTTGAGAGCTCTTAGAATGACTAGAGAAGTGTGTTTTGAGTTGTGTGATAGTTATGAACACAATGTGGTCTATTTATAGTCAAGGACATGCCCTTAGATCATTACAACACATCCTATAAATGAATATGGATCAATGGCATGTGTCCTAGGGGGTTATGGGTCGAGTAGGGGGCGCCCATGACTCTGGAAAACCCATACATTATTGCCTTGCCGCTTAAAAGAGCCAACAGCCATAATTCTGTCGCTGGACATCGCTTACGGACCGTATGGCTTTGGCCTTGCGGTCCGTAAGCCAGAGGCGGAATCATCAGCAATCATTCCCCTCCTTACGGTCCCTAGGGCATATCCTTTACGGTCCGTAAGGGGTTAAAAATGGATCTTTTTAAATCTTTTAGTAATGATTAGAAAATCTTGGTAATTAATTACCTGACCTTTCGGGTTTGAAGGGGTAACTTTGCGATAAGGCCCTCGATTAATTACGATTAGGGACCTCGCGTTATTTACCCGTATCGTTAAGCCCCTGGTTAATTTATTTATTATCCGGAAAGCCTTAATATTAATTTATTGACGCTTTTAACCTTTCTCATACGAATCTGATCATAACTTTCTCGTTTTAAAACGGAACTTCGCGAAATTTATATATCGTATTCTAGTGAGTGTATTATACTGTTACAAAGCCTCGGGAATGTTAAAGGGTCACTCAGAGGTATAATTAAACATGTTGACACAATTAACCCCTGTAGCTTGTAATCTCTCACTTTCTTACGCGTTTCGCTTCCGTACGATTTATGATTTATTCGTTTGAAGGTACGAGCATCATTTAGGGTTACTATACAGTATATTTACCCTTGGTTGACATTTATAACCCTCGAATTTACATACTTTCAAGGTTTGTCAAAATTAGTCCTTTATTTAATATCAACGCCACGTGTAATCAAATGACACGTGTTAACACATCATTGGACTCAAAATTTCGAGGTGTTACAAAAAACTCGAAAGTGAGGATGCCCAAGTCGTTAATGCCACATAGTAGATGGAGCTCGAAAAGCAGTGAACGCCATCTTGGAAACCGGTTGAAAAGAAGGTAGGCGAATGGTGTAGAGACCCTGGTCACTGGGGCCCGTGAGGAGGATAGCCCTGGTAGCCTCTGTCACACCCCCAAAATCCACAAGCGGAGTATCACCGAATGAGGCATGACTGACCAGGATCTAGCCACCAATCACATTGAACTCATAGGTATATTTAAATAAAACTTTCATTTATTAACATTAAGTGTTACACGTTACAAATAATTCACAGTATACAGCGAAAGCATAATTCATTCGTTAAGTGTTTATAAACCATACGTGAAACCCAGTAGTCTTGTATTGCGATTCCATGTGACTCGACCCATGACCACTCTAGCCTCCCAGACAACAAGTTCCAACATTATGCACCTAAAGACCTGCAAGGCATGTAAAAACGAATCAACAACAAAGTTGAGCGAGTTCACATTTGGTTGTCCAGTTTAAATTTGTTTCAAAAATCATAAGTTCAATCGAAAACCAATAGTTAATCAATTCCTTGTTTCCCAAACCATAACCATAACCAGTGGGGGCTACCCCATGTTGTAAACCACTAGACCGTTACCATATCGACAACTGACTGGGGAAGTTGTGCCCTACGTCAATGTCTATCATCATTGACTAAGTGCCCAGATCCATTAGTAAACGCCCGTCCTACCGGCACGGTGTGAGGCTTGTCAATCCTAATAGCGTTATTAACTAATGACCCGCTCACCGTTGGCCCGACGATTAAGTCGATATAAAAATATGAGACTTCATGATAGAGTTTTGTCTAGTAAGTTATATGTTTTTGTCCTTCCCAACAAAGGACGGAGGTACATACTCTACCCAACCGAGAGTACGCAGGTTAAATGTAGTCGTCCTTCCCAACCGAGGATGGAGGTACATATTCTGTTAGAGTGAATACGTAGGTTTCGTTTTAGTTTCTTAACCCATTCCCAAATCACCGGGAATCCCATGCCTTATAGAAAGTGTGAACTCACCTTGGTTTGCTCGGCAGATACACAAAGAGGTCAATCAAGCTGCTAGTGGTCAACCACGTCCTAACATGGTTACCATACAAGTCAGGTCTAGGTTCAAGTAGTGCACGTAGGTTTACACATAGCTAGCAAGTCACAAACACATAACGATCATGGCATACACATAGATCACGTTAACAGTGTCAGACAGGTACACATAAATCCAAATTGTGTGATTCAAGTGAATGGGCCTTGAGACTGTGCGAGCCCAATTATCTTGTGCGATTCAGTATGTAAAGCCCAATTAAATGTTCGGCCCAACCTGTTGTGCGATTAACACAGCCTTGTGCGATCCACGACAGGTTGTGCGATTCAAATCTACCCCAGCCCTAGTACAATGCAGCCCAAAGCAAACAGTTCAATTATGGGGCGGCCCAACATGTTGTGCGATCAGCACAACTTGTGCGATCCACAGCATGTTGTGCAATCCGCATTATATTGTGCGACCATGCATAAGAAGGCAGTATCATGTGCTTTAACAGTTGTACCCTAACAGTTCTAACTTGTGCGATTAGCCCTTGTGTGTCCTGATCTTGTGCGACCAGATCAAAGAACTGATCTTGTGCGATTGTTGATGTGTGATCGGACTTGTGCAACCAGTTACATTATCCCACAATTTATGTCAATCAGTTACACAATTTCCTTATACGATCAAATCAACACTTTTTCCAATTAATGCATTAATCCATATGAATTCCTAATTTCCTCTAACCAAAATTAGCAACATAAACAACTTTTAATTTGGATCAAGCACCTAAGGATATCATCCCCACGCATAACCGTTTCAACTAGTATGTAACCCTAATCATAATCATAATAACCCTTAATCGACGGTCATTCAAATCGCACAACAGTTTTTATCAATGATTCGATCACAAAATCACTAAAGTTCATACCATTCTAACCATCACATAATTGGATAATAATAATCAATCATGCTCATCATTCCATTTAAATCTAACACGAAACATCAATCATTATACAAACCCTAATTCTACAAGAACTATTAATACCAATACATCATGCAGGTTCGGATCAAACATTCAGACACATCCTCAAACAAACATACAAATCGTGCATTCATGTATCATCAAGACATTGGATAATCATCAATCGTCATGTATTTATCATCAAAACAACAAACATATCAATACTAGCAAAAGACTAACCGATTCAAACGATGCACCAAAGATTATGTGCGATGATGAGGCTTCGAGGGATGGAGAGATAAGCAGCCATCGGCTTCAACTTCGAGTAGGGGGTTGCCGTCGGGTTTCAAGGGAAGAGAGGAGGAAGTCTAGGTTTTGGAGTTCTAATGTTTGAAAAAATTATGAGGTACCAAATACATGAGTGGGTATATGCGCAAAAGAAAGAGACATGCCGAGCCCATCTTAACGTCAAGAGGGTATTGGGCCGAGAGCCCAGAATATCTTGTGCGGTCCGAAGGTCTTATGCGATCAAGTATAGGTTATGCACTTACGTTTTATATACACATATTACACACATAACACATATCAACATATAACATATGAAATGTCAATTGTCTTGCCGTCAGCCGATTCCACAACAGGTTCAAATTCAAGGAGCATCGGGGTCAAACGGAGCAGAGACGAAGCGATTAGCTACTCATACTAGCTACCATGTTGATAAAGTCTTGGCGTCACCCATGCCAATTCTAAATGCCCTTCCATGAGCATCATTTCTAGTGTTACTGTTTTCATTACAAGTATTTCAAGTATTGTCGTTGTTCCTTTGGTTGTTGTCTTCTTAACTTAACCACGACCAATCCATGTTGTAGTCACTTTTATTTCCTTACTGTAGGCTAGGGTTACGAATACCTTGCTGTCGCTGTGACTGCTGCTCCCAATGTCGTTGTTCGAAACGAAGCCCTACGATTCTTCACCAGAGGTCCATCTTTCCACATTCTGAGCCACGTCCTACAGTACTACTCACTGTGCTGGCAGTTACACATTCCGCGTTATAGTCGATTGTCATTGCTTATGTCCTGATTGATTCGTAAGAGTTGACTCCCATGAGTCGCTAACAAGGGTTAAGGATTCGATTGAAGCCAATTCGCTGGTGCTCGTTGCCGGTAATCATGGTCATCAAGTACTGAGGTCGGTAAAGTACTACGCTCATCCTCCTGTCTATCTATGTTGCAAGTTGCTTGAGTAATACTCGGTCTGTTACGAGGGTATCGCAGAAGTGATCACACTTCGGGATCTAAGATGTCAATACACGAGTTCCAGCAAACGAAGAGGAGTAAGAAAGGTATCGATCAATCATTCGACGCTGCGACATCCAACACAGGGTCGTTCGTATAAGCACCTAACATTCTACACGGTTCGCTAGGTGTTCGGATGGGTGACCAGGTAATACTCGATAGCATCGAGATTCAAAGGAACCTAGAGATGAATGAAAAGTTCACGTTCGAGTAGGGGACAATCACTGCTATGACCCCTGTAGGTTTCTTATGCTTCACATCGATCAAATAACGGAACATAACCCTTTTCCCACTTGTAAGGCTCACTGGGACTCGCATGCAACCCACATTATTATTATGTGTGCACCCACAATAATATTGCGATTTGCATGCTCATCTCAGCTCCTCTTAACTCATGTCAAATGGTTCCTCAAACTCGAGTAGCAAACAAAGAGCATCACGAAGCGTAAGCATGAATGTTTAGGGAAATACCACCCTAATAGTCACATAACACGTGCAAGTAATACATGAATTCATACTGTTGTGCTGAACGTGTAATCACATGCAATATCATATGTAGGTGTTCACTAGTTATGCAGTACAATGAGTATACGAGAGACGAACCTTGCAATCTGGAGCTGAGTGTCATGGTCGTATTCACTTTTTTCAGAACTGTTTGGTTATAGTCTGGTCTTACAAAAAACGTTTTCCCTCTTTTAAAAACCAAGTTCACTATAACCAATGGCTCTGATACCAATCTGTCACACCCCCAAAATCCACAAGCAGAGTATCACCGCAGGAGGCATGACTGACCAAGATCTAGCCACCAATCACATTGAACTCATAGGTATACTTAAATAAAACTTTCATTTATTAACATTAAGTGTTACACGTTACAAATAATTCACAGTATACAGCGGAAGCATAATTCATTCGTTAAGTGTTTATAAACCATACGTGAAACCCAGTAGTCTTGTATTGCGATTCCATGTGACTCGACCCATGACCACTCCAGCCTCCCAGACAGCAAGTTCCAACATTATGCACCTAAAGACCTGCAAGGCATGTAACAACGAATCAACAACAAAGTTGAGCAAGTTCACAGTTGGTTGTCCAATTTAAAGTTGTTTCAAAAATCATAAGTTCAATCGAAAACCAATAGTTAATCAGTTCCTTGTTTCCCAAACCATAACCATAACCATAACCAGCGGGGGCTACCCCATGTTGTAAACCACTAGACCATTACCATATCGACAACTGACTGGGGAAGTTGTGCCTTACGTCAATGTCTATCATCATTGACTAAGTGCCCAGATCCATTAGTACACGCCCGTCCTACCGACACGGTGTGAGGCTTGTCAACCCTAATAGCGCTATTAACTAATGACTCGCTCGTCATTGGCCCGACGATTAAGTCCATATAAAAATGAGGGACTTCATGATAGAGTTTTGTCTAGTAAGTTTTATGTTTTTGTCCTTCCCAACCGAGAGTACGCAGGTTAAATGTAGTCGTCCTTCCCAACCGAGGACGGAGGTACATAGTCTGTTAGAGTGAATATGTAGGTTTTGTTTTAGTTTCTTAACCCATTCCCAAACCACCGGGAATCCCATGCCTTATAGAAAGTGTGAACTCACCTCGGTTTGCTCGGCAGATACACAAAGAGGTCAATCAAGCTGCTAGTGGTCAACCACGTCCTAACATGGTTACCATACAAGTCAGGTCTAGGTTCAAGTAATGCGCATAGGTTTACACATAAGCTTGCAAGTCACGAACACATAACGATCATGGCATACACATAGATCACGTTAACAGTGTCAGACAGGAACACATAAATCCAAATTGTGCGATTCAAGTGATTGGGCCTTGAGACTGTGCGAGCCCAATCATCTTGTGTGATTCAGTATATAAAGCCCAACTAAATATTCGGCCCAACCTATTGTGCGATCCACGACAGGTTGTGCGATTCAAATCTACCCCAGCCCCAAGTACAATGCAGCCCAAAGCAAACAGTTCAATTATGGGGCGGCCCAACATGTTGTGCAATCAGCACAACTTGTGCGATCCACAACATGTTGTGCGATCTGCATTATATTGTGTGATCATGCATAAGAAGGCAGTATCATGTGCTTTAACAGTTGTATCCTAACAGTTCTAACTTGTGCGATTAGCCCTTGTGTGTCCTGATCTTGTGCGACCAGATCAAAGAACTGATCTTGTGCGATTGTTGTTGTGTGATCGGACTTGTGCGATCAGTTACATTATCCCACAATTTATGTCAATCAGTTAACCATTTTCCTTATACGATCAAATCAACACTTTTTCCAATTGATGCATTAATCCATATGAATTCCTAATTTCCTCTAACCATAATTAGCAACATAAACAACTTTTAATTTGGATCAAGCACCTAAGGATATCATCCCCACTCATAACCGTTTCAACTAGTATGTAACCCTAATCATAATCATAATAACCCTTAATCCACGGTCATTCAAATCACACAACAGTTTTTATCAATGATTCGATCACAAAATCACTAAAGTTCATACCATTCTAACCATCACATAATTGGATAATAATAATCAATCATGATCATCATTCCATTTAAATCAAACACAAAAAATCAATCATTATACAAACCCTAATTCTACAAGAACTATTAGTACCAATACATCATGCAGGTTCGGATCAAACATTCAGACACATCCTTAAACAAACATACAAATTGTGCATTCATGGATCATCAAGACATTGGATAATCATCAATCATCATATATTTATCATCAAAACAACAAACATATCAATACTAGCAAAAGACTAACCGATTCAAATGGTGCACCAAAGATTATGTGCGATGATGAGGCTTCGAGGGATGGAGAGAGAAGCAGCCGTCGGCTTCCACTTCGAGTAGGGGGGTTGTCGTCGGGTTTCAAGGGAAGAGAGGAGGAAGTCTAGGTTTTGGAGTTCTAATGTTTGCAAAAATAATGAGATACCACATACATGAGCGGGTATATGCGCAAAAGAAAGAGACAGGCCGAGCCCATCTTAACGTCGAGAAGGCATTGGGCCAAGAGCCCAGAATATCTTGTGCGGTCCGAAGGTCTTATGCGATCAAGTATAGGTTATGCACTTACGTTTTATGTACACATATTACACACATAACACATAACACATATCAACATATAACATAGCATTCGAGAAAAATTAACGTATCTCATAACGTTTACACGGGTTACGTCCAAGTGCAAAGGAAAGTCCTGAAACACGAGTTGTCACATCATCCCTAAGTTGAAATAAATTTCGGGAGTCGCTGAGGAAGCTAGTTAGGTTGCGTGGTTTCCTGGTTTTTTTTGGGGTGTCACAGCCTCGTCCTTCACATCAAAAAAGGAAGTGTGAAATTCAAAGAAAACGTTATTATCTTTGCAAAATTTGTGAACAGAAAGTAGGTTACGTTGTAGGCCCGGGACATAAAGTATGTGGTTAAGTTGTAAGTTTCTGTTTGAGGTAAAAAAGGATTTTGAACCGACATGAAGAATTGGAAGAGAGTTACCGTTACCAACATAGAGGGAGTCCTTAACGTAATAGACGTCCAAGTTGTCCATACTAACAAGATCAGGAGTACCATGGGAATTAGCGCCTGTATTCGATGTCCAAGTAGTTTATGAGCCCGCCTCAGAGTTAACATAATTCGCTTGAGGTGATCCATGAGAAGAGCCGGTGTGATTCGGACAATGTGAGGGAATATGACCAATACCGCACCTATTGCAATGACCGTAAACATATTTTGAGTGGATGCCCAAGCAAATTGGCGAGAGCCTTGTGCACCACCACGGCCGCCACGGCCCCCGCGAGAAAACGCACGACCCCGACCGTATCCACAGGTCGGTCTTGAAGAAGCAGACCAATTAGCATAGTTTACCTGTGGACCGATGGTGATGCCGACGGTTGAGTTGTGGAAGCAAGTTGGTTTGCCAAAAGTTGAAGGTTGGTAATCTGCTGCTGAATCGAAGCCAAATCGGAGACCCGGGAAGTAGTTGTTGCGGCAGTGGTAACATTGAAGACTTGTGGAGAGGCCGATGATGAAAAACAGTGGACCGAGTGATATATTCATGATCACCAATCAGACCGTGAAGCTCGTTAAATTGAACTAGTGGGGAGCGGGCAAGAAGGTTGCTTTTCAAACCATGGTATTCCTCACGTAAACCGGCTATAGTAAGCATGACGAGATCTTTGTCTTTGACGGGTTCACCAATATTGGCAAGAGCCGTTGCATATTCTTGAGCACGGCTGAGATAATCGATACCTTTTTCACCATCTTTCTTTGAAATCTTTAAAAGCTGCGTTTTTAGTGTGAACTCATGAGATGAATTCGAAGGAGCATATGCACGTGCTAGACTTAACCACACTTCCTGAGCCATGTCTCCTTGGATGTGTTGAAACGAAGACTCGGAAACTGTGGATATAATGATCATGCGGACGTGTGCATCATTAGCAATCCAGTTTGTGAAATTAGGGTTTGTAGTAGTAGAATCACCAGTTGTAATTTTCTCTTCCGGGCAAGATAACGTGTTGTCAACATAACAGTATAATCCATTGGCCTTTAAAAGTGGTTCCATCATGGCATTCCAGTAGCCATAATTGTTTGGTGTAAGATTGAATGCAAACTTGTGGGAGTTATGGGATGTACGTTCTTGAATGCTGAAAGCAGTAATCGTTGTCATGATGAGTAAGAACAGTGATTTTTGATACCTGAGGTAGGCAAGTTGCAGGTCGATTGTTCGTCAGATGAATGCAGGTCGATTGTTCGTCGTAGGTGAAAGTAGATGAATGAAGTATGGAGAAACCGATTGTTCGTAGGTGGAAGCCGGTTGATAGATTGTTCGTAGGTGTTGATTGTTCGCAATAGGTTGATTGTTCGTAGGTGGAAGCTGGTTGATTGTTCGCCAATGTTGATGATTAGCACGATCGATTGGTTGTTCGCCGATGTTGATTCGATATTGTTCGTAAAAGCTGGTTGTTGCAGAACGAAGCCGATTGCTGGTTGAAAGCAGTAATCGTTCTCATAATTTATTTCGTTAATTCAATATTGATTACAAAGAGGTTTATATATATTCTACTAGGTACAATAATAACCCTCTATAACTTATAACAATTAAATATTTGGCTTAAAATTAAATAATATCCAATTAGATATTGCTACGAGTTTTGAGAAAACAAAAGGGAGAAAAGACCTATCGTCACTTTACATCAATTCCCTAATTAGATAAGGAAAAACCTCATAAAGAAGGATGAATCACGTGGAGTGTTTGGCACACCTTAGACAAATCTCACATGTCTAATTCGTTTAAAATAACGTAACAGTCTCCAAATAACTAGACAATACTCATGTAGAATGTTTCACTTTGTATCCATCTTTGGGGTTTTATGTTCATTCATATTTATGTTTAAGTAATGGATCTTAGGTGGATGATGGTAACGTTATTAGGTGGTGGTGATTTGGGTGATGATTTTGAGTGATGGATAGTGGATAGTGGTGAGGTTAAACACACAAATGACGTTTTATCCATCCATCATCATATACGAAAAATATCCACAACCACAACCTAACTCAACCTAGTAAATGCACAAATAGGAATCATGTACGAGACAAATGTAGAGATTTAACACTCTTGGTTAATGTCATTCTCTGAGGGCTAACTGTAATATTATGAACTAAAACATATATATAAGTACGGAGTCATATATTACAAACCAATGATTTATATGGATCCATATATTATTTACTGTTTATAAATTTAGTTCAATATCAGTTATTTGTTCTCTAGAGATGACCTAATATACAACCAAGAAGCTAAGGTGAGTGTTAGTTAAATACTTAAATCAAATGTGGCCCATTTTCGGGGTGAGATATTGTTTATGACCATTAGGTCATGGGCTCGATTCTTACATAGGAGTTTTTCCCAGATTTATTTGGTTTCCTTCTGAATTGGTGTATAGGGTTTTTTGCCTAGTAGAGATGGATATGATCGGGTGGTTCCGCTAGTGGCACGATAATACTCCAGTGGTCCGTCAGCGATCCAAGTTTGGCGCTAAAAAAAAACTTGAATAAAATTTGTGGTCAATGTTTTCGGGGGAATGTTGTAACCAAGTCTGACCAACCCAACGCGTGCCCACTTTAGACAACGTAAGTTTGGGTAGATCTTGGCTAGGGCCGCCGTCTTAAAGCTGTTACATCGCGTTAATCAAAATGAAAATCACCGTTCAAAAAAAATGTTTAATGTATACGTTTCGGCTGACCAAGTCAATGAAGTCACAAGTCAACACTCTAACAGGAAGGAAAAGGATTTGATCTGACAATACATGTTGGAACGTGTAAGATATTTCCCACGAGGCTTACGACTGACAAATCTATGTTTTTTTCTTTTTTCAGGAATGTTGGTACAGGTAACAGGAATTATACATTTAAACATATATAAGCTTCTTATGTTTCTAAAAATATATTTATACAGACATAAAGACATAAGCTGTTTTTTAAATGACAAATTTTATACAACTTGTTAGTTTTGAATTCAAAACCTTATATCATACTTAAGTGTATTAAAAGACTTTGTCCTGTCATAGACTACCAACCTCAGTGGTAGGCTGTTTATTTTTTTATCATCAATTCATAGTAATATAAAGACGTCATCTGGATCCGAGTAAAAGATGTTTGAGAAACATCTTTAGAGAGTAATAGGATGATGGTATGGACCCGACTAAAAGATGTTTGATGGAGAAGATTAAGACGTCATCCTATTACTCTCTAAAAATATTTCTCAAACACCTTTTACTCGTATATTATTTCAATCAAATGATGGAATATTGGACCGAATTTCACCAATAAAAGACGATATGTGAATCTTGTATGTGTATAGCTGTTAGCTTGCTTTGTTTTTAATAAAATAGCCATTCAAAAAAAAGTTACTCTTGATATAGATTTCTTTTTAAACAACATTTTTTACTCCTAAATAACACCTACTTATACTCTTGATACATATATACGTGGAATGTTGGAAATTATGCTATAGCTAGGGTAGATAAAGGGTAGTTCCAAGATACATTTATTTTATCATGATAATTATGGCTAGAGTTGAAGATTGCTTTTCAAATGGGAAACCGGTTGGTGTTTAGGGAACTCATATATGGATGAGAATTCAAGAATGAACTCGCATTATATCAAACAAGTCGAATTGCGGTTTCTCTCACTGTTGACCATGAATGCGATGTGCTAGATATTTCTAACAAGGTTAAGGGTGAACGGGGTGCCCCACGTGGGGAGTATTTCCCACTTAGCCACAACCAATCAGGTTATTCCATGTAAACTCTCCTCTTAAGTCCCTATTTTGCACTCAAACGTTGGCATCACTTCACTCACACAATTTTTTTTTTTTTAATCAACCCTGGGCTTTGGCTCAGTGGTTATGGAAATGAAGGAAGACTCCTGACCGAAAGGTCTTGAGTTCGATTCCTGATCCACCCGGGTTTTACCGGCTCTGCATTGTCGTGCCCTCGGGCGGGTGCAGGGTGGGTTTTCTCCGGAACTGGTGGCATGGTGGGCTAGGGGCTCCGTGCGTGCAGGTAGGGCTGCCGCGGGCTACCTTTCGGCCAATGGGTGCCGCGTACGGAGTACCCGGCGATTCTTATGTTGGATGTTCAAAAAAAAAAAACACAATTTTCTTTTTTTTTTAAAAGAAGAAAAAAAAAATATGATTGGTGGAAAAAGGGTGGACCCACATTAACAACCAATCACCCTCTCTCTCTCTCATCTCTCTCAATCAATGAGAGCACACCGAGCTAAACACAAACCGCACGGTAAACTTTTGTTGGTGGCGGTGTCCCCGCATGGCAAATGGAATCCCCGCATGGGGTCACCGAAGGTGCCCCGTGCACCCTAAGATTGCAACAATTGATTCTCTGACTCCATTTTATTATGGTTGGCTTATTAGATTTTTTTTTAAAGGAAAACTTCATTAGAAAACCACAAACACGAAACCGAGCGGCCAACCCCAATTACATATTTACAAAGCTACGCCATGACTCCCAAGAAACATTCTTATTCTTCGATCTATTTTTAAACCAAACAAAACCTAAAGATCTAATCTCACTAAAAATATCCTTGATATTAACATACTTTCCCGAAAAAAACTATATCATTCCTTGCTTTCAATGTACTCTAACTATACCATGAAACACCTCCTTCTTTAGACCTTCCAAACCACACCACCTATGCGCCTCCAAGACATCCCGGAACGAGAAAACAACAAAATTGGGGGAATTACACCAAGCTTGAATTCTCTGCCATATCACCGACAAAACCTAACAAGAGGTAAACAAATGGTCAACCATCTCAGTCCCCATATTACAAAGAGGACAACTGCTATCTTCAACATGAATATTCCTCCTTTGAAGCGCCGCCCTTGTCAGAATCCTGTCCAATTCAGCTCTCCACGCAAAAAGATTACATTTCTTAGGAAGCCATCTACACCAACCCCAAACATAACGAGAGCTATAATCATAGCTCCACTCTAAATGCCGCTTACCCCCCCCCCCCAAACCGAGAAACCGCCCGACCCATTCCCCAACCATTTCCATTGTCCTTTTGAGCAGTCAACGAGACCGAATGAAGTAAACTACAACGGTAGCTCCATTCATCAAGTTCCTCATTAGAATCCGGATTAGCCCTCCATCCCCACTTACCACTCGGATTGGGCACGAGACTAACAATCTGATCATTAATGCTACATTTCTTATCCAACTCTAACCGAAAAAAGATTAGGAAGCTCCTCCTTCAGTGGTTTCGGAAGTAACCAAGGATCTAACCAAAAGAAAATTTCTGACCCGTCCCTGACCTCTCCTTGCATCAAACATCTAAGAGGAACATTATCTCCTAATTGATTCGAACATACCTTACAGATGTTGCTCCACACCCCCTTTAATGACGACCGCAACGGAAGGAGTCCCAAGACAATCTATGTCGGTGAAGGGCGTTAGTCTCTTTAACCCAAAAGCAATCGCTTTCAGATTTAAATATCCATCCCTATTTGGCAAGAAGAGCCTGATTTTCTCCAGACAATAAAGACTTCAAAGACGATGAGTGTAATTTTACTAGTAATATATTCAAACTATTGGTGGTTGTATTGTTGATATGGGTCGACTTCAAAGACATGTAAATAAACATTATAATGTTGTTCATATTGATGAGGGATATAGTTGGTTTGTATAGATTTTGAAATTTTAGGTAAATTTTTTTATATACTTAAAGGAAAAATTGTATTTTTTTTAGTGGCTCAGCGGTACACACCCCTCAAGAATTGAACTCTCACATGAGTTCGAATCCCAGCCCCCCCCCCCTAAGGTCCAGCCGCACTGGAATTACCCAATATTGGTACCAGGGTGGACTCGAACCCGCGACCACCCGGGCGGGAACCCACGCAAGCGTGTTAAACCCTCCCACCTCCACTACTGGGCTGTGGTTTCATTGGCGAAAAATTTTATATATCTTCTTATTTTCTACCTTAATTACATATATACCTAACTCAACCCAACCCAACCCAATCCAAAATTTAAATTACATATATACCCAAACTAAAATTTCAATTAAAAAGCTAAAACTATAAAATATACCCATTTATTAAAAAGAATACTACAAATAGCCCCTTAATTTCAACCTTAGTTACATATATATCCAACCAAAAATTTAAAGGGTTATTGAAATTTAATAATCCTAAGTTTCGCCTATTAGCCGATAATAACCTAACTTTAAAAATTTCCTCAAACGATCTCAACTTATAAGAATTTGGCCCCCATCGATCATTTTTTAAATGCAGGGCACTTGAATCTATTAAGGAGGTTGCAAGTGCAGTTGAATCTATTGAGGAGATCAAATTCTTATATGCTAGTAAAGGATCGATGGGGTCCAAATTTTTACAAGTTGGGATCGTTAGTTGGAATTTTTAAAGTTGGGATTACTATCGGCAAACAAGTGAAATTTAGGATTATTAAATTCAATAACCTTAATTTAAATTACATGTATCCCCTTCGTAAAAGCTAAAAAAATCAAATATACCCATTTATTAAAAATAGATTAGGGAATGACTATTTTACAAAAAAATTCAAAACCATTAAAAAATAAAATTTACCCGTTTATAAGTAGTTTTTTTTTTGGGATTTTTTCTAGTTTTTAAGCCTTTTTTTCCTTTTGATATCGGTTTTTATTTTCTTTTATTTTTCAACAGTCATCAAAACATACAAAACAACTGCGAAAGTTTTAATCCCTTACTGGACCAAAAATCATGCTCACTTATGCGTATGAACTTGTTTTGGGATAGAACTTTGGCACCAATTTTGTACATTCTTCTGATGATTGTTAAGAGATAAAAGAAAGTAAATACCAATAATGAAAGAAGATTAAAAACGAAAAAAGACTTGAAAAATGAAAAAAAAAAAGTAAAAAAGAAAGAAGTGAAAATACAAATAAAAAGCAAAAAAAACTAAATTAAAAATGAAGTAACATGTCAAAATCATCCATGAGGGTTGGATGCTTTTGCTTGTTCCATCCAAAATAAGAATTTTCTGTAACTAAACCCCGGCGTTTCATTTTTATTGCTATTTCCATCCAAATCACTAACTCAGTTAAATGTATCATTAGCTTTCATGGACGGTTCTAGCAATTCCCAAACCTCATGGGCGATTTTGACATGTTGGTCAATTTGGAAGTCGAGGAATGAGTTAATGTTCTCAAATAAGAAAGTGCTTCTAATCTCAATTAATGGAGGAGATTAAGGCACTTGGGTTTTTTGGGTGAAAATTGCTCTAAAATTCTATCATTTAATTGGAATAATTGGATCAACTTTAGAGAATTATGAGTTGTAAACTAAATGGGTCGTTTGCGGTCTCTAGGGACACAAACAACGTAATGGATATGTAAAACCATTGGATAAATGACTTGCGGGTCGTAGTAGTTGAGGTATTATCTAATGATTCTAACCATAATTGCGATTGTGATTTGGGGAAAATGAAAATGATGCAACAGAGGCTATGCGGGTTGAGCCAGAATTGCTCAATGCCTCCTTAGGGTCGATATGGGTAAAAACACCGAACCGAAAGAAAGAAGTGAAACATTTAAAGAACCCGGATACGGGTAGTAGATTTCAGGATTAAAGTGTTAAGTGAGAATTCCTAAGCAAAATAATTTGGGTTTAGACCGATTTGGGTGCAAACTTGGTGAAAAAGTGCAAAATTTGGCTAAGTGTGAAAAGTGCCCAAGTCTGAAAACATTCTTGAAAAATCCCCATTTGGCATAGAAGAGCCAGTCAACGAAATTGGTCAATAGAGCCCACCCCCTCACGCCATGTGAAGGGAAGGGTGAGCTACGCGTAGCACAGGGGGCACCCTGACCCATGAAAAATTGTTTTCTTTGATGTTTTGAAATGTGCTTGGTTGTTTAACGTAAACACTGATCGTTTGTATGTTATCCCATGGTAGGTAATGTTTATGAAAATGCACCGGACGAAGATCGATCCATGACAAGAACCGAACAAGTTCCAAATACAAATAATTTCCACTTTTATAAAATGTTTTATTGGAAATTTTAAAATGACATCTAGTTGTATGTAGTCATACCTTTACATTACATTAGCTAAATCTTCTTTTGTGAATATCAATTTGGGTTAATCATCAAATTAAATATGTGAAATATTATATATTCTAAGTACGGGTCTTACACACACACACATATATATATATATATATATATAGGTAAGGGTTCTTGTAAAAAGGCCATATTTCGTACAAAGTATAAGAAGTTTATGTAGGCATGGTGTTTTAAATTTTCGATATGATATTTTATATTCTTTGGCATGGTGTTTTAAAGAATATAAAACACCATACCTAAAATTTAACACATCATGCCTAAATATTGGGTTGTGGAGAAAATGGTCAAAAATGTGAAAATCATGAGAGCGATTCTCAGCTACAAGATCTTTGTGATTTGTGGCTGAGATTGACACGGTAACTTTTTTGTAAATACTAGTAACTTTAGAACTACCAGGAGGTGTAAATGGAGAGATCCTAACAAAGATGCACATGCTAATCACATGTCATTTTCCCCATAATATTTAAACGTTCATAACTTTTTATACGTGATTATTTTTTAAAATTACACCATAAAATCTAGCATTTTTTATCTTTTCAACGAGTACATTATCGGTATACTTTTCGAAAAAATGAATTGTGTTTTTTATGGTGTTTTCAGTTTTGTGTTTTTACGGTGTTTTCAACTGGGTTATTATAGTGTTTTTTAGCCGGTTATTTTTATGGTGTTTTCAACTAGGTTTTTATAGCGTTTTTCTGAACTGAGTGCTTTATGGCGTTTTCAACTGGGTATTTTCATGTCCTTTTTTCTGAACTGAGTGTTTTTATGACATTTTTATTTGGACACCCAGTCCATATTATTTTTTAACTAAAAAAATATAGCAATAGTATACTTGTTGGAAAGATAATAAATACTAGATTTTATGGTGTATTATTTTAAAAAAAAAATAATCATGTATAAAAAAGTTAAGGGAGTTTAAAAGAGATAGTGAAATATGCATGTGACTTGTATGTGGTATGGTCTTTGGCATGTGAGTGGCATGTGCATGTGTTTTTTGACAATATTATCCTTAGTGTAAGTTAGCATCGACGCCATATGTCATCACCAATATTGTCCTCACCGTTTTCACACTTTTACGCGTTTTCTCCAAATCATGCCCATATATATATATATATATATATATATATATAGAGAGAGAGAGAGAGAGAGAGAGGGGGAGAGACCGGTTAACGTACAAAACGCTTTAACGTACAAAATGTCTTAACGTACATTGTGTACGCGAGTCATTATTAACATGCGAAATTGGGTTTGCATATATATGAACATGCGATCTCATTAGTATATACACATGCGATTTCATATATAAATACATCCACTTTCATATAAAATATAACATGCAACTTACATATATACACATGTGATTTGCAATTTTTTATAATATAATGTGCAGTTATGCCGTCGAGTACGCAATGTATTGTACGATATACTTTTTTTCCTCTCTCTCTCTCTCTCTCTCTCTCTCTCTCTCTCTATATATATATATATATATATATATATATATATATATATATATATATATATATATATAGGGGAATGCTAAAATGAGAACCACCTCGAGTTGTAAGAACCATGAGAACTACACCGTAGGGGGCGCGGTGGACCAAATTTTTTTTTCATAGACTTAGATGCATGTATATATACACCATTTGTAAAAAAAATTAAAAAAAAATGTCGTGTGTGTAGTTTTGAGCGCCACAAGTTTGTGTTTACGGGACCCGTAAATCTGGTCGGAAAATTTACGGGTCTCGTAAACACAAACTTGTGTTGCTCAAAACTACACCCACGACATTTTTTTTTTTTGAATTTTTTTTTACAAATGTTGTTTTTATACATGCATCTACGTTTCTAAAAAAAATTTGGTCCACCAAGGCCCGGATCAAAAAGTTCTCGCGGTTCTTACAACTCGAGGTGGTTCTTATTTTAGCGCAATTCTATATATATATATATATATATATATATATATATATATATATATATATATATATAGGGGAAGGATAAATCGAAAACCCACTCCAGTTGACTAAACCCTGAAAACCCATTAATCACCATTGATCAAACTAAATGAATGGCTGAGATTAAGTTTGGGCCATGTCTTTCTTTAGTTCCACTTTTTAGTATTATTTAATACATTGATTGTACATTAAGGGGTAATATGGGAAACATATTTTCATCTCTTTCAAGAAAGAGAGAGACATGTTTAGGTACGAATCATAAAGTCTCCATATACAGAGACCTATCAAAACTTCAAAACGTCAAAACAAATTCTCTCTCTCCAAAAATTTCCATCAAACATTCCTCATCTATACCCATATCAGCGAAGATGTTCAACTATACCCAGAATCGCCGGCCAAAAATCGCTTAAAGATCTTCAAAATCACCGTAGAATATCAACTATCGCCAGAGATATTCAAGAATCACCGGAGAATTTCAACCGGTCACCGCCGGAAAAAAATCAGCCTAAAAACGAGAGGATTTCAGGTGCGTCGCTTCTTTGTTGACTAAAATTATCAACTTTGTTTTAGCTATTCAGAATTAGGGACTTTTATAATTGAGATTATAGGGTTTTTTAGGACTTTTCAAAATGCTCGATTGCTTTATACCCATTTGGGTTTTCTTTATATATATATATATATATATGTTGGTTTTAAATCGTATGCTGTTGCAATTGTAGTAAATAGAATTTGTTTTGCTTTGTTGTTCATCAGATTTTTGTTTTCAAATCTATAGTGATGTACATGCTTGGTCAATTGGGTCATTATCACAAATTTAATATTGTTGAAACCCAAAAGTCGTTTCTTTTATTCAATTCTTGTTTTATTTTTTTTATTTTTATTTTTGTTTTAGATCTTTAAGCAAATTGAGTTTTTTTGAGGAATATGATTATAGATGGTGATTTGGGTATTAATTATTGTTGTTCGGTCTATTGGTTTTATACGGTTTTATTCAGTTGATTGGAATTTTTTCCTTTAATCAGTTAAGTTAGGGTTTTTACTTTCTTTTGAATAATCTCAAATTGGTACGTAACGTTAAATTGTTGGATGTTTTGTTACATTTATGTTTGACAATTTATTTTGTAACAGTGTTGGAAGGCAGGGAATCGGACACACCAGCAAAGGATTTGAAAGAAAAGAAAAAAGTATTTTTGTAACTTAAGTATTTTGTTTTTTAGGGAACAAGTGTGTTGTATGCGTTGTTAGGTTATATAATAATGTTGCACCTTAACATTTGTGGGGGCAAAATTTTGTAACTTAAGTATTTTATTCATAAAGTTGTTTCACGATACTTTTTTTAATTTATCGGTGTTTGGGCCACCGGTGTTGTATATAACAAATAAATGTAAAAGCATTAGGTGAAAAACTGGATATACACGTTAAATAAGGTTACATTATATGTTACTTTATATGTACCATCTTATTAAGGTTACATTCTACAAACAAAAACAAAAAATGTAACCAATGAGGAAAAATGTTACTTTATATGTACCCTCTTATTAAGGTTACATTCTATAAAATGAGCAATAGGTATTACATTATATGTAACATTTTACAAAAAAAAAGTATAAAAAATAACGTTACATTTTCTGTATAATTTCAAAAAATGTAAACACCCAGTATGCAAGAAAAAATGCTTGTTTTTTTTACCATTTAAAAGATACCCACATACATAGGAGTGTAACGCGTTTTCTTTTCTTTCTCCTCCGACACAAAGTGTTATATTACAACATATTGTTACAAAAAGTCGTCTTCCTAGAAAAAGATGTTACATGTTAGTACGTACACTACAAAAAAAAAAGATGTTACATATATTATACATATATATGAAGTTACACCACGTGTAAACATACATTTTCTGTATAATTTCAAAAAATGTAAACACCCAGTAAACAAAAAATGAGCAATAAGTATTACATTATGTGTAACGCCCTTCTACGTTTCATATACACAACCAACAACAGGCTTTAAAACAATAGCAACATTAGGACACCACATTCTAGTGCCATTGGGTGTGTGGTGAACATAAAATTCCTCGTCCGCATGAATACCTACAAAAAAGGTCACGAGTCTTTTAGAAAACGTTGTATTGTTAATAAATTTTAACACGTATAAGTTAAAAAAATTTACTTGTAACATGAAACCTAACAAATTGATGCATTTTACTGTATTGGTAACACGTTTTGCTACAATGCAAACAAAACATGGTGGTACATTTTTTTGGTGTCACCAAAAAGTGTAGATGCTGGTGCATTTTTTCTTATGTGATCCAAAAATGTAATCTCGAATGTTTTTCCTTTCCAAAAAATATAAAAACTTAATACAAGTATAACCACACATGTTTTTACCTTCTACTAAATATAAAAGCTTGTTTCATAAAAATAAAAAAGTAAAAATGGTATTGTTAATCCAAGTTTACCACATTTTCAACCAAACTAACCACAAAAAAATACCAAAAAACCAAAAAAAAAAAATTCATTCTTTCACATAAACAATGACCTGTGGACAGCTCTGTAAAAGTACAATTCTGAACACCATCCTCATCATCATTTGTGCTATTTTGATGTAGATCCGAGGCTACACATAAAAAAATACCAAAAAACCAAAAAAAATTCAAGAAGAATCCAATCAAAATCTAAACAAGAAAATCTTAATTTACACAACTACTCGTATGTATTTAAAGCTGTACATTTAAAAAAAACTAAAAAAAAAGTATCACTCACTTGGAAACTCTGAAGAAACTCTACTCTCACCCAATGCATCTTCATGGAGTTTCTTGCTATGTTTGATTTTGTCCGATGAATTTTGAAGATCTGCAGCGATGTTTGATTTTGTCTGATGATTTTTGAAGATCTGCCATGTTTTTGGATGTTCAACTCAGCCATGTTTGATTTTGTCCGATGATTTTTAGAAGATCTGCAGCGATCGTCTTTTTTGTGTGGCGATTGTCTGATTTTTTTAAAAATCTCAGATCTTGATCGGAGCATCTTTTTTGTTCAAACACACATGCAAAAACCCCACAACTTCATCTCCTTAAAGCCCTAATCACACCGGCAAAACCACCTCCGATTTTATTTTGTTCAGATCTGAAACCCAGATGTCAAGACTTGTTCCGATTTGGTTTAAATGTGTGTGAAACATCTGAAATTTATGTGAGATCTGAAAGATTGTGAAGAGAATGATATATGTATAGTTTCAAATGTGTATGAGGATGATTCTTGAAATTAGACATATTAGAGAAAGAGATCAGAGAAATATTAGAGGAAGAGAAATATGAGGATGATTCTTCAAATGTGTATGAGGATGATGGGGGGTGATTCTTCAAATGTGTATGAGGAAGAGAAATAAATGAGATGTGAGATGAGAAGTCTTGACATCTGGGTTGAAGATTGTGAGAGAAAAATGTGAGAGAAAAAGCAAAGTTGAAAATTCTACACAAGTACAATTGAATTTATTAAAAAGATGACAAGAAGAAGCAAAGATGGACAAGTCTGCGTGTGCAGACACATCACCAGCCCATCACCATAATCTAAAAAATGTAAGAGAGAAAATGACGATCATGCCCTTACTCCTCTCAATCTAAATTCAAACGTGGATCAATCCTAGCCACATGTTAGAGTTTTCAGGGTTTAGTCAACTGGAGTGGGTTTTCTCCTTATAATTAGCCTATATATATATATATATATATATATATATATATATATATATATATATATGGTAAGGCTCATGCGAGAATCACCCTTATTGCGAGAACCGCGAGAACAAATGTGAACACAAAATAAAATCTAAAAAAAATTCAAAAAAACACTCAAAAAATTATTATTTTTTTTTAATATTTTTCCTAAAAAATTCGCTATATTTAGTTACAAAAAAAACGTTTTTTTTTTCGATTAACAGTTATCCATGCACATGTGCATATGTATCATTACTTCGACAAATTCGGTAATACGTTATCGGGAATAGACAATTGCACTTTAATTTACAATACCATTCATAATTCACTACTCTTTACATTACCAATATTCAAAATGCACATATGCATCATTATGTGTAACCATGATATAACGTGTTTTGTTACAAAAAGTTTGTGATTTTGAATGGAGAGGTAGGCCCATATACATGTTTTTTGGTTAGTTATATCTAGTGGTTGATGGTTTGGTTATAGTTGTCAATTTATGATGTAATATGTTGATTGGATGGTATAAATGGTGTTTACATACATGTAATAAAGTGAAAATATTGGTAATGGTATTGTATTATGGATGGTAGGAGGTAATGGTATTGTATTATAGATGGTAGGAGATAATGGTAGTGTATTATGGATGGTATGATAGATGAAAAAGAAAGTGTATTCAAAGTAGTGTACCAAAACACCTTATTTCATGTTAATACATATAGATGCACATGTGCATTTCTAATATTGGTAATGTAAAAACTATTGTATTACACATGGTACTGTAAATGTAAGTGCAATTGTCTAATAGTTGTAATGAATTACGGAATTTGTCAAAGAAATGACAAAAATGCACATGTGCATGTTTGTGTATTATGGATGGAATGATAGATGAAAGAGAAATTAGTGTACCAAAACACCTTATTTGATGTTGATACGTATAGATACACATGTGTATTTCTAATATTGTTAACGTAAAAAGTAGTGTATTACACGTGGTAGTGTAAATGAAAGTGCAATTGTCTAATATTTGTAATGAATTACGGAATTTGTCAAAGAAAAGATACAAATGTACATGTGCATGGATAACTGTGACTCGGAATTTTTTTTTTTTTAATTTTTTTTTTTTTTATTGTAAACTAACTATAGCGAATTTTACAAAAAAAAATAGTAAAAAAATAAAAAAAAAAATTTTGGGTGTTTTTTAGATTTTTTTAGGTATTACTGTTTGTGTTCACACTGGTTCTCGCGATTCTTGCAATAAAAGGTGGTTCCTAACGCAGTGGCGGAACTAGCCCACTAAATCAGGGGTATCCCAAAATTTTTTTTTTACCGCGCAATCATACAATACTAAGAAAACGATAGCGGCGTCATTGAATAAAGTATAATATGGAAATCAATCTCCGGCGAACGTTCAAGCAAACTCACCGGCATAACCAGTAGCAGCGACATGCGTATTAACGACGACATTATGTTTATTAGCGATGGTCTCATTACCGGCAAACATGTCTCTGCTAATGCCTATAGCGACGATTTTTTAGACGACTTACGTACCGCTAAAGCTGTGTTTCTTGTAGTGTTAATTGGCTTCTTTGTAAACACCAATTCAATTGACATTAGATTGTTTGTTTATTTGACTCTATTTTTTTTATGTTCTTAAAACTTTTTTCTTAAACTACAATAAACTAAAAATTTCGTTATTTAGAATTATATAAATAATATTAAGTTTGTAAAATATCTTCCTACTAAAAAAGAACCGAAGGTCATTAATAATAAAGTAGGTCTGATATAATAAAATAATAAATAAATAAATTATAATATATTAAAACCAACAGATAACGTTTATATAATAATAAAACAAATGAAATATAGTAAATGAATAAATATTTATTGAAGTTTGACTATTGATATAACTTCTGACTCTGCTTTTACTTTTTCATTTAAGATTCCAATGTTTGTTCTTAATTAATAACTCCATCTTCTCCACCATACAAACTGTTCAAGCGCTGCAACTTTTTTTTGGCCGGAAGTTTTCGTTCCCATCAACCAGAAGTTTTCATTCATCTCATCTTCACCTACACTCAGGGGTATCCTTATATTTGCTCAAGGGTATCCACGATACTAAAAACAAGGATTTAAAAGAAGATTACACTTCGCCAAAAAAGTTGAGGGGTATCCCGGGCTACTCCTGACCCTCACGTAAATCCGCCCCTGTCCTAACGGATCTTTGTCCTATATATATATATATATATTAGAATACAATACTTGGTGTTGGTATTTGGGTTGAATTATAACTTACAACAGATACCATATCTATAAATACCCATAGTATCTCAAAGGTTGAGTACACCACAAGCTCACACAAAATAACCAAACACCACCACCCCACACATTCTCTGCCTCCCCCACCTTATGAAGTTATGATACCGCCCTTTGCCACGTCACAAGAGACTGTCGCTGACGCGCCGCCCCACCAGGGATCGCTAACAATACCAAAATGTACAAGCGAAAGTTTTAAGTTTTAACCCATTATATTTGACCAATAATCATGCTCACCGATGACTATGACCTTGTTTTGGCTTAAAACTTTGACATTTGTTTTGTACATTTTTGTGATTACTGAAAAATACAAGAAAGTAAAAACTGATAACAATAGAAAAAATGAAAAAAAGGCTTGACAGTGAAAATACAGAGAAAAAAGGTAAAAAAAAAAAAGATTTGCTATGGTTTAGTAAAAAGAGAAAGGTAATAAAAAATTTGCTATGGTTTAGTAAAAAGAAAAAGGTAAAATAATCATTCTCTAATCTAGTTTTAAGAAAACGGATATATTTGATATTTTTGGTTTTTAGGCACCGAATATATGTAATTTAAATTTTAGACCGGGTATATATGTAATTTATAAATTTTGTGAGAAAGATATATAATTGCTCCTATTTCAATTGTTCAACGGTCAAATTGGCACAAACCCTCAACATCTCACTTCCCACTGCTCATCACTCCACTCTTGCCCGTGCCCTAAGACTATGGGGTGTGGAGCGACGGTTGCCAAGCAACGCTGGCTAAACCACACCGGGCGAGCGTTGATCATTGCGTTGCCTGCTGGCGTGGGGATTGAGTCTGGCGTGGGGGCGGTAATCCACATGGCTGGCCAAGACGGCCGAAGCCACACCACACCCCTTGTTTTTGAATATTAACTTGTGGATCATATATTTGCCACGTGGAGCAATGCTCCAAACTCAAGACCCTTCACACCCCATAGTCTAATGGTTTGTCGCATCGGGTACGTGGTGTGATTTGCCACAAGCACCAACGTGGCACTTATTTAGCGTTTAACGCTCCACCTTTAACCACAACTCGTAGCCTAAGAGCGAGTGGATGTTCCTTGCTTGAGCATATTTTTAAAGGAACTTTCAGCAAAGTTAGTAGTTGGTGGACCCTTTTCTCTTTAAGACTGCCTCCAATGCTTCAAGTGAAGGGGGTGCATTTGGTGACGTGGAGGCTGCATGTGGGAAGGATGCAATGGAGTGGGTGATGAAGGGGAAGGCTTGTAGGTGGGGAAGTGCAACCAAGTGCAGAGAGAGAATGTGAGCCCATTCAATTTTAAGCTTAAAAAAAATAGAGGAGAGAGGGTGCATGTGGGAAGGATGGGTTGGAGTTAAAAAGAGGAGAGAGAGTGCATTTGTTAAGAATGAGTAAAAAGCTGATGTGGCAGTAATGATTAGGATGCATGTAGTAAATGCAGGCCGATGCATTGGAGACAGTCTAATAAAGAGCAAATGCAATAATTTTTTTATTACATGTAATTTGTTATTTTAAGTTAACTAAAATAAAATATGTACTATACGTATTTTATTTTGCAGATAACTTATAATGTTTTTTTTAACATATGTTTTTGTTGAACAACTATTTCATTCAACGGGGCGACTAGCAAGACGTTAGACCCAAAAAACATATAACACGCTAGATGTAAAATTGGGCGTTTTGTGATGAATCACGCCCAAACACGCCAGGGAACCACCCCTCTGGGCGTGTTTGGCCAGTTTTTCTGTTTGGCGTTGTTTTAATCACGCTTTCGGGGCATTGTCTTGGCCAATCACCTTCAGCTTCATTGCTTTTGTTCAATAAGATTTTTTAATATTTTTTTATTTAATTTTATTACAAACATAATGCCCCACAATTAGAGTTGTTCACGAGCCGAGCTGAACCGAGCGGACCTTTGCTCGTGTTTGGCTCGTTTACAAACCGAACCGAGCAGAGTGGTTCATTTAACCCGAGCCTCAAATCAAGCGAGCATTTTCCGAGCAATAAATATTTCGAGCGAGCGTCGAGTGAAGTTCGAGCGATGAAGACAACCTTGTCGGCCAATTTAAATTTGCTAAGAGAGATAGTGACAAGGTTGGGTCTCAAGTTTTTATGTCTTTAAAAACATGCACATTTCATGGCATAATATATTTTTTATGAATAATAATGTTGTGGCTGACGAGTCAATGATCATATTACACGAGCAATGACGTCGAGAGTAGTAGACGATCAACTTAGGGAGATGACATGAAACATTGAGGCGATGAGCACACTGTCGTTTATCGGCTTAGGGTTTAACTTTTAGATTTGATATTAATTTAATAATGGATTTTAATAATCCAAACTTTCACCCATTGGCCGGCAACGGACCCAACTTCAAAAATAACCGGTGGTGGTCCCAACTTTTCGTATATTGTAAACCAATGGACTTTTACTAAAAAAAAACCTTAATTTCTTTTTGTCTCCTTATCCTTTTCGGTTTAGTAAAAGTCCATTGGTTTACATTATACGAAAATGTTGCCGAAAAGGATAAGGAGACAAAAAGAAATTAAGGTTTTTATTAGTAAAAGTCCATTGGTTTACAATATACGAAAAGTTGGGACCACCACCGGTTATTTTTGAAGTTGGGTCCGTTGCCGGCCAATGGGTGAAAGTTTGGATTATTAAAATCCATTTTTCCTTAATTTTTTATTGGCGTGATTGGGCTAGTACGTATAGATATAGTTGTAAATTTGTATGTATTGGACCAAAATCTAATAGAGTGGTATATATATAAAACTATAAATTTAATTTATATTTAAAAATATACGTCTGTGTGTATATATATGAATAATTTATATTTGTGTGTGTATATATATATATTTGTGTGTGTATATATGTATATATATGTATATACATATTTTTATATGTATGTGTATATGTATATGTTTATAAATGCTAATTAAAAATAATAATTCGAGTCGAACCGAGCCGAGCGGACCTTTGCTCATGCTTGGCTCGTTTACAAACCGAACCGAGCAGAACGGCTCGTTTACAACCGAGCGCCAAATCGAATGAGCATTTTCCGAGCAATTTCCGAACGAGTGGCGAGCGAGCGACGAGCGGCGAGCGGTTTGAACGACCCTACCCACAATGGCCACATCTCCACTACACCCATTTTAGAAAACGCCCCATAATGCCTCATTGCTAACTGAACTGCCACATGACGCAAAACACCTAAGAGTGAGGTGTTAACTACTACACATGGTCACTACCATCAAACTAAGCCCTCCAACGAAGATACACCGTCATCATTTCATCGATCTCCTTTTCTCACCATCCTAACACCAACTCATTTTCTCCGTCCAAAACCTTTAGACGTAATTTGTAAACCCCTTGTTTTGTAGGGTTAATAATTGATATCTTTTGCACAAACGATTATAAAGGTCATGTTCAGATTTATATATTCAACTTGTAAGTTGTTAACCAGCCAACCATAAATCCTTCAATACCACCAACTCAACACGATTGAAACTCTATCAGAAGTATTATAACAATATATATTCTTTAATTTACATTTCTACACTTTTGTATGAGGCTCAATATAATCACTTGATTAGAGTCTTTGGAAGACATTTTAAGGTGTCACCAGGCAAATAGTTAAAAACCAGATTATTTTTGTGTCTTCGGTTAAATTTTAAATCAATTATATTGTGTTGGACAACTAATACACTTAATATTTGGCAAAAGGCCAGTCCCACCAACACACGCTTGATAACTCTTTTTTATACCCAAGTCAAAAGTATACTAATTTGACCTCTTTCTTTTGTCCTTTACCTGAGACAAGGGATGCTATGCTACTTATCTAACCAACGCAAAAGGCCAAAAGTTAAAGCCGATTATTTGTTGAAAAATATTTATGTTTTCATGATAAGTTTAATGTGGTATTATACATTATATTATACATCTATACAATTCCAAGATGGGGGAATAGTGCCAGACAGTATAATTCCAAGATGGGGGAATAGTGCCAGGCAGCTGCCTGGCACTCCCCCATTGGACCAACATTTTTTTAACTTAATTTTATTTCCCGTTTAAAATTACGATTTCGTCCTTCGCTTAAAAATACGCTTTTGCCCCCCAGCTAAAAATAAAATTATAATTTGGCCCCTAGTTCAAAATTACGCTTTTGCCCTCGGTTCAAAAACTCATTTTTAGTTTTGTTCACAGTTTAAAATTACGGTTTCGCCCTTCGTTTAAAATTACGGTTTTGCACCCAGTTAAAAAAAAATTTTGGTTTTCCCTCTACCTTAAAATTACGAATCTGCCATCAGCTCAAAATTACGTTTTTTCCCACAGTTCAAAATAAAAATATGATTCCCCCCCCCACCCCGGCTCAAAATATAATTACGATTTTACCCTCTATACAGACATACATGTTATAAAAAAGAAATATTCGGTTTATTGCCCCCGCAACGCGGGCGGGGCAAAAACTAGTTAATTATATAATTGCAGTAGGTGACTGAATGTAACATCCCCAAAAATTTTAAAATAGTATTGAGTTTATCAACAATGGTTTGTTTGGACTTATAAGCCTATTTTTTTAAGGGGTATTGGATTTTAATAATCCCAAGTTTCAGTGATTGGTCGGTAATATTCCCAACTTCAAAAATTGCCTACAACAATCCCAACTTGTAAGATTTTGGCCACCAATGATCCTTGTCTAACTGAGTTATAACCCAGTTAGTTTTTTGAAGTTTTGAGCGGCGGAGAAGGTCACTAGAGGTTGGAGATGACAAGTGGTGGTCTCCTTTGGTGGTTTCAGGGGTAAAGAAGGTCGTTGGAATAAGTTGCAGGTCACCTGAGTTGCATAGATGGTGGAAATTTTAAACTTTTGAGAAGCGGAGAAGATTACAGGAGGTCGGAGATGATTGGTGGTGGTCTCGTTTGGTGGTTTCAGGGGTAAAACGGGTCGCCGGAATAAGTTGCAGGTCACCAGCCCAACAAGGTTATAACCCAGTTAGACAAGGATCATTGGTGGCCAAAATCTTACAAGTTGGGACTGTTGTAGGCAATTTTTGAAGTTGAGATTATTACCGGCCAATTAGTGAAACTTGGGATTATTAAAATCCAATACCCCTTTTTTTTAAAGGAAAACCATGACAAAGACCTATGAAGGGCAAATTAGTAATTTGTTCACACCCTTACTTGTGGGAATATGATCTTTAGCGACCAATATCGTTGCCATTTGCACATTCCATTTTGAGATGTAGAGAGAAAAATAGAGAGTTATGTAGAGAGAAATACTTGGTTGATGTTATATTCGGACCGTATTTGAGTAAGAATTGAAAGGGAAAGCTCGTGGATCGTTGATGTTCCGGGCTCAAGCATTTCAGTGGTGGTTTTGGTCGGTTAAAGTAGATTATTGAGGATTAAAGTTTGGTTTAGTTTGGTTTCAGTTTAAAGGGTAAATTTTCACCTTAAAGTTTGTGTTTTTACACATAGTTGCACATGGAACCTCATATACGTCCATTTCGACCCATATGAATTCATAAAGTCGAAATCTTAACTTAGCTACAGGTTTGCATCATCACTGCCCTCATAAATATAGATTGGAATGTTCAAATGAAATATACAAGAAGAGAGAAAATAATATTTAACCAATAAAATATTTTCTTTCTAAGTTTAATTTAATTAATATAGAAGGATATAAGAGTAACTAGATGAGTATATTATTTGAGTCAACTCCACGCATATAAATTTAACAAATTAATTCTTTCATATTTTATTGGGGTATTGGATTTTAATAATTCCAAGTTTCACTAATTGGCCGGTAATAATCCCAACTTTAAAAATTGCCTACAACAGTCCTAACTTGTGAGATTTTGGCCACCAATGATCCTTGTCTAACTGGGTTATAACCTTGTTGGGCTCGTGACCTGCAACTTATTCTGGCGACTCGTTTTACCTCTGAAACCACCAAATGAGACCACCACCAATCATCTCCGACCTCCTGTAATCTTCTCCGCTTCTCAAAAGTTTAAAATTTCCACCATCTACGCAACTCCGGTGACCTGCAACTTATTCCGACGACCTTCTTTACCCCTGAAACCACCAAAGGAGACCACCACTTGTCATCTCCAACCTCTAAGTGACCTTCTCCGCCGCTCAAAACTTCAAAAAACTAACTGGGTTATAACCCAGTTAGACAAGGATCATTGATGGCCAAAATCTTACAAGTTGGGACTGTTGTAGGCAATTTTTGAAGTTGGGATTATTACCGGCCAATTAGTGAAACTTGGGATTATTAAAATCCAATACCCCTATTTTATTTAATTCAATATAATTTAAAAACTATGCAAAAAACATGAACAACAAACCTCGTGTAAAACAAACCTTGTGTAATATAGTGTATGTATATTCAGCAATCTTGAAAAAACATGATTTGGTTTGATTTAGGAAGTGAGATGTAAGGTCCATTCGTACACGAGTCTAAAAACGCATATTATAAACGTACGGACATTAAACAAACGTTTTTGCCATTCATTAACATATAAGAACCCAACATTTACAATCCAAACATGATTACTTAAAAGTGTACTAATAAATAACATTCTAACACGATAAGTTTTAAACACCATTTATAAGCATACGATTAAACTGAAACATAACTACAGAATGTTTTGACCCGTTTGAACATAAAAGACGTGGAAACATGACATGCGTGTGGTGTATTCGTTCCAAGCTTGGCGCCACCTAACACGATAATTTACCTACAACCATACCACACAAATTAGTTATTTCATAATTAATTAACATAGAATTCAAACCTTCCAACGAACGTAATGATAATCCTTTCGGTAACATTCATTCAATCATACTTTCTAACGGGTCTTGATGTCGAATTCCTTTTATCTAATATATCCGGTTCGATACCAATTCCCAATTCATACACATGTCATTTTACTTATTCAACCCGTATACGCGAATCGAACTTCAATGTATTTTCATTTAACACAATACAAATTTATAAACCAAGCATAAAAATGTAACATAAACAAAATACATTACTAAAATTCGTAAGCATAAGAACTTACCTTTGTCGTGTTTCGCTTATCCGGAATGGCTGGCGTTATGTCTTCCTCCTTTACTCCTACAATTCACAATCGACATACTTTAATCTCATGTCTCCGTTTCCATTCTTTTCTTAACGTAATTGAGTTAACAACTATCATTTCCCAATTCTAACCATTTAGCATTATATTCACATGAGGTCATCTTTGTCATATATAATTCTTCATTCAAGCATTTTAACAAACATTTGGTGTGTGTATCATTAACAAAGCATAATGTACAAGTATTCTATGCATATTCTTCCTATTTCATAACATGGACCGTCATAATCAATCAAATTTATCTAACTAATCCTCTACTACATACAAATTTTCACATCAGCATTACATGAATTTGCACCTACATGATTATCACACTTCACCATACTACTATTATAAGTGGGTTTCACTTTGAATCATCAAGATAATCAAAATTCAAGCATAATTCATCTTCTACATAATGATTCTATTAAATGTTAGTACTCAATTTCATTCAATTTCACTATTTGATTATAACTCATTTATGAAAGATCATCAAATCATAAAATTCAACTTAACTCTTGTTTGACTAGCTTAGAAGAACGATTTATGTGTTCATGCAGTGAATTTGACCATTATTTCCCTTTCAATTTTCTTGATTTTGTGAAGGAAGGATTTTCCTTCCTCTTTCTCTGGCTCGAGGCGACACACTGATGTAGATATATAACTTAAACATGTTTAAAACAAGATGCACCTAATTAAATTTTGGGGTGTCACATCAGATAATATGAAGAAGTTAGAATGTTAAAGGATAAATATTATGAGATATCATAATAACTAACTAATAGTAATCACCATCATATTTAATGGGTTGGCTAAATGTAACACCCTCCCTTACTTGTCATAACCAATCCATTATAAATCACATTAAAATTTGTCAAATCGCCCCTCTATAAAAAAATTATTATTATTTAGAAAAAAAAAAAGAATTTCTTTTTTCTAAAAAGGATATCGTATCAACATAAGGTCTGCATAAATATTGTCAAAACATAAAATTAAATTTTAGATTATATATTTTACGTAAGAGAACCTTTTTAGATGAAAATAATAAATAGTAAATACTACTAGTTATTTTACGTTAAATAAATAGAGTTAGTTATTTCATGTCTTGTATTGGACACGTCAAAAAGACAATTGATTAGGAATTTAGTCTCACATGCTCCAAGAGAAAATTATAATTTGTTGATAACGTTATTTTATTCTATTTATATGATTCTTTACTTAAAATTGGTTAGATGTTATTAAACATACATGTAAAAAAAATGTTATCTACATCGAAACACCATTCCATTATTGTTTTAAGAGGTTATTGGGTCACTATAATTGGGTCATTATTGTTTTAAGAGGTAATTGGGTCACTATAATTATTGCTAGAGCATATATAGAGCACCGACACTGGCTTTCATTGTGTAAACAAATTATCAAAGGGTCATCTAAAGAAATACCACACATACAAATTTAAGGGGAGTAATTTGGGTAATTCGATTCCTGTCGAAAAAATGAAGTCGATTAAACATTGGGTGGTGGAAAATCCCAATTGGAAGACCTTGGAGCATGTGACTCATTGAACTTATGAGCTAAAGAAACATGTTCAATTATGACCATGATTCAGGTAGTATTCACCCGCTTCAAATAAAAACAAAAGTTGTAGTAAAAATAAGGTAAGAGTGGGTATGTTTAACAATACCTATTTCATTAGTCTCCTACGCCCAAATCTCAAAAATGTTTGTTCTTCCATTTAAATGATAAATATAAAATAATTATCTATTTATATAAGGTTATGTGTAATGGTTTCATATATTTTTAATTGTCACGTCATAAAGTGAATGCTATATCAGTGCCATGTAGATATGAGCTCTCACTCATTTTTCTTTTACTTTTATTGTGTAACGGTTTCATTAATTTTAACGACACACCACTCATTAAAATAATACTTAAATCAAATAAATTATAAAAAGAAAAGAAATAGAAGGATTTGATTGTGATTATTTTGGAGACCGCCACATCACTACCTTCACTTATGTGAACCGGCTAACACTTATTTCCATCGTGTCCTCTAACGCCACCACCGTACTAGTTTTTAACGCCGGTAACGCTTACCGCCCATCACCACATGGGATGGGTGTTAGTCGGTTACATGTGACCAACTCATTCTCTCTAAGTAATTTTTTTAAAGACCTCTCTCTAGTTTTTTTATCCTTATACATATACGTATATTATATTTTTCTAGTTAGTTATAATGGGTTAATTTGTAGGTATATGTACATTGTCATTTTTCTCTCTAGTTACATAATTTATACATGATCAATTTCTTGCGTAGTTACATAATTTGTACATATATATGTAATTATCAAACATTTCTGTAAGATACTTATTTTTCAATTTTAACATGTACTTGCATATATATATATATATATATATATATATATATAGGTAAAGAGTACTGTACAATATTGCTTATCGTACATTACGTACGCTTCAATCTCAGCCGTCAGATCATCTTCCCGCATTTTAAAATCGCATGTTGTTTTTTATAACAATTTCGCATGTGATAGTTTTTTATGAATTCGCATGTTGTTTTTTTGTACCAATTTCGCATGTGATAATTTTGATGAAATAGCATGTTGTTTTTTTTATAACAATTTCGCATGTGATAATTTTTGATGAATTCGCATGTTGTTTTTTGTACCAATTTTGCATGTGATAATTTTGATGAAATAGCATGTTGTTTTTTTGTAACACTTTCGCATGTGTTAATTTTGATGAAATCGCATGTTAAAAAACCAACATGCGAAATTGTTACAAAAAAACAACATGCGAATTCAATGCGGGAAGATGATCGGACGGCTGAGATTGTAGCGTACGTAATGTACGATAAGAGCATTTGTACGTTAACCTAGCCCTATATATATATATATATATATATATATATATATATATAACAAAGCACATGTTCAGAACCATAATATTCCTTTATATGCATATATGTACAATTTAAATAAATAGTTTACTAGATAGAGTTAGGGTGAGCAATAATAGAACTGTTAACTAAAACCGAATCGAAAACCAAAGAAGCTGAACTGAAGTTTAATCGAAATCCAAAATAACTGAAACCCGATTAACCAAAAACAAAATTAACCGAAAATTCATTATCGTTTTTTATTGTACCCTCTATTAACATAAATTAACCGGATCGAACCAAATACTCATGTTTTCATATATTGTTAGTATTATACCTCTATTTCAGGTATTTATACATCCATTTCTTATATTTATACATACATTTCATATATTTATAAGCTAAATTGTTAGCCCAAGTTTGGTTTTTGTTACTAACCGTACCAAACCAAAAACTGACAAACTAACTGAATAAATCGAACCGATTAACCAAAAATCGATTGGTGAATAAAATAGATTAACTGATGACTTTGGTTACTTTTTCGGTTAAGGCTAATAACCGAACCGAACCATGCATACCCCTAGAGAAAGGCCACCATAATAAAAATAAAAAAAAATACTTAGAGAGAATGAGTGGTTCACATTGGTTCTCAAATTCCATATTGTTCTCACACGATCCTAATCCTACACACACACATATATATGCTAGGACCTCGCTACAAAGTTCAAAACTCCAAAAAATGTAAAAAAGTTATAAAACACCATAATGACAACCATCAAACACACCTAAAACCTACAAATAACATAATGAAGATTACCAAAACACCATATCTGTGAGTTTTGTTTTGTGTTTTGGATGATAAGGCTCTGCTTATTAAATGACGAATATTATGGTGTTTTATGTTGATTATCATGTGTTGTTTTATATTCAATCGTTCAATCGTTCTATGATGGTGTATTTAAAGTTTTTATGTACTTTTAGGGTTTGCATACAGTGTTTTATTATCTTTGCTATGTTATTTGTGGGTTTTTGTGTGTGTTTTATAGCTGATATTAAGGTGTTTTGTGACTTTCTACATTTTTAGGAGTTTTAGATTTTGTAGTTGAACCTCACCCTTAGGCTATACGGTATGGGGATCGGCTTTGGACCGTCCCCTACCGTCGCCAATCCAACCTCCATGCCGCCCCCCTCCGTCTTCATCCCGTCAGCGTCTTCACCGTCGATATACCGACGTCCAGGACGATCCAAATGGTGGGCCCCCTTTTGTTTGTTTGTTTGTTTGTGAATGGCATTTGTACTTTAGTGAGGTTTTCCGGCGACAACCAGAAGGTTTTCCGACGGTTTTGAGAGAGGAAGAGAGAGAAATGCACAGTAGAGAGAGGAAGGTGATGGTCAACCGAAAAAGAAAGAGAGAGAATAACTTTAGAGAAAAATGCAATTTGCGTCCCTGTGGTATGTCGCAAACATCAACTTGAGCCCCTAAATTAAATTTTTGGATGTTTGAGCCCCTGACCTTATAAATTCATAACAGTATGAGTCCCTGCCGTCAGTCTTCCGCCAGTTTCACCGTTTGTTAGTTGTGAAAAGCCCATAATACCCCCACCCTTTAATATATACACTGAATGGATTCATTATCATCATCTCAACTCCCAATATCATCATCATCATCAACAGTAGCTCTCAAGTCCCAATATCATCATCATCATCAACAGTCGCTCTCAACTCCAAAGATCATCATCATCATCTTCATCGAAGAGATCAACAGATCATCTTCATCATCGATCAGGTTCATCTTTGTCACACCCCGAAATATCAGAGCTGGCGTGACTAGACCGGTATCTTCATTGCACAGCGGAAGCAAACAAGCTAAGACTTTTAAACAGTGAACGCCTGCTAGGTACTTGAATTCCCATGGGTTCTCCTATTCCAACCGTTCCTTAGGTTTAAAAAAATGCAACCTGAGAAAGAACATGCGAAAAGTCAACATAAAGTTGAGCGAGTTCATAGTTTGTTTTGAAAAGATTTATAATAAATCTTTTTGATAACCGGTTTTAAAGTTGTGGAGAAAATTTAGTAAAAATCATTTTCTTGGCATGATATATGAAAAACTGTGAGTCTAGCCCACAATAGTCTTTGTGCATTGCACGAGAGAGAGTGGGCCGAGCCCAAAAGAGTATTTGTAAGCAGGACCAACACGTCCTCTTACTTGTACATAAGTTGAAAACGTTACCCAAGTTTGTAAATCCATGTACTTGTGAGTTTACATCAAATGAATCTTAAAAACATTTGAAAGTTCAGTTTATAGGTAGGTATGTAATGCGTCTATGAACATGTTGATCATTAATGTGTAGCTAAGACATTAATATGTGTGCCGACATAGGAAGCACTCAACCCGGTAGACGATTTAAGTGTCGATTCACTTCGACAGGGACACAAAAGCACTCTAAGTGGCCGCACAAGGACCGTGAGTGGGGCTCGCCCGTACCCGATAGATCTACCCCCTGTTCCGTGGTCCTTAAAAGGATTAATGGTGCCTAAGTTAGCGCCTATTCGCACGTGATCCAAGAGTTCATTCCATAGCTTAATCATACCCTAGTTAATATGTATTTCAAAAGCAAAAGGGGACATAAACCCATTGGGTTGTCTCGTTGTTCGTACGCAGAACAACCCAGTCCCGTTGTAGTAACTAGGACATTCCTGTCACTAGTCATGAAAATCATGCACGTTTGCGAAAATACGCGTTTGTTTTGTAAAACCGGTATATTTAGTATAAATCGTTCGTAAACCATTTAAGTTCCTTGAAATCCATTCGTAACATGGTTTGTAAATATGTGTTTTCGTTCGTCAAAATAGTGTTTGCTTTTGCAAAAACTTGCATGTCTTTCCACCCCCGAAAACATTTATAAAAATGTAAAACAGTAAAAAGTGGGGGTTATGAACTCACCTTAACATTCCTGTGCAAAGCTAGCTTAACGTGATTCCGTGATGTCATTCCAAGAATGTGAACTCGCTAGCGTGCATCTATAGTATTCCTAACAGGGAATAACTTATCAGTTTCTAAATAAATCGACGTAGCTAAACTACGTGTCCGAGCTCTATCGAATCGCTAACTAAACGATTCTATTAAGGTGTTATCGTGATTTAGAATAACCATTCTATGGTTAATTGATCCCGTTTATAAATGGGATAAAACTGAGTCACGAAATCGACCTATTTTTCTAGTATTATAAGATATATATATATTTTTATATGTTTAAATATAAATATACGTACGGCATCATGTTAGTCATCGCGAATAAAAGGCGTAGATGAAATAGTAATACGACTCTTTGTAGTTTTCGTAAGACGTAATTAAAACACGTTTGTTATAATCTTACGGTAAAATATTATATGCCGTTTAGGGTTCGAAGATAAATATAAATAATATATTTATTTTATCAAATTATTCGAAGTCTATCGGCGTTTGAGATAAATGTAAACACTTACATTTATTTTATAAAAGTAATCGAAAGCATTCGAATTATCGACGTCTAAAAAAATATATATATAAATAATTATAGTTGTTTTGTAACTTTCGAGTCGTAAATCAAAATAAATACTCTTATATTTATTTGATAAAAATACCTCAATCTCGCTAGATGCCGTGTTTGTGTTATGAATACGTTTCGTATTACGAATTTTACGAAAAACGGACAGAGTTTCCTCTGTTTTTCGAATAACCCCGACAACACAAGTTGTCGTTATTTTGTTAAAAATTCAACAATTGTCAACAAACGATATATATATAATTTTCATCATTCGCCAAAACGTAAATAATCACTACTATATAAACGTTATCTAATCGCTAACGGTTCGAGCTCGGTTCGCGTTAAGTGTAATGTATATAAACAACGAAACTAAAATGTGTTTCGTTTAAAGTTTACCGGGCCTTGTGTTGACCGCGTTTGACCGTCCGTTGACCCGAGTTGACTCGCTGAGTTGACCAGGTTTGACCAGCTTTGACTGAACTTTGACTGAACCAAATCTGAACCAAGAGTGAACGGAACCACCTGAACAATCTGAAACACACCAAAGTGAATCCAAATCCGATTCCGAACCCAACCATGCCGCGAAATCTTGAACCGAACAAATCTGACCTGTAGCTGAACCATGTCACTTGAACTTGAACTTGAACCTAACCAACCATCACCATCATCTTCGGTTACCGCCGGCCGCCGCCGCGTAGGGTGGCCGACACCTCCTTTCTCTCCCATCGAGTCGCCACTGTTGCCATTAACCATCGTCATGCTCCTCATCAACAGCAGATCAACATAATGACATCATCATTATCATCTTTTGCCATCCAAACAGACAAGAGACAAAAGGAAAAAAAAACGGGGCTTACCGTGAACCCGTTGGACCGAGACTCCGAGACTGAAATAACCCGAACCAAAGCCGATATCCCACTTCTGTCGTCGACTGTCACCTCCGCCAACACCGTGTCGCTGCCACCGCTGCCGCCGCCGACCAGCGGCGGTTCTGGTTCCGCCGTTCACCTCTGCCTCGTCTCTCTCTCATCGTTTCTCTCTCTGTTTCTTCGTCGCACCACCACCAAACGGTGGTGGTGGTGGTCGGCCGGTACACCGATCAAAGGGAGATCGAGGTGTGTGTGTGTGTTCTGGAGTGTAGATCGAGAGAGGGAGAGGCAGACACAATGGTTTGTGTTTCTTGTGTGAATTTAGGTTAGGTGTAGACAAAGAAGAAGATGGATGGTGTGCGTGATGTCTGATTGAGTGTAAATCCACCCATCAGAGTTGTTTTCATTTTCTTTGCCTTATTTGGTGCAAGGGGTATGGTGTGTAGGTATGGTTCCTAGTATTTTAAAAATACAATTATACATCTGTATAATTAAATGGAAACTAAAACTAGAAGGAAACAAGAAAACAAATATATGAAATACAGGGTTAAGGTTCGGACAAGGGTTTGGGGTGGGGTGGGAGGACACTGGGTAAACAAACTCGCTTGTATAGGAAACCGTTTAAACGTTGCGCGTCTCGTTAAAAAAATAATACATAATTGCACGCTTGCTAGACGTGATTTTTTTTTGTTTGTTACAAAATAACTCGGTTAATATCATTTGTTATGCGTTTACGATAACGTGTCGTGTCTCGTTTAACCGTTCGATTAAATCAATAAAAATAATAAAAAAATAATTATATTTATTTTATATAAGTCTCCGAGTTCGGTTAATTTATAAATCATGATTATTGAAATTTTACCAAGTCTCGATACACATGCGTTCCGGTTTGACCATTGACCCGAGCTTGACCACATTCGCGTACTATAAAGTCGAATAGACGGCACTCCAAAAGGCCTAATTAAGTTAATTCGTACCTTGAACACTAATCATTATTGCCTTAAACGTTTGTTAATCGCGTAATTAAGAGGCGTTAATTACCGGTTGTCACATTCTCCCCCTGTTACAGAAATTTCGTCCTCGAAATTTAGACTATGTTATCTCCTTAGAGTTGTGTCGTTCGCAGGTAAGTCCGAATAATAACAAAGTGAATGACCGAAATTGAATCAAAACTTATTCAGATCACGTGAATGTAAGGACATTTTGAATCAATAAGAACCCAACGATTCAGCTGAGTTTGTTCCAGAAATCGATGTCAAGTGAACGCAGTGTAGTGATACTATCACCAATGCGACCAAGTTTACGCGATTCAACATAGGAGGGATTTCGACCAATAGAATTCCAAATGAACGTTCACAATATGCAAATAATTTTTTGAAACAATAGAATTCACTACCAACGGCAACTTGCGCTGGTTGTTGTATAAATGAAACTCGAATTCAACAAACTCGAATAAATAGAATCAAGAAATGATTTGTCTACTGTCGAACCAATAAATGAATAAGACAAAATCAACGTGTTGACATTGTTGAATTGTAAGGATACACTGAAATAATACAACCGAACCTGGTGTATCATCGTCTTAATACATAGTTGCATTAAGACTATTTAAATGATTAGCCAAGCAAAGAGCGTACGTAGTTTTGCATGGAGCGATTGATTATGATTAGCACAAGCTACAAGTTTATACCGCCGCCACAAGGTGTCGTAGTGAATGAAATAATTCGATAATGGCGGTGACCGAACAAGTATCACCGCATTTGCATGAAACGCTCGATCATGATTAGCCCAAGCTATAGGTTTATACCGACACCACAAGGTGTCGTATTAAATGAAACAGTTCAATAATAGCGGTGACCAAACGAGTATCACCGTGTATGAAATCAGATGAAGGGCTCAATGAAGTAAATGTGAATGTTTGTTCCAACAAACACCATGAGATTTTCAATTGATAATGAAACAACAACTAAATAGTGTTTTCGATCGAAGATGAAAAAGCAATGAATATCACAAAAAGTTCGATCGATGAAAGAACCGTTAGGAGGTACACCAGAATCTATAACATGAATTTGTGTACCATTATCTTAACACACGATTGTATTAAGACTACTTTAATATGATAAACCAATAAAGCGGATTTAATATCAATAAACAAATAAATAAATAATTAAATCCGTACATGATGCGAGCAACGAGATTAACGCAAGCTTCAAATTTGTGAGAACGTCACCACAAGGTGATCGTGATCAAGGAAACGATTTAATGAAGTCGAAGACCAAACAAGCATGTTATGGTTCAAAGCAAATGAAGTGCTTGTTGGGATTATTTTGAATATGATGGCCTCAATCCATCATATGGAATCTTGAATCGAATTTATATTACGAGCAAGTTCAACAATTGAACTTGGTTTAATCACATTCCAACGATGAATGCATGTGTTAACAAGAGATTTCGACATGGTTACAATGAACAAACCATGTAATGTATTCAAAAGAAAAGAGTTTCAACAAGTTCGTTGACCCGATATCAAAGAGTCAACACTTTGCAACAATGCGGGTCATCTAAATCACAATGCAAAGATCAAGTATAGCGAACGATATTTGAGCTTTGATAAAAACGACAATTTGGAGTGAAGCCCTCCAATGGTCTTCACGGATCAACGAACCACATGCGCGACAAACAATGCATGCGTACATAGGAATTCATCAAAAATAAAACAATTGAGTGTTTGCTATCATGGAAGAAAATCTTTGTGGTGCAACGATCATTAGGGGGGAGTAGAAATGCAAAAATCTACTCACTATATGCAAGAAGTCGAAATTTCAACAAAAGAAATTTAAGGACTTTACCTGGAAGTTCACGTGATGATCGGTTGCTAGATGAGATTACCATGGAATGCCGAACATTGCGTATTTGCCATTCATGAAATAGGGGGAATTGCGAAAGCATGTGACTTCTTTTGCAGCGCCAATAACTGTGAGTCTCTTTAGACTAAGTAGCGGCTATTGTGAGATCTTGTTCTAACGTACCTTAGCGAGATTCGTGTCGTTTGCAGGATCACGTGGCAAAGTGTTACATTGCAATCGGTAGTTCTCCCGCTGTCAGGATTAGCGCCGTTGTTATTGTGCCCATTCATGTTTTCCAAATGCCTTGCCTCAAAAGTCATGTATGATGTACTCCGACGTCTGCTGACATATAGTTTAAGTTTCATGTATACTTGTGCACTAGCGTTTCGTTCCGCGTAGAATATGATGTGCTCCGACATCCGTTGACGTATAATTTGAGTTTCATGTATTCTTGTGCACTAGCGTTTCGTTCCGCATAGGTTACCTGCTCGGGTAAGTAAGATAGCATAGACGACATAATATAATGGTGCTTGCCCGAGTTGTTAGTCACGGTTTCTACGTGAGGACCTTTAATGAATTTCGTCATAAGTTTTCCAGAGGTCCTAAATGTGTGTTACCGCAACTCTCAAAGTCTTGCTTTATGTGTGTAATTGTTTCGTGTAACGTGTATCAACACAACACTTGTATATGCTTAAAATCAAAACAGTTGACTCATTGTTCTTGGCAACGGTTGGAACCCATATTCGAGTCCTAGGCGTTCTATATGTGTCCAAGTCTTAATAATCTAAGTCCCCAGAGGAAAGTGAGGTTAAAGCCTAGGTATCGCTACAGAAACCTAATTCGCTGAAACCTATAGCTCTGATACCAATCTGTCACACCCCGAAATATCAGAGCTGGCGTGACTGGACCGGTATCTTCATTGCACAGCGGAAGCAAACAAGCTAAGACTTTTAAACAGTGAACGCCTGCTAGGTACTTGAATTCCCATGGGTTCTCCTATTCCAACCGTTCCTTAGGTTTAAAAAAATGCAACCTGAGAAAGAACATGCGAAAAGTCAACATAAAGTTGAGCGAGTTCATAGTTTGTTTTGAAAAGATTTATAATAAATCTTTTTGATAACCAGTTTTAAAGTTGTGGAGAAAATTTAGTAAAAATCATTTTCTTGGCATGATATATGAAAAACTGTGAGTCTAGCCCACAATAGTCTTTGTGCATTGCACGAGAGAGAGTGGGCCGAGCCCAAAAGAGTATTTGTAAGCAGGACCAACACGTCCTCTTACTTGTACATAAGTTGAAAACGTTACCCAAGTTTGTAAATCCATGTACTTGTGAGTTTACATCAAATGAATCTTAAAAACATTTGAAAGTTCAGTTTATAGGTAGGTATGTAATGCGTCTATGAACATGTTGATCATTAATGTGTAGCTAAGACATTAATATGTGTGCCGACATAGGAAGCACTCAACCCGATAGACGATTTAAGTGTCGATTCACTTCGACAGGGACACAAAAGCACTCTAAGTGGCCGCACAAGGACCGTGAGTGGGGCTCGCCCGTACCCGATAGATCTACCCCCTGTTCCGTGGTCCTTAAAAGGATTAATGGTGCCTAAGTTAGCGCCTATTCGCACGTGATCCAAGAGTTCATTCCATAGCTTAATCATACCCTAGTTAATATGTATTTCAAAAGCAAAAGGGGACATAAACCCATTGGGTTGTCTCGTTGTTCGTACGCAGAACAACCTAGTCCCGTTGTAGTAACTAGGACATTCCTGTCACTAGTCATGAAAATCATGCACGTTTGCGAAAATACGCGTTTGTTTTGTAAAACCGGTATATTTAGTATAAATCGTTCGTAAACCATTTAAGTTCCTTGAAATCCATTCGTAACATGGTTTGTAAATATGTGTTTTCGTTCGTCAAAATAGTGTTTGCTTTTGCAAAAACTTGCATGTCTTTCCACCCCCGAAAACATTTATAAAAATGTAAAACAGTAAAAAGTGGGGGTTATGAACTCACCTTAACATTCCTGTGCAAAGCTAGCTTAACGTGATTCCGTGATGTCATTCCAAGAATGTGAACTCGCTAGCGTGCATCTATAGTATTCCTAACAGGGAATAACTTATCAGTTTCTAAATAAATCGACGTAGCTAAACTACGTGTCCGAGCTCTACCGAATCGCTAACTAAACGATTCTATTAAGGTGTTATCGTGATTTAGAATAACCATTCTATGGTTAATTGATCCCGTTTATAAATGGGATAAAACTGAGTCACGAAATCGACCTATTTTTCTAGTATTATAAGATATATATATATATATATATATATTTTTATATGTTTAAATATAAATATACGTACGGCATCATGTTAGTCATCGCGAATAAAAGGCGTAGATGAAATAGTAATACGACTCTTTGTAGTTTTCGTAAGACGTAATTAAAACACGTTTGTTATAATCTTACGGTAAAATATTATATGCCGTTTAGGGTTCGAAGATAAATATAAATAATATATTTATTTTATCAAATTATTCGAAGTCTATCGGCGTTTGAGATAAATGTAAACACTTACATTTATTTTATAAAAGTAATCGAAAGCATTCGAATTATCGACGTCTAAAAAAATATATATATAAATAATTATAGTTGTTTTGTAACTTTCGAGTCGTAAATCAAAATAAATACTCTTATATTTATTTGATAAAAATACCTCAATCTCGCTAGATGCCGTGTTTGTGTTATGAATACGTTTCGTATTACGAATTTTACGAAAAACGGACAGAGTTTCCTCTGTTTTTCGAATAACCCCGACAACACAAGTTGTCGTTATTTTGTTAAAAATTCAACAATTGTCAACAAACGATATATATATAATTTTCATCATTCGCCAAAACGTAAATAATCACTACTATATAAACGTTATCTAATCGCTAACGGTTCGAGCTCGGTTCGCGTTAAGTGTAATGTATATAAACAACGAAACTAAAATGTGTTTCGTTTAAAGTTTACCGGGCCTTGTGTTGACCGCGTTTGACCGTCCGTTGACCCGAGTTGACTCGCTGAGTTGACCAGGTTTGACCAGCTTTGACTGAACTTTGACTGAACCAAATCTGAACCAAGAGTGAACGGAACCACCTGAACAATCTGAAACACACCAAAGTGAATCCAAATCCGATTCCGAACCCAACCATGCCGCGAAATCTTGAACCGAACAAATCTGACCTGTAGCTGAACCATGTCACTTGAACTTGAACTTGAACCTAACCAACCATCACCATCATCTTCGGTTACCGCCGGCCGCCGCCGCGTAGGGTGGCCGACACCTCCTTTCTCTCCCATCGAGTCGCCACTGTTGCCATTAACCATCGTCATGCTCCTCATCAACAGCAGATCAACATAATGACATCATCATTATCATCTTTTGCCATCCAAACAGACAAGAGACAAAAGGAAAAAAAAACGGGGCTTACCGTGAACCCGTTGGACCGAGACTCCGAGACTGAAATAACCCGAACCAAAGCCGATATCCCACTTCTGTCGTCGACTGTCACCTCCGCCAACACCGTGTCGCTGCCAACGCTGCCGCCGCCGACCAGCGACGGTTCTGGTTCCGCCGTTCACCTCTGCCTCGTCTCTCTCTCATCGTTTCTCTCTCTGTTTCTTCGTCGCACCACCACCAAACGGTGGTGGTGGTGGTCGGCCGGTACACCGATCAAAGGGAGATCGAGGTGTGTGTGTGTGTGTTCTGGAGTGTAGATCGAGAGAGGGAGAGGCAGACACAATGGTTTGTGTTTCTTGTGTGAATTTAGGTTAGGTGTAGACAAAGAAGAAGATGGATGGTGTGCGTGATGTCTGATTGAGTGTAAATCCAACCATCAGAGTTGTTTTTATTTTCTTTGCCTTATTTGGTGCAAGGGGTATGGTGTGTAGGTATGGTTCCTAGTATTTTAAAAATACAATTATACATCTGTATAATTAAATGGAAACTAAAACTAGAAGGAAACAAGAAAACAAATATATGAAATACAGGGTTAAGGTTCGGACAAGGGTTTGGGGTGGGGTGGGAGGACACTGGGTAAACAAACTCGCTTGTATAGGAAACCGTTTAAACGTTGCGCGTCTCGTTAAAAAAATAATACATAATTGCACGCTTGCTAGACGTGATTTTTTTTTTGTTTGTTACAAAATAACTCGGTTAATATCATTTGTTATGCGTTTACGATAACGTGTCGTGTCTCGTTTAACCGTTCGATTAAATCAATAAAAATAATAAAAAAATAATTATATTTATTTTATATAAGTATCCGAGTTCGGTTAATTTATAAATCATGATTATTGAAATTTTACCAAGTCTCGATACACATGCGTTCCGGTTTGACCATTGACCCGAGCTTGACCACATTCGCGTACTATAAAGTCGAATAGACGGCACTCCAAAAGGCCTAATTAAGTTAATTCGTACCTTGAACACTAATCATTATTGCCTTAAACGTCTGTTAATCGCGTAATTAAGAGGCGTTAATTACCGGTTGTCACAATCTTCATGCTGTCATTCGATGTGTTTATGTGCTTATATTGTGAAAAAACAGAGCGATGATTCTGGGTTTGATTTTGGGTTCCATTCGATGATTTTGGGTTGATTTTGGGTAACATTCGATGATTTGGGTTGATTTTGAAAAAACAGAGGGTTGATTTCATTCGATGTGTTTATGTGTTTATATTGTGAAAAAACAGAGCGTTGATTTTGGGTTTGATTTTGGGTTCCATTCGATGTTTTTGGGTTTGATTTTGGGTTCCATTCGATGATTTTGGGTTGATTTTGAAAAACAGAGGGTTGATTTTGGGTTCCTCATTTTGAATGTGTTTGAATGTGTTATTTGGGTAACAGTTATTGATTCGATGTGTTCCTCATTTTGATTGAATGTGTTCCTCATTTTGATTCGATGATAACAGTTATTTGGGTATGGAATTTTGGGTATGATTTGAATGTGTTATTTGGGGTTAGTGTTTAGGGTTGAATGGATTTTTGGTTTGATTCTTGTGGGTTTAGGGTTGAATGGATTTTTTGGTTTGATTCTTGTTCAAAATGCATCAAAACAGAGAGTTGGTTTGAATGGATTAGGGTTTAGGGTAGCAATGTGTTTTGGTTTGAATGTGTTTTGTTTTGTTGTACAGAATGTGTTTTGGTTTGAATGTGTTTAGGGTTTAGGGTATCAACTGAGTATTAAGAACTGATCGGATGTACAGAATTTGTTTTGGTTTGAATGTGTTTAGGGTTTAGGGTATCAACAGAATGTGTTTTGGTTTGGTTTGTACAGATTCTTGTGGGTTTAGGGTTGAATGGATCTTTGGTTTGATTTTTGTTGTACAGAATGTGTTTGGGTTTAGGGTTGAATGGATTTTTGGTTTGAATTTTGTTGTACATAATGTGTTTTGGTTTGAATGTGTTTTGGTTTGAATGTGTTTTGTTGTACAGAATGGCTGCGGATGTAAAGATACGCAAAACACCAACTACGAAGGCGAGAACACTTGACAACCTCCTAGAAGATGGCGCGGTGCACATAAGGAAGTGATTGATATGAATGAATACAACCCCAGTGGCAGATACGTAATTAGCGAGCTCTGAAATTTCATATCTACCGCTGGGGTTATATTCATTCATATGAATGAATATAACCCCAGTGGCAGATATGTAATCAGCGAGCTCTGGAATTTCATATCTGCCACTGGGGTTATATTCATTCATATCTGCTACATTCCGAAGTGCACCCGTCAGTAAAGATCCACAATTGCTTGTGGATCTTTGACGTTTTGTCTCTATTTGTATGTTTCGATCTTTTGTTATCGAGTCTGTACGTTACTGTCTTTTGTTATCGAGTCTGTACGTTACGGTCTACGATCTTTTGTTATCGAGTCTGTACGTTACGGTCTTTTGTTATCGAGTCTGTACGTTACGGTCTACGGTCTTTTGTTATCGAGAATTTTATTATGAATGAATATAACCTAATTGCTTGTGGATCTTTGATATATATATATATATATATATAGGATACATTTAATTATTATATAAAAAATAAAAGAGTTAATTTAATTATTATTAGATTTCTTAAGAAAAAAGCAAAAAATGAATTTAGGGGATCAGCTTGATATTTCACTCATACCATAGGGACGCAAAGTGTTATTAATATATGTCAAAAGACGGTCTTACCCCTGCCTCAAACAGTCAAACTGACGGCAGGGACTCAAAGTGTTATGAATTTATAAGGTCAGGGGCTCAAACATCCAAAATTTTAATTTAGGGGCTCAAGTTGATGTTTGGGACATACCACAGGGACGCAAATTGCATTTTTCTCATAACTTTATCTATATATATATAATATTTTTTTGTTGTACATTTTTTTATTTTAGGTTATATCATTTTTTAACATTAGTGACAATTATAATAGAATATTTAATTATATTGTTGTACATTTTTTTATTTTAGGTTAATTATAATAGAATATTTTTGTTAATTTATTTGTTAAATGTTAAAAAAAATAGAAGATTAACAAAAGTAGAAGATTAAAAAAAAAAAAAAAACATAAAAGTAGTGGGGAGGACTATGATTATGACCATCCTCCATACCCTTTAGTTTTGGGGGATGGACCATCCTTGGGAGGACTATGACGTGGCGCCAACGTGACGGATCATCCTCCATTGGAGGACCATCATCATACCCTCTAGCCTTATAGCCGACCACACCTTGTATATATTAATGAGGTTTAATAATCCTTGACTAATGAAGAGCATTCAAAATAATAAATCAATTAGTGACATATGTTAAAAATTAAAAACGTGTCTTAATTGTTAATTACTTTCAGAACCTCACCGCTTCATGTAACACAATTGGTGTGTAATTACGACACGTAATTTGTTGATACTTTAAATACTTTTTCCAACAAAACTAATGTTATATTTTATAAACTAATTACACGAAACAGAGACGTTCCAATATTTTTGGAGGCCCTAAGCAAGCTACAAAGTCGGGCCCCTATTAAATTGCAATAAAGAAAATCAACAATTGTGATTAAGATTTGAGACATTGAATAACCACATCGACGATTTTTATGTCGGCCCTAATTTCGCAAACAATTTCACATTGGTTGCTAAAAAAGCCGCAAGTAACGAGGGTTGATTTCGCAATCAATTTCACATTGGTTGCTAAAAAAACCGTAAGTAACGAGGGTTGATGTGTTGTGGGATTCTGAAATGAAGCATGCATAGACAGTTTGGACTACTAGAGTAAAATTCTAAATCATGGGCCTAGAAATATTGTTTAAATGAACTAAAAACAAGTATAACATTTGAAAAGAAAGAAATTTTGGAGGCCTTTCTTTTTTGGTGGTCCTAGGCCTTAGTATAGGTTAATAAGCCTAACGGGCCGGCCGTGACACGAAAACCAATTTATCAACAAATTTAGGGTGTTTTGTCATATAGGACCTGGTCCTTTAACAATAAACAAATATAACTTTGCTTTTGTTTGAGGTTAACTTATACATTCAACTAAGTCTGCGACTATGATATGTGTTTGAAAAGGATGTTATTTGTACACAACAAATTCACTCAAAATAAAATACCTAATCCATTGCACCGTTTGCACGTAATCAATCATTTTCTTTGAATAATCATTAATCGAGAGCCTAATAACCAATGTTTTAAAATCTTTTTTTATACTTTACCAGATTTAACTCGGAATCGGTTTAACTGGATGTGTCGGACGGTTCAATCTGATGTACCGGCCAATTTAACCGGTTCTACCAGACGATACAACTGGCCGGTTTGAAATGGTTTTTAAAACATTGCCAATACTATAACTAAAGGTGGAAATAAGTGGGTGGGATGGGTTAAATGTCTGGTTGAAAAAGATTCCATCTAAAGATTTTAGAAAACTTTTGGAAAAAAGGAATCTATGTGTCTACAACATGCTATGTCTCGCATGAGCTTTTTAGTTAAACGTTTCCGGTTTCACGGGTTCAACTCAAAATCAATCTAAACATGATTAAACTAAACCTAAGCCCATGAGTTTGGTCTTAAGTTTGTGACTTGCTTTTGCTTTGTGTCAAAAATTTAAACCCCTACTCTAACAACTTGTTTTTCATAGTTCTTAAGTAAGTATAGTGTTGTTAAATGATTTTCAAACGGCTATAACAATTTGGTACAATAACATTGTTTTTAAATACACCGTATTAACGAGAATTTCATTCCTTTTAATTTTAGTAGGCTATTGCTATAGTTTTCTTAATTTTTAAATATTTTTATGTTACAAGCTATAACGTTATGTGATTTTGCAACGTTACGTGAGTATGTTCCGATATGTAATTACGTAATATGCATTTTATTATTGAAACAAGTGTAATGGTACATGATTACGTAACAATAGTTAATTATGTATTATTATGTGATTAAGTGATTTCATTATAGCATTTATGTGAAAACCTACTAGATGATTACGTACGAATCATAACTATAATAATAAAACATAATATTTCATGTCTAATCACGTATTAAGTACAATACAATACAATTGATATTCACCAAATTACGTATGTTTTATTCCCCCCATTTTACGCGTTTTTGGCCGTAAAACCGAGAATCAGATACTTAATCGGGTTTATTTTTGTTTACAGGCCTAAAACAGCGTTCCAAACAAGAAGATGATGAAAACGAGGATTTTCCGGGCGAAACGGCTGAACTGCGAAGATTCTGTGAAGAAACTGATCTGGGCAAGTTGCACGGCCGTGCGGTTGGTGGCACTCCCGTGCGGATCCGACTACCAGGCTCACCTCGGCATTACACAGCCTGTGCGATCAAACGTACAAGTGACCTCGGGAACACACGACCGTGCGACTTGAGGCACACCCGTGCGGATGCGATGACTAGCCCCAGCCCGGATATGCACTGCCAGTGCCGATGCCCATGCCAACCTTAACTCGGAAATGCACGATCGTGCGACTCGTGGAACACCCGTGTCGATCTGAAGACTGGTCAAGATTTGCTGATGTCACACGGTATGGTGAACAACATGTTAAAGTGAACGACCGTGCACTTTAATCGCACAACCGTGCGATCTGAAAATTGTATAAAAAGCAGAAGGCAGCAATCAGTTCGTAACTCTGGACTTTTGGGAGCTCATCAGGCGATTTTATAGGCTCCGGAGGCATCTGCTTTCACCCGTATTCAAGCCACATTGTGCCAATTAACTCTGTTATCATCCGGATTCTCAATCTAGTGCTTGTTTATGGTTTGATTTCTTGAATCTTTCCATGATTTTGTTGTAATTCAAGCATTTTGGGTTGATGATTATGTATTATTGTAAGCCTAAGGGCAAAAACACTAGTATCCCTTGCTTAACAACAACCATTAGTATGTTAATTATGTTTGTAATGACACTTGAAGCATTTTCTATGTTAATCCTTGATGATTAGTTTGCAACCTTGTCTATTGATGTTGAATTCTTGATTATAGTTAATTATCTTGGATGATTAGTATGTGGTTAGTTGAGATATTTACAAAAAGAAGCTTAATTAATCATGTATTAGTAGACTTTGAACTTTTTTAACTAGTTTAACTTGTTTAAAATGTTTGCACCATGATACTAGAAATGGTTAATGGTTTAATAAGGGGTAATTAAATAATCAAGAAAGTTTTCCCTCATGTAAGGACCTTAACGGGTTAAATGGTGTTGTTATGAATTCTTGGCATAAGTTGTTAACTTAGTTAGTAGTTTAGGCCAAAATTGCTATCTTGGTGAATTTATGTTCAAGATTTGTAAAATGTACTCGGTTGTGATTTAATCTAGTTTATGCTTGTCTCGTTGGTTACATTGTGTTTATCGGTGTCACTTTCCTTTATTAAGTGAAGTTAGAAAACTCCTAACGGATGACTAACTTTTCTTTAGGGGATTTTCATAGACATTTGTCAATTGGGCGTTAAAGAACAATTTTAGGTGGTTAAAGTGTGTTTATCATTTTAGCTTTCCAAATAGTTGTCATGTTAGGATTCCCGAAAGGGATACTAATTGTCTTTGAAAAATAGAAAATTGATCAAGTGTTTTAGTGGCAAAACCGACTTACTTAACATGTTCCTGTTGTTCGTAAAGCAAGGCTATTTATCATTTTTTTTTGGAGTCTGTTATGTTTTAAAAATATATGTTTAGTCTTATTTTTTAGTTTAAACAAATTATCCACTAATCATTTTACTGGTAATTTAACGACGAAGGTTTAGTACTATAGCATCCGCCCACATCCTTGGATCGATACCTGGTTCTTACCGATACTTTACTACATATATGACAGGGTACACTTGCCCTTTCGTGTGTGTTTTAATGTTGAAGTATAAATCATTTTTATAAATTTAAAACCGAATCGTGTGTAAAATTTATTGTAAAAACATGTATATACACGCACAACACAACACAATAACCAATCAAGCTATAATAACCACGTAATGCTGTATATTAACAAATTTAATCACGTTATAAAGCATAAACATTTAAGTTCTCATTATTGAATGTGTAATCACGTTATAATCACAATTGTGATAATATCAATTATAACAAATCATATTGAATGTGTAAATACTATAATCAAGAATGTTAAAAAACTTATTAGGGAACAATCTTAACATAATTTAATATAAACATTGGAATGACGTATATCACATTACGTTAATCTTGAATAAAGGGAGAAAACATCTTGAGTTTATTACCAATTATCAACAAATCACATAACTTTTGAATTCAAACACTATTAGTATATCACCATTAACTTATCAACATCCCACATTACTTTTGAAGTCAAACACTATTGATAGATATATCACCATTACTTTTGAAGTCAAACACTATTTATATATCACCATTAACTTATCAACATCAACCATTACTTTTGAATTCAAACACAATTAGTATAGTGAAAACTCATCTTTTCCAATTGGTTTCACAAAGTATTTTAATATATTCATGTACAAATCTCTTTTGATGCACGGTGGAAAATGTATCAACCATGTCTGATCTTTCTATGTCTATAATGTTATCTTATTATCTCTTTCTTTTATAAATATCGAACTCAAATTCTTATATTTTATTAACATTATTTTAACACATCTCATATTCAAGATGTTACATAGATAGCAAAAGTTTCATTCATTAAACTAGTATTCATATAAAGATAACTTCTTACTGATCCGTTCCAAGAGATTCATTATATACCACCAAAGCGAAAACATTTACACCGATGATTCTTGCACAAAAATATCTCCAAATTGGACTTCAAATCTTTTCCTTTTTTTACTGTGTTTCACGTGTTTCAACTGCTTATATTTATTGTTCTAATGTTAAAACATTGCCATTTGCACACTGTTGCTACCAAAATCCACGTAGCTAGACTAAAATCTCAAAAAGAGTGCAAGATCGGTGGTCGCTATGTTTTAGATGATCTTGGTGACCATATGGAGCTGCTCTTAAACATAACTTCGAGTTGTCAAGATGAAAATGAACCGTTAGAAGGGGTCCCAGGGCCAAAGTCTCGAATGCTCAAGTCAGTATATCTGTCATGGATCTAAACATGTGTATGTATATGTCAAATAGCGTCAATGTAAGCATGTATCTACATGACAGATGTGTAAAGATAGACAAGGTAGAGAGCATGAGTTTCTGAGAAGAAAAGAACCTAATTTCCTTTTATTGAAAAGTTGTTGGATCCATTCCTAATGGGCCAATCGTCTATAAGCCCAATCCAATCATGGGATGATTATTAATGGGCCTAAACCCAAATTGAGGGAGACGTCCACATGCAACTATGTGAGAGAAAGGGGTGTATCTAATAAAAGGAGGGGTGTATTTAGTAGCTCCTGATAGCAGGGGCGGACCTACTATGTAATAAGGGGTAGCCTCCGCTACCCCTTAACGCTCCGGCGGTAGTGTAAATTTTGGAAAATTTTGACGTTTTTTCGATTCCGATTACCCCTTTTGTTTGAAATGTTGCCCCTATACGAAGAACTTTCTAGATCCGCCACTGCGTGATAGGCATTGTAGTCGACTCCGGGGAAGATAGGGGACAAGTTGGAACCAATAGACGTCCGAGACAATGCTTGGAACCAACACTAAACGGAGACAATGCATCGAACCAGTACCTTTTCGAGCCCACAACGAATTAGGACCGAAAAAGGTTAGCAGTTAGCACACCGGTTGCTCTTTACACCATTATTTAGCATTTCTCTAAAAAAGCATCCTGCCTCAAAAACATGTTACTTACTGCTTGTTCCTATATTTTCGAAGATACCAACGGACCCAAACATTCCAGAAAGATAATAAAATAGTCGACTTAAATCAACAGTTGCTATACACAAACGATTCTGTTGACCGCACCCTCTCTACGGACCGGTGGAGTTTTTACTTGGCTATCCGGCTAGACGGATACACCGTGTTTCTAGCCATTTCAGCCTCAACTTCGCTGAGCCTGGTCCTCTCAAGGCGTGCTCTCCTAGCAGCTTGTTGGATATGGCGGTCATGATCCTTAAGCATCTGATCCACGTTTGACGAAACCAGCGGTCCCGAGAATTGGATCTTGTTTCCCTTGTATCCGTCACCGTCCTAATAACAAATAGATAAGAAAACAACACCCGGTTTAAACATGATTTTAGTTTGACAACCGTTAACCAGAAATAACTAATAATTACCATATTTGCTTCCTTCATACTAGCTCTCCCGCTTCCTACCCTGCACGGACCACCCATGTTTTGGGGAACGTGTAGATATTTTGTTGGTTGAGAAGGAACGTCTTTATATCCGACGGCTTTACTTCGAGCGGAATTTACACCTGCTGCCAACGGCCCTGAATAAGACCCCCTCATTGGTGGAGAGCGTTTCGCACCGTCGTTTAAACCCTTGGGCGGCTCTATAGATACAGGTACCCGAGTTGATCTGGCCAGCTCAGCATTGGCATCATGAGCTGGCACCGCACCGGTTTCTTGCGCTCCCCCACTTTCCTTATCAAGCTTTTGACCGTTCATTCTTGCTGCCCTTTGTCTACAATATCATTCAACTCGATTTACCATATTTGAAATTAGGTAATCCGAATAGTTGCGTCGAAGTACGTGCTTAACATATTTTAAAAAAATGTTACGTATATGCGCATACCTTTTAGCTTCTTCTTCTCTCCTTTTCGCGTCAATTTCTTTGCTGGGAGGATATTGCGGCAAACTTGAAGGATCACACGCAAGTGGTTTTGTCGTAAAGAACTGTTAAAAGAAAAATAAATATTAAGTAACTCACCTGACCACAAAATCTTTTTTAACAAATTCTGCACATTATATTCATTATTAAAAAAATGAAAAGAGTAAAGTACAAAGATGGTCCCTGTGGTTTTTCAAAATTTTAGATTTGGTCCCTAGCTTTCTAATAGTACACGGATGGTCCCTATGGTTTGCCCTTTGTAACGCATTTAGTCCCCAACTTTTTGCCAAAAGTACATGGATGGTCCCTATGGTTTGCACTTTGTAATGCATTTAGTCCCTAACTTGGACCTCCTGAAACCTTTAGATTTGTTGGTTGACTTGTTGGTTGGGGACTAAATGCATTACAAAGTGCAAACCACAGGGACCATCCGTGTACTTTTAGAAAGCTGGGGACCAAATCCAAAATTTTGGGAAACCACAAGGACTATCCGTGTACATTACTCAAATGAGAATTACCTCACTCTTCAAAGCGAGTGCTGCGGTTCCTCGTTCTTCGGGATCTATTGCAAGTAAAGTCTGCATAAGGCCAATAGCAGCTGGAGGAAAATCTTTAAAGACTTCTAAAATACGTCTTTTATAAGGCTGGACCGGTTTGTACGCTGTTGAGTGCGGTAACTTTGACTTTATCCAGTAGCTGTCAGGCGGTGAACCACAAAGCTTAAAAATCCTATGCAGTTGCTCAACCTACACGGTTCAGTTAAACCAAGAAACAGGCATGTTAACACTTTTTAACGGGATCCAAAATTTAAAAAAATTGATAGTACCTCAGTTCGACCGGGCATGATAGGTTTACCAGCGTATAATTCTCCGAGAATGCATCCTGCACTCCATAAGTCCACACCGACTCCATAATGAGTTGCTCCGAGTAGTAACTCTGGTGGTCGATACCACAGAGTCACAACCCGGCTGGTCAATGAAACGGTTTGACTTTGTTTAAAAAAATTTGCCAACCCAAAGTCGGCAATTTTTAAGATTCCGTTATTGTCGATCAAAAGATTCGACCCCTTTATGTCCCGGTGCAGGACACCGTGGCTATGACAATGATCAAGTCCGTTTAGCAGCTGGTTCATGTAACATTTAACCTGTAAATTAATGAAAAAATTAAAGAAATAAACTCGGTGATTATTGAAATATTGGCATAACCAAAATATATTATAAAATGTCAAACTATGTGGTTAATATCGGTGATATAACAGTTATCAGTCTCCATGTAAAATATCGGTGTCAAATATCGGTTAGAAATCGGTACCGACATTATCGGAAATATTGACCGATATTTCCGATATTTGACCAATATATCACCGACATTCCCGATATCAGTACCTTTCTTCTTAGTTCTACCATTCGTCTTTCTTCTTATTGCTGCTATTATTGTTTTAAGTCTTAATTGTTAATTGTTAGTGTTAAATGTTGGTGTTTTAAGTCTTAAATTGCTATATATATATAATTTCTGCATGATATTAAAATTACCGGTATCCCACCACGATAACCGATATCCGATATTTTACCGCATTAACTGCTTATAGATGTCGAATATGATTAAGTACCTGTGATTCCGTGAACTTGACCCCAGGTAGTGTTACAAGTCCAGTTAGATCATGTTCCATATACTCGAAAACAAGATATAAACTGCATGAAGTTTGCGAAGTTATTAATCCTTCAAGTTTAATTATATTCGGATGATCAAGCCTTCGCAAGATAAGGATCTCCCTTGCCATAAAAACAACGCTCTCTAAATCTTTATTATCAAACCGCACCCTTTTCAACGCAACAATCTTGTTGGTTATTAGATCGCGAGCCTTGTATACGTTGCTATACGTTCCTTGACCAATCTGCAAAAACAGAAAGCTATAAACACAGTAAAGAATACCATCAAGCAAGTATCGACTTATCCTTACTCTTTAGTTATTGACAATAAAGAAACACGATGCGCATACCTTATCCAACTTCTCGAACGTATCCGCTTTACGCGGCAACCATCCGTTGATAGCTTCACCTGCCACCTCAGCAAGCCAAGAAGGCCACCCTGCAACTATCTGTTCACCTACGACAGACTTCGGAACTGTCCTAATACTCGAAATACTATCGAAATGATCATCGCGCACCCGCCTAGAAGAATTTAATCTTTTATCGACTGACCCTGTTCTAACCTCGGCTCGAGTTTTCACCCTAAAACTTTCCTCCCTCCTCGACTGCGTTAATCGCGATTCTGATGACCGTTTACTCGACCGTCTTTCCCACGGGCTCCCACCAGCCGGCTTAACACAAATCCCACCCATATTTCACCGAAACGTTTCCGACTTTAAAGCACCAACAGAATCTATCAAACTAATCTAGTAACCAATAATTCACTTCTATAGTTCTATGATCCTATCCTTTATAATATTCAACAACTCAAGAGGAACACATTCACTATTAATATGAACTAAAATAAGTATAAAATCTCAATCTGATACCTTTAATCTGATCCAAACAAAACCCACAGAAACCCCCAAATTAGGGACCCGAATTACAAAATTAGGATCCGAAATCTTTGTTTCTTCAGATACTTGAAAACCCTTTTATGTTAGGTAATAAACGATCAAGACAATAGCATACGACGACGTTTCAGCCGGCGAGACTGAGTCAAAAGAGATTATACGCTACTGCTATTGCATCTTGAATAAAAAGTAAAATATACCTTGAATTGGATGATTTAGTTATCGGTGGATGATATTGAAATTGGGAGATTTAGTGGGTGGTGGTTGAAATTGAGCATGGGTGAAAATTGGGATTAAAGAAATAATGAAACGGTAATGAAACCCTAGAAAGAAAACAGAGGATGGATTTGTTAATGGTGACAGTGTCTCTGTCTGGAATCAATTATGGCTGTTTTGGCTGTTCAAAAAACAAAATAAAAAAAATAAAAAATTATGGCTGTTTTGTTTATAAAATCAAGATACTTTCTTGGCATGCCAAAAGAATCTACTTCCACCCTTTGTTATTATTGTTGTTGTTTAGAAAAACAGTTAAAAGAAAAATCAACCCTTGTGAATTGGTGGATATTCTTGTAAAAATATTTACTTTTTTTTAATAACAAATGTTACATTTACTCATAAATTTGACCAAATAAATCCTAATTTATTTGCATGTTAGAATTTGAACTCTAGTTTTTTCCCTACAAGACTTTACCACTTAGTCAAATCGAATGACCAATATACTCTTAAATTACAAACTTTTTATACGTCATATGGATTGAACCATTACCACTAGAAAAGAGAAAGGAATATCTAAAATCTTGATACCGCTAGGTTAAAGGTGCTTTGATAAGAATATTTAGTTTATTAGTAAAATACTTAATTAGGTTTTAATAATGCTTAAATAAAGAGTTTTAAATTTTTTTAAACTATAAAAACTATTTAAGTTTTATTATTGTTCGGTTATTTATGTTTTTTGTGTGTCTAGCGTAAATAAAACAATCGTAAGACTTGGGTAATGTATTATTTGGTGGTTATTCTTTTTATAAGTACATTCTAATTTAGGTTAAACTTAAAAGAATAATTACTAACTATTACACAACTTTTATATTTGTTTTGTTAGTTTGGACATTTATAAAAGTTTTTGCAACTTTGAATAATATTAATAGATGAGTGATTTTGTCATTATAAAATAATTGAGTGGCTTTATTGAAATAATGAAGAAACTTGACTACAATTAGGCTATAAATTATCTTTAAATAAAAAAACTTAAATTAGAATGAAGATTATCAATCTTAACTCAAATTATAAATATATGTAGTAATACAAAATTAAGGACGGAAGCATATTCTAAACTTGTTAAAAGTTCAATTATTCAAATAGGAACCGTGTGAAATTTGTTTTGAACTCTATACAATTTATGGTAAACTTTTGTCAATTCTAACAACAGTAAATTTAATGGTTACTATATAATATTATTCATTAAATACTATAAAGAAATTGGGGCTGAAAAACAAATTGAGTGGTTCGAGCGGTGCCAAAAAAGTGGTTCGTCTAACTTATATTTAAAGCTACTTTTAACAATGTTTGATCATCTACTTGGACTTAAATAGAATTATTAAAAATTAACTTAACAAATGTTTGACATTAAAAAAATAAGTATTTTGTAAATAATGATGAAGATTATCCGAAAACGGATCATGAATTCCGTAATTACGAATAATATTACTAGTATGTAAGTTCTTATGTATGAATTTAGCGATGTGTATCCCTAAAAAGAACTTTATAATAGCATATGACATATATGCTACTCTTGATGTATATCCCTAAAAAAACTTTAAAATAGTATGACATATATGCAACTCTTATTTCTTGTCTAGTATACAATATAATATCCATAAGATTCCAAATTAAACGTCTTCTATTCATCTATTGGATTGGAAGTGAACTACGTTGAATATAAAAGCTTGATATTCATGATAAAACTTAAAATATTGGTAACCTTAAAATTAAAGATCTCCAAAACAACTATGATTCAAGATAAGTCAGACATTACAAGAAGACAAGAAAATCAAGCAATAAAGTAGTGGGATGGTTGTAAAGTTGGTTAACAAGAGAAGAAATGAAAAATCTTAAGAGAAATGATAATTAAGTTTAGACTTTAAAACAATTATCCCACTAAGAACAAATTATCATGTTTTTAATGGGTCTTACATATACTAAACTTAAAACATTTAAAAGTTGATATTGTGGGGTTAAAAGTTTACGAGGTAATTGATAAGCCCATGTGTTATCACCTTATGTACTCGGTAAGGTGACGTTTTACAAGCGCTAATTGCATGATACACTGCCCTTTGGGGCGTTACCGGCATGTGAAAGTGAGGAGGCGTTATGCAGATAACGTCCGTTAAAAGGGAAGAAGTCATGTGAAACGGTGTGGCCATGAAAATCAACCAATCAAGACGCATTCTATTTATTTATTTTTAATTTATTATATTTATAGATTATTTTAATGGGTGGTGAGTACTAAAAACTTGTGAAACGATTACACACTAAAGATTAAAAAAAAGTGAATGAGAGCTCATGCCTATATATGACAGTAGTAAGACAATCATTTTATGACGTGACAGTAAAAAATGTGAAGTCGTATCACACAAGCTAAACATACAAAACTCATAAACACTTTCTTTTTGTGATTCACATTCAAATTTAGCCACACAAAATTTCAAGCAGCGAAGCGATTGAATGAAATTAAGACCATCTTCAATGCAAAACCTCAAAAACATTTACAGACATGCTTACTTAGTTGCGAAATAAGATTCCATCCGGTATACTCGTCTCGTAACCCCCACCCACGTTGATTTGGACGGTCAGGACAACAGGGCACATCGTGCCCCCTTGCGATGTCGCTAGTGCTATTTTCGCTCAGGGTGAAGGCACCGCAACGAGCTCCTAATTTCCTCCATTTATTTATTTATTTATTTTGAATTTTTATTTTTTATTTAACAATAAATTTGATTTTTCTCTAATATTTGTGCTCGTTAGCTTATAACATCGCAAATTTTAAATAAAAATGGCATTTTTGGAAGGACAAAATGGTAACTAAAATATGTTTTTTTAAGAGGAACTCAAATCGGAAACAAGCTTGTCGATGCCCATAAAGGGGATTTTAGTAAATGATATTGTGAAAAACCCATGTTATGGCAAGGGTCTTTAATTAACCTACTCATTTTCACCCCCTACACTTCCATATTAGAGAGTGAGAGTTAGAGAATGATATTTTCATTCAAAATCTTCATATAGATCATAGTTCTTGCATCAACGAAGCTCAAAGGTGTGCATCAACTATTCACGAGCAATGTAGGGGTTGTTTGAAAGCAGGAAAGGAGGGATTTTGGTTGTATAACTTGTTTCGAATCATCCTCAGTTTCAAAGGTAAGGTTTCACATCAAAATTTGAGTTTACGTAAACTGTTATGAATGTGGTTATGATACACGCTGATTTCGAACCATTCCATTCTCCCTTCCATACCATTACCCCGTACCAAACAGACCCTTAGTACTTTTCGCATAGATTAGCTTTTCGCAAGGCCTCAAGTGAAATCCTGCTTTATGCTCGCTAGAGTTTTCGTGTGAGGATACTATTTCTCAAGATTGTAATCACTTTCTAGACCCCCTTTCAGTTGCGGTACTATGCACACTGCAAAATTTAAATCCTAGGGTCTGTTTGGTATGAGATAATGGAATTGACAAGAGAATGGAATGGACGTGGCAATGGAATGGACGATGGAATGAAATGGATCATTACCATTTCAAGTCTTGTTTGGTTACCATGAGGGAATGAAATGAATTACTACCGTGTATTGTTTTGTAGGCAAGAAAAGTCGAAGGAACAAAATCGGCGGTGAGTAGTGGTGGTAGGTGGTGGCCGGTGGCGGTGATTTGGGTGGTGATAGGTGGCAGCAGTTGTAACAACCCGCACATTCGTGCGTTGTTACCATTCGTTATACTCGTTACGCCTAGGACCAGAGATTCGGATCATAATGTGTCATATCGCATACATCGCTAAATCGCAGTATTTTCGCATATTACGCATACTTTATCGCTATCACATCACATTGCACTTGCTGACAACCACGAAGATGTCAAGTGAGGACCAATTCTACCCTCCTTGATAGCTGTGATGTGTCGCAGTGCAACTCGGTACTCAAGAAAACGCACATCGCATCACACACATTAATGTTCACGATGACGTTGAGAGAGGACCTATTCTACTGTCACGGCCCCCGACCCGGTTTGACCCGTTTCAGGAGCCGTGGGACAGAAATCCCGCGGTATTTTAATTTAGGCGACAGCGGAAGTCTTTTTAAAACAGGATCTTTAGTATTAAAACTGCTCATTACATAATTTAGGGGTAAAACCCAGTAATTTACAATAATGTGATTTCCATGGAAATCTTTATTTTCCAAAACATGTTTCTTTATTTATTTACACTGAGCCACTTTTCTAAGCTGGTAGTGCTTCTTGGCACTTTTCTTTGCTCACAACAGATTACCTGAAACATGTTTGAAAAAGGTTTTGTCAGCGGGGAAATACTGAGTGAGTTCATTCAGTTTTTTTTTTAGGAAATGACTCATAGTTATAAATTACAGCATAAGAGCGATTACAATGGTTCATATCTTATTTTTATCTGGCTTTCTGTCACAATGGTGACAAGTCACAATGGTGACGATGGTCATACCACTATTAGGTCAATGAACTCTAATAGTGACGTTTCTCCCTAGTAGGTCAATGAACCTAACTGGGAGAAATAGTAATGTGCACAATACCCCATTAACCAATAAATTAAGATATCCACGACTTAGTCCCTGTAATTATAACACTTTGAAAATAATTTGGAGTATTGTAAAACAGTTGATAAAAAGAGAATGACTCACATTGCAGATTTAACGAGCAGTGTATAAGCCTACTGATTAGCCTTGATTATTTCTAATTTCACAATAATGCACACAAAACAGGATTAGTGATCAATACAACGATTATGATAATTCCCCGAGATCAATTTTTGACAATGAATGTCCAAGTGCAATACTTCGGCTCATTTATCAAAATGACAAACGATAAAGTATAGTACTTCAACTCGTATATCGAATTATCGACAACGACAAAGTACAATGCTTCGGCTCATTATCGAATTATCGACAACGATAAAGCATAGCCCAATGTGGGCGGCACTTAGACATTCTTTGAATGTATTGATTCCGGAAACTGAATCGTAATAGCGATCGAGTAATTACCCTGTTCTGCGGCAGCGATTCGATAATTGTGTGTGTGTGTTGGACTGTTTTGCTTATAACTCGACCTACGTAACTCCGATTTTCGTCGTTCAAGTGCCAAAATTCAAGTCCCAACCCCTGCTATTTATACTGAGATTTTGACACCGTCGCGTAGCGCGAGGGGTACCCCCTTAGCCGTCGCGCTACGCGAGTGACCACCCTATTTTCATAGAGTAGCCCTTCGTGCGTGTAGGCTTGCTGTGTTGTCAGTTTCTTAAAATTCGATTTTTATAATTAGTTATGAAGATAATCGTTGGCTAGGGTTTATCCCCCCCTGAGTTTTAGGGGCCCTGATCCTGATTCTGAAAATTCTGAAAATTTTAGGGTTTGTGTAGAATCACTTGGGTGTCTCAATTAGGGTTTCCTTAATAGCTAATTAATATTCTAATTATTAATTTTAATGAGAGTTGTTACATCCTCCCCACCTTAAGAAAAATCTCGTCCTCGAGATTTACTAAAATAGATGAGAGTATTTTTACTTCATCTCTGATTCCAGTTCCCAAGTGTACTCTTGTTCTCTTCTGGATTCCCATTGGACTTTCACTAACACTAGTCGTTTGTGTTTGAGAAACTTAATTTTCCGATCTTTTATTTGTAGGGGTTTCTCTATCATTTATCTCTATATCTTGAAGAGGTACTACCAAGGATTCGTCTGATAGACGTTTCTTGAGATTGGATACATGAAACACATCATGTACTTCAGCTAATTCTTCTGGTAGTTGTAAATGATAAGCTACTGGTCCTATGCGTTGGTTTATTGGAAATGGTCCTACGTATAAGAGACTTAGCTTCTTCTCTTACCGAATTTATAAATTCCTTTCCAAGGAAATACTTTCAATAGCATTTGTCTCCAACTCGAACTTCGACGGCTTTTGTTTATTATTTGCATAATTCTTCTAACCGTCTTCAGCCTTTTCTTCGTGATACTAAATATCATAGTCGTAATTATCGAGGATTTCCCTTTTTCCTCATGTTTAATTCTTGTTGCTCAAATATGTATCTTAAAATCTTATGACCCATATAGATAGTAAGCTTGCTTAGATAATGTTTCCTAATCTTAAGGATAACTTATGGTTTCTAATTTTTAGGCTTACAAGTGGTAAGGCTTTCTTCGTGCTTTTGTAATTGCCTTGATGCATACACAATTACCTTTTTGTGTCGCATTACCATATATCCAAATTTTAACTTTGAAGCATTACCGTATACTTTAAAATCTTCTGTTCCTTCTGGTAAGGCTAGCTAGAGGCTTCTTTTTGTTTAGGTTCTTATTTAGAATTAACTGTGTTAACTTAGTTAAGGATGTATCTATCTAAAAGAATCTTTAATAAACTGCCTATAGTATCCGGCTAAATTTACAAAATACCTATTTTCCATTTAAAGATTGCGAACTCTTCCATTGCTATCTTAGCAGGATCTAAGTGAATATCTTCATGATTTATCATGTGACCTTACGTGGTTTATTTCCTATAATCATAAATACTTCTCCGGCGGTTACCTGGATTTTCTATAAAGTTCTTATCACAGAGAATTCGAGTAGGGTTGGCTACTAACCAATCTATTTCTAACACAACATTAAACTTGGCTAATTTCATAGGAATTAGGTTAGCGAAGAAAGGTTTGTCTAAGTTAAGAGTTTGACAGAATGAAGTATTTATAAAACTTTGGTGTGCATCAGAGTCAGTTAATACTTTTTGTGTAAACGTTGTAACCTAGGACGTACCGGCTATTACATCTGGAATGAGCTCTGTTTCCTGAGCAGTCAATTGAAAGGCTCTTGCATTCCTTTTTGCTTCTTCTGCAGGTTTGGCTTTAGTGTCAGATGGTTTGTTTAGTTTTGGACAATTTGGCCTAAGATGTCCAGTTTCTCCACAGTTGTAACAAACTGAAAATTTCTTTCTCCTGCAGTCTTCTTCCTGATGCCCCGGAATTTTGCAAAAATTGCAGTATCCTTTGCATCTTCCAAAATGCTTCCTTTTGCAAAAATTGCAAAATGAACTAGTAGAAGATTGCCCATTCCCTCCTTTCTTAAAATCGTTATGGTTATCCGAACGGATTACCTGGGTAATCTTTTGGGCTACTTCTTTCCTTCTATTTTCTTCCCTTGTCCGTACTAGTTCGTCAGTCAGAGTATTGGCTAAATCTACCGCATCATCAATCGTGCGAGGTTTCGCAGCCTTGACGATGTTACGGATTTCAGAAATCAATCCCCAAATATATCGAGAAATAAGTACTGGCTCTGGCGAGGCCAGGGTTGGTACTACTCGAGCATATTCGAAGAATGTCGTAGTATACTTTCGACAATCTACATCAACCATTCGGTGGGTTAAAAACTTGTTTGTCATTTGTTCCTTTTCATATTCGGGACAGAATTTTCTTTCTACCAAGCTTTTAAATTCTTCCCAGTTCATAGCATATGCCATCCTTCTTCCTTTTGATTGTAACACCGTATTCCACCATTCTAGCGCTCCTTCTTTGAAAAGGTTTGACGCGTACATGACCTGATCATCCTGAGCACATTTACTTATGGCAATTACTGCCTCAGTTTTCTCTAACCAACGTAGTGCCGCAGTCGCTCCTTCGTTGCCTGCAAACTCAGATGGTTTACAAGCAAGAAATTCCTTGTAAGTGCAACCAGGTGTTGCAGCTTTCATTTTCTTAGGGAGCGGCGCTGGTTGTGGTTCATTGTCATGATTAACATGATCATTGCCTCCGTTTACGCTATTACTGAAGTTATCTTCAGAAATACGTTTGCTAGGAACGGGTTGTTGTTGTTCTATTGGATTTTTAACAGCAGCAACGATGGCTGGAATAGCGTTGGCTATCCCTTGAGCTATCATTGTTGGAATAGTGTTGGCTATCCCTTGAGCAACGATATTTTCTATATCCTGCCTAGTCATATATTGATCCCCCGGTTGTTGTTCAGAATCATTAGCCTCATTAACTGGTTCATTATTAGCGTTTTCCATTTGACAACTATGTTATAGATAAATAATTAGTATACAAGAAATAATCCAATATCATACTTAATTGCACATAATCACGTATACGAACAAAATTTGTAAATTTTCTAAAATTTCACGCTTCTATATACAACTGTTTTACTATTTATCTTACACATACTGATTTTACTATTACTATTACACAATAACAGTTTCATAAATCCCCTATCCTTTTTGTCAACGATATTCTAGTAACTGTGTTCCCTCTTATCGTAGTTCCAGGAGATCTGTCTCCCAATCTCTTGGATCCTATTCCCAGTATCCCTTAGTTCTTTACCAAAGCGAAGTTCAGCCTTATTCTTGTTACTTATTGGTGGATTTGGTAAAGGTTCTAGATGGAACTTGAGGAAAAAGCTTATAGGGATGGTTTTGTAACTGTATTTCATTAATTAACCATTCGTTTATTTGCGAGTGGATTGAAGGGTTTGGAATAGATGGTTCTAAGTTCATTGGTAGTTGTGTTTCGAAAGAGCGATTAAAAATAGTTTCATTAACAGGCTTAATAGTATTATGGCTTGCCAGTATAGAATCTAACTCTTCCTGAGATGGTAACTTTTCAATTTGCCTAGAACTTTCCCCAATTTCTATTTCCTTGGTCTTGGGTTTCTCGAGAGGTAAAGCATCGAATTCTATAGGTTCTTCTATATCTGGTATATACCTATTGAAATCTCTGGAAACTTCTACTCTTACTGGATAGAGATTTAAATTCTGAAGGGCCTCAGACAAGTTACTCATGCTGTTTAGCAAAAATAGACATAGTCAGAATTCATAAAATTTATAGAAAACTTTTTAAATATTAGTTCCTACTGGGTACTATTGAAATTTATATCATACGAGGTTTTATTTGAAAATTTTATGATTTTCTTGATAAAACTTCTAGATTGTAGATAATAAAGGTACTAATACTTGAATCAATTTATTTGACTAACATATAAAGATCTGCTCATACTGTACACAATTAGTCAGATAAATAAACAAATAATCACAAAATAGCAATTAATGGAAATTAAGTATTTTCTAAATACTTAATTGGCTTAAATCAGTGGCTTGAGAAGTGGCTCTGATACCACCTTATTTCTGTCACGGCCCCCGACCCGGTTTGACCCGTTTCAGGAGCCGCGGAACAGAAATCCCGCGGTATTTAATTTAGGCGACAGCGGAAGTCTTTTTAAAACAGGATCTTTAGTATTAAAACTGCTCATTACATAATTTAGGGGTAAAACCCAGTAATTTACAATAATGTGATTTCCATGGAAATCTTTATTTTCCAAAACATGTTTCTTTATTTATTTACACTGAGCCACTTTTCTAAGCTGGTAGTGCTTCTTGGCACTTTTCTTTGCTCACAACAGATTACCTGAAACATGTTTGAAAAAGGTTTTGTCAGCGGGGAAATACTGAGTGAGTTCATTCAGTTTTTTTTTAGGAAATGACTCATAGTTATAAATTACAGCATAAGAGCGATTACAATGGTTCATATCTTATTTTTATCTGGCTTTCTGTCACAATGGTGACAAGTCACAATGGTGACGATGGTCATACCACTATTAGGTCAATGAACTCTAATAGTGACGTTTCTCCCTAGTAGGTCAATGAACCTAACTGGGAGAAATAGTAATGTGCACAATACCCCATTAACCAATAAATTAAGATATCCACGACTTAGTCCCTGTAATTATAACACTTTGAAAATAATTTGGAGTATTGTAAAACAGTTGATAAAAAGAGAATGACTCACATTGCAGATTTAACGAGCAGTGTATAAGCCTACTGATTAGCCTTGATTATTTCTAATTTCACAATAATGCACACAAAACAGGATTAGTGATCAATACAACGATTATGATAATTCCCCGAGATCAATTTTTGACAATGAATGTCCAAGTGCAATACTTCGGCTCATTTATCAAAATGACAAACGATAAAGTATAGTACTTCAACTCGTATATCGAATTATCGACAACGACAAAGTACAATGCTTCGGCTCATTATCGAATTATCGACAACGATAAAGCATAGCCCAATGTGGGCGGCACTTAGACATTCTTTGAATGTATTGATTCCGGAAACTGAATCGTAATAGCGATCGAGTAATTACCCTGTTCTGCGGCAGCGATTCGATAATTGTGTGTGTGTGTTGGACTGTTTTGCTTATAACTCGACCTACGTAACTCCGATTTTCGTCGTTCAAGTGCCAAAATTCAAGTCCCAACCCCTGCTATTTATACTGAGATTTTGACACCGTCGCGTAGCGCGAGGGGTACCCCCTTAGCCGTCGCGCTACGCGAGTGACCACCCTATTTTCATAGAGTAGCCCTTCGTGCGTGTAGGCTTGCTGTGTTGTCAGTTTCTTAAAATTCGATTTTTATAATTAGTTATGAAGATAATCGTTGGCTAGGGTTTATCCCCCCCTGAGTTTTAGGGGCCCTGATCCTGATTCTGAAAATTCTGAAAATTTTAGGGTTTGTGTAGAATCACTTGGGTGTCTCAATTAGGGTTTCCTTAATAGCTAATTAATATTCTAATTATTAATTTTAATGAGAGTTGTTACATCTACCCTCCTCGATGACCGTGAAGCGTCGCAAAGTAACGCATATTTGAAACGAAACCCGGTTATGGTTTCGCAACTTTGAAATATGGATATGCATATAAGAACCAACGTGGCTAATTATAATAAATATATGAAAATGTGGATGAGAATGTGTAACCAGACTATCGCAACGCTTAACAATCGAAACGGAACGCCAAAACTCAGCTCGCCGGAGGCGTTTGATCGAATGGCACTTCGATCGAATGGCATCCGATCGGACAGCCGTCCGATCCGATGCACTGCACCGCCTTTCTCCTTCTTTGCCTATAAATACCCCACTTGTCACATCAACAACAGTTGATGTGACTGCACTCTCTCGACCAGACACCGTCTCGCCATTTTTCTCTCGATTTCTCGCAATTCTTGTAAGTTTCTACCTCAAATCTTGTACTTCTACGATCTACACGCACCCCTTCATCTTTTTCACCATCAAATCTCACTTTTTCACCGTTAAAACTTCGGATTCGAGCCGTTCTAAGGTGATGTCATCATAGAGTTCTTGGGAACAATGAAGTGTGACCTCATCTCATCAAGAACAGTCCAGATCTGATAGATTCCACGGTGTATAAACACAAATCTCACCTAAATCTAAGTCAAATCTAAGTTTTCTAAGTTTTTCTTCAAACTTTCTTAACTTTTCGCTCGAAACCGGTAGCAACAGAGCTCATACTGACCTTCTACTCTTCCTATAGTGAAGTGTCAGTTTGAGAACTGGTTCCTATCGATGAGATGACCGGCTTGTCGTGTTAAACACGAATAACCGTCGAGAATAGTTAACTGATCGGACGGGGTGATTCCCATCTGATCCGGTGACTCGGACTTGGTGGAGTTCCATTGTTTAGCTCGTAGTCATACCGTCTCGATCAAATCGCAAAACTTAGCAAAACACTCAAGTTTCAAGACGATCAGATTGCGAGATGGATTGTCGCCTGATCGGACAGCCAACCGATCGGACTGCCACCCGATCGACTTGCAAACCGATCGGATTGCACTTGGTATCAAGACTGAAACAAATTTTCAAAAATTCAAGGATCTGAACAACGAACGGATTGCCGTCCGATAGGATTGCCATCCGATCGAACGACCATCCGATCGGTTGACTTTTGGATCCTCAACACTTAAACGTTTTACAAATTCTCATCACACATCAGTTCAAACGAATTGTCACCCGATCGGATTTCCACCCGATCGAGCGACCAGTCTGCTGTGAACTTATCATCAACCAAAGTGCCTTGCCAATCAGATCACCGTCCGATCGAACAGCCACCCGATCGAGTTGCCACCCGATCGACCGACCGGCCGTTCGATCGACCGACCTGAAAAGTAGAGATACTTCTCTGTTTTCAGAATGCTACAACGAAAACTTCAAAAGGTAAACCATCATGCACAAACACATCTTTCTCAACGAGGTAGCAATCCAATCGAATGGTCACCCGATCGGATGACCATCCGAACGGATTGTCACCCGATCGACCAGCCACTCGATCGGATTGCCATCCGATCGGAGTACTGTCCGATCCTTTTACACATTGCCCCGTTTCACGCACCGTTCAACGCTTACGCTATCGATCTGTAACCAGGATAATCTCACACGCGCTCCCTTCAATCCAACCAAGTTGCTACTTGCTGAGCACCGACTGTGAGTATACTCGAACCCCTTTTTATCGCATTTTGGGTGTAACATACGTTCTTATTAAATCAAACCTATCAAAACGAATTATTCAATCAAACTATTTATCACTTGCGAATGAGTGTTATGCATATTTATACGTGATGCTAGTTACATATGCGTTAGGACTTATACTCGTGAGGTCCCGCCTTAACTAGTATAGTACTATAGCACCTGACGGGGTCTAGTTAGGATGAATAACAATCGTAATCGCAGCTCGAGTGACTTAGCTGGTAGTATCTATCTTATGCATGTTTGTTGAGGTATCTCGTTATGTATTTGGTATTCGCAACACTTTTATCTATTTACACTACACTATCAAAACTTGTATACTCGCCAATACTTTTGTATTGACGTTGTTTTAACGTATGTTGCAGGTTTAGTCGCAGTCTACATCAAATCAAGCTAGGAAGTCTAGAAACTCACCTAAAATCTAGGTTGTCGGATTTGTATTGTTCGAGAGGACAAGAAATCTGTGATAACTTATGTGATTGTACTGATTATTAGTATGGGATAACAAATGTAATAAATACTATCGCAATATAGTTGTTATGGATTCGCTTGAGCAATCTGATTCGCCTAGTGCCGCGCCCCGATGATTCCGCCATCGGTTGGGGTGTGACAACGGTGTTTCGGGTGGCGATGACTGGTAGGTGGTGGAGGCGGTGGGCATTGGTGGTGGGTGGTGGTGGCGACGATGGTGGGTTGTGGTGTTGTTAATGAAAGGTGAAAGAGATGATGAAATGAAAAACAAAATAGGGGGGTGGATGATTTTGAGGGAATGCAATATCTTATGTAATGGATTATTGCATTCCATTAGTCATTGACCAACTAAACACCCTTTTTTATTCTTTCGTAATAGTCCATTTCATTCCACCTCTCATTTCTACATACTAAACACTACCTATTAACCTTAATAATCTACTTATAGAAGCAATCCTAAAAAAACACTTGGCCAAACATTTAATAGTTATAAGCTTTATAAGCATAAAACTAGGGGTGAGCAAGTTTAGGTCCGGACCGAAAATAACCGAGAACCGAACCGAAAATATACCCAACCCGACCCGAACCCAAGTATCTAGGTATTTAGATCAGTTCTAGTTTTTCATATAAAATCGGGTCGGGTCGGTTCTCGGTTCTTTTCATGGTGAAACCCGACTTTGACCTATGGACCGGAACCGACCCTATATTTAGGGTAGTGAATCGGTTCTATATTTTATGTTTGATCAGTTCTTAGGTCGGGTCGGGTAATGGTCGGGTAGAGTCGGGTTTTTCCTTTTGCTCACCCCTACATAAAACTTTTATTCAAATACTTTATAAATTATCCTATATATTAATAATAGAACCTTATGAATAGTATTTTTATATTATAATAATATATACATTTTTTTCTTTAGTTTTTTAGTTGGATAAGCCTGGTGTCAACCGGCACTGGTATCGAAGATACTGGTACGCTCCGGTTTAGTATCATTATTGCATTTTATATTATAATAATTTTTAAATTTGTATCACGGGTCAGGATAAGCTTGGTGTCAACTAGTACTGGTATCGAAAATACCGGTAAGCTCCAGTTCGGTATTGGTAGATGAAGGTAAAAACCGTCACCAGCCTGGTACAGAAAAGGTCGAAAGTCGGTACCGAATTGATACTGAAAATCTTTTAGTTTGGGAAATTCGGTACAACTACCCGGTACCATTTGCTCATCCCTGATCACGGGCACCGTACGAACAACGATATCGTACAACTTTTTTTGTTGATTTTTATCAACTTTTAATGTTTTTTTTTTAGTTTCAAGGGTAGGGATGAGCTCGGTGCCAATCGATACTGAATTGACACTGGTACCAAAAATACCGGTTATGGTACAGGTATATGAAGGTAAAAACTGGTAGCGAACCGGTATTAGGAACGCCAAAAGTCAGTACTGAATTGGTACTTAAGATATTTGGGTTCGGGAAATTCGGTACTGGTACCCAATACCATTTGCTCATCTCTGACTACAAGTTTCATACGGACAACATCATTACCATGCAACTTTTTTGGTTGATTTTCTTTCGGTTATCTTTTGGTGTTTTTTTCTACATTTTATTTTTATTCTTGTCAACGGTTCCGTGCGCAACGTGCTCGTAATGATTTCAAAACACAAGTAAACACAGACTAAATAATAAAAGAAGTTAGCCGCAACGCGGCGGGATGATTAAACTAGTTACCTATAATGGTTACAAAATGATTAGAAGGATTCCACTAAGTGTGCGATTTTGACTCAGAACACAAACAAATCTCACTTTGACTCATTTCATCGCCTTTCTCTCCACGCCAAGGAATTACTAGGAAGTTTCTAGTTAAGCTTTTGTAACTAATATATGAATGACCACCACTTCATCCACCACAACTAACAACACATGATAATTAGTTATCACAACACAATCAAAATGTACGAGAGATTTCCCGTTTTCCTATTTCGTAGAGTGAAGATGGCTATAATGTTTGGTTTGTTAAATTGTTTCATGGGTTCAAGCGAGAGAGACACTCAAATTGTATGGTGACAACGAATCAAAGCGCAAAGGTGCAGCCATCCCGGTGGCTTACTTTCCCATCGCTTCAAATCACTCAACCTTGTAGAATTGCCAATTATTAATGCAAGAAGCTGCTATTTCAAATATTTATCACATTTTGTCAAGCCATAGGGTAGTTAATACTTCATACATAGTAGATGGATCATATTAATTATAGTTTGTAGTTTTTTTGTTTGGAAACTTTTGTCCTCAATCAATAATATTGGCCGCTCTATATATTATTTTGGTGTTTCATGTTTTATCTCCTATTTTCAGCCTTTTTTGTTTTACAACAATGAGCCCATAAGTAATGGGCCCAACACTATAGCTTTATAGGAGCATGAGGAAGAAACATTTATATTTACTAGTGGGGAACCCGCGCGTTGCAGCGGAGTGAACAATACGGGATGGGAACATAGTTCAAACCTTAAAAGTTAAAACGATAAAGATTATCTCGTTGGTGTCCGAAGCCGCTATCATTGTATCAGGTATTCCTAATATTCTTAATGAGATTTTTTTCATTGAAAACTGATATTTCTATCTAAAGCATTTAAAAGACCCGTTTGCTCATACTCGAAAACTTCTATTAAGTTAATTTTGAAGATGATATCTCCAAATTAAAAGAAACTATAAATCCATCCAAAAGTTTCACAAGAGTCTATAATGAGTCATTGATAATCAATTTTTAAATGGTTACAAGACTTTAGTATAGATAAGAAAACACAATATATAAATAAATTGAATTTAGAATAAACTTTTTAATATTGTTCGTCATATACTGAATCACTGATCTATATTTTTGCACTACGTTCTCGTCTTAATTAAAACTACAGGGTCATCACATTAATCATCTTTCCTTATGTAAGAAAGAAAGATCCCAAACTTACCTACCTCTGTCAGCTTCTCTGTTCCCAGTTTCAATTATTAGTGGAAGAACAACATGAAAAGACGAGGATGCAATTTTAGTGTGTCTTGGTTGCGGATATAAAACGATTCGTGGATGTCATTTGCTGATCTGAAGTGTCACTGTCATGTTTCCGTCGTCTTTCTAATCTTATTATCTCGACAACAATCAAGCTACCACACACTGCAACCCCACACCCTACAAATGTTGCAAGCAGGATCGACAAAACAGGCTGCACATGAGCCTGAGCACGACATTCGAAAGATACATAGTGAGTGTGTTTTCATGTGTGTGCGAATGAACTTTGTGGGCTACTTACCACATTGTAGAAAATATGCGCGAAGACTACCACAAAAGTGAACTGAATTGATGCATATAACCACCCGAATCTTCTTCTCACTGTAAAGAGATCGGAAATTTATGAGAAGATTTACTTGTGACACCTTGTCTCTCGTACCAACAAATATTGTCCGATTTACTTATGAGCCTTACCAGAAGCTGCTCAATGAGGCAGAAGTAAGCCTTTTACAACAGACTAAATGTTTTCTTTTAAAGAAAAAGAAAATGATAGACCAGGTAAAACCAGGCAAAACTGTAGTTTGAAAAAAAAAAGTCAAATGGCCCGTGATTAGCTCTAGAAGAAGGATCCCAAAATTGTATACATCACTCTTTTCATTCAAATTGTGAGACCTGGGGTACCTTTATGGATGCAAATTGATCATTAGTTCTTAAAGGTCATAATAATTCCATTTAACTTTATAAATACCAATGTAGGTGGATGAATAAGCATTTTGCGGGTTGACTAACATACCAAAATGGATCATATTTATAGGATGGTCGGGTTAGGTTGACCCTAAATGCTTTTTCGGCCGTATCACTTTAAACCTTTTACGTATATAACTAATGTGTTAATATGACAAGAAACACTATATTAGTACAGGGGAAATGATATCTTATGTGCAACATATGCTAATAAGATAAGAAAAAAGTTACATTTTTAGCCCTTAATCCTTTTTATATGTGCACAATCACCCCTCAGTTTTACTCCTTTCTAATTCTAATAATGATCCAATTTGTTCAAGTGATTTCGATGAGTGTATGCGATAAAATTTTACTTTTGGGGGACTCTCAACGTGTTTAGGCCATTCATGTCTAGCTAACTTTTGTAGCTTACAAAGATATCTTCTAATATAAGATAATAAATCAAATCATTAACCCTCACCTACACAAAAAAGAAGATGTACATTTTGTAGATATTATAAGTGCTTACTCTGGATCAAGATAACCGGATGTACCAATAACGTCCGTCAAAATATGAGTAGTTTGATCATCAAGGAGACCCTTTGAAAGACCAAAATCCGCCATTTTAGCATCCAAATTTTCACTAAGAAGGATGTTGGCTGATTTTACATCTCTATGAATTATAGTCGGTCTGCAACCGTGGTGTAAGTATTCCAATCCTGTAATCCAAGAGGTTCGTTCAGTTACATTACTTTTTGTTATTTTTATATCACGGGTCCCCATTTCTCGTATACACAAACATAGGACCCACTATGACATCATTTTCAAATTGTTAAAACTGCATCTTTACAAGCAACTTCAAATTGTTATCAACTTATTTCACTCAAATAATCGATATCCAACCCCAAACACAAATTGTGTCATAAACCAAAAAAAAAAAAAATTCAAAAGCATTTGTCAAATGGTACATTGGTCACAACGTTGACAATACAAAAGCTTTTGTGGGTCCCACCTTCAATTATGTAAATCTGACCTATCATATCTTTATTTCTTTCCAGGACCAAAAAATGAAAACATTAAGCTGTTAGTATGAATTGGACTATTGTCAATATACTCAAAATATCTTCAAATTTGACGCATTCATGCAAAAAAAAATTATGAATCTTCAAATTTGACGCATTCATGCAAAAAAAATTATGAAGACGGAAGAGAAGTCTCACACTGTAAGAAATGAAAAAAAAATGAAGGTTTTCAACAGTTTAGATAAGTATGCACCTTGTGCAGCATCTATCGCAATTTTGAGTCTCATTTCCCATTTCAACGGGTGGATATTTCTGTCTGCAATAAACAAAATCAATGATAGTCATACATGAGTAGTTTTAGGTCATGTTTTATCTCAAATAGTGTCATATCATCATCATCATCATCATACTTAGTAAATCCCACCAATAGCAAAACTAAGGTAGGGTATGAGGAGGGTAAAATATAGACAATCTTATCTAATCTAACACATTAATGATGTTAAAAAGGTGAACAAAAAGTGTTTATGGGTCAATGAATCTGGCACGTTTTGTTATCACTCAACGTTTAGTTGTTCTCAACCCGAACCACTTTGAAACTTAACCAAACCCACACCCACTCACTTAACAACCTCTAACGTTAAATATCAAAATGAAATACTACGCAATACTTGATATATAACTTTTGAGGTTACCATTAGCCATGTACTCGTATACAAGCGCCATTCTGTTATTATCATGAGAATATCCCACAAATGAGGCCAAATTCCTATGATGAACCCTCATCAAGAGCTCAACCTGCAGTTAAACCATATATTTCTATAAATTTACATGTACAGCTGGCACTCATTCTTAATCTATTAGTTCTGGTTTCATTTTGTAGAGTTAGGTGCATGTGTTTTCATTCTATTTATTTATTTGGATTAACTATGTGTAAATCCTTTTATATGTTTAAAAATTAGTCCTTCTAATTTCATAAAACCATAATTACTCATTCCATTGTTAATAAAATAAAAATAAGTTATCTATAGCATATTTCACTCAATAAAAATCAGTTGTCAAAGATCGTGTAGTTACCGTATATGATTTCTCTATTTTTGTAGATCAGCCCAATGCTCAGACCATCTATACAAAACACACACACCACCAATCAACCAATCTAATTCCATTCATTCAGGCAATATCACAAACACTTGGCGTGCGGCCTTTAAAACAAACATAATCACTGACACAACCTGTAAAATAGCCACTTAAGTACACACTTGCCTGCATTAAAATCGTGTCGGCGCCACCACTTTCCTGACCAAAATCCTCGCTGAAGCAGACATTCACTTTTCCACATCTAATTAACCACATAAATGGTTATACATGAATACATACACATAAATGGTGGCCCAAAGATATTCCAGGGAAACAACCAAAAATACTAATGAAACAAAAAATAGTACAGTTATAACATCAGTTTAGGGTTTCAGTTTCTTACCGACATTAAAGGGGGCATTGTGTAATGGCCTTTACATGCTTTTGCGGGATGCCGAACAAATGGGAAACATGACCACTTTGATAGTTGGTCCGGTGGTTACTGTAGTTTTCGTCGGCTTGGGAAAAACAGAGAAGACGATGGGATGTAGCACATGATACGTACCCATTTTAAGATCTTCCAACGGTTTCCAAGGAATTATGAAATTTATGGCTTCTTGATTGCTTGAGACGGTCAAATTCTCGCCGTTAAGAAATTACCCTGCTTCATTTACTCTGAAACGATTCAATTCCGGGCTTGCATTCAATCCCACTCAATCGATATGCAGGCTCGCATTCAACACTCAGTCGATACGTAGGCTCGCATTCAATCCCCTCAATTGATCCCATTCAATTGTAAATACTGAAAGGTCGCATTGAACCATGGTGATTGATATTCGAGAATGACAATGAGTTGGAGGCCGGTTTGTTAGGGGAGAGGGGCAATAATGGAAGAAAATGAAACAAAAAAGGGGGATTTTAACTAACTTTTCACTTGCCATCTTAAAATTAGGGCTAGAAATGACTATTTTAGACATGGGAAATGTTTATATATAGTATATAGATAATATAATGCAAAATGAAGAAAGAAAAAAGAATGGAAAGTAATAATTGAAAAGGCATCAAGAGACATTAACCATTACATATTTTTTGAAAAGTCGATGATGATGTTGCGAAAAATGCCCTTTAGAAAGCATTAACCATTACGGATGATCTGAAAGTTATAAACAAACTGCCATCGATCTAAAACAACTAGGGGTAAGCAAGATACAGTTGACAACCAAAATCTCCAGGAAGCAACTTCTTAACCTTCAAATTAAAACAAATTTTACATCTTTTTTCTTGTTTTAACAATTATCATACAAAGTAAAGCCATGGTCTCAGTAACAAATCTTAGTGCCAATGACCTCTGGCTCAAGTGGTAGGAGAACTTGAGTTCTTTTTTGAAGACCCAAGTTCAATTCCCATTTGATGCAAAAAAAAGAGTGAGGCACTGGTGGGCAGTGATAGGAGAACCGGGGAAACCTAGGTTCGATTCTTGAGCCAAACGGGTTTTACTGATAATTTACCGTCGTGCCTACAAGCGGGTGGGTTACCGGGTTTTCCCCGGAATTGGTGATGGACCACTCGGGTTACTCTCGGAGTATTCCGTTTGTCGAGTGAATACCCCGAGAATGCTCGGGATTGATTTGTTGGCCTTTAAAAAAAATAACAAATCTTAGTCTACTTGATCTAGCAATTAATGATGTAACAGTTGGTACATTACTACAATACTACTACTTTCATATACTACTCTTTAATATTATCATCATTATTACTATTTATTATATTTTATGATGATTATTGTGACTTCTAACATTACATTTATTGTTGATGTTGAATTATTATTTCAAGGTATATAAAATATATTTTTTGTACGTTACGTTCCATGAAGAAACTTTTGACTTGTGCACCCTAATGTTTGAGCTTTTGTCGTCCTCTCGAAGCGTTTGATTTTAAGTTGCAAGATTAATTATGTTTGACCAATTTCTTTCTCTTAATCTCTACCCACCCCAATTAATTCTATGGAAGTTTCCGAAAATTTTGATCAAGATATCTATACCTTATAATAAAACAAAACAAACTTATGCCATTTGTCCTATTCTTAAAAAACTTATTGCCACGTGTCATCTGATTGTATGGCTGAATGATCTTTTGAGCGGTAAAACAAAAACACGCTCTGCTCTCTCCTTCGTATTCACATTCTCAATCCATCGCCTTTTTCTCCTCTTTTTCTCCTTTGAAAACCCTCTCTGTATTACTTTTTTTTTTCCTTTCATCCGCCTCTATATCTAGAAACCCTAATCTCCATTCTCTCTTCTCCCTCTTCGTCGCCTTACATCTTCTTCCTTTGTACGTTGTTTAGGGTTTTACAAAAATAGAGATTCAACAAACAACGCAGAGTATGAATCTGAGGAACAAAAGACCGATCCTTTTATTGGTCTATTCTATTTTTCTTCTCTGATCAATCTTCTAATAGGTATTCTGATTTAACTTTTTCACTTTGTCAGTATTAATTTTTTTTTCGTATTTCGATTGATTGTTGTAAGAATTTTGAGGGATTTGTTATCGCTTTATAGTTACAGTCAAACTGTTTTCTTGAATCTTTTGTAGTCAATTGTTCGAAAGTTTATGTTTTCACTAAACATTCATGTTCTTGAGAACCCTAATTTTTTTTCTGTTTGATGATACGGATTGAATATCACGTGGTTTGATACTTGTGGGATGTCACAATAACACAAATTAATCGTTATTTTGTTTTAGGGTTTCACATTTTATTATATGAGATCGATTAATGGTATTTTGTTTTTCATCATTATTAGGGTTTTTGGTATGCATAACTTTCATGTTTTTGAAAATACCTAATTATTCGGTTTTGTTGAACTGATTTGAATTTTATGAGGTTTAATACTGACAGGAATGTTTACCAATACACATATAGTCCACCTAAAGCAACTGAGTAAAAGTTGTGTTTTCTTCTCAATTGTTGATGCATTATAACTTGATTCCTTTTTCTTATTCTCTGATTTCCCTTTCACACTATATCACTTCCACACTGCTCATTAGTATTCTTGCATGGTTATCTATAATATTGTATCGCTGTAACAACTACATTTTCTATATATAAATTAAAGCTGAGTTTATTTGTTCGCAATTTTTCATGATAAACTATCCTTGCTTTGAACTGGTTTCATAAATTGGCTTGTGATCAAAATCCGTTGAACGTAATTACAGACCTTATTCATATATAACTTAATGGTGATAGTAACAGGTTTGGCATTCTTCTATAAGTCGTGATGATCAGCTTCAGGGCTGCCCACCATAGAGGCGGCTCCATGATGACCCTGTGGAAAACAGCAAATGGAGGCATTGCCAGATGTGCGAAAGGATAATCGATTCAATGCGTGCTTTCTATCACATGACATGTCGATATGATTACAGAAACAATATTGTTGTATCCCTTTATTTTAAACATTTTTTACTTTTTTGAGATATTATGGCATTCGTCTATAAGTCCAAACCCAGGTTTCACTTTTATACGGGTCAAAATTGCCACCTCTACTTGATGCGTTAGAGGTCATGTTTAAGTTTGATTTGTTGTTCAGGTTGATGATGCAGAAACTATAGTTAACCTAACAGAAGAGATGGAGTCAACTGATACCGCACTTCTTGAAGAGGCTGCCACCATTGTTAAAGAATTGAACAAGGCGTTGGATAAGTTTGAGCTGAGTCAGCTTCTATTAGGCCCTTATGACAAAGAAGGTGCTGTTATCAATATAACTGCTGGTGCTGGAGGTACCGATGCACAGGTAATCAAGTAAATTTTTAACATCACTTATCATTTCATTCATATACATCATCAATGGCCATGAATGATATCACATTTTATGGAAGTTTACTTGATAATATTCAGTGCAGGACTGGGCTGATATGCTTCTAAGGATGTATGTAAGATGGGGAGAGAGACAAAGATACAAAACAAGAGTTGTTGAAAAGTCAATGGGAGAAGAAGCTGGGATCAAGTCAGCTACAATCGAGGCTGAAGGTCGATATGCGTTTGGATATTTGTCCGGTGAAAAAGGAACACATCGAATTGTTAGACAATCTCCTTTTAACGCAAAAGGTCTTCGTCAGGTATTGACTTTTGCTCACTTTTATTTACTCAGATGTCTAAACTACCCTCCAATAAGAACAGAGTTTGTGTTTATTGATGCAGACAAGCTTTTATGGCGATGAAGTGATGCCTCTTCTTCCAGAAGATTCACTAAATGTTGAAATACCAGAGGAAGACCTGCAAATAGGTTTCTCGATAACCGGTGGGAGCGGTGGTCAGAATGTTAATAAACTTGAAACCGCTGTTCGGATAACCCATATTCCAACCGGAGTAACCGTTCGTTGTACAGGGGCTGCTTTCTCTCTTCATTTGACCTGTTTTTTTTGTTAAATCCGTAAACTTAAGCCATTTTATTCTTTTGGATAAAAATATCCCAAATCTGTATGTAACAAAGCAAAGGCAGTTATTTTATTATAAAGTTAAACAACTCAAACAAGGGTACACTCCCGGCCACGCACCTCCTAACTTGCTTGATGTGTATTATAATTCACTTGGTCACCAAGTCAATCCCGGTTACACTAAAATATATAACCTGTTTCGTAAAAGGGTGCAATTAAGATATTGTCCAACGGTTCTGTCTGCAGAATTTAGGAATTTAGAAGATATATATAGCTTGCCCACATTGATGAAGTCTTCGCATTCATCAGGTTGCTTTCGCTCGACTGTTCAAATTAAGCCAACCAACCCATTTATACGAGGTTAGATATACGTCACTCATTTATTATATTTTTATTGAGCATTTCAAAGCATCCCTTTTTATTAAAAGGAAAGTATGTTGTTGAACAAGAAACCAAATAATCTACATATTGATTCATTGCTCAATTGGTTGGAATCTTAGTTGTAGCAGTATATGTCGATTCTAATAACTTTTAAGCATGGCTTCATCATTTAACTTTTATTACATGTCATAATATTTGGTCGTATTATTAAAGATTGAGGTAATAATTTGCTGTAATGCCTTTGCTTTGTTACATACAGACGGCATCAGGAATAAGGGAGAAGGTAGCGGCGGAAAACGATCTTATGTTACATTTACGAAAAATTCGCTTCCTTTACTGATGATTGACAATAGATGTCACTTCAAATCTTTATCAGCTAAGTGTTTGGCTAAACGCTCGCACTGCGCGAGGTAGGTTTTGACTTTTCTTTTTCTTTTTTTAATATAGTCATGATCTAAAAGAGATTTTCCTAAACATCAGCTCAATCGCCAGTCGTCAAAACCATCAGTTAGCAGCTCGGTACTTGCCAACTGATCTGAATGGTCGGGCCAGTTTGGTTTTAAAATTGTTTTAATGTCGTTTTGTGACAAACTTGATGGTCATATTTGATTACAGGAAATCTGTCAAGCTGTGACAAAATTGCAGGCAAATGTTCAAGCCCGAGTGGTCCCGCTTACAGAAGGTTTTAGATTAATGTACTCACCATAGACACATAATTTGGCTTCAATATTTGTGCATATTTAGAATTCTTGAGATTCAAGTAATGAAGCCATTGTATCAATTCAAAATTCATGATCAACATTTAAAAAGGAAGCATCTGTAAAGAATTCATGATTTCAAAAAGTCACAGTTCGGTTAAAATTGAACACAATAAACTTTAGTTTGGAAAGGTCTAGAAAAAATGATGATCCACATGGACTTCAATGGCAGTAGATATTATATGTTTGTGTTAAGCCACCCGCGAAACTCGCGGGATCTTAGACTAGTTTTTTATAAAAGGCAAATTTTATTAAAGAAAAGAATATATTGCAGAAAAAGATTACATACAGAGGATTAGAAATCAAAAGACAACCAATGAAACCAATCTACTATATCTATTTTCCCCTTATTCTTCACTCATAAGAACCTATGCATCTTAATTTCGTACACTAGATTTTTATGCACAGTGGCGAAGTTTGAGATTTCTGACTGTGGGGGAGAAAGTCACCCGACCTAAAAATTTCTATAAAAACCGAGGAGTCAAAAACGTATATACCCAAAATTTTCTATACGAAAACTACATACTCTCTACTACTGAGTGAAAAGTTTGGGGGGTCGGCCGCCCCTCCCACCCCTTAAAAGCTTCGCCCATGTTTATGCCAACTTTTTTTTGGAGGAGAAGATCACTTCGTTTCTCAACTTCCATATGTCCCAACAAGATATTAGGATTAAAGCACGAATGTCATTTTTATTGGTGTCCGACCCGGTATCATTTCATGTGCCTTGAGCAGATCTGAAAAGTAGAGCCCGAAAATAGGAGGGAGAAAACACCAACTCGTGATATGTTGTCACACGGTTGATGCATGTTATAGACTATGTATTCCAATGAGAGACATATTACCCTAAAACTTAAAGCATAAAGTCGGTGCATTTTTCGTATTACATCCTTCGCACGTTTTCCTCCTTTTTCCCTCTTCACTTCCACGTGTCTTGCAACGTGGCTATCATTTTCAAATGCTTGCTTCCTTCACTTTTCTCTTAGACGAGAACAGTGATTTGGGTATAGTAATTTTCGATGTTAATATGAATATATTCTTTTTTTATTTATGATTTATTTTAGATTTTAGATTGGCTAAATCATACACCCATTACCTCTATAACATTACCTCTATAACATTTTCCAAGTTTGATGAACAGGAAAAATATATTATTTTAAAGATTGATATTACAATTACAAGTATGCCATTGGTTGTGAAATTGAGGCCAAACCAATTTACGACTTGCCCCGCTTTAAAATTACGATTTTACCATCAGTTTAAAATTACGTTTTCACCTACATTTCAAAATAAAATTATGCTTTTACCCTGATAGAAAATTACAATTTTGCCCTCGATTCGAAATAAAGATTTTGCCCCGTTTAAATTTCTAGTTTTGCCATTAGTTTTGTTTTCCTCCTCCCAGGTAAATTACGATTTTGCTCTCAATTTAAATTTACATTTTTGTCATTGGTTTTGTTTGCTTTTCCAGTCAAATTAGGGTTTTGCCACCAGTGTGTAACTACAGACGCAAGATGGGGGAATAGTGTCAGACAGCTGCCTAGGACTCCCACATTGGCCCAACCAATTTACCATTTTATCCCCGCTTTAAAATTATTATTTTGCCATCCGTTCAAAATGACGTTTTTACCCCCCATTTCAAAATAAATTTACGTTTTTCCACACAACTAAAAATTTACAATTTTGCCCTGGGTTAAAAATTGCGATTTTTCCCCGTTTAAATTTACACTTTTGCAATTAGTTTTGTTTTTATCCTCCCAACCAAATCACGATTTTACCCTCAATTTAAATTTACATTTTTGTCATCGTTTTTCTTTGCTTTGTTGTTTCTTTTCTTTTTCTTTTCTTTTTTTGTCCTTCCCCGCTTTATGTATATATTATAGTTACTAGGTTATCACCCGGGAATGCTTCCCGGGTAGAAAAATTTAATTTTAAATACTCACACGTGTATAAAACGGGTTAGCAATACTGAGGCATATCAAAGAAAAGTGCAAACTATGTAGACCATGGGTAAACAAAATAATAACGAAATACTCAACGTCTTTAATCCAAATAACGAAATATTCAACGTGTGTACCATGTCCATATGTTTACCTTTGAATTCTTCATGGCTTCTCTTTTCAGCATCTTCGACTCTTGCACCATCTTTTACATCTATCTTTCTTCGTATGCAAGTGCTTTTTAGTAAAACAGGTCGTTTAGGCAGATGTAAAAATACCAGTTTGCTCCTTTTCCAAACAAAAGACATAAATTATTTATTGAATGACAATTCATATATATGTAAATAGAAAATTAGAGGATACAGGAAAAAGCTACAAGCTCAACGGTCAATACATTCGGTAATTACATAAGAAAACACCAAAACATACTGCACATTGCATAAACCCCGATCATGCACATGTTTGGCTTTATTACTAATCCACAAGATGCTCCAAACTTCGACTTCAGCCACTACTTTTGAGACCATAATCTCTTTGTTTCTAAATACCTTTCATTAGCTCTCCATTGGCATCTTCATGGACAATTGCTCTTTTATTACACATATCTAGAAAATTGACACAATACAGTAGCAGACACTAAAATATATTAGACCATCAATATAAAGAACAGACTGTTATAATATTACAAAATGATTTACCATGAAGATCAAGTTCTACCTCTACATTTACCAAGCAAGTGGATGAACTCTTTGTCAAACTTGTGGATAGCCTTATCTACTAAATAGTTAATCTTGTCTACCAAATAGTTAACATTGTCTACCAAATAGTTAATCTTTTTGTAGTATAAATACTAGCTCAAGATAGAAGAAAAAATGCACCTCATGTATACACTTTTATAAGTTATACAACTCTCTTATACTTTCTCTTATAACATTTCTAAAATTCTTAAAGTTTTAGCACTAATCTTGTGTTAATTCTTGTTATATTATAACACGTTATCAGCACGAGGCTCTAGTCAAGGAAACGTTCAAGCAATTATAATCAAAGTAAGCATTTGATTAATATATAAACTATAATTGCTATGATAAACTAATACCAGTGCAGATGTATCTTACGATGGATATTCGATCGTTGTTGGACTACAAAAACGTAACATGTCTTTTTATGTATCGTGGGATTGTTTTCCTTTAGGAGACCCTGTTATCCAGACACTCCTATCATAAAAACAATTAAGTCCCATACTTAAAAAAAATATGAAAAATAAAGTAAAGAGACTGAAAGACTTGATAGCACTTGTATTTATTTATGCATCTAACTTTTATTTATACACACATACTAACATTTAATTTAGAGTTTACATTCATGTATACTAACATTTTTTTCTTATTATACATCCTAATTTTATATCTTATAAAATAACATTTATGTAATACATCATTTATTATAAATACATATATATATATATATATATATATATATATGTATATAACCGTTATATAACGGCTATAAAACAGTAATATAACCGTTGCAAAACGGTTATAATTTACCACTATAAATTACCAATTATCAATCTCATTATTCCACAACAAACAGTTTTCTTTTCAAGGCTATTCAAAAAAAAAAAAAAAAAAAATTCGAAGATGATTCACCCGATTTTAATATTGGCCGGCATAGTATTAATATTGTTGCCAACCTTAATGTATGAGCTTCCACCTCATTTTTTTAGTACTTATGTATTCATTTATTTGTTTATAGCTGTACCTTTGTATGTTATCTCATTTTTAATGAGTATTTAGATTTTAATATTTACCTTATTTATGTTTAGCAACAAAAAATGGCAAACATCGCAAAAATTGAATTCCCGGCTCTTAATATCACCGGAGAAAATTATATGCCGTGGACGGCACATGTTAAGCGACATCTCAAGTCAATGGGTGTTTTGGAAACGATAACGGAGTGGAACGAATGTAGCGATCAAGACAGGGCAAAAGCCGATGTCTTCCTGCATAAACACATTGATGAAATGTTACAATTTGAATATTCAAATTTTGAGGATCCATACGTTTTGTGGGAAGATTTAAAAAGCAGATTTGATAATCAAAGGGAAGTTTTACTTCCCACTGCTAGAGATGAATGGAACAATCTCAGGTTCCAAGATTTTAAAAGGGTGAATGAATACACCTCTGCTTTGTACAGGATATGCTCAACGCTCCGATTCTGTGGGCAAACTGTTACGGAGGAAGATATGTTGGAGAAAACTTTCCCCACATTTCATGCATCAAATATAAACTTGCAACAACAATATCGGTTGCAAAAGTTTCAAAGATATTCTGATCTAAATTCATTTCTCCTCGTAGCAGAGAAAAACAATGAACTACTAATGAAAAATCATCAAGCTCGTCCCACTGGATCATTAGCCATTCCAGAAGCAAATGCTGTTATTAATGATGATACTAAAGACTCTGGAAGAAAATGGGGACGAGGCCATGGCCGTGGCCATTTTGGTAAAGGTAATGGTCAAAATTATTCCTTCAAAAGAAATAATAATTTCCGAAGCAATTCCCATGGTCGTGGACGTGGTCGTGGTCGTGGTCGTGGTCGAAATCAAAGAACCCCCAATTACCACACTCCACAAAATACCAATTCCAACCAGTATAACAAAAGGAATGAAGCTGGTAGGTCCGAAAACAATGGCACTTCTTGTTTCAGATGTGGAAGTGCAAACCATTGGTCAAAGGCTTGTCGTACACCTTCACATTTATGTGAACTTTACCAAGCCTCTCTCAAAAGAAAAGAAAAGGAGATGAACCATGTGGATAATTTTAATGATATCAACGTCGAAATGAATGTCGCCGACTTTAACAATAACATGGAACTCTGAAACGAATTTTGCTAAACCATAATAATTATATGCAACAATTATGTAATTTCCTTTATTATATATATCTTTATTATGTTTCAATAGTTTTTCTTTTCATGTAACGTCTTCAACTAATAAATAAACTTCTTATTATAAAATAATTCACAATGTCTTCGTTATACACTTATTATTATTTCTCTTTATATTTTCAAGATTAAAATGAATACCACTGGAGCACAAGAGCAGACAAATGATGCAGATATATGTATAGCGGATAGTGGAGCCACACACACTATACTTAAATCTAAGAAATATTTTTATGAGTTGAAACCAACAAAAGGAACCGTTGATACAATATCAGGTCCTACAAACTTGATAGAAGGAGTGGGAAAAGCTAATTTAATATTACCAAATGGTACAAAGCTCTTAATAGAGAATGCTTTATTTTCCCCAAAATCAACAAGAAACTTGTTGAGTTTCAAAAACATATACCATAACGGATATGATACTCAGTCAAGGACTGTTGATAATAAGAAATATTTACACATCATGAGCAAAGACCATATATTGGAAAAACTGCCAATGCTCCACTCTGGTTTGCATTATACACACATTAATGTGCCTCAAGCACATATGGCAGTAAAGGAAAGTTCTTGTGATCCTGAGACATTTAACTTATGGCATGACAGACTAGGCCATCCAGGATCTACAATGATGAAAAGAATTATTGAAAACACACATGGTCATCCATTGAAATATCAAAAGATCCCCCAATCAGATAAAATGCCTCTATGTACCTCTTGTTCACTTGGAAAACTAATTACAAGGCCTTCATCCTTAAAAGTTGACAAGGAATTACCAATGTTTCTTGAAAGAATTCAAGGTGATATATGTGGACCAATTCATCCACCATGTGGACCGTTTAGATATTTCATGGTCTTGATAAACGCATCCAGCAGATGGTCTCATGTCTCTTTATTATCAACTCGCAATATTGCCTTTGCAAAATTTCTTGCTCAAATTATCAAACTACGAGCACATTTCCCTGATTACACTGTTAAAAGGGTGAGACTTGATAATGCTGGTGAATTTACATCACATGCTTTTAATGATTATTGCATGTCTGTGGGAATTGTTGTCGAACACCCTGTTGCTCATGTACACACACAAAATGGCTTAGCTGAATCATTGATCAAACGTTTACAGCTAATCGCTAGACCATTAATAATGAGAACAAAACTTCATGTGTCAGTTTGGGGTCATGCAATTTTACATGCTGGATCACTGATTCGTGTGAGACCAAGTGCAAATCATAAATACTCCCCATTACAACTTATTTCTGGCAATGAGCCAGACATTTCCCACCTTAAAATTTTTGGGTGTGCAGTTTATGTTCCAATTGCACCACCACAACGTACGAAAATGGGACCTCAAAGAAGGTTGGGAATGATATGAAACAACCTCCATCATACGATATCTTGAACCTTTAACAGGTGACGTATTTAAAGCCCGTTTTGATGACTGTCGTTTTAACGAGGCAATGTTCCCAGCATTAGAGGGAGAAAATAAAAAACGAGAAAATGATGTCTCATGGTGTGTTCCTTCATTGTCTCATCTTGATCCAAGAACAAAACAATGTGAGACAGAGGTTCAAAAGATAATACACTTGCAAAACATTGCAAATCAATTGCCTGATGCTTTTACTGATACAAATAGAGTTACTAAATCTCATATACCAGCTGCTAATGCTCCAGCTCGAGTTGAGATCCCAAGTAAGGCAATAGATAATAAGATAGCTCATGAATCTCAAAAACATTTAAAACGTGGAAGACCAATCGGTTCAAAGGATAAGAATCCACGAAAAAGAAAAGCACTTGTAAAAGAAATTGACCACAAAGAGAATGATCTTGATAAAACAGTAAATACCGAAACCTCTCATGAGAAAGATGTTGATGATACTAACAAAGAGATATCAATCAACTATGGTCATACACATATTATATGGAACCGATATGAAATGGAAAATATTGATGAGATATTTTCTTATTCTATAGCAAGTGACATCATGGGTGAAGATGATGATCCTGAACCAAAATCTGTCAATGATTGTCAAAATAGACATGACTGGGATAAATGGAAAGGCGCTATGCAAGCTGAATTAGATTCACTTAACAAACGAAAGGTTTTTGGGTCTATTGTTGTTACACCTAAGGCTGTAAAGCCTGTAGGGTATAAATGGGTTTTCGTACGAAAACGAAATGAGAAAAATGAGGTTACAAGATATAAAGCGAGACTTGTAGCTCAAGGTTTTTCACAAAGGCCAGGGATTGACTATGAAGAAACATATTCTCCCATTATGGATGCAATAACCTTTAGATACTTAATCAGCTTAGCAGTTTCTAAAAGGTTAGAAATGCGTCTTATGGATGTTGTTACAGCTTACTTGTATGGATCACTTGATAGTGACATCTATATGAAAGTTCCTGAAGGATTTAAACTTCCTGAAGCGTTAAGTTCAAAACCTAAAGAAATGTATTCGATCAAATTACAAAGATCTTTATATGGGTTGAAACAATCTGGAAGGATGTGGTACAATCGTTTGAGCGACTATTTGACAAGTAAAGGTTATACAAATAATCTTATCTGTCCATGTGTCTTTATTAAGAAGACAACATCAGGATATGTGATCATAGCTGTATATGTTGATGACCTAAATATAATTGGGACGCAAAAGGAAATTCATGAAGCAATTATTCTTTTAAAGAAAGAATTTGAAATGAAAGACCTTGGAAAAACCAAATATTGTCTTGGTTTACAAATTGAACATATGAGCAATGGCATACTTGTGCATCAAACGAATTATACTGAAAAGTTGTTGAAACGTTTCAATATGGACAAGGCAAATCCTTTAAGCACTCCAATGGTCGTTAGGTCACTTAATGTCGAAAATGATCCATTTCGTCCTTGTGAGGACAATGAAGAAGTTCTCGGTCCAGAAGTACCATACCTCAGTACAATTGGAGCACTTATGTATCTTACGAATTGTACGAGACCTGACATTTCTTTTGCAGTGAACTTGTTGGCAAGATTTAGTTCAGCTCCTACTAAAAGGCACTGGAATGGGATTAAACATATTTTTCGATATCTTCGAGGCACTGTTGATTTAGGCTTATGTTATCCTAACAATTCAAAAGAAGGGTTAGTTGGTTATGCAGATGCAGGTTATTTATCTGATCCTCATAAAGCAAAATCTCAAACTGGATATGTATTTATGAACGGAGGAACCGCGATTTCATGGCGTTCTCAGAAACAAACACTTGTCGCAACATCCTCAAATCATGCTGAAGTCATTGCACTACATGAAGCTTCAAGAGAATGTGTATGGCTAAGATCTATGTCACAACACATAGTGACTTCTTGTGGGCTAGAGAAAGATCGAAGTCCAACTCCTATCCATGAAGATAATGCCGCCTGTGTCTCTCAAATGAAAGAAGGGTATATCAAAAGTGATAGAACAAAACATATACCACCAAGATTCTTTGCATATACTCGGGACCTTATTAAAGACAATCAGGTCGAGATGAGATATGTCCAATCCAGTAACAATTCAGCCGATCTATTCACAAAAGCACTACCTACAGCAACTTTCAGGAAACATGTTCATGACATTGGCATGCGTCATGTACGGAGAATGTGATTCCTTACAAATTGCAAACTTGAGGGGGAGCTATAGACTGCACTCTTTTTCCCTTAGCTGAGTTTTTTCCCACTGGGTTTTTCTTTAGCAAGGTTTTTAATGAGGCAGTACATAAAGACTCCGAAGTTTGCAAAGTGTCATCCAAGGGGGAGTGTTATAATATTACAAAATGATTTACCATGAAGATCAAGTTCTACCTCTACATTTACCAAGCAAGTGGATGAACTCTTTGTCAAACTTGTGGATAGCCTTATCTACTAAATAGTTAATCTTGTCTACCAAATAGTTAACATTGTCTACCAAGTAGTTAATCTTTTTGTAGTATAAATACTAGCTCAAGATAGAAGAAAAAATGCACCTCATGTATACACTTTTATAAGTTATACATCTCTCTTATACTTTCTCTTATAACATTTCTAAAATTCTTAAAGTTTTAGCACTAATCTTGTGTTAATTCTTGTTATATTATAACACAGATATATATATATATATATATATATATAGGGTAAGGTTCATGTGAGAACCACCTTTATTGCGAGAACCAATGTGAACACAACCGAAAATAGCTAAAAAAACTACCCCCCCCACAAAGCTAAAATGCTAAAAACTAAACCCCCAAAAAACCTAAAAAATTCTAAAAAAAATCTAAAGAGGCAATGTACACTAATGACATTCCTAAAAGTAGGCAATGCACATGATATTTTTAATAATAATATATTACTTACAATATAAAGAAAAGATTCAAGAACTAAAAACATAACCCCGATAAAGAGGATAAAGAGGATGACGCTGCTACCTCTTGTCCCATTTGCTATTTGTTGAGCAGCGTTTACGATTCTTAAGGCATGCTTCAAACAGAGTAATACTCTACATCAGACACAAAACAACTTAATTTAGGCCCAACTAATATGATTTGACCTCAAAAACCAAGATTCATTAAGGGAAAAAAAGAGGCGGCATTCTGGGGTTTAGGGTATTATGTCAAAACGGATCATTACTTAAACATGGTTCCACATATCTCCGGCGAGACACTTTTGTCCCTTTTCAATTTTATTAAAATGATAAGAGGTTATAACCATTTAAAAATACTTTAGGTGACTCTCAAACCATGTTCATTTTAGCTCAAGTTCTTAGAAGTTTAACGCGCTTTACCTTTGGAGAACTCAAAATGACTCAGGCTGCATTGTCTATTTTTTAAATTTTCATAAAACCATTTGGAGGTTTTAAGCATTTAAAAACACTTTGGGGTATATTTCAGCCCATTTCCAGTTTAGCTCAACTTTTAAAACTTTACCCGTTTGACCCTTCGGAAAACTCAAAACAACCTAATTTTATGGAACTGACACATCTAACAAAAGACAATCAAATGAGTGACGATGATCATGTACCTCTCACCATCCTTGATCCTCAACCTAGAACAGATGTGAACAGGCATAAAAGTTCAGCACTGCTCAGGCTTCTTCAAGAGTTTTGCATGATACTACCATAATATGGCCTTGTGGGTCAAAGTATCCCCTTTCCCGACACCAAACGTGTACATCCGTTGCAGAGTCACTATGATAAGTTATAGTGTGGTTAGTGTTGCCTTCGAATCCTATCATTCAAAACCAGAAATAAGATGAAATCAAGCATCCCATATTAAAAGTTTGGAGTGGGATATGAAGTATAATTTACCGAATTTATTCTTCATACAATATACATGCTTGGGTGAAAAACTTGTATGCTACAGGTTCAAGATCACATTCATTGGCACCGACTTTTGACATTTTTGGTACTGGTTTTTACCCTTAAATACCGGTATCGATTCGGATCTTTAGTTAAAAGATAAGTATATAATTAATTAAGTATAGAGAGAGGTGGGAAAACCCAAAAGTAAATGCCTACAATGAATGGCACGTGTCACCCCATGGTTTTTTCTTTATTATTATCTTATTCAGATAAACCAACAAATTTAAATAGAGATGAATGTCCTATATATTAGTTATCTTTAGTTAAAAGATAAGTATATAATTAACCAAGTATAGAGAGAGGCGGGAAAACCCAAAAGTAAATGCCTCCAATGAATGACACGTCTCACCCCATGTACAAGTTTTGCATACTAAAAAACATAGATTACTAACATAACTCAAAATCCGGAAGACATACCTTCGTAGTAAATGTTACCCAGAATTTTGTAGACCAGGTAGACCCAAACACGGAACCAAAATCATTAAGCTGGACAGAAATAAAGAAGAACACACAAAAAAACACTAATTTATGGATTTGATCAAGCTGAATAGTTAAAGAAAAAGAAACTTACACTTACACCTTACTCTGCCTTCGTTTTCCAGCATGTTGTTCCCAAAGAAAGTTCATCACCCCTTGATGAAACAATGGTTAACCGGGCAGGGTTAACACACTGGTCTCGTCAAGAAGGGTTAATCCCTTCCTCCCGAGGATCGCTGGCTGGATCGTCCGCTGGTTGATCTCCTGCACAAGGAAACAAACCGTGACTCGTAACAAGGAGGATGGGGGTGGGGGTGCTCCTTGTTACCACTCTCCGGCGTGAGAATCAGTAGTCTGCTTGGGAAGCAAAGTATGATAGTAGTAGTAGTGAGAGAGTTGTGAAGAGATACCTCAAACCTGGTTTGGGGTTGGTATTTATAGCCGAGGAGTGAAGGAGGAGGTAAGCGGATAGACTGACGACATGCTGCACCTTTGCAGGTGTGTCAGGCTTGTCGGTTGTGGAGGTGAAGCCACGTCAGCCTGTCGCTTACGTAGACCTGACAGGCGGCTGTCATTTGTGCTACTTGCTCTGTGGTGTCAGTCCCATTTGCTAAGTGCACAGGATGCGGTGCGGGCCGCATCGCTGCTTGTGGTAACTCTAGATGTTCCCGCGTCTCATGCTTTGATCAAGAAATACGCGAGATGCAGTGCCAAGCCGCATCGTCGTCTGTGGTGACTGTTTGCTGTTGCCTGCATCCCTTGTCGTGACGAAAATGCCCATATGATGCGGTGCCAGCCGCATCGCTATGTACATCTGCTTTCATACACAAGGTAAGGCTTCTTCTTATCCTTTGACCGATTGGATTCGAAGGATGCGTCCGCATGGACGCAGTTCATTGCTGGTGGGGGTTATTTGATAAGGGTAATGGTCACTCGCGGTTTGGCTAGCGCGAGGTTTAGGACCATACCCCTTCACCCCTAATCACATCCTCGTATCTATTACAAAATGGAAGAACATGAGATGAAAATTTTAAAACTTTTGATAACATCACCAAAACAACAAACTCAAATCACAAAAAACAAAAGGCCACCAACAAACCCATAACACAGTTGTGATGGTATATCCACCTGCACCATCACAAAACTCAATGCATCACTTATACCAAAATAAATCATATTACTCATAACAAATGACAATTGATTAGGTTAATTGTGTATAACAAATGATCATCTTGAAAGACGTAAATATAAAAAAATTGAATTTGTATAAAGAATCTTATTGCACGATACCACAAGATGCACTTTGTTCCTAATACTAATGATAATAAAATACTAATATTGTGCATAACATAAAATGACTTGACGTATCTTTTTTGTAGCAAACGAACGGCCCCTATCTAAGAAGTAGATAACTACAGGGGCTGGCTTATGTTGTGTAACTGATAGAGTTGGTGATGTAGTTGTCATAGGATGCATGCACATATTCCCTCTTAAGTTGTTAGTTATGAATTGTAGGGGTGTACATAAACCAATTCAAACAACAAAAACATAACATAAGAAAACAATCCGGGTCAGACAGGACCTAAACCAGCTAAATTCGACCCTTGTAGGACAACACCACCACGAGTTGAACCTCATCAGCATCGCCCGATTCTCCAATTCCAGAAACCAAAATGGAAATTAGTGGTCTGTTTCTCCCAAATCCTCTCTTTCTCTCTCTGGCTCTCATTCTCTGCGATGTGTAGGTGAAAAAGATAAGAAGGCGAGGTGGGGAATGAACACATATAAAATGAAAGACAAAATCGAAGAAAGGCCAAACCAAAATCCATATCATTGAAGGTTGAATGGAGCAGAGGATTGAAGAAAGAAGGCATGAATGAGAAGATTGTGAATTCTAGGGTTTGAAGAAAGAAGGTAAGACGTTATATATGGATCCGTTTTCATGACCCGAATTCACATTCCAACCCAAAAATATAAACGGATCCCGCATCAAGATTGCTAATATGTTTTCCCGCCAAAACCAAAATTTAGAGCCCAGATATTGCGACACGTGTCCCAAATTTTATTTGTTTATTATATATAGTAGAAGTAGAAGTAGATTATTGCGCGACACTATTAAAAAAAACTTTGGCAATTCAGTTGGTTGTATAAACAGTCAAATATAGTGAGTGTCTCAGGTTCGAAGCTCTTTATGTGAAAGAAAATTTTTTATTACTTGCCGCTAAATAAAAGTTTGAGTAAATTGTTTCATTTAATATTTTCTCTTTGTCTATTATTCTTAATAATATTTTCCGTGATTTATTTCTTCTTCTTTTTTCACCTTTATGTTGTTTTCTCTGCTTCTAAATTTGTAGCTTTTATAACCAACCGGTACTGTATCGGTATTTATGGGTAAAACACCGGTAAGTAACGAACCGAACGGATACCATGCTCATCCCGTTACAAAACGAAACGAATCGATAACAATCGAATACCCCACCGCGTAGCGCGGGAATTTCACTAGTTAATCTTATTTCTGAATGTGTAGGATTTGTTCACTAAAAGACTAATCCTTTGGTTGCTAGGAAAGGGGTGAGACAAAAGATCTACTGGGCTGTTGCTTTTGTTGCTGGGCTGTTTGTTGGGCTTTCTGACTGGATCGTTTAAAAAAAGTAAAGAAGCAAACGGATTACAGATGTATTGCACATTTGCACATATATCTAAAGCACAAATCCTATATTTTTAATTTATATTTTGTAATTTATTTTCTTATTAGTAATTCCCTGTCTTGTTTAAATTTGTTTAATTTTTATCTCTTTTGTTGATTCCCAATTTTTTAGTACTCGTTCCTCAATTTATAAACTGTAAAAATATTATTATTTGTTAGCTTAGAAATTGTGGAACTAAGTTATTTATTATTTAAGTTAAAATATATATGATCAATTTTGGTTATAGTTGAAATCAGTTAACTAATGTTCATGTGAGTTCATTGTTATCACGCCCAATTTACTTACTTAGCTTAATTAATTATTTGGTACATTTTTCTTAACGATTTCATGTTACGTTTTGTTTTGTTTTTACCGTAGATGTTTTTGACACAACCATTCTGTTTTTGGCTCCTCATAACAAAATTTTCTGAATTCATAAATCACAAACAACTGGAGTTATATGAAAATAACATCTTTCAGTTATGTTTAAACTAGGTTAGAACCCCGTGTATTATACGGGTTGAATAAATGTAATTTTATATATTAAATAATAAAAGTTATATCTTTATGAACCCCGTATATTGTACGGGTTAAATAAATAAAATTTTATATATCAAATAATAAAAAAAGTTATATCTTTAAAATCCATGTGTATTACACAAATTAAATAAATGTAATTATGTATACTAAATATTAAAAACGTCGTATCTTTAAAAAACCCGTGTATAATCAGGTTGAATAGATCTACCAAATAATAAAAAAATAACATCCTTAAAAACCTTGTATATTACACGTGTTGAATAGATCTAAAAAAGAGTTATATCTTTAAATCCATGTGTATTACACATATTAAATAAATGTAATTTTGTATATTAAATAGTAAAAATGTCGTATCATTAAAAACCCGTGTATAGTCGGGTTAAAAAGTCTACCAAATAATAAAAAAATATATATCCTTAAAAAACCCCGTGTACGTGTTGAATAAATCTAATTTTACATAGTAAATGATAAAAAGTTATATCTTTAAAAACTTCGTGTATTACACGGGTTATATAAATGTAACTTTGAATAGTAAACAATAAAAAAATTTATTGTTAAAAACCCCACGTTTTACACAAGTCGAATAAATATAATTTTTTATACCAAATAAATTAGGATAACATTTGATATTAATTTATGATTTATATATTTAATATAAGATAAGTAGGAAAGAAAGTTATTTGATTTTTAAAATTTTCGGATATTTCGGATATCCGAAATATCCGAAAATTTAATTTTCATTTTTTCGGATATCCGAATATCCGAAGTATCCGAAAAATCCGAAAAATATCCGAAAACTTATATTCGGATATCCGAAACTATCCAAAATATCTGTTTCCGAATATGAAAAAAATAATAAAAAAATAAAAATTAAATAAAAAGTTGGATTTTCGGATATCCGATTCACTATCCGAATCCGTATCCGAAATTTCGGATATCACTATCCGAATCCGTATCCGAAATTTCGGATATCCGAAATTTCGGATACGGATAGTGAAATCTGGTATCTGAAAATTTCGGATATCCGAAATTCGGATATCCGAATTTTCGGATATCCGGTTTTGAACACCCCTACTTAGGACTGAAGGAGGTTCCCAAGTTGGTTAGGATCCTCTCAAATCAGAGAGCAAGAGCAGAAATGCAATGAAGTGTTAGTTGAATGCAAAAACAAGTGGGTATATATAGGATTTCAAGAACCGTTAGGATCGTTTCTTGATAAACGAGCTTTGATCTTGGCCCTACAAGTAATACCCACTGAATTTCAATATTATGGGTGCTTAAAACAAGCCTATAGTAATGAAGAAACCAAGAGCTAAACCAGAAACCAGCTGCTGCAATTGAAAAACTGGTTTTCAGCAGCTCTGGGGGCCCTCGCGCCCCGCGTAGGCTGTGTCCCCAGTCTTACGCGGCCCGCCTACTAGTTCAGATCAGCAGTAAAGTTTCAGCAAATGTAGTTTCAGTCCCTGTACTTGATAAATGTCATTTCTGACTCATTTAAGGCCCGCTAACCTCATTTCAAGGCTCTACTATGATGCCTACGCATAGGGAATATAAAACATGCTTGAAAACATGTCGGATGTTGTCACACCCCAGCCGCGTGTAACGTGCAACCGCAGCGGAAACGCTGGGGAGTGTTGTGGACAGAATTAATTGCTTCATAACCATGGAAATCAAAGTTACATTTTATTTATTAAACAAGAGTAGTACATTGTCTTAAACAGGAAAACAAAGAGTTTATAACATAATTAACTAAGTCTATCTTTAGTTTTAGTCTCTAAGGCACATGTCCGCACTAGTGTCATGATCATCATCCTATGGAATAGCTCCTGAAAACACATGTGAAAGTAGGTACGTCAGCATAAAAATGCCTGTGAGATACATAGGTTTTGTGAAAATGGGATTCATGACTTGAGTTTAAGGAAATGTTTAATAACAGTTAGTCATGAACCTTGTAATTTGTCTTACTTTGTAAACCATTGAAAATGATAATATCAGATGATATGTATAGATAAGTGTAAGGTTAAACGAGTAACCAAGTAAAATGAGTTGAATAAGATAAGTTGTTTGTAAAAAAAAATAATGTCTTGTGAAGAGTATGTTATTTGTGTAAAATGTAATGTGTCTAAACTGAAATGACTTAGATAACGCTACGATATGTAATATTATACAAGCATTTATATATAGGAAGTACCAGCGGCGTATCCACCATGTTTGTATCATATTACATACGCCACGTTACTCCAACCATTTACCCAAACCAACAACCATGTAAATTGTTCATGTATAAATCAATTGTCAAGTGTTATTGTGTAAACCATATCGAAATGTCTATGTTCAATGTATACCACCAAGTATGTATATCAGTGTCAAAATTTTATGTTTAATGTAGATCATGTAAGGTGTACCCAAAATATATCTTGTATAGTAAGTGAGATGTATCAACTAAACCATATGTAAAATGCACAAAACAAGGTGTTGAAGTAAAACATGGTTTAAATCAACGTTATGTTTTGTGGAACAATGCATGCTCTACTGATATTAACATTTATGTGGTATTGTGAAATATGCATACATCCAAGCCTTGAGACTGTGGCGATAAACCCTTAAACAAATTAAAGGTTTATCTAAGTTATGTATATCGAATTCGGTCATTCCTTCCAATCCAAACAAACCCAGGATTTCAGGAACGGGAGTTGTCAATTCCTATGGTACCACTACCTACTAACGAACGGCGTAGCTAATGTTAATGAATGTATTGTTCCATGTTAAACAAACCAAATGCTGTACCAAAATGAAGGCATGTGATGTAAACAATTGTACTAAGTATGCACACAATGGGCATAAATAGCATGAAATGCAATGTGAAACTATGTACTAAGTACGCACACAATGGGCATACATAGCATGAAAATGTAATGTCAAGCAATGTACTAAGTACGCACACAATGGGCATACATAGCATGAAATGTATTGTAAAGCAATGTACTAAGTACGCACACAATGAGCATACATAGCATGAAATGTATTATAAAGCAATGTACTAAGTACGCACACAATGGGCATACATAGCATGAAATGTAATGAAATGCAATGTACTAAGTACGCACACAATGGGCATACATAGCATGAAATGTAATGAAATCATGTACTATTATGTACTAACGAACATAGCAAGTATATGATGTGAAAACAGGAAAGCATGAAAGTAACAAGTAGGCACATGTGTTTCACCCCAAAACAGTTTGGAAAACAGTAAAAGATGGGGTTCTATGTACTCACCTGAGATTTCTTTGAATTCCTTGTGTAATAATCACACAATGCTAGAGATCACGGAATATCAAACGGCACCTAATAGGTAGCTATATTAATATACCGGACCAAAATCGGAAGGATCGGATAGTATGCGGGTTCATAAACCAAACGAGTATGGAGACTCGTGTAATATGGTTTTAACAAAGCCTACATACTAAAATGAAACCTATCCTAAGTGCTTGCGACCCATTACGACCCGTTTAGGTAGCTTATGCTACCTTTACGCGTCGTTCGCGTAGAACGCGTTTGGAACGCCTAACATCGTGACCACAAGGCATAACCTCGGAAGGTTATAGCTATGGTCACCTAATGTGTTTGGTCGGATCCTAATGATCGACCAAATGGGTCGGGTTCGAAAGTATAAGCGATGGTTTAGATCGCTTACCTTACGACCCTATATAAGCACTATACTAAAAGTGACGAGCTAAGCATGTTAGAACATGCTTAACTAAGTTTAGAAAACAGGTTTGGCATCAAAACAAACGGCTTTGATGCTCACGAGTAGTTTTGTTACAAAATACGCAAGAATGCACATTTTGGCCGAAAGTACGACTCGTCACTGAGCCTAGATAACGTGGTAATCAGTAGGTATAGTCACTACGGACTATAACCATTGTGATCACGCTCACGTTATGAAGTTCTAATGAACTTCGTGTTGACCATAGGCTGGTCAATGCAGAAAGTCAACAAAACGTTGACTTTCGGACTCGAAAAGCGAATAAAAGAACGAAAGAACACTTACGGAGGGTCCCCGAATGCTAATCTAGATCAAAATAGCTCAGGTATGAAACAAAGGTTCCAACTTAGAGCTTAGATCAGATTTTTGTGGGTTTTTACAAGAATGGGGGTGGGGTATTTATAGTATTTCCCAAACCGTTAGGATCTTTCTTGAAAAACGTGATCGAATCTCGTGCGTACACTTGTCGAAAAGTTGTGGTTACTGAAAATGACCCTTAGTGAGCTGAAAGGGCAAGTGAAATCATGTGGTTGTGGTTTAATCAGCTGTGATTTGCTGACTAATTGATCTTATCTGATCTGCATGTCCCACGCAGCCCGCGTCAGGATTCACACAAGGCTCAGGCGGGCCGCCTGGCCCTGTCTGATCCGCCCAAACTTTCAGCAATTACAGTTTTAGTCCCTGTTATGTATTTAAGCCATTTCCGACACTTCTAAGGCCCGTAAAGCCAACTTTAGGGCCCTAAAATGATGTCTAAACATTGTGGACATGAAACATGCTCAAAAATGTTTCGGATGTTGGTTCATTTGGCCGTACGATCGCGATGTTCAGTTAATTACGACGGAATGCGCATAAGCGCGAAAAATGATCCAAATGACGCGACGAATGGATTTTTCTCATGCCAAACACTAAGGCATAATATTATAATGCTTACATAAATTTTTGGATGTCCGGATGTATTCAGAACGTAAGTTATGCGCGAAAGTGCAAACTTGTGCACTTTTTGACACTTTTAGCCCCTGAATGATCCAAAAGTTTGTTTTAGCATACCAAACCCCTCAAAGCCTATTTCTAAGCTATGTAATGGATATTTATGGTGTGTTTAACTTATGGACATGTTTCGAAATGTTCGTTACAGTTCAAATTGGCATACTTTCGCAGTTTGTCAAGTTTAGTCCCTGTAAGCGAATTAACTTGTTTTTGACATACCAAAGCCTTCAAAACTTATTTCTAAGTTATGTAAAGGTTATTTAAGGTATGTTGAGTATATGTTGATGTTCATGAGTATTTGTCGCATTAAACTGAGTACGTTTACGCACCAGTTTGTGTATAATTCTCCAGAAAGCGATGTAGAGTTTGAAATTGAACAAAAGTCAAAACATGAAAAATGTAAAACACAACCAAACAAACATTGGGATAAAATAACATTGTTTTATTGATAACTGAACTGTTCACAATGATTATAAGCACAAATGTTACAGTCTCCCCTTCTTGTGGAAATTTCGCCCCGAAATTTATTTAGAGGAAACTTGTGGAAAAAGATGCGGATACTTTGCCTTCATTTGATCTTCGCGTTCCCAAGTAAACTCGGGTCCACGTTTAGATTCCCAGCGAACCTTGACCAAAGGAATGCGCTTGCGTTTAAGCCACTTGACTTCACGTTCCATGATTTCCACTGGTTTCTCAACAAATTTCAGTGTTTTATCAACACGAATTTCATCAAGCGGTATGTGGAGGTTCTCATCAGCTAAACACCTCTTGAGATTGGACACGTGAAAGGTTGGATGAACATTTCCAAGTTCAGGAGGTAACTCAAGTCTGTAGGCTACCTTACCGATTCTTTCGACGATCTTGAATGGTCCAACGTATCTAGGTGCAAGTTTTCCTTTCTTCCAAATCTGATCACACCTTTCCAAGGTGAGACCTTAAGTAATACACGATCACCGACTTGAAAATCCAAGGGCTTGCGTTTTAGGTCCGCGTAACTCTTTTGACGGCTTCTAGCTGTCTGAAGGTTATCACGAACTTTCTTAACCTTATCTGTTGTCTCTAAAATGAGGGCAGGTCCAGTGAGTTGAGCCTCGCCAATCTCATTCCAGCAGACTGGTGAACGACATTTTCGACCATAGAGAGCCTCGAAAGGAGCCATGTTGATGCTGGAGTGATAACTGTTGTTGTAGGAGAATTCAATCAACGGAAGATGTGAATCCCAACTACCACCAAAATCGATCACACAAACTCTAAGCATATCCTCCAGTGTCTGGATTGTTCTTTCAGATTGACCATCCGTTTGCGGATGATAAGCTGTGCTCAGATTAAGTTGGGACCCCATAGCAGATTGCATGGTTCTCCAAAAATGAGAAGTGAAATGAGCATCTCTGTCAGAAATGATGTTCAAAGGAACACCATGTCGAGCTACAATTTCATCTACGTAGATTTGAGCAAGTTTGTCAGCCGAAAAATCCTCACGGATTGGCAAGAAATGCGCTGACTTGGTAAGACGATCAACGACTACCCAAATGGCATCGTGACCTTTCTTTGTGCGCGGGAGTTTAGTAATGAGATCCATAGTAATGTTTTCCCATTTCCAAACTGGGATCTCTGGTTGTTCCAATGAACCGGAAGGACGCTGATGCTCAGCCTTAACCTTAAGACAAGTAAGGCATTTCGATACATATAAGGCAATGTCTTTCTTCATACCAGGCCACCAATACTGAATACGAAGATCCTTATACATCTTATCTGAGCCAGGATGAATAGAATAACGAGACTTATGGGTTTCATCCATAAGCAAGGTACGAAGATTATCTTGGCTTGGGACCCACAAACGGTCCATGAAGTAATACGATCCATTGTCTTTCAGTTCAAGAGCAGGTGTTATGTGATAAGGAAATTCCTTATCCATCAAACCTTGTGAAACACAAGCTTGTTGAGCCTGTGAAACACGTGCTTGGATATCGGATTGAGCTTGAATAACGGATTGGACACGAACACAATGAAGCTTAGTACGTTCCTTGCGACTCAAAGCATCGGCTACGACATTCGCCTTACCAGGATGGTAGCGAATCTCGCAGTCGTAGTCGTTTAGAAGTTCAACCCAACGTCGCTGTCTCATGTTGAGTTCCTTCTGATTGAAGATATGTTGAAGACTTTTGTGGTCTGTGAAAACCACACATTTCGTACCATACAAATAGTATCTCCAGATTTTGAGAGCGAAGACAACTGCACCCAACTCAAGATCATGAGTGGTGTAGTTCTTCTCATGTATCTTCAACTGTCTTGATGCGTATGCTATGACTTTGTTTCTTTGCATCAGGACGCAGCCAAGACCTAATTTAGATGCGTCGCAATAAACGACGAAATCATCATTGCCCTCAGGCAATGTTAGGACAGGCGCGTCGCAAAGCTTTTGTTTCAAAGTCAGAAACGCTTCCTCTTGTTTGAATCCCCAATCAAAGGGTTTGTTCTTCTGAGTTAGAGCAGTTAGAGGAACTGCAATCTTTGAGAAGTTTTCTATGAAGCGGCGATAATATCCCGCTAGACCAAGAAAAGAACGAACTTCAGTAGGAGTAGTAGGTGCATCCCAATCCTTAATCGCACTGATCTTGGAGGGATCTACATGAATACCTTGTTCGTTGACAATATGTCCTAAGAATTGAACCTCTTTAAGCCAGAATTCACACTTGGAGAATTTGGCGAAAAGTTGTTCTTTCTTTAGGAGTTCCAAAGTAAGACGAAGATGTTGCTCATGATCAGCTCGCGTCTTAGAATATATCAAAATGTCATCAATGAAAACGATGATGAACTTATCCAAATAAGGCTTGCAGACCCTATTCATCAAGTCCATGAAAACAGCAGGAGCATTAGTCAAACCGAATGGCATGACTGTGAACTCATAATGTCCATAACGAGTACGGAACGTTGTCTTGGGAATGTCTTCTTCATGTACACGAAGCTGATGATATCCAGATCGTAGATCAATCTTTGAAAAATAAGAAGCGCCTTGCAATTGATCAAAGAGATCATCAATGCGGGGTAGGGGATATCGATTCTTGATGGTGAGTTTGTTAAGCTCACGATAATCGATACACATCCTAAAAGATCCATCCTTTTTCTTGACAAAAAGAACGGGAGCACCCTAAGGTGAGAAGCTAGGACGGATGAAACCTTTGTCAGAAAGTTCCTGAAGCTGTTTAGATAATTCTTGCATCTCAGACGGTGCAAGACGGTATGGAGCTCGGGCAATGGGATTTGCACCAGGTACGAGATCAATACGGAACTCGACTTGGCGTGCTGGAGGTAGACCAGGTAACTCTTCAGGATAATCCCGAACGACAGGAATATCTGAAATAGACTTACCCTTGCCTTTATCTGCTGTAATATGTGCTAAGAAAGCCACATAGTTCTTCCTTAGATACTTCCGTGCTTTAAAACAAGACATGAGTTTGAGACCACCAGCAGGCTTCTCACCACGAACCTGTAGGATCTCGCCTGTCGACAGCGGTACACGAACAATCTTCTCAGAACAAACTATCTCTGCGTGATGCTTAGATAACTAATCCATACCCACAATAACGTCGAAGCTTCCAAGTTGCATTGGCGTGAGGTCAATAGGAAAAATATGGTCGTTAAGGTTCAACGGGCAGTTGCGTAAAACAGAATTAAGAACAATGGGTTCACCACTGGCAACCTCTACTGTCAAAGGTTTACCTAGTTTCGTTCTAGACACGCGAAGCATTGGCTCAAAAGACAATGACACAAAACTCTTGTCGGCACCCGAATCAAAAAGAACAGATGCAGGCTGATTATTAATAAAGAACGTACCGTTCACCACTTCATTGTCTGCTTGTGCCTCTTGAGCATTCATGTTGAAGACTCGCCCTCGAGCCTGAGCCTGATTCTGATTCTGGTTCTGGTTTGCTAGCCTTGGGCACCGGTTTCTGTAGTGGGTCAGATCCCCACAGTTATAACAAGCACCTGGTAGGTAGTTTGGTCGTGCAGCCTGACCGTGTTGCTGAGCAGGAGGCTGAGCAACTTGTTGAGCAGGGTTCTGAACTGTGCGATTTTGAGCAAACCGACAAACATCGGCAAGATGACCTGACTTCCCACAGTTAGTACAGAAACGGCACTGATGTTGCGGCTGATGGTGACTGTTGCATCGATTGCACAAAGGTGCACTTCCAGAATAGGGCTTCTTTGCTGGAGGCTGTGCGGGTTGGTTGGGAGCTGCCTGGTTGGCTTGGGCAGTGACAACATAGTTTTGGGAAGCCTTACGCTTCTTTCCCCTTTTCGATGAACCAGAATCCTTTCCATTCTTGTTTTGACCTTTCTTGCTATCTTCCTTGTCAGACGACTGTTTCTTGCCCTTGTCACCCTTCCTGTGTAATTTATTCTTTCGAATCTGCGACTTAGTCAGCGTCGCTGATAACTCGATCGCCTGACGGAGTGTGGTAGGGTTACTACCAGTAAGGATGTCTTGTACTGAGTCAGGCAGGCCGTCGATGTACCTTTCGATAGCCTTGTCGAGTGGAGCGACCATAGTCAGGCAAAGTAGACTCAACTCCTCAAACCTATCAGTATATGCCCTGTGCTCGCCACTATCTTGCTTCAAATCATCAAACTCTTTCTCCAACGCTCGTTGCTCATGACGAGGATAAAACTCCCTCATCATAAGAGCTCTTAGTTCAGCCCACGTCTGTGCTAGAGCAAATTCTGCACCACGGTCTCTCATTACCCCATTCCACCATGTAAGAGCCCTCTTCTGAAACACGCTTGAAGAAAACTCGACCTTGCGATTATCCAGACACTGCACGTGGCGAAAAGTGTTCTCGATGCTCTCGAACCATTGAAGAAGCCCAGTTGCTCCCTCAGAACCACTAAACTTGAGTGGTTTAGCCGAGTTAAAATTCTTGAAATTGCATGTACCATTGTTGTTGTTGTTGGCTTGGTTCCATTGAGCAAAGAGATTTGGGAATTGAGAAGCCATCTGCTGCGCAATAATTTCTGCCAGCTCGGCAGTTGCTATCTGGTGTTCGCGTCGAGGAGGCATTCTAAAAGAGGAAAAACATGAAAGGAAACGAGTGAGATGATTGGATGAAGAGAATGAGATGAAACAGAATCAACAAAAGCAGAGATGGTGGTTACGCATCGCAAAGCAAACAAGCGACACGAAATGTCTAGTCAAAGTAAGTGGGTCAAAATAATGTATCGCGAAGACATGTTCGCCTATAAGTGAATACTCACCTCAAGAGTTCCCAGGTAAGAATGACTGGTCCGATTATGTGGATTTGTACGAACACTCTAGCCTTAGACAGAAAACTCAGGGTACAGGCATTCACCCTTCCAGTTCGCACGTGTTCACACTATTAAAACCCGAAAACCTTGACGAGATTTTGAAAATTCAAAGGGGTTCAAAACCATATAACAGAGGGTTCAAAACCTAGTAATCAATCATCCTAGAATAGATGATTAATTTTCAAAGCGGATTCGTAATCGAAATTCTCGTTTTGGTTATCACCTAAGGATAGGTGATGTGCATGTTTTAAAATCTAAACACAAGATAACTTGTGTTAGGGTCCTAGAAAGTTATAGTCTAGGTCAAAGCATTACTAATAACCTAATTCCCTATAACCATTGGCTCTGATACCAACTCTTCTGTCACACCCCGGCCACGTGTAACGTGCAACCGCGGCGGAAACGCCGGGGAGTGTTGTGGACAGAATTAATTGTTTCATAACCATGGAAATCAAAGTTACATTTTATTTATTAAACAAGAGTAGTACATTGTCTTAAACAGGAAAACAAAGAGTTTATAACATAATTAACTAAGTCTATCTTCAGTTTTAGTCTCTAAGGCACAGGTCCGCCCTAGTGTCATGATCATCATCCTATGGAATAGCTCCTGAAAACACATGTGAAAGTAGGTACGTCAGCATAAAAATGCCTGTGAGATACATAGGTTTTGTGAAAAAGGGATTCATGACTTGAGTTTAAGGAAATGTTTAATAACAATCAGTCATGAACCTTGTAATTTGTCTTACTTTGTAAACCATTGAAAATGATAATATCAGATGATATGTATAGATAAGTGTAAGGTTAAACGAGTAACCAAGTAAAATGAGTTGAATGAGATAAGTTGTTTGTAAAAAAAATAATGTCTTGTGAAGAGTATGTTATTTGTGTAAAATGTAATGTGTCTAAACTGAAATGACTTAGATAACGCTACGATATGTAATATTATACAAGCATTTATATATAGGAAGTACCAGCGGCGTATCCACCATGTTTGTATCATATTACATACGCCACGTTACTCCAACCATTTACCCAAACCAACCACCATGTAAATTGTTCATGTATAAATCAATTGTCAAGTGTTATTGTGTAAACCATATCGAAATGTCTATGTTCAATGTATACCACCAAGTATGTATATCAATGTCAAAATGTTTATGTTTAATGAAGATCATGTAAGGTGTACCCAAAATATATCTTGTATGGTAAGTGAGATGTATCAACTAAACCATATGTAAAATGCACAAAACAAGGTGTTGAAGTAAAACATGGTTTAAATCAACGTTATGTTTTGTGGAACAATGCATGCTCTACTGATATTAACATTTATGCGGTATTGTGAAATATGCATACATCCAGGCCTTGAGACTGTGGCGTGACGTGATGTCGTGGTCACGCAAATTTAATCCCAATAACAACTATGTAAATAGTGGCAAGTGGGTATCGAACACAGGGAGTTTGTGGAAAATGTGCTATTTGCGATGCTTCTCTAAGTTAACTAAATTAAACTAATTTCAAGAAAAATAAAATTCACGAGTTGTTTGGATTTTGATTGGTTTTAAAAACTAAGATTAATTAACTAATTTGCAAAATGAAAATTTGAGATTGTAAACAATTTGGAAATAAACGGCTATCTTTAGTATCCGGTTTGCTTCAACTTTTGTGTTAGCATTCACTAGAAAGAACTACATAGACATAGTTCATGTATAATCGATTGCAGTGATGAAGGGGGACGAAGTACTCAGATTCCGAGAACGTGAGGTTATCACCCGATGATCAATCAACCCTTACCCAAACCTAACTATACCCATGATATCTCGATTGCCAACGGCACCAAGAACGTATGGTTTCTAATTAGTTCAACATGAGAATCAACAAGTTACTAACAAGCAATTATACACCATAACAATCAATTCAAACGAAGAGGAATTGTTATTCTAGAAATATAGATAAAAACACGAAAGTTTACCACAAACCTTCAACATAAGATAACCATTCAAGTATCTAGCCACTCATGGCTTTAGCTAACATCATGACAAAATGAAAAGATAATAGTGTTCACAACTTTTACCAACAAAAACTAATATGAGATAGATAATTTTAGTGAAAGATTATTCAAGAGATGATGTTCCAAAGCCTTCAAGTCTCTAATTTATGCTTCCAAATCGTGTTCCAATCAGGTGTAACCGAAGACCCATGATGAGGACCCATAATGCTCCATAAAATGGCCAATCAATGCAGGAGTTACGAGTTTGGATCAGTCGGCGCCGTAAGCTACGCCAGGTGCCGTAGCTTACGGCGGTCAATATCATTCCGGGACTCAGCATAGTGCCGTACGCTACGGCTCATCGCCGTAGCTTACGGCGATCAACAAGCTTTACGGTGTTGGCTTCCTGTCCTACGGCGGCACTTTTTAACATGATATGAGGGCCGTAAGCTATGGCCTGGTGGCGTAGCTTACGGTGCTGAGTTCTCTTTCTTTGCCAACTTTTCATTCTTTCGCTTTTTGACTCCAACAACTCTAACATTCCGTCATACCTCCCAAAACCCGCATCTTGCACACTTTAACACCTGCATCATCAACATCTTGTGATTTATCTAATTCAAGCAAATAACCGGATAACATGTAGAATGTGCGTTATGTTAAGCCTTTTAAGGGTTGTCCTACGGACCACCCGTCACATCCCCACACTTACCCGTTGCTTGTCCCAAGCAACCACTTCAAAAACTATTTTTAATCATAAGCGACCAATCGCGCAAACCAAACCAAAGTGCCGTCCTTTTACTAGCTTTTTATCATACCACAAAACACATCCCTCACAAAACTCTCGGTGACAAGAAAAATTAGCAAGTTATGCTAAACCACTCAATGCGTATATGTGTGTGTGTGCGACAATAAGCTTGTATGAAAATCAAGTTGCCTCCTAACCAATATCTAACATGCTTTTGAATCAAAGGAACTTACGGGTTGTAACGGGGCTAGGTGCAAGGGTAGGAAAAGGAATATATATGTAGTAGCGAAGGACTTAACCCGGTCTTTTATTTCATAATGAAACAAACAAAAAACATGACATAACTTCTATATACAAGACAACTCAACATCACTTCTTTTTTCTTCTTTTTCATTGTGTTTTTTTTTTTTTTTTCACAAGATACTATAACATGTCTACATACTAATAAAACAACTACTAACATTATAAGACCGGGTCAAGTCGGGTAAACTTTTGGGAAACTAGCTAAGGGGTAACAAACAATCGGTTTTTAGGCACAAAATGGGCAACTAAATGTCCAAACCCCCGCCCCTCTCGCAACCATGCTCATATATATAATTAATGAGGTCCAACCCCCCAAATCCCACACTCGCACTCACCTAGACGAGGCATCCTAGAAGTCCCCTATCATCTTCAAAAGCATGTTGACTCTAAGATTTAACAAGTATTCACACACAAGTTCTATTAACACACAACACACACCATCACTCAAACAATGAAATATCAATAACAATCATGCGTGGCTCAATTCTCACCAAGAAAAGATTAGAAATGGGTATCGGTGTGTCAAATGGAACAATATCAAGTTTTCAAATTTTTACACTTTCGCTTGGATTTGCAAAAATTTTTGAATTTCTCAATTCTCAAAAATTTCCCCCATCCCCACACTTGGGATACATTGTCCCAATGTATGGTTCTGAGGGAAAGATCGCTTTCAACAAAAACATCCCCAATTGCTTATATTCTCAAACCCATTTTTTTTTTTATATAAAAGACACCACCAACTCTCACAACCCAACAACATATTAACACAAACACCACCCAACCTCCCAACCGCAACATAAACATAACACATAGACATATATACAAAAATGTACAAAGGAGCGAAATACGACCTGGCTAGTAATACTTCGGCTGTGGAGGCCCAAAGATGGATGTCATCATATCCGTCCACTCACCAAAACCAAATGCTCCACCGCTACTACTGCTTCGTTGATCACTGCTTGGATTTGCTTGTTGATAACTCATGGCATGCGGGTCCACCCACTGAGAATGGTGCAATGGCGGGGTGGGGTATGACACACTACCATCATATGGTGGCAATGTGGTGTAGTCCACAATGGGTGGATCCCCTACAACTGGTTGCCCCGCATGCCATTGGTCATGCATGCGTCTTTGACGATCATCCAAGTAACGGTTGTTTGTGTCTTCTTCACGGGCATATCTATGAGCACGGTTCCATTGCTCATTTCTATCGTAACTTCTTTTAATAGCCCTTTCCGCACTAGCACCCATAAATGTTTGTTGATCAAATAGCACTTGGTTTTGTTCACTCCAATTACCGAATGTGGGTGGTCGCCTTTGTTGAATGATTTGACCCATATCCCCCGAATGGGCCCAATACGGGTCATAAGCTTGTTGTGCATAGTCAAATGCACTACCCACATACCCAGATTGTACGCCAGCTCCTTGAACCCCCGCTTGACCGACACCTCCTACTTGAACATCTACCGTGAAAGTGTCTTCACGATAATCATCATCCCCACTCACTTCATCATCCATTGATTCAGGTTCCTCTTCCTCTCCCGGTCTTAACGGTCTCGCATCCACTTTTAAGGCTCTCCACCTTCTACCATCCGTCTTCAACTTATGAAACCTTTCCGATTCTGTGTAAGTCCAATCCGACCCAAGATTCTTAAGGTCGAATGGTCTAAACCTCTTGTAGGACCCTTTTTCATCTCCTTTGATTGCCCCGTACTTCTTGAGCAATGCCGTAATCAACTGGCAATGAGGTATAATCTTCCTTTCCCCACTATTCTTGCTCAACCAAATGTTGTTTAGTACCAAAAATCGGAAAGGAACCTTGGGTGACCCACGCATCATCATATACAAGATTGGCACTTCTTGAAACCGTACCTCCATCTTGTCACCCCGCCTCGGCATGACATTGTACATGCACAATGTCAATAACAACTTCGCTTCCATTCTTAAATTTCTTCTATATAACTTCCCATGTGTTGTGCCCGGAAGGAAGAGGTAGTCAAGCATATTTTGCCATTGTGGATGTTTAGCGGGCTCATGGTAAAGATCCTTAAGACTTGGGTAGATGTACTCATTGGCCGGCCCATCATCAAACTTTGCTACCCGGCGCAAAGAATCATACGACATCTCCACCTTCACACCATTACACTTCCCAACTAACCGCATCTTATTCGGAGCCTTGAATGGGGGACATTCAAGTGATGCCACCCACTCTTGAATTTGCGTGTCATACATTTTCTTCTTCTCGCCATCATAACATTTTGTGACCGCCCCCCAACCCAACGCGTTAAACTTGGCTATGATCCCGAATGGGGCAAAATCAGCCTCCCGGATTTCTTTTTCACAAATAAATGCTTCTCCCCTTTGTTTTAGCTTGTTCATTTGTTCGTGAAATAAATCCTCTCTCCATTCCGCGGGTTGGTCTAACAACGAGCCGGTTGTCCAATCCGGCTTTGGCCCCCTTGGCGGTGCATCCTCCTCCGAGTCCGGGTCACCAATCCGAGCCAATCTCCTCCTTTTTTGTTGTGCCGCATCCCCTTGGGAAGAACTTGCAACTCCCTTTCCTTTCCTAGAAGCCATACCTACACACATTCAAAAACAAAGCAAACAATTCAAGTTAGTTATTTTTATCCCATCTTCCCCACACTTGCTTCATGCTATAGGTATAGATGTGCAAAAATCCAAAATTTTATTCTTTCAAACAAAATTTTGGCATGATGTCCCCTAAAATCAGAATTTTTCCAAAAAAATTTCATAAAACATCAACACATTTATACCTATAACACTCAATGGTTCACAAAGTTCTATCATCTATCTCATACAAGCAAGTGTGTAAGCAAAAACATAATGGAAACTTACAAACCTCAATGTACTTCAAAAAAAATGAAAGAACTTGCATACCTTGGTGTTGTAGAAGATGAGAATCACTAAAGCTTGAAGTTCACACAAAAACCCCCAAAAAAGCCCCAAATTTCGGCACCTAGGGTTTGAAGTTCGGACCAGAAAACGTGATTTTCTTCCAAAAATTTACCCACAATCAGAATGCTTGTGAAATTTTAGTCACAAACGACCCAAAAATCACTAAAATCGGGCTTGATTTGAGAGATTTATGAAGGTATGAAGGTTAGGGTTTTTAGGTGAAGTGAAGAAGAAGAAGAAGAAGGAGGAAAGTTGTGGTTGGGGATGAATGAAGGAGATGTGTGGTTGGGAGGTGTTAGTGATTTGTTTTATTATTATTATTATTGTTAAATTTTCGGATTTTTTTTTATATACACGAAATAACGACACGGAACAAGACCCCCATGTTCGCTCGGCGCCGTACGCTACGGCTCCATGCCGTAGCTTACGGCAGTCACTGGGAAAAAATGGTGCGCCGTAAGACAGGGGCTTGATGCCGTAAGGTTGTTTTTTTATGGATGGTCACCGTAAGCTACGGCCCCCCACCGTAGCTTACGGTGAGTACTGGGCTTAGGGGGGCCAACTTTTTCTTGAAAACCTTATTTTTATATATATATATTATTTTTTTTATTTTTTTTTAAATTTCAACTTTTTATGTGTTTTTATAATTTTAAGGAAAAACATAAAATATTACCCTACCCCCCGTTAAAAACCCGTGTTGTCCTCAACACTATGTTCGGGAAATTCGTAAAAATTTCCCCACACTTGTTTCAAACACCGGTTTAAACGGGACTTATTCAAAACACACTAAATTAAACTAAATATTTACAAATACCAAACCTGGGCCTCTTTCACATTTCCTCGTCATCCACCGGGCGTAAAATGTAGCCCACTTTATCTAGCTCGAGATTGTTGATATCATTACCTTCCAAGTACGGTTTGAGCCGATGCCCATTCACCGTTTGTTGCTTGTTTGTTCGTTCGTCTTGAATATCAACATCACCGAACCTTCCCACTCTTCGGACAACGTAAGGACCCATCCACTTGCTTTTGAGTTTTCCCGCGAACATCTTCAACCTCGAATTGTACAACCACACCTTTTGACCCACTTCAAAGTTCTTTTTCTTTATCTTCGCATCATGAACCTTTTTCAGTTTGTCTTTATATGCGGATGCACACTCATAGGCTTGATCCCTTATTTCCTCAATTTCATTCAATTGAAGCTTTCTCGCCCGACCCGCTTCATCATAGTTTACGTTTACCGTTTTAATTGCCCAATACGCCCGATGTGCCAACTCCATAGGCAAATGACATCCTTTCCCATAAACCATCCGATAAGGAGTGGTATCAAGTGGAGTTTTGTAGGCCGTTCGGTAGGCCCACAACGCATCGTCAAGCTTGCTTGACCAATCCTTCCGATCCGTTCTCACCGTCTTCATTAAAATCTCTTTAATTTGCCGGTTGGAAACTTCGACTTGACCACTCGTTTGCGGGTGGTATGGTGTAGCAACGCGGTGGTTCACATTGTATCTCTTAAGCAACTTTCCGAAATTGAAATTTTTGAAATGCGAACCGCCATCACTTATTATCACCCTAGGCACACCAAAACGAGCAAAAATATTAGATTGCACAAACTTACATACAACGGAGTGATCATTGGTCCTTGTGGCAATAGCTTCAATCCATTTCGACACGTAATCAACCGCAACCAATATGTATAAAAACCCATTTGAGTTTGGGAAAGGACCCATGAAGTCTATTCCCCAAACATCAAATACTTCTACTACCAAAATCGGGTGTAACGGCATTTCATCACGTTTCGAAATACTTCCCATTCTTTGACAATTGATGCAATTCCGGGCATACTCACAAGAATCCTTGAAAATCGTGGGCCAATAAAACCCACTAGCTAACACCCGATAACCCGTCTTGTTCCCACTAAAATGCCCTCCACACGCCGATGAATGAGCATGAATCAAGATCTCTAGAACTTCCGTTTCGGGAACACATCTTCGTATCACTTGGTCGGCCCCGATTTTGAACAAGTCGGGTTCATCCCATATGTATTGCTTCACTTGACTAAGAAATTGTTGTCGTCTCTTCCTAGTCCAATGATTTGGCATAGCACCCTTAGCCAAATAATTAACGTAATGGGCATACCAAGGTGCAACATAAGTAGAGACGACCAACAAGTGTTCGTCGGGAAACCGTTCATTGATTTCACTTGGGTCATCAACACCTTCCAACGGGATTCGGGACAAATGATCCGCAACAACATTTTCACATCCCTTTTTGTCCCGAATCTCAAGACCGAATTCTTGTAGCAAAAGCACCCAACGAATCAACCGGGGCTTCGCATCCTTCTTTTCCATCAAATATCGGACCGCGCTATGATCCGAATACACTATCACCTTGCTCCCCCAAATGTAAGATCTAAACTTGTCCAAGGCATACACCACCGCTAATAATTCTTTTTCGGTTGTGGTGTAGTTGAGTTGCGCCTCGGACAAAGTTTTGCTTGCATAGTATATCACCACCGGCTTCTTATCGACCCTTTGACCCAAAACCGCTCCAATGGTCGTGTCACTAGCATCACACATAATCTCGAACGGCTTTGACCAATCCGGTGGTTGTAAAATAGGAGCCTTCACCAACTGTTCCTTCAAAACATGAAACGCTTGCAAACATTCGTCAGTAAAATCAAAGGGAACATCTTTTAATAATAAATTACATAAAGGTTTTGTAATTACACTAAAACCTTTAATAAACCTTCGATAAAATCCCGCATGTCCCAAAAAAGATCTCACCCCCTTTACATTCTTTGGTGGGGGTAAAGATGAAATTACCCGAATTTTTGCTTTATCTACCTCCATTCCCCGGTCCGAAATGACATGCCCCAAAACAATACCCTCTTGAACCATAAAATGGCTCTTTTCCCAACTTAGTACCAAGTTTGTCTCAACACACCTTTTTAAAACTTTTTCTAATTCATTAAGACACGAGTCAAAACTTGGACCAAAAATGGAAAAATCATCCATAAACACTTCAAGAGATTCCCCAACCATGTCCGAAAATATACTCATCATACATCTTTGGAACGTGGCGGGGGCATTACATAGTCCAAATGGCATTCGTCGAAAAGCAAATGTACCATATGGACATGTAAACGTGGTTTTGTGTTGGTCGTCCGGGTGAATAGCAATTTGGTTATATCCCGAATACCCATCCAAAAAACAATAATATTTTTGATCGGAAAGTTTCTCAATTATTTGGTCAATGAAGGGTAACGGGAAATGGTCTTTTGAGGTAGCCGCGTTTAATTTCCGATAATCAATACACACTCGCCACCCGGTTACCGGGCGGGTGGCGATTTGCTCACCTTGTTCATCTTTCACTACTTGGATGCCGGATTTTTTAGGCACTACCTGTGTCGGACTTACCCATGCACTATCCGAAATGGGGTAAATGATCCCCGCATCCAACCACTTGATGACTTCTTTCTTCACCACCTCTCTCAAATTCGGATTTAACCTTCTTTGTGTTTCACGGGTCGGCTTTGCATCCTCACTTGTAATAATCTTGTGCATCACAATGGATGGACTAATGCCTTTTAAATCGGCTATCGTCCACCCAATCGCCGCCTTATGAGCCTTCAACACCCGCATCAATTCTTCCTCTTGAGCTACCTCCAAGTTGGAAGCAATGATCACCGGTAAAGTGTCATTCTCCCCCAAAAATGCATACTTTAGGTGCTTTGGTAGCTCCTTCAACTCCACACTTGGTGGACTTTCCAAAGAAGGCTTGGTGCCCGAATCGATTTCCACCGGTAATGTATCCGTTTGGTAAGTCCATGGTGGACTTCCTTCCTTCACCGCGAGAGCTTCTTGCTCTTTCTCTTCTACCTCTAACTCACATGTGTCAACCTGCAAAGACATATCACAAACACAAGAACCCAAAATTTCTTCTTCGAACACCTTCGGGTCGTAACCATCTATGAAATCTGCTAAGAAACACTCATCACCATACACATTAGTACCGTTAGTAAAAACATTTAACCTCATTTTTCTATTACCGAATGTCATGTCAACTGTGCCATAACGACAATCAATAATAGCATGTGCGGTGTTCAAAAATGGCCGACCCAAAATAACATTTTGTTGTTGAATTGGGTCCGCGGATGAGTAATCTAGCACAAGAAAATCAACGGGATAATAAAATTCATCAACTTTAACTATAACATCCCGTACGATACCCCGGGGAAGTTTATGAGACAAGTCGGCTAATACAACCGTTGTCTCAACCCGCTTCAATGGACCAAAATCGTATTGGTCATATAACCCCCCCGGTAGGATACTTACTCCGGCTCCAAGATCCAATAACGCCCTTGTGGTTTGAAAATTTCCAACTTGAATGTTTATTAGGGGCGTTCCCGGATCTTGTAACTTAGGAGGAAGGTCCCCTTTTAATACCGCGCTTACCCGCTCCGTCAAGTCTACCAATTTAGGCACTTTTTGTTGCCTCTTTTGAGTACACAATTCTTTTAGAAACTTGGCATAAGCGGGCACCTGTTTAATAGCTTCAAGTAAAGGAAGATTAATTTTAACCTGTTTGAAGACCTCCCACATTTCCTCTTTTTGAGGACCCCGTTTTGAAATAAATTTTTTTCTACCCGGGTCTAATAAAGCCGAAGGAAACGGTACTTCACTAGACCCCTCACCCTCATTTACTTTTTCTTTTTCTTTAATAATTCCGGGTTTTTCAAAATTGGGTTTTTTAGAAGAAACAATGGGTGGTTCGTTTTCTTCCTCACTTTCTTGACCCGTTATATCCTCAACCACCCCATCAACCAAATCCGGTGAAAGATTGGTTTTATACTCTTTCCCACTTCTCAAAACACTCACATGATGAATATTAACATTGTTACCTCTTGACGTACCATGGGATGGATTTACCTTAGTGTCGCTTGGTAATTGACCTTTACCCTTCTTCAATTCGGACACTTCGGTTGCAAGTTGACCCATTTGAGTGGTCAAAGTTTGGATTGCTTTGTCTCGCGCCTCATCCTTTTGTATGCGAGCGTCATCCATTTGGTTCCTCTTTTGCATCTCCGCTTGCATACTCTTCAACATTTCCATCATTTCATTTCCACCCGAAGACCCCCCTTGTTCTTGACCCGCTTGGTATTGCCTTTGGTATCCTTGGTTGTTCCCACCTCTATATCCACCTTGATTATTGTAAGGTTGGCGCGAACCATAATTTCCTTGGTTACCTTGAAAGTTCGGGTTTGATTGATTCGAAGGGTTCCCATAACGAAAATTCGGATGATTTCTCAACCCGGGGTGATAAGTGTTAGAATTCATATTGAAATTTCTACCACCCCCTCCTTGACCTTGAACGGCATGAACTTCTTCAAATTGCCCTTCCACCATTCCTTGGCAATTTTCCGCCGCATGACCTATTTCATTACACAATGCACAAACATCATAAATTTTATTAGAAGTTTGTATGTTACCATCATCAACCGCATGCACTTGTGTTCGGGTAACGGCCGGTCGTGCTCTCCTTGAAGCTTGAGCCTTTCTCTTTGAGGTGATCGCCATTTGTTCCAAAAATTCCCAATCCTCATGCTCATAGTTTGTGCCAAATGTCCCATTTGTAATGGACATCAAATGTCGTGCATCTTCGGCACACAACCCTTCATGAAAGGCGTTCATTAACTCCCAAAGCTCAATCCCATGGTGTGGACAATTTTTAATCATCATGTTCAAACGCTCGAAAGCTTCATGGAACATTTCGCCTTGTTGTTGTTGAAAGCTCCTCAACCCTTTTCTCGCATCATTGGTCTTTTGGGCGGTATAAAATTCGTCTAAGAATGTGTCACACCCCCAAAATCCACCCGCGGATAACACCCGCTTCGAGGGCGTGACTGACCAGGATCCAGCCACCAATTATACTGAATAACTAAGTTGATAACAAAAGCAATACTTACTAACCATACGATTAGCCGGTGTTAAGTTTAAAGTTCAAAGTCTTAAGTTCAGAGTAAAATGTAGCGGAAGCATAATTAACAGTTTTAAACATTGTTCAAAAGGTAGACATGATAAATGCCCAACATACGGGCCGACGACCACTACACATCCCAAGCAGCTGCTCCAGTCACTGGCCACCTGCAAAGCATGCAGTAAGGGGTCAACAATAATGCTGAGTGAGTTCACTAGTTGTCCAGTTTTAATTACCAAAAACTTGTTTCACCAGTTAATTTATCCGTTTATACATGCCATGGGGAGCTACCCCAAAAGTTAGCGACTAAACTGTTTTTCCAATACCGAACACTAGGTAACCGAATGCGTTTCCGCAGGATGCCCCGATGTCAATGTTCTATCATCATTGACGGATGCCTGAGTACATTAGTTCACGACCGATCCCATACCATGGCACGGTGTGAGGCTGGTAAGACCTAAATAGCGCTATCAACTAATAACCCGTTCGCCTGGCACCGGCGACTAATCGGTATTATGTAGTAGGGACTTGAGTGATAGAGTTGCGTTTAGTGCCGTTAGTTGCAATCCGTATAAACAGTAATTAACTAAAAAGGTTTCCCAATACAAGGGAAGATAAAGTAAGTTGTTTCCCAATAACTAGGGAAGGAGTGTAGACGGTATCCCCTTTACAAGGGGATAGGGTTGTTTTAGTCTCGTGTCCCAAACCACCGGGACGCATGCTTTAAGTTGTGAACTCACCTTGGGTTGCTCGGTATGATACGTTACTTGGTTAAGTATGTTGGTCACCACGTCCTAACATGGTTACCAAATATGGGTCAAGTCGGGTACAAGTAAACACGTATAAGACACACTTAACGTAAATGCAGATAACCACAGTAGCAGGTAGACATGCAGCCCAGTCAACAGGAAGTCCAACATACAAACAGTGGGGCTATTGGGCCTAAGCAGTTACACAAGCAATCCAGTTAACAGACAATCCAACAAGTACATTGGCCCAATATCAGCCCAGTCGAGACGGAGGTGACTCGCAACCAAGGTTGCGACTCGCAACCGAGGTCTCGGTTCGTCATGCTTTAGTTGCGACTCGCAATCAGAGATTCCGACTCGCAACCGGCGATTCCGACAAAGCAGCTGTGGTTACGACTCGCAATCAGATCGATACGCGTTGATTACGACTCGCAACCGGGAGGTCTCGACAAATCTTGGTGCGGTCTCGAGTAGCAACCAAAGGTTGCGACTCGCAACCGTAGTTACGTGTGCATGAAGACCTTCTAGAACCTGTCATGTGTACGAACCAATGGAAATGCATTTTCATGAAACCAATATGTACCATTTCCACTAAAACATGTTTTCTTGTCTGATTACAAACCAAAACAGATCAAACAAGCACAATTTCAAATATTTATCATGTTCATAACACATTCAAATTGTTCTTCACACATTCAACATATTCAATCACAAGTATCCAAATGACAATTAACCAAAATCAGGTTATTCAAGCAATATTTAACCACAATCTCAAATCATGAAAGTCATGAACACTCAATCCAACATCATGTCCAAATCCCCTTTAACCAAACCCTTGTTAACCGGAAACAAAACTATCTCCCCACAAAACCGAATACTCACATACTTTCATAAACATTCACCCTAAGTTATCTAGGCATGCTTTTCAAACATAATCAAGCATCAAATCTTTTATCCGAAATTTATACCATCATCCTATATTAATACAAGCAAGAATCATGGTAACATATAGTGACCTTATTAACACATGAACATCTAGAAAGAGCTAAAACCACTAACCGGTTATAGATTCAAGGTGTGCGGGTATGATGGATCGATGAATGAGCTCCCGGTTGGCGGTTCCGAGCTAAAACCGAGTAGGTTCTTGATGTTGGTTGACCCGAGAAGAAGGAGAAGGATGAGAAGAGTGGTCTTGGTTGCTAGAGCTTTAGGGTTTTGGGGTTTAGTGAAGAAGATGAGAGGAGAGTGTGAGAAGAGGGTGTGTAAAATGATTAAGGGAGGTGGGGTTGGGTTTATATAATGTTCCGAGTTGGGCTAAGGGTTCCGGGTTGGGTTTAATTCCTACAAGGCCAAGGCCTAGCCGGCCCAATACTAATGTTCACTCGAGACCATGGTCTCGAGTCGGGTTGAGGTCTCGAGTCGGGTTTATATATATATATATATATATATATATATATATATATATATACATATACACACAAAAGTAAATCGGCATATAACACATAATAACAAATAATTCATCGTTTTCATTTAATAAAATACGTACATGAAACGTTGCATCAAGAAAGTTTCCCCGGGAAGGTCCGAAGTGTCACATTATCCCCACGTTTTAGGTACTTTCGTCCCGAAAGTTAAGGCAGCCACTGTCAAGCTAGTGTGAGTAAAAGCGTTTCAACGGGGTGTCACATCATCCCCCCGTTAGTTTGGAATTTCGTCCCGAAATTCGTTCGTAGCTTCAGTGCTGGGGTTTTCGTTTGGGAACAACTGGGGATACTTGTGCTTCATCTGGTCTTCCCGCTCCCAGGTATACTCTGGGCCACGTCGCGAGTTCCAACGAACTCGTACAAGAGGTATCTGGCTACGTTTGAGGATTTTGATCTCTCGATCAGTGATCTCAATCGGTTCCTCAGTAAAGTGTAGCTGTTCGTCAATCGTCAGTTCCTTAAAAGGAATCACAAGTGTTTCATCCGACAAACACTTCTTCAGGTTAGATACGTGAAAAACGTTGTGTACCGCACTCAGTTCTTCAGGCAGGTTCAATCTGTAAGCGACCTTACCGATCTTCTCGGTAATTTCGAATGGTCCGATATATCGCGGATTAAGCTTGCCCCGTTTACCAAAGCGAACCACACCCTTCCAGGGTGAGACTTTAAGTAGAACCCGGTCACCGACCTGGAATTCCAATGGTTTCCTACGCTTATCAGCGTAGCTCTTCTGACGGTCACGAGCTGCCGCCATGCGTTGTCTGATCTGGGCAATCTTTTCCGTTGTATCTACCACCATCTCTGGGCCCGTGATTTGACTATCACCGATTTCTGCCCAGCAGAGAGGTGACCGGCATTTACGACCGTACAATGCCTCAAAAGGTGCTGCCTGAATGCTAGTGTGGTAGCTGTTGTTGTATGAGAACTCTACTAACGGTAGATGCTTCTCCCAGTTCTTGCCAAAGTCGATCACACACGCTCTAAGCATGTCTTCTAGAGTTTGGATGGTACGTTCGGACTGTCCATCCGTTTGCGGGTGATAAGCAGTGCTCATATCCAAACGTGAGCCAAAGCATTTGTGCATAGCTTGCCACAATTCTGAAGTAAATCGAGCGTCTCGGTCGGAAATAATCGAGGTTGGCACTCCGTGCCTCGAAACTACTTCCTTTAAGTAAATCTCTGCCAAGGTAGAAAACTTGTCTGTTTCCTTAATAACCAGAAAGTGCGCGGACTTGGTCAATCGATCTACGATTACCCAAATAGCATCATTTCCTCGTTGAGATCTAGGTAACCCTGTAACAAAATCCATGGAAATTTGCTCCCATTTCCATTTCGGGATTTCTGGTTGTTGGAGTAGACCTGCTGGCTTCTGGTATTCCGTCTTGACTCTGGCGCAAGTCAAACATTTGCTGACGTATGTTGCTATGTGGGCCTTCATGCCAGGCCACCAATACGTAGTCTTCAAGTCATGGTACATCTTGTCCGAACCAGGATGTACTGAGTAGCGGGACTTGTGGGCTTCGTCCATCACGAGTTCACGCAAACCTCCAAAGAGTGGAACCCAAATACGCCCTGTTACATAGTAAGCACCATCTTCTTTCTGTTCTAGTTGCTGTCTCGACCCTCGCAGAGACTCAGCCCTGATGTTTTCCGGCTTCAATGCTTCAACTTGAGCATTTCGGATCTGGGTAGGAAGGTTAGACTGGATGGTAAGTTGCAGTGCTCGCACGCGCTTTGGTACGGTGTCCTTTCGACTGAGGGCGTCTGCCACGACATTGGCCTTGCCCGGATGATACTTGATGGCGCATTCGTAGTCATTCAAGAGTTCGACCCATCGACGCTGTCGCATGTTCAATTCCTTTTGCCTAAAGATATGCTCGAGACTCCTGTGATCGGTGTAAATAGTGCACTTGGTACCGTACAGGTAATGTCTCCATATCTTAAGAGCAAAAACCACTGCTCCTAGTTCCAAGTCGTGCGTCGTGTAGTTCTTTTCATGCGTCTTGAGTTGTCGTGAGGCGTAGGCAATAACTTTCTCGCGTTGCATTAACACGCAACCGAGTCCATGAATAGACGCATCGCAGTAAACCACAAAGTCGTCAGTGCCGTCAGGCAACGTGAGAATAGGAGCGCTACAGAGGTTATCCTTAAGGCTCTGAAAAGCAGATTCCTGCGCTGCATTCCACTTGTAGGCGACGCCTTTCTGAGTGAGTGTTGTGAGAGGTTGTGCAATCTTTGAGAATCCCTGAATGAATCTGCGGTAGTAGCCCGCCAAACCCAAGAATTGGCGAACTTCAGTGGGAGTCTTAGGCGTAGGCCAGTTCTTTATCGATTCGATCTTAGCTGGGTCGACATGAATTCCGTTCTTATTAACTACATGGCCGAGGAAATGGACTTCTCGAAGCCAAAAGTCACATTTAGAGAATTTGGCGTACAGTTGCTCGTTGCGAAGGAGTTCGAGGATAAGGCGTAGGTGCTGTTCATGCTCTTCTTGACTTTTTGAATAAATCAAGATGTCGTCGATAAACACAATCACGAATTTGTCGAGGTAAGGCTTACATACGCGGTTCATAAGATCCATGAACACAGCCGGCGCATTGGTCATTCCAAAAGGCATAACGAGGAATTCATAGTGACCATAACGAGTCCTGAATGCAGTCTTGGAGATGTCTTCATTACGAACTCTCAGCTGATGATAGCCTGATCGCAGGTCAATCTTTGAATAGTAGCTCGATCCTTGCAACTGATCGAATAGGTCGTCGATGCGCGGGAGAGGGTAACGATTCTTGATGGTAACCTTGTTCAACTCACGGTAGTCGATGCACATTCGGAATGTGCCATCCTTCTTTTTGACAAAGAGTACTGGGGCTCCCCAGGGTGATGAACTAGGACGGATAAATCCTTTATCCAATAGTTCTTGTAGTTGCGTAGAGAGTTCCTTCAGTTCTGCAGGGGCTAGACGGTACGGTGCACGAGCTATGGGTGCTGCTCCAGGAGCTAGCTCGATTTGAAATTCGACCTGACGATGGGGAGGGAGTCCAGGTAGTTCCTCAGGAAATACCTCGGGATAAGCGCGTACTACAGGAAAATCTTCAATCCTCTTTTCCTTATCGTGGGTGTTGGTGACAAGTGCTAAGATAGCGGTGTGCCCTTTCTGTAAACACTTCTGGGCCTTTAAAAGCGAGATAATGCCTGTGACTTCTCCACCTTTGTTGCCTTTGACGATGAGGGGTTGACCAGAATGGCGAGGTATGCGAACTGCTTTCTCTTGACAGAGGATCTCAGCACGATGTTTGGATAACCAGTCCATACCAATAACAACGTCGAAGCTTCCAAGTTTGACAGGGAAAAGATCGATACTAAACGTATGGCCAGACAATTCTAGGGTGCAGTCGTGGATCACATGCGTGGCCTCGATGTTCTTACCATTAGCTATCTCGACGGTGTGCTTAGAACTTAATAATGCAGGCGAGTGCTTAAGTTTCTTACTAATGCGAAGGGATACATAACTGGCATCGGCACCGGAATCAAATAACACAGAAACATAACGATCATCAAGTAGGAACTTACCCGCCACGACGTTGGGATCGTTCCTCGCTTCTCCAGCTCCAATCACGAAAGCTCTGCCCCTTGCATTCCCAGCATTGTTGTTTTGCTCATTGTTCCCAGCTCCCTGATTGTTGCGATTCTGATTCAGTTCAGGGCAATCCTTTCGCATGTGCCCTGTTGCCCCACATTTAAAACATGCTCTGTTGTTTCCCTGCTGCTGTTGCTGTTGGGGTTGTTGCTGATTCTGCCTTGCTGGGAACTGACTTCTGCAATCCTTGGCTTCGTGCCCCATCTTGTGGCATCGCTGACACTGACCCTTGTTACATGCCCCATTGTGGTGCCTGTTACACTTGTTGCACTTAGGGTAGTTTCCCCGGTAGCCACCCTGTTGCTGAGTGCCTTTGTTGTTGTCAGTTTTCCTTTGCTGAGCTGGGGCTTGAGTAGGGTTAGCATCCTTGCCCTGATTTCCATCCCACTTTCGTTTGTTGTCACTAGAACTTCCTTCCGCAGCACTGATCCTTTTGGGCAACCTGCCCTCTTCCACCGCCTGATCAGTGAGTTTGTGTGCAAGTCGAACGATCGGCTGAATGGTAGTGTGGTTGGCTGAAGTTACATGGCTTCGAATTTCTGGGGCTAGACCCCTGATGTACAGTTCGATCCTTCGGTACATGGGTCGAGACATGTTTGGACAAAGAGCAGCATAGTCGTTGGACAGCTTGGTGTAGGTCTCAATCTCTGACCCAACCATCTTGAGTTCATAGTACTCATTCTCCAGCTTGTGGATGTCATCCCTGTGACAGTACTCTTCCTTGATCATATCCTTGAAATCTTCCCATGCAGTAGCGTTAGCAGTCTCCAGACCAAGCATTTGAATTTGCGCCTTCCACCATGAAAGAGCGCTTCCCTCTAGAGTACCAGTAGCAAACTTCACCCAATTAGCAGTAGGGCATTCACAGACAGCAAAAACAGCTTCGACCTTCTCGATCCAGTGCAGAAGGCCTATGGCACCCTCCGTGCCATTGAAAGGAAGAGGCTTGCAATCCATAAAGGTCTTGAAGGTACAAACACGTGGTTGCACAGGTGCAGGCTGACCTATAGGGTGAGCTGCGAAAGCTGCAGCCACGGTGTTGAGCAGGCTAGTGAACTGAGCCGGGGTCATGTTGACGTTTCCTCGTCCGCGTCCACTCATTGTCTTCATAACCAGAAAACATAGTATGAGTGCGTGATAGCGAGAATAAGATAGAAGAGAGAAGATGTATCTATCTAATCAGGCAACTAGTACGTATAGTAAAGCAGAAAGCATAAGACAAGTAAGCAAGTAACTATGGGTCCGAGCTATGAGGTCAGATAAGTCGAGCCTTGTACTTGGAGTGTAGTGTCGTCACGAGTCACGGGTTATAGTCTGGTTTTTCTCAAAAAGATTTTTCCCCTTTTTAAAACCAAGTTCACTATAACCAATGGCTCTGATACCAATCTGTCACACCCCCAAAATCCACCCGCGGATAACACCCGCTTCGAGGGCGTGACTGACCAGGATCCAGCCACCAATTATACTGAATAACTAAGTTGATAACAAAAGCAATACTTACTAACCATACGATTAGCCGGTGTTAAGTTTAAAGTTCAAAGTCTTAAGTTCAGAGTAAAATGTAGCGGAAGCATAATTAACAGTTTTAAACATTGTTCAAAAGGTAGACATGATAAATGCCCAACATACGGGCCGACGACCACTACACATCCCAAGCAGCTGCTCCAGTCACTGGCCACCTGCAAAGCATGCAGTAAGGGGTCAACAATAATGCTGAGTGAGTTCACTAGTTGTCCAGTTTTAATTACCAAAAACTTGTTTCACCAGTTAATTTATCCGTTTATACATGCCATGGGGAGCTACCCCAAAAGTTAGCGACTAAACTGTTTTTCCAATACCGAACACTAGGTAACCGAATGCGTTTCCGCAGGATGCCCCGATGTCAATGTTCTATCATCATTGACGGATGCCTGAGTACATTAGTTCACGACCGATCCCATACCATGGCACGGTGTGAGGCTGGTAAGACCTAAATAGCGCTATCAACTAATAACCCGTTCGCCTGGCACCGGCGACTAATCGGTATTATGTAGTAGGGACTTGAGTGATAGAGTTGCGTTTAGTGCCGTTAGTTGCAATCCGTATAAACAGTAATTAACTAAAAAGGTTTCCCAATACAAGGGAAGATAAAGTAAGTTGTTTCCCAATAACTAGGGAAGGAGTGTAGACGGTATCCCCTTTACAAGGGGATAGGGTTGTTTTAGTCTCGTGTCCCAAACCACCGGGACGCATGCTTTAAGTTGTGAACTCACCTTGGGTTGCTCGGTATGATACGTTACTTGGTTAAGTATGTTGGTCACCACGTCCTAACATGGTTACCAAATATGGGTCAAGTCGGGTACAAGTAAACACGTATAAGACACACTTAACGTAAATGCAGATAACCACAGTAGCAGGTAGACATGCAGCCCAGTCAACAGGAAGTCCAACATACAAACAGTGGGGCTATTGGGCCTAAGCAGTTACACAAGCAATCCAGTTAACAGACAATCCAACAAGTACATTGGCCCAATATCAGCCCAGTCGAGACGGAGGTGACTCGCAACCAAGGTTGCGACTCGCAACCGAGGTCTCGGTTCGTCATGCTTTAGTTGCGACTCGCAATCAGAGATTCCGACTCGCAACCGGCGATTCCGACAAAGCAGCTGTGGTTACGACTCGCAATCAGATCGATACGCGTTGATTACGACTCGCAACCGGGAGGTCTCGACAAATCTTGGTGCGGTCTCGAGTAGCAACCAAAGGTTGCGACTCGCAACCGTAGTTACGTGTGCATGAAGACCTTCTAGAACCTGTCATGTGTACGAACCAATGGAAATGCATTTTCATGAAACCAATATGTACCATTTCCACTAAAACATGTTTTCTTGTCTGATTACAAACCAAAACAGATCAAACAAGCACAATTTCAAATATTTATCATGTTCATAACACATTCAAATTGTTCTTCACACATTCAACATATTCAATCACAAGTATCCAAATGACAATTAACCAAAATCAGGTTATTCAAGCAATATTTAACCACAATCTCAAATCATGAAAGTCATGAACACTCAATCCAACATCATGTCCAAATCCCCTTTAACCAAACCCTTGTTAACCGGAAACAAAACTATCTCCCCACAAAACCGAATACTCACATACTTTCATAAACATTCACCCTAAGTTATCTAGGCATGCTTTTCAAACATAATCAAGCATCAAATCTTTTATCCGAAATTTATACCATCATCCTATATTAATACAAGCAAGAATCATGGTAACATATAGTGACCTTATTAACACATGAACATCTAGAAAGAGCTAAAACCACTAACCGGTTATAGATTCAAGGTGTGCGGGTATGATGGATCGATGAATGAGCTCCCGGTTGGCGGTTCCGAGCTAAAACCGAGTAGGTTCTTGATGTTGGTTGACCCGAGAAGAAGGAGAAGGATGAGAAGAGTGGTCTTGGTTGCTAGAGCTTTAGGGTTTTGGGGTTTAGTGAAGAAGATGAGAGGAGAGTGTGAGAAGAGGGTGTGTAAAATGATTAAGGGAGGTGGGGTTGGGTTTATATAATGTTCCGAGTTGGGCTAAGGGTTCCGGGTTGGGTTTAATTCCTACAAGGCCAAGGCCTAGCCGGCCCAATACTAATGTTCACTCGAGACCATGGTCTCGAGTCGGGTTGAGGTCTCGAGTCGGGTTTATATATATATATATATATATATATATATATATACATATACACACAAAAGTAAATCGGCATATAACACATAATAACAAATAATTCATCGTTTTCATTTAATAAAATACGTACATGAAACGTTGCATCAAGAAAGTTTCCCCGGGAAGGTCCGAAGTGTCACAGAATGTTTGTTGCATCTCCGCCCAAGTATAAATAGATGCCGAAGGCAAAGTGTAGAACCACTTCTTTGCCTTGTCCTCCAAAGAAAATTGAAATAGTACCAACTTGATATCATCGGCCGAAAATCCTTGACTCCCAAGAGTATTGCAAATTGAGTCATACGCCTCCAAATGGTTATAAGGCTCCTCCGTTGCTAACCCCTTGTATTTCGGCAAACTTTGTAACGAATTGGTTCTTACTTCAAAAGTTCTCCCTTGGTTGTTATGAGGAATGACTACCGGTGAAGGATTGTGCGTTATCACCGGTCTAAAATGTGCTTCAATTCCCCTTGCATTTTCCCTAAGATGCCTCCTTGGCACACCGAATCGACCTCGTGGACGAACTTGACCCATTGGTCTTTGCATGGGCCCTTGTGGTACCATTGGTTGTTGAATTGGCCTTTGAATTTGCGGTTGCACTTGTTGTGGTCGAACTTGTTGCAAAGGAACCGGACGTTGCAATTGCGGCCCTTGTGGCCTTGGCCTAATATGTTGAGGTATGAGTTGTTGTTGTACCCCACCAACATTTGGAATAACTTGTACTTGGCCTTGCATATAACCGTACTCCCCTTGTTCTCCATCACCCCCATAACCGTACCCATCTTCATCAAAACCTTCAAACTCCTCATAACCTTCATCATACCCATCTCCTTGAATTCCCGATGATTGCCCAAATGGAATAGTCGAGTATTGGAAACCCGATTGATTTGGTGGTCGATACGGTGTAGCATGGACAATAGACGAAATTGGTGCCATAGTATGGCTCGAATATGACGGACCCGCACCCGGGAAAAAATGGGATAATGGTGGTATAGTAGTGGAAGGGTTAAATGTGACGGTTGGTTCTTCTTGGGTAGTCATGGGCTGTGTGGTGTTAGTTGGTGTAACCTTTTGAAGTATGGTGGGTTCGGTAGTATTTGGTGGAATAGTAGTATTTGGTGAAGGTTGAGTGGATGTTGGTATAAATGATGAGGTGGATTCACCCGTAGTGGGTGGTGGTGGTGGATCCATGATGTATCGAAGTGGTGTAATCGGTGTAATTGGTGTTGTTGGTGAACTATTGATTGTATTTTCCCTTAGCAAAATTCTGTTTGCTCGCAAAGTTCGCTCGATTTCTGGATCAAATGCCAATGGTGATAGCTTGTGAGAGCTCCTAGTACGCATGCACCTGTAAATACCTGCACACTAACACACCCAGCGTAAACCAGAAAAATAACAAACTTAAAAAGAACAAAAATAACACACGTTGCGCACTACTCCCCGGCAACGGCGCCAAAATTTGACGTGATGTCGTGGTCACGCAAATTTCATCCCAATAACAACTATGTAAATAGTGGCAAGTGGGTATCGAACACAGGGAGTTTGTGGAAAATGTGCTATTTGCGATGCTTCTCTAAGTTAACTAAATTAAACTAATTTCAAGAAAAATAAAATTCACGAGTTGTTTGGATTTTGATTGGTTTTAAAAACTAAGATTAATTAACTAATTTGCAAAATGAAAATTTGAGATTGTAAACAATTTGGAAATAAACGGCTATCTTTAGTATCCGGTTTGCTTCAACTTTTGTGTTAGCATTCACTAGAAAGAACTACATAGACATAGTTCATGTATAATCGATTGCAGTGATGAAGGGGGACGAAGTACTCAGATTCCGAGAACGTGAGGTTATCACCCGATGATCAATCAACCCTTACCCAAACCTAACTATACCCATGATATCTCGATTGCCAACGGCACCAAGAACGTATGGTTTCTAATTAGTTCAACATGAGAATCAACAAGTTACTAACAAGCAATTATACACCATAACAATCAATTCAAACGAAGAGGAATTGTTATTCTAGAAATATAGATAAAAACACGAAAGTTTACCACAAACCTTCAACATAAGATAACCATTCAAGTATCTAGCCACTCATGGCTTTAGCTAACATCATGACAAAATGAAAAGATAATAGTGTTCACAACTTTTACCAACAAAAACTAATATGAGATAGATAATTTTAGTGAAAGATTATTCAAGAGATGATGTTCCAAAGCCTTCAAGTCTCTAATTTATGCTTCCAAATCGTGTTCCAATCAGGTGTAACCGAAGACCCATGATGAGGACCCATAATGCTCCATAAAATGGCCAATCAATGCAGGAGTTACGAGTTTGGATCAGTCGGCGCCGTAAGCTACGCCAGGTGCCGTAGCTTACGGCGGTCAATATCATTCCGGGACTCAGCATAGTGCCGTACGCTACGGCTCATCGCCGTAGCTTACGGCGATCAACAAGCTTTACGGTGTTGGCTTCCTGTCCTACGGCGGCACTTTTTAACATGATATGAGGGCCGTAAGCTACGGCCTGGTGGCGTAGCTTACGGTGCTGAGTTCTCTTTCTTTGCCAACTTTTCATTCTTTCGCTTTTTGACTCCAACAACTCTAACATTCCGTCATACCTCCTAAAACCCGCATCTTGCACACTTTAACACCTGCATCATCAACATCTTGTGATTTATCTAATTCAAGCAAATAACCGGATAACATGTAGAATGTGCGTTATGTTAAGCCTTTTAAGGGTTGTCCTACGGACCACCCGTCATGGCGATAAACCCTTAAACAAATTAAAGGTTTATCTAAGTTATGTATATCGAATTCGGTCATTCCTTCCAATCCAAACAAACCCAGGATTTCAGGAACGGGAGTTGTCAATTCCTATGGTACCACTACCTACTAACGAACGGCGTAGCTAATGTTAATGAATGTATTGTTCCATGTTAAACAAACCAAATGCTGTACCAAAATGAAGGCATGTGATGTAAACAATTGTACTAAGTATGCACACAATGGGCATAAATAGCATGAAATGCAATGTGAAACTATGTACTAAGTACGCATACAATGGGCATACATAGCATGAAAATGTAATGTCAAGCAATGTACTAAGTACGCACACAATGGGCATACATAGCATGAAATGTATTGTAAAGCAATGTACTAAGTACGCACACAATGGGCATACATAGCATGAAATGTATTATAAAGCAATGTACTAAGTACGCACACAATGGGCATACATAGCATGAAATGTAATGAAATGCAATGTACTAAGTACGCACACAATGGGCATACATAGCATGAAATGTAATGAAATCATGTACTATTATGTACTAACGAACATAGCAAGTATATGATGTGAAAACAGGAAAGCATGAAAGTAACAAGTAGGCACATGTGTTTCACCCCAAAACAGTTTGGAAAACAGTAAAAGATGGGGTTCTATGTACTCACCTGAGATTGCTTTGAATTCCTTGTGTAATAATCACACAATGCTAGAGATCACGGAATATCAAACGACACCTAATAGGTAGCTATATTAATATACCGGACCAAAATCGGAAGGATCGGATAGTATGCGGGTTCATAAACCAAACGAGTATGGAGACTCATGTAATATGGTTTTAACAAAGCCTACATACTAAAATGAAACCTATCCTAAGTGCTTGCGACCCATTACGACCCGTTTAAGTAGCTTATGCTACCTTTACGCGTCGTTCGCGTAGAACGCGTTTGGAACGCCTAACATCGTGACCACAAGGCATAACCTCGGAAGGTTATAGCTATGGTCACCTAATGTGTTTGGTCGGATCCTAATGATCGACCAAATGGGTCGGGTTCGAAAGTATAAACGATGGTTTAGATCACTTACCTTACGACCCTATATAAGCACTATACTAAAAGTGACGAGCTAAGCATGTTAGAACATGCTTAACTAAGTTTAGAAAACAGGTTTGGCATCAAAACAAACGGCTTTGATGCTCACGAGTAGTTTTGTTACAAAATACGCAAGAATGCACATTTTGGCCGAAAGTACGACTCGTCACTGAGCCTAGATAACGTGGTAATCGGTAGGTATAGTCACTACGGACGATAACCATTGTGATCACGCTCACGTTATGAAGTTCTAATGAACTTCGTGTTGACCATAGGCTGGTCAATGCAGAAAGTCAACAAAACGTTGACTTTCGGACTCGAAAAGCGAATAAAAGAACGAAAGAACACTTACGGAGGGTCCCCGAATGCTAATCTAGATCAAAATAGCTCAGGTATGAAACAAAGGTTCCAACTTAAAGCTTAGATCAGATTTTTGTGGGTTTTTACAAGAATGGGGGTGGGGTATTTATAGTATTTCCCGAACCGTTAGGATCGTTTCTTGAAAAACGTGATCGAATCTCGTGCGTACACTTGTCGAAAAGTTGTGGTTACTGAAAATGACCCTTAGTGAGTTGAAAGGGCAAGTGAAATCATGTGGTTGTGGTTTAATCAGCTGAGATTTGCTGACTAATTGATCTTATCTGATCTGCATGTCCCACGCGGCCCGCGTCAGGATTCACACAAGGCTCAGGCGAGCCGCCTGGCCCTGTCTGATCCGCCCAAACTTTCAGCAATTACAGTTTTAGTCCCTGTTATGTATTTAAGCCATTTCCGACACTTCTAAGGCCCGTAAAGCCAACTTTAGGGCCCTAAAATGATTTCTAAACATTGTGGACATGAAACATGCTCAAAAATGTTTCGGATGTTGGTTCGTTTGGTCGTACGATCGCGATGTTCGGTTAATTACGACGGAATGCGCATAAGCGCGAAAAATGATCCAAATGACGCGACGAATGGATTTTTCTCATGCCAAACACTAAGGCATAATATTATAATGCTTACATAAATTTTTGGATGTCCGGATGTATTCAGAACGTAAGTTATGCGCGAAAGTGCAAACTTGTGCACTTTTTGACACTTTTAGCCCCTGAATGATCCAAAAGTTTGTTTTAGCATACCAAACCCCTCAAAGCCTATTTCTAAGCTATGTAAAGGATATTTATGGTATGTTTAACTTATGGACATGTTCCGGAATGTTCGTTACAGTTCAAATTGGCATACTTTCGCAGTTTGTCAAGTTTAGTCCCTGTAAACGAATTAACTTGTTTTTGACATACCAAAGCCTTCAAAACTTATTTCTAAGTTATGTAAAGGTTATTTAAGGTATTTTGAGTATATGTTGATGTTCCGGAGTATTTGTCGCATTAAACTGAGTACGTTTACGCACCAGTTTGCGTATAATACTCCAGAAAGCGATGTAGAGTTTGAAATTGAACAAAAGTCAAAACATGAAAAATGTAAAACACAACCAAACAAACATTGGGATAAAATAACATTGTTTTATTGATAACTGAACTGTTCACAATGATTATAAGCACAAATGTTACAGATGTCGGTTCGTTTGGTCGTACGGTCACGTTGTTCGGCTAATTACGACGAAACACGAACGGACGCTAAAAACGATCCAAATTACGCGACGAATGGAATTTTATCATGCCAATCACTAAAATAAAATATTTTAATGGTTACATAAATTTTTGGATGTACGGATATATTCAGAACGTAAGATATGCACGAAAATGCAAACTTATGCACTTTTTGACGCTTTTAGTCCATGTTGATCAAATAAGTTTATTTTTACGCAACAAACACCTCTAAGCCTATATCTAAGCTATATAAAGGATATTTAGGGCATGTTTAACTTATGATCATATTCCGGAAGGTTCGATACGATATGAATCGACAGACTTTTGCAGTTGGACGCAAATAGTCCCTCTGATGTGTAAACTTGCACATATCATCGTTTAATAGCATCGAAGCCTTATCTAATCCATATTAGGCATTCTTGAGAGTATTATTAAACATCATGATGCTTCGGGTTTGTAAAAAGGTCATTCAGAGGTATAATTAAACATATTGACGCTTTTAAACCCTTAAACTTGCGAAGTTGCGCGTAACGTCACTTAAAGGCATAAAAACATTAAACGGCCAATAATTGGCATTCCCGATAGTATAATCAAATATCATGAAGCTCTCGGTTTGTTAAAAGGTCACTCAGAGGTAAGAGTTAACATGTTGACGCTTTTAACCCTTCGACGCGCAAACTTTCAATTAATTATGCAAACGACCATTTTCGATCAACAAGTGGCCCATTTGTGAATATGATTACCATGTAATGTTATTCAGAGGCTTATGTTTAGCATGTTAACATTTCCAGTCCTTCTATAATCAAAGTTTTTTTTTTTTGATTTTTTTCGCAAAATTAGTCCCTCAAGTTCAACGTTTAACTTTATTAGGGTTTATTACACATGTCAATACATCATTGGACGTGATTTTACGAGGTGTTACAGATCGAGTAAGATTCATCACATAATAAAAGTTCAATACAAGCATCAACACTATATTACAGAATTCCAATCCAGATATGCTTTTAAAAAGTGCTTTATGGGAAAAAACTAAAAGAGGTGGTTGGCAGGGCTTGGTGTGGAGGCAGGAATCTGTGCATGTGTAATGTTCACATTCACACCGTTTTAAGTTTAACTCTTAATTGTTTTACATTTAAAAATAAGGAAAAAATTGCAGAATAGAATTCAAACTTGAGATGTCATGATTAGAAATAACGCTTTCAACCAGTGGATCACTAGCCATTTATGGTTATGGATTTCTTTTCAATTTCCTATATACGTTTTTATTATAGATTATAAACCGAATGGGTTCCTGGGAACCCGGTGTTTGAACATAAATCTGACCCTGCATATAATATTATTTTAATATTAAAATGATCTTTGAAAAAGGATGTAGTGTTGGAGATAGAATGAGTGTTTGAAACTAATATATATGGCAGCTTACATGACACTTGAAATTGTCTGGCGTTGTGGTGCTCTAAAAGCAAAAGTTGACGGAAGATAAAATTGTTAAAAGTTACCCTAATTACTGTATCCGATATCGGATATGTTTGGCATGGAGCTTTTAGGAGTTTCTAGCTTTAAGCTTTTAACAAAAAGCTCTTACTCAATAAAAAGCCTTGTTTGGTTGAAGGAGTTTGAAGCTTTTAGGTTAGAAGTTTGAAGCTTTTGGTTGAACGCTCCAACTAGTAGCATTTAGAAGGAGCTACAAGCTTTTAGGGAAAAAATGACTATTTGAACCTCTAAAGATATGAACTTTTTAGTTATGTCCATTTTGGTCATTTTATACATTTTATTAAAAGTTTCAGCTACGCTACCAAAGACCTAAACATATTTAACAAGCTACAGGCATCAGCTACCAGCTTCCAGCCAGCCACTAGCCAACAGCTTTCAGCCAACAGCCACGAGCTATTTTTCCAAACATACCATCATATCCTTTCTTATTTTTTTTACATACTTACAAATACCCTACCTGAAAACTTAAGTAAAAGTTGTTTAAAACTAAAATAGATATGAGGTTTACATTTATTTAAAACTTCCACTATACAAATAATAATGAGGTTTGGTCTTTCACTAATTCAATCCATGAACTTCGAGCAGCAAATGATGATGTTTGTTATACTTCCACATACCACGTAGACAAACCAATGTTGCAGAAATCGGCCTAGGCGGCCGATTAATCGGCACCTAGGCGCTAGGCGGTGGGTTACTGACTAATTTTTAGTTAGTCGGTCCAATTAGGCGGATATGGTTAAAATTGGTCTTAGACGGTCAAAATCGGTCCCAGGCGGTCAAAATCGGACTAATCGGTCCATGTTTTACAGCCCATTAAACACAAAACCATTAAACACAAAATTTAACCCATTTTTGAATCTGGCCCATTGTTTTACAGCCCAAATATCACTTATAAACCTATTTTAACATTTAATTTTAGGTATTTTAACATTTAACCCCCTCTATCTTTCACTAGTTTACATATGGTTCCTAAACTTTTAAATTTATTAACAAAAGTATAAAGTTATCTCCTAAACTTGTAAATTTATTAATAAAAAGTATAAAGTTATCTATATATATAAATTTGTAAAATTATACTTAAAAAGTCCAATCCGATTAATCCCAATTAATCCCGATTAATCCCTAGGCAGTACTCACCGCCCAACTAGCGCCTAGCGCCTTCTACAACATTGAGACAAACTATAAGAAAAGAATTATCAATAGTCAATAGATATGTTCATATGGAAATATGGAAATTTACAGAAACCAATTAGGACGCGTAACTAAATTTCATTTTGAAGTTTACATTCCAGTAGTTACTGTCAACAATAGATATAGATTTTGATCAAAATTCATAAAATAGTTTTCAATTTGAAATTAAATGTACTAATTCTTAAGGGTGAGCAAGTTTAGGTCTGGATTGAAAATAACCGAGAACCGAACTGAAAATATGTTGGGAAAATTAGTGAATGGATATTTAGTTAATTTATAATTGAATGAAATTATAATTACTAATTAAACTCCATATGTGAAACTCTTGAGTAGAGTTTTATGTCACTTGATTAGCTTTTATTAGAGTTTTATGTCTCTAATTAAATCACTAATTAAGTGAAACTTTTATTAGAGTTTTATGTCTCTAATAAAATCACCAAGAAACTCTTCACTACATACAACTCTTGTAAAAAATGGTAAGGTATGTGACTCATTGGAATGATGAGAAAACTACAAGAGAAAAATAATATGTATGAAGAATTCTTGGAGACGTGGTGAAGACTTGAACATCCATATGTTGGGAATTATAGAGAGATGAATTTTCTCTACTCGATTCCATCACCTTCGTATCATTATTTTTCCATAAGTTCAAACACTATAATTCTATTCGATGTAACCTCGGGCGCGTGGCCATTTCCGGCAGTACAGACTGCTTCGGCTGTTGTACCCTGGAAGACAGACGCGTCGTCTTTAGTAGAGGCGCGAAATCTATTTTAAGGGAAGCGTGTTGAACACTTGCCTCAACCAAAATCGTCAACGTTTTAGTGTGCTCTTTGTTGCAGTTAAGGAGTATTTTTGAAAACTCAAGATGCTGAATACTCGAGTCTAGGATGCTATCAAATGCGCATCAAGGACCCACCAGAGATGCGGCTTGAATCAAGATTGGTATATAAAATTATATTTTACATTCTTTTTATTTAGTTATTGCAACCGGTATTGTACTATGATATTTCCTACGAATAACGAGAGTCTCGTTATTATATATTTTGTAATTATATTTTATAAAATGTGAACCTAGTTCCTACAAAATATACCCAACCCGACCCGAACCCAAGTACCTAGGTATTTAGATCGGTTCCAATTTTTCATTTAAAACCGGGTCGGGTCGGTTCTCGGTTCTTTTCATGGTGAAACTCGACTAGGACCTATGGACCGGAACCGACCCTATATTTACGGTAGTGAATCGGTTCTGTATTTTATGTTTGATCAGTTCTCGTGTCGGGTCAGGTAATGGTCGGGTAGGGTCGGGTTTTTCCTTTTGCTCACCCCTACTAATTCTGTTTTTTAATAGGCCAACTGAAGGGGTATGGTCCCAAATCTCGCACCAACATGGTCGCGAGTGACCATTACCCTTATCAAATACTCCCACAAGCAAGAACTTATCTGCGTCCGTGCGGGCACGCACGAACACAGCGGTCGAATCTAATCTGTTAAGTGATGAGAAGACTTACCTTGTGTTTGAAAATGGGTGTTGCACATAGCGATGCGGCTCAGCACCGCATCCTATGAACATTTTCGTCACGACAAGTGATATAGGAAAAACAGTTACCAATAATGGCGATGCGACTCTGCACCGCTTCCCATAAACATCTACGTCAAGCCAAGGGACGTAGAAACAACTGCGGTTACCGCAAGCAGCGATGCGGCCTAGCACCGCATCCTACTGACAACGCAAGTGGGACTGACACTTTGACTCAGGCAGCCAATACAGCAAGTGGCACTGCTGACAGTCATATGTCAGGCCATACGAAAACGACGCTGGCGCACAGACTCACACCACAGTGGGACGTGGCATCACCTCCGTGACCGACAAGCCTGACACACCTGCAAGGGGCTGTGCGTTGTCAGTCTAGCTACTCAATTACCCTCCTTCACTCCTCGGCTATAAATACCCATCCCGGACCAGGTTTGAGGTATCGCTTATCAAACTCTCTCACTACTACTACTATCACACACTTTGCTCTTAAGCAAATTACTGATTCTCACGTCGGAGAGTGGTAATAAGGAGCACCACCCACCCCATCCTCCTTGTTACGAGTCACGTTGTGTTTTCCCTGTGCAGGAGACAGATCAGTGGACGATCCAGCCATCGATCCTCGGAAAGAAGGGATTAACCTTACTTGACGAGACCAGTGAATTAACCTCTCTTGGTTAACCACTGTTTCATCACCAACATTAATGAAATCATAAATTACGTTATTATATTTTTAGTATCAAAATGATTTAGATGTTAATGTTACAAAGATAAGCAATTATATTGAATACTAACTTAGTGTTAGTTGGTTTTTAAAAAAAAGTCATATTCAAAAGCTTACTACATTTTTTTAATGCTAATTTCTTTAATTCCCTGTCGTTTGTGGGACTTGAATTCAAGACCTTTCCCTTCTCAACCTAGGTGTTTTTAAAGACTTTGTCTTTACCAATTAACCACCACCCCATTGGTTCAAAAGCTTACTACATGATATGACAATTTGTGTAAATTTTATATTTAATCTTTAATAATAAAAATGAAAATAATAATAACAAATTTAATCTATCTATTATACTAAATGAATTCTCTTAGGCCACAAGGGCTATTCTTAGCCAATCATTTTGATGATGTGGACACCCTCTTAATCAAGATAATTCACTATGGGCGCCAAACTCTCTTTTCCTCTATTCTCCTCTATTCTCCTTCTCACGTACGTTTCTTCACCCCGCCTCTCTCTTCAAACAAATACATCTTTCTTTTTTCCTGATTGCTTTCCCGTTTCATAGTACAGAAACCCTAGGTTTCTTCCTCTGCGGCTTTGCTGTTGGTATTGGTACCCTAGGTTTCTTCCTCTGCGGCTTTGTTGTCGATTTGAAGGTCATCGCTCTCAATCGATCTTTTGGGTCGTTTGTTTCATCTATTGCTTCAGCACTGATGTCATCGCACCATCAAATTTCTTCTTTTTCAGCCCCCATCCAATCCACAGATCGTCCGTCACCACTTATTTCCTTCTGAATTGACTCTACAGGCTTGTAACTTTGATTTCTTCTTTCCGCCGATTTACTTAGGGTTTTTCTTCATATTATTTATCATTGTTTTTATTAAAATTTGAGGTTTTAACTGTTGTTTTGTTTTCAGCAGGAGGAACCTTATGGTGTGATATGATGAATCAAGGAGGAGTTTCAGACACCAGAACCACACTGGACCAGAAAGTTTCACTTGAGGTTGGTATTAACCTCTGTTTAATGCTTTTTAAATGATAATTTGCGATATCATTTGATGTTACTCATTGGTGGTTGATTGTTAGGGCTTACACTATATTGTGTTGGTTATTATTGGGTTCAATGGTTAGGTGGAAAGAAAAGGAATTACTAAATTCCCATGATTGATTTCAAGAATACATTTGTTTATACACAATACAATATAGTGCTTACTCTTCTGTTCTACATGTATACATATTAGGCACTCTCCAATTCATAGATTCGCAGCACAACAAACTCCTCAATTGGTGTGCTTACTTGTTTTGACCAGCCTTGACCCGTTTGACAAACTTTGACCAAAACCCAAAGAGCTTCAAATCTGTCAAGAAAGGAACCCAAATCGGATTATATCAGTCTTGAAAAGCATAAAACAACAGTATGATAATTCAGACTCGTCCATACTAAGACTCGTCCCCAAATCACTTACGAACTCGAATTAAGAATTAATTGGACGAACAATAAAAAAATGAAAACAAAATAATCTCGACTACCAGCAATTTTGCATGAGTTTCCAGCTTCTGTGACGAACCTCTTCATAATCTCGACTACCAGCAATTTTCTTTAGTAGATCAAGTCGTTGTGAATCTTTCATCACAGTCAATAATGATATCTACAATAAATTCACTTCTATTAGCAAAAAGCACCAGACTTCTGATCCATGAAACATGTTTTGTCAAAACATTTTACATTTCAATCATCTGTGGCTGACCCGTTTGACCCGGCCCAGCTGCATAACCGTATCAAGTGGCCCGTTTGTTGAGCCCGCCAAGATTATTCCTTACAATATAATCATAACATTATACCAGTAACACATCTTTTTCTTAATTTTATTTTAAAAAAAATCAACACATAAGCTTCACAAATATTGATATGGTCATCTTCAGCCTTATATTCATGTTTCAAAGGTAATAATTAGTGAAAATAAATATAATTAAAGATTAAACTGGTGCGTACCTGCATGTATGAGAAGGGGAGGAAGGGGGAATTACTTGTCTAGAACCATGGCGAGAGAGGCAAAGTTATTTATCAAACACCTGGAGTGCAAAAACACATATTTCAATTAAACAAAATACTATCAACATGTGCTATTTTCAACAGAACCCCTAGAATTACTTTCAAATCCGACATACATCACATAATTTGATATATGTAATAGAATATGGATATATTTGGAATGTAATTATGTTCTGTGATTATGTAAATCTCTTTATGAAAATAGGAGATAGGTATCATTGTATAGTATATATATCATTGTTAATGAATGAAGGAGGTAAGGTTTACAATTCTAATATGGTATCAAACCATTAAACCCTAAAAATCGATCCTCCTCTCATCGGCCCACCCTTCTCTGCGCAACTTCTGATCATTGCCTCCTTCACCTCTGTCATCATGTCATCTGCTATTCATCCAGTAGTTATTGTCACAAACATCAAAGCGCTAATCCCCATCACTCTTGACATCGAGAATGGTCATTACACAGCTTGGTCGAAGTTATTCAAAATTCATTGCATCTCCTATGATGTATATGATCATCTTCAGCCGAAGAAAACCACTGAGACTTCCTCCTCATCCGATATAGACAAAGCAAAAGATGCGACCTCTTCTTCTCTTTCGTGGGAACGTCTCGATTCCATTGTCTTACAATGGATTTACGGGACGATTTCCACCGATCTTCTGCACACTATTCTGAAGCCCAACACCAATGCATACGCCATTTGGACGGCGTTGGCAAATATTTTTCAAGATAATAAGGCCACGCGAACTATCAATCTGAATAACAAGTTTGCCAGCACACGTCTTGAACAATTTCCCTCCATGATGGCATACTGCCAGGCGCTCAAGGTAATATATGATCAACTTACTAACGTTGGTTCTCCCATCACTGAAGAACAATTGGTATTACAACTGCTCATGGGCCTTACGGAAGCATATGAGAGCACTGCTACCATCATTCAACAAACCAGTCCTTTACCGGACTTCTATGAGACTCGATCAAGACTATGTATGGCTGAGACGCGCAAAGTAAATCAAGTCCGCAATGCAGCCCAAGCCGCCGGTACCGCTCTCGTGGCGACGTCTGACTCTCATCCGCCGCCAAATTCTGAGAATCCTGACTCTCGGTCAGGCTCTAGTCGCTATGAAGCTCGCTCAGATTCAAATCGGGATCAAAACACCCGTGGAAGAGGTCACGGTCGCGGCCGTGGCCGCGGACGCGGTGGTTCAGCAGGTAGGGGACGCGGTAATTCTACTACACAGTTCACGGGTCAGCATGGGTACCCGCCTTGGCCGTTTGGGTTCAACTCTTGGGCCGGCCTAACTACCCCTACCCTTGGGCTCCTTGGACTACTGCTCCTCCATGTCCGTATCCCTCAGTTCCACAGCGAACGCCACCCACCAATGCCGGTATCCTAGGCCCACGTCCGGCTCAATTCATATGCGGCAAGCTATGCTCCGACTGAATATGATCAGCCCGTCTACACTATGGATACATGTGCGACTTCTAATATGACTCCCTTTTCTGACAATTTCTCTTCTTTTTTAATGATGGCATTTTTAAAAATATTCTTGTGGGTAATGGCAACACTATTTCGGTTATTGGACAAGGCAATCAAACTCTAAAACCACCTTTCCCACCCTTTAAATTAAATCAAGTTCTCTATGCCCATTCTCTAATTAAAAACTTGATTTCTGTTCGCCGTTTTACAACTGATAATCGTATTTCTATTGAATTTGATCCTGTTGGTTTTGTTGTGAAGGACCTCAAGACCCGGACCCCTATCCTACGATGCAATAGTCCGGGGGATCTCTACACACCTGATCCTACACATATTACCAAGTTCACCACACCATCCACTTTTGCATCCGTTTCTCAAGACATCTGGCACCAACGTCTTGGTCACCCTGGATCAAATTTACTTTAGTCTTTAAAACATTCTCAATTCATTCATTGTAGTACTATGAAACCTAAATTTTGTCACTCATGTGTTTTTGGGAAACAAGTTAGACTACCTTTTATTGATTCATATCATTCTACTTTTATGCCTTTTGATATTGTTCACAGTTATCTTTGGACCTCCCCTATTCTAAGTGGTGGAGGTCATAGGTACTACATTTTGTTTATTGATGATTACAGTAATTTTCTATGGACCTACCCTCTTGCTAATAAATCTCAAGTTTTCTCTACATTCTCTACCTTTGCTAATCTTATTACAACTCAATTTAATCTCAAAATTAAACAATTTCAGTGTGATAATGGACGAGAGTACGCCAACTCCTCGTTTCAAAAATTTTGTAATCAAAATGGCATGCAATTTCGGTTCTCCTGTCCTCATACTTCCTCTCAAAACGGCAAAGCCGAACGGAAAATACGCACTATTAACAACCTTGTTCGCACAATCCCCGCTCAAGCGTCTCTTCCTAATACCTATTGGCATCATGCCTTGGAGGTTGCTACATACCTTCTCAACATCTTACCTAGCAAACTCCTAAATTATAACTCCCCCACTCAATGCTTATATCTTACTCGTCCCGCATATGATCATCTCCGCATTTTTGGGTGCTTATGTTTTCCTCTTCTACCATCCACAACCATTCATAAATTGGATTATCGATCAATGCCTTGTGTTTTTATCGGGTATCCTCCTAACCACCATGGCTATAAGTGTAACACCTCGAATTTTTGTGTCCAATGATGTGTTAACACGTGTCATTTGATTACACGTGGCATCTACATTAAATAAAGGACTAATTTTGACAAACCTTGAAAGTATGTAAATTCGAGGGTTATAAATGTCAACCAAGGGTAAATATTCTGTATAGTAACCCTAAATAATGCTTGTACCTTCAAACGAATAAATCATAGATCGTACGGAAGCGAAATGCGGAAGAAAGTGAGAGATTACAAACCACAGGGGTTAACTACGTCAACATGTTTAATTATACCTCTGAGTGACCCTTTAACGTTCCCGAGGCTTTGTAACAGTATAATACACTCACTAGAATGCAATATATAAATTTTGCGAAGTTCCGTTTTAAAACGAGAAAGTTACGATCGAATTCGTGTGAGAAGGGTTAAAAGCGTCAATAATAAAATTTAAGGCTTTCCGGATAATAAATAAATTAACCGGGGGCTTAACGATACGGGTAAATAACGCGAGGTCCTTAATTGTAATTAACCGAGGGCCATATCGCAAAGTTACCCCTTCAAACCCGAAAGGTCAGATAATTAATTACCAAGATTTTATAATCATTACTAAAAGATTTAAAAAGATTTATTTTAACCCCTTACGGACCGTAAAGGGTATGCCTTACGGACCGTAAGGAGGGGGAATGATTGCTGATGATCCGCCTATGGCTTACGGACCGCAAGGCCGAAGCCATACGGTCCGTAAGCGATGCCCAGCGACAGAATTATGGCTGTTGGCTCTTTTAAGCGGCAAGGCAATAATGTATGGGTTTTCCAGAGTCATGGGCGCCCCCTACTCGACCCATAACCCTCTAGGACACATGCCATTGATCCAAATTCATTTATAGGATGTGTTGTAATGATCTAAGGGCATGTCCTTGACTATAAATAGACCACATTGTGTTCATAACTATCACACAACTCAAAACACACTTCTCTGGTCATTCTAAGAGCTCTCAAGCATTCTTCTTTGTCCTCTAAGCAACTCTCAGCTTCTGTAAGTCCATTAGATCCTTTGTGGTTTGATTTATACTTAGTAAATAGCTAAAAACCAAACCGTCGTAAATACGGTTTGACATCAAAATAAATCCGTAATGGCTCAGGCTTATGACGGATCAAAAGCAGTTATGAGTTGGTATTTATGTGGGTAATAAACCTCTAAAAGGGTTCCCTCTGATCACCACTCTAACTAGCTCAAATGTCGAGTCAAACGAATGCTTAAAAAGTCAACAGAAAGCTATTTTTGCGATTCTTACATAATCTGTAATGTATATGCCATGGAACCTGTTTAGACACTCATAAAACATGATATTAAGTATATAAACTTGTTTGCGCTCGTTTGAATCGACCATTTGCTATATTGACCCGGTTCGGAGCCGAATGTCGCAAAAGTTTGACTTTTGCTTTGACTTCAGTTCTGACCCGTTTTAGTAAGGTATAGATATGCCTTAGGACTCTCTTAGGACCAGGTTACATGATGGTATAACCCTCTGTGACCGGTTCATTGTTTGTCCGAGTCTTTTACGCATTTCCGTTAATCGCCTAAAAGTTGACCGTAACGGCCTTTTTAAAATAAAACGAGCATTTCGGACGCGTGAACGGACCATAACCTTGCTTACTAAATTATAAGCATGTCCTTAAAGTTTCACGTCAATCCGAGGTCTAGAATGAGAGTTATGCTAAATAGCGCAATTAAAGTAAACTTTTGTAATAAACGGCGCAATTAGCATAACGCCTATCTAAACCAAGATTTCATCACCAAAACTTTTACCCACTGTTATAAAATAATATTTTGGGATTTTTAAAGATTTTTAATAATTTTTACCTTGCTCATAACCTGCGGTTATGGCTACGGTTCGGTAAATACCGAATATGCCCTTTTCGGCCAAAACTTGAGTTCTACAAGGTCTTTTGACCCGATTCCAGTTGCTACTGATTTTAAATAATAATTAAAGTATTTTAGACTTTATAAACTGTTCGGGAAACTCAGATTTCCTGTAGAACTCGAAAAGCTCTTTAAAAGTCTTTAAAATGACCGAAAAACCCCTACGGGGCATAATATTAACTTAAACTCGTTACGGGCATCACGGAAGGTATCCTACTGATACCACAACCTCTTTAAGGCATATTGACTTAGGAAATAAGCGTAGGACTCTCATGGTTAACCGTTGCGCCTATCGCGCGCACGATTCGGCTTATGAAACTAGTTTTCATAAATTAGCCGATATGGGTCAAACCATATTATTTTGACCCCGAAATCCAGAGTGTGAACCTTAAACCCATATAAAACAAGTCTCTGAACTTGTTGGGTCAGAATCACACTCCATTCTCGGTTTTCGCCTTTTCGCGCGATTAAACCGTATTTATATTTCGGAACCAACCAGTCAAGGCTACGGCCAATATAAAGACCCGTTAGGATTCTAATAGGTTAATTAAAACCTTCGTTCCAGAATAGGAGCCCCAGTAAAAGCTATCTGTGACGTAATCCATTAAGGAATATACTTGCAAAGGTAAATACTTTTAACTTATTTTCCCTTATACGGGCTTGGGTTACGGTATATAAAATACCGCTTGATTGAGCATCATATCTTCCATCGCTTAGGTGGTTAATTGAATAATGTGATCGGCTCATTTAAACAGTCTTGTTACTTAAAAGCCTTTGGGGGGTTAATGACCGTTGTCCCGGATATCCTTGGCATCATTTTACGAAATGGCCACGACCTCGACATCCCGGTGTAGGCGTACACCCGGTATATTATGTCGACATTATTATTAAAAGACGTAGCCGTTGGTTTTTACACTATGGTTTTACGCAATGTGGTGTGTCTATTAATCTTTAACCCGGACAGGATCCGGGCTACTGAACGCATAAAAGGACATGTAATTCGTTCACAAGATTTTAATAATTTTCCCAAGTTATAAAAGAGTTTGTGCCTCGTGCATTCAAATCAATTTTAATAAACATTTTCAAATGTGTCAGTTGAACGTATTTACCAGTGTAAACTGACGTATTTTCCCAAAAAGATTAAGTGCAGGTACTACACGAAAATTGGCTGGTAATAGCTTCCTAGCGTCGTGATAAGTCTCGCAAGCTTGATGCTGTATCTGACTGAACAATACTTTATTATTATTTTGATCCCCTGTGGATACAATTCGACTTCTGTAATACACTTGATATTACATTCAAAAGGTTGAATTATATTTATCTTTATGCTTCCGCTGTGCATTCATATAATTGTGTGGTTTGACTATATTGTTGCCAACTACGTCACGGTAATCCCCCACCGGGCCCACCGGTGATACACGTGGAAATCGGGGTGTGACAGGTTGGTATCAGAGCCAACATTGAGTGAATTAAACACTATCCTAATGTGTTTAATCTCAGTGACACAATTGCACATACTTGAGTCTAGACAAGAACTTAGGACAAATTCGAATTGTTATTCCAATTCTGTCTTTTTCTTTTATTATTGGTATTTAAAGTTTTATAAAGCAGGAAATATGCCGCCAGTGATATTCCGAGGAAGAGGAAGGGGAAGAAGAGGCAGAGGAGAGATCGTTACTCATCACGATCACGAAGCCGGGCCTTCGGGTACGCGAGCTCCTTCGACTACAAGGAGTGAAGAACCGCAGAGGCGAAGAGACCTTTACGAACCTGCGAGGCATTCCACCTCGCACAGCTCGACGCCATCATACCGGCACTCATTCGGGCCAAATTCAGAGAATGATCCCAACAACCCGCAACCCTCCTTCATACCGCTACAACGTTCGGTATCGCACCGGAATTATGACGACCCTACTCCATACTTCATAGGTCAGTTTAATCCAGCTGACTACATACAGGAACCTTCAGGTTTTGTTCCATTAGGGCCACAAGATCACTTCTCCGAAGATCATATGGACGAAGATACTGATCCGACAGAACCTGCTCGTGGTACGCCCACGCATCCGATAGAAGTCTCTGATGGGTCATCCTTCCATGGCACACCCTATCAGGGGCCAGATAGTTTCCAAGCGTTGTTCGACCGACATGAGTGGTACTACACGCCACCTCAACAGACATCACAACAACCGCGACATCCGCAGGATCCCTCCGAGGATTCACGCTTCGTGGCAGTTACGCCACCACCTCCGCCACCGGTACAGCCAGTAATGCCTGATCCGCCTAGGCGTAGGAGGACAAATGCTCGTATGTCCACACGAGGAGGAGGGGATTTCCACTTCAGCACCCCTCGACACTCTAGTAGTAGCCACTATCCGCCACTACAAGAAGAAGGACCTTCAAGTCCTATACAGGAGGCGAACTCCGCACCAGCTGCACCAAATTCGCCACCATTTGGGTATGACCAACCCATACCTGCTTACACGGGTCCAACAGCTTACAACCCGTTCGAACCGTCATCGCAAGCGCATTACAACTACAATTATGAGCGCGACCCATATGTGGTGTCAGCTAGATATAATGCACGATATCCCGACGGAGCTCATGGGAACATGGGAGCACCGGACTACTCAGCTCATGGGTATCCAATACCTCCCAGACCTCCAGTTCCGCAACAAGCGCCACAACCACGTTTCTCTCCTCCTGAACAGGAAGAGATACTCCAACGACTAGATCGTGTGGAGAGAGAGTTCGAGGAAGAGAAAAAGAGCCACCGAGGATTTCTCAAAGGCTTGGCGAACCTACTAAAGGGCAAAAAGAAGAAACGTGACCACTAGCCCTTAATAGTTGTACTAATGTAATTTCTACTTTAAAATAAGTCCCTGCGTGGACATTTATCGTATTTCAGTCCCTACGTGGACTTATCTTTTAGTCCTTGCATGGACACTTATCTTATATTGGTCCCTGCGTGGACTTGTCACTTATTTTAAAACCTCTAAGTAGGTGTGTACTTGTTTAAAAACCCGTTTAGGGCAATAAGTGATTGTATTTGAGATTATGGAACGTATGTTATGAGTTTTGTTTTAATATGTATGAAATAAATCGAAACCATTCCTTTTAAATTGATCTGCCTAAATAAAGAATCTTAAGGGTGAAACCTAGCCTGGTGTCTTTTAAGATCCGGCCAAGATGGTAAGACCTAATTGAAAAGATTCTGATTCCCTGTTAACCTCTGCAAGCATGTTGACGATCATGGCAGATGTGATTCGTTAAAATCACACACGTCATTCTTATACAATAATCCTTTAAGGGATTTCAAAAACCCAACTAAATGATTTATGAATCATGGGTCAGATCATCAATAGAGATGATCATTATAAAACATCCATTAGTGATGTAGTGCCTACGGGCCAACCTTATTAAGACATCCATTAGTGATGTAGTGCCTACGGGCCAACCTTATTAAAACATCCATTAGCGATGTAGTGCCTACGGGCCAACCTTATTAAAACATCCATTAGCGATGTAATGCCTACGGGCCAATCTTATTAAACATCCATTAGAGATGTAGTGCCTACGGGCCAACCCTATTAAAACATCCATTAGTGGTGTAGTGCCTATGGGCCGTAATAATTGTCTTATAACGACAAAAGACAGTGGTGGTCTATGACTCCCTGTCAGAAAGAGATAAAAGAACTACGGTTCAAATCTCTATGCCTTTGATTCTCTGAAATCTCGGCTAATATTAAAAAACATCCTCGTGATTAGGCTTTACGCCGCCAATATTATTATTATAGCTAAAATAGGATATATTCAAATCCTAAGATTAAGTGAGTAATAAGTTAACCAAATATGGTCTCTGTTACCATGGTTAACGAATTGTCATAAAAGACAATTCCATAATAAGCTTCTAAATAAGATTATGTTATCTTCTGTAACAGATACAAGTTACGATGGCGGATCCCAATGGAGAAAACAGCCATACAAACGAAGATGACTACGATAATGCGCAAGTGCATCTGACAGGCGCACAGCTAAAGGCTCTGATTGACAACGCTGTTCAGGCAGCTCTTGATCGTCAATACACCGAGTCTCATAGCAGAACTGTATCAAAGCCACCCTCCAAACCAAAGTCACAATCCAAACCACTCTCCAAACCCAAGAAAGATGACGATAATCACTCGTCCGCTGAGAATAGTATTCGTCGTGAACGAGAATATACTGATGCGTCCGGTGCCAAGGGCTGCACCTACAAGTACTTCGTGTCTTGTAAGCCCCGAGAATTCACAGGGGAGAAGGGTGCTGTGGATTGTATCACCTGGCTGGATGAGATGGACACTATTGTGGACATCAGTGGGTGCGCGGAGAAGGAGGTGGTGAAGTTTGTGTCACAATCATTTAAGGGCGAGGCCCTAGCGTGGTGGAGAGCGTTGGTACAAGCATCGGGTAAGTCTGCTCTATACAAGATGACATGGGAGGAATTTATTGCTCTCATTAAAGAAAACTACTGCCCTCAGCATGAGGTAGAGAAGATCGAGTCTGATTTTGTGTCATTGGTGATGACAAACCTGGACTGCCAGGCCTACTTGACGAGCTTCAATACGATGTCTCGCCTGGTCCCGTACCTTGTGACACCAGAGTCCAGAAGAATCGCCCGTTTCATTGGGGGCTTAGAGCCTGCTATAAAGGCGAGTGTAAAGGCCTCTCGGCCGACGACCTTCAGGTCAGTAACTGACCTCTCCTTGTCTCTCACTTTAGATGCTGTCCGTCTGAGGACGCTAAGGAGCAAGGAGGCGGAAAAGAGGAAACGTGAGGACGACACCTCGCGTAGGTCAGGAAAGAAACACCGTGGAAACGGTGAAGGCAAAAGAGGGGCGGAAGCAAAGAAAGATGGCCAAGCTGGAGAAAGGCCCAAATGCAAAATCTGTCAGAAACCCCATTCTGGAAAATGCAGGTTTGGGTCAAATTCACAGTCCCAGCCAAAGTCTTTTGCCTGTGGACTATGCAAGTCCAAGGACCATAAGACGGTGGACTGCAAGAAAATCAAGGATGCAACATGCTATGGTTGCAACGAAAAGGGGTATATCAAGAGCAACTGTCCTAAGAATGCCAGGAAACCAGAAGAGAACAAGAAGACGAATGCGAGAGTCTTCCGCATGGATGCAAAGGAGGCAGTGCTGAACGAAAATGTTCTTACAGGTACTTTTCTCGTAAATAATATATTTGCAAGAGTACTTTTCGATTCTGGCGCTGATAAGTCCTTTGTAGACCAAAAATTTTGCGAACTATTGAATATGCCTATCAAGACCCTAGACGTAAAATACGAGGTAGAGTTAGCAGACGGCACGATAGAAACCGTCTCCACTATTCTAGAGGGATGTGAAATGTCCATTAAGAACCATTCTTTTCCCCTATCTCTACTTCCTTTCAAACTAGCGGGTTTCGACATTGTTCTAGGCATGGACTGGTTATCCCGTAATCAGGCCCAAATCGTTTGCAACAAAAGGCTTATAGTGCTAAAGACTCCGAGTGGTGAATCGCTCACCATTCGAGTAGACACGCAGTATGGATTACCCGAGGACGTATCTATGCTCAAAGCTTCTAGATGTTTGAACAGAGGCTGTGTCATTTACATGGCTCAGGTGATAATTGAAGAACCTAAGCCGAAAATAGAGGATCTTCCTGTTATTTCTGAATATCCCGAGGTTTTCCCCGAAGAACTACCTGGTTTACCACCAGATAGACAAGTGGAGTTCAGAATAGATATCATTCCTGGAGCAGCTCCTATAGCTAGAGCGCCCTACAGGCTAGCTCCGACGGAAATGAAGGAATTAAGGACCCAGTTGGATGAACTATTGGCAAAAGGTTTTATCAGACCTAGTTCGTCTCCCTGGGGAGCACCTGTCCTATTTGTAAAGAAGAAGGACGGATCGATGCGGTTGTGTATCGATTACCGAGAGCTAAACAAAGTTACCATAAAGAATAGATATCCTTTGCCAAGGATCGACGATCTGTTCGACCAGCTGCAAGGAGCAAGCTATTTCTCGAAGATCGACTTGAGGTCGGGCTATCATCAGCTAAGGGTCAGAGATGAAGATGTACATAAGACAGCATTTAGGACTCGCTATGGTCATTACGAGTTCCTAGTGATGCCTTTTGGGCTCACAAATGCACCGGCTGCATTCATGGATCTCATGAATCGCGTCTGCAAGCCGTACTTGGACAAATTTGTCATAGTCTTCATCGACGACATCCTTATATATTCCAAAAACCAAGCTGACCACGAGAAGCACCTCCGTTGCATTCTCGGATTACTACAGCGTGAGAAACTCTACGCCAAATTCTCGAAATGTGAGTTCTGGCTACGAGAGGTTCAATTTTTGGGTCACGTTGTAAGTGAGCGTGGTATCCAGGTGGATCCCGCTAAGGTAGAGGCGGTCATGAATTGGCAAGAGCCAAAGACGCCTACCGAAATTCGTAGTTTCCTGGGGCTAGCAGGATACTACAGGAGATTTATTGAGAATTTTTCGAGGATTGCTGCGCCCTTGACTTCCCTAACCAAGAAGAAAGAAAAGTTCATTTGGGGCCCAAAGCAGCAAGAATCCTTTGAAATCCTGAAGCAAAAGCTGAGCAACGCACCTGTGTTGACCTTACCTGAGGGTACAGAAGAATTCGTAGTTTACTGCGATGCATCACACACAGGCATGGGGTGTGTGCTTATGCAGAAGGGCAAGGTTATTGCCTACGCATCACGACAATTAAAGGTGCACGAAAAGAATTACACCACCCATGACTTGGAGTTGGGTGCCGTTGTATTTGCACTGAAATTGTGGAGACATTACCTCTATGGTATTAAATTTGTGATTTATTCTGATCACAAAAGCCTTCAACATCTGTTCAACCAGAAAGAGTTGAACATGAGGCAACGCCGTTGGATGGAAACATTGAATGATTATGATTGTGAGATCAGGTACCATCCCGGCAAAGCGAATGTAGTCGCTGATGCCTTGAGCAGGAAAGAAAGGGTAAAACCTATTCGGATCAATGCCAAGAGCATTGAAGTCAAGAACAATTTGATTGAGAAGATATTAGCTGCACAGCGAGAGGCTGTGTTAGAAGCTAATTATCCTAAGGAAAAGTTAGGAGTAACTGAAGAACAGTTGACTCTTAGCAAGGATGGAATCCTTAGACTGAACGGACAAATATGGGTTCCGATTTATGGAGGGCTATGGGATGTTATCCTCCAGGAAGCCCATAGTTCCAAATATTCGGTCCATCCTGGAGCCAACAAAATGTATCATGACTTAAAGGCAAACTATTGGTGGATAGGCTTGAAAAAGTCTGTAGCCGCCCATGTAGCAAAGTGCTTGACTTGTGCACAAGTCAAAGCAGAGCACCAAAAGCCGTCTGGCTTGCTACAACAGGCTGAACTTCCCGAGTGGAAGTGGGAATGCGTAACTATGGACTTCATAACCAAGTTACCCAAAACAAGGAAAGGAAACGATACAATATGGGTTATAGTCGATAGGCTGACTAAATCAGCTCATTTTCTACCCATCAAGGAGACGTATAGCTCCGATATGCTAGCCCAACTTTATGTTGATAAGATTGTAGCCTTACACGGCATACCTGTGTCTATTATCTCCGACAGGGATACTAGATACACGTCTCATTTCTGGAAGAGTTTCCAGCAATCTTTGGGCACGCGTTTGAACTTCAGTACGGCTTACCATCCACAGACAGACGGTCAGAGTGAGCGTACCATTCAAACGTTAGAGGACATGCTACGCGCGTGTGCTATAGATTTAGGTGGTAACTGGGATAAGAACCTACCCCTATCGAATTCTCCTACAATAATAGCTACCATACCAGCATAAAGGCTGCGCCTTTCGAGGCATTATACGGTAGGAAATGCAGATCGCCTGTTTGTTGGGCGGAAGTAGGAGAGGTCCAATTATCAGGACCAGAGATAGTTTTCCAGACAACGGACAAGATTGTCCAGATTCGGGAACGTCTCAAGGCTGCCAGAGATAGGCAGAAAAGTTACGCTGATCCGAAGCGTAAAGATTTTCACTTCGAAGTGGGTGAAAAGGTGTTGCTTAAAGTGTCACCCTGGAAGGGGGTGATGCGTTTCGGCAAGAAAGGCAAACTGAGTCCGAGATACATAGGACTTTTTGAGGTCATTGAACGTGTCGGGTCAGTCGCCTATAAGCTGAACTTGCCTGAAGAGCTCAATGGAATTCACAATGTGTTCCACATCTGCAATCTCAAGAAGTGCTTCGCCGATGAATCATTGGTGATTCCACACACAGATGTGCATATAGATGAGAGCTTAAAATTCGTAGAGAAACCGTTGTCGATTGAAGATCGACAGGTGAAAAAGCTTCGCAGAAAATACGTACCGATTGTAAAAGTCAAATGGGATGCTCGTAGAGGTCCCGAATATACGTGGGAAGTCGAAGCCACAATGAAAGAAAAGTACCCCTATTTATTTGAGTAAATCTCGGGTCGAGATTTATTTTAAGGGGGTGAGGATGTAACACCTCGAATTTTTGTGTCCAATGATGTGTTAACACGTGTCATTTGATTACACGTGGCATCTACATTAAATAAAGGACTAATTTTGACAAACCTTGAAAGTATGTAAATTCGAGGGTTATAAATGTCAACCAAGGGTAAATATTCTGTATAGTAACCCTAAATAATGCTTGTACCTTCAAACGAATAAATCATAGATCGTACGGAAGCGAAACGCGGAAGAAAGTGAGAGATTACAAACCACAGGGGTTAACTGCGTCAACATGTTTAATTATACCTCTGAGTGACCCTTTAACGTTCCCGAGGCTTTGTAACAGTATAATACACTCACTAGAATGCAATATATAAATTTCGCGAAGTTCCGTTTTAAAACGAGAAAGTTACGATCGAATTCGTGTGAGAAGGGTTAAAAGCGTCAATAATAAAATTTAAGGCTTTCCGGATAATAAATAAATTAACCGGGGGCTTAACGATACGGGTAAATAACGCGAGGTCCTTAATTGTAATTAACCGAGGGCCATATCGCAAAGTTACCCCTTCAAACCCGAAAGGTCAGGTAATTAATTACCAAGATTTTATAATCATTACTAAAAGATTTAAAAAGATTTATTTTAACCCCTTACGGACCGTAAAGGGTATGCCTTACGGACCGTAAGGAGGGGGAATGATTGCTGATGATCCGCCTATGGCTTACGGACCGCAAGGCCGAAGCCATACGGTCCGTAAGCGATGCCCAACGACAGAATTATGGCTGTTGGCTCTTTTAAGCGGCAAGGCAATAATGTATGGGTTTTCCAGAGTCATGGGCGCCCCCTACTCGACCCATAACCCTCTAGGACACATGCCATTGATCCAAATTCATTTATAGGATGTGTTGTAATGATCTAAGGGCATGTCCTTGACTATAAATAAACCACATTGTGTTCATAACTATCACACAACTCAAAACACACTTCTCTGGTCATTCTAAGAGCTCTCAAGCATTCTTCTTTGTTCTCTAAGCAACTCTCAGCTTCTGTAAGTCCATTAGATCCTTTGTGGTTTGATTTATACTTAGTAAATAGCTAAAAACCAAACCGTCGTAAATACGGTTTGACATCAAAATAAATCCGTAATGGCTCAGGCTTATGACGGATCAAAAGCAGTTATGAGTTGGTATTTATGTGGGTAATAAACCTCTAAAAGGGTTCCCTCTGATCACCACTCTAACTAGCTCAAATGTCGAGTCAAACGAATGCTTAAAAAGTCAACAGAAAGCTATTTTTGCGATTCTTACATAATCTGTAATGTATATGCCATGGAACCTGTTTAGACACTCATAAAACATGATATTAAGTATATAAACTTGTTTGCGCTCGTTTGAATCGACTATTTGCTATATTGACCCGGTTCGGAGCCGAATGTCGCAAAAGTTTGACTTTTGCTTTGACTTCAGTTCTGACCCATTTTAGTAAGGTATAGATATGCCTTAGGACTCTCTTAGGACCAGGTTACATGATGGTATAACCCTCTATGACCGGTTCGTTGTTTGTCCGAGTCTTTTACGCATTTCCGTTAATCGCCTAAAAGTTGACCGTAACGGCCTTTTTAAAATAAAACGAGCATTTCGGACGCGTGAACAGACCATAACCTTGCTTACTAAATTATAAGCATGTCCTTAAAGTTTCACGTCAATCCGAGGTCTAGAATGAGAGTTATGCTAAATAGCGCAATTAAAGTAAACTTTTGTAATAAACGGCGCAATTAGCATAACGCCTATCTAAACCAAGATTTCGTCACCAAAACTTTTACCCACTGTTATAAAATAATATTTTGGGATTTTTAAAGATTTTTAATAATTGTTACCTTGCTCATAACCTGCGGTTATGGCTACGGTTCGGTAAATACCGAATATGCCCTTTTCGGCCAAAACTTGAGTTCTACAAGGTCTTTTGACCCGATTCCAGTTGCTACTGATTTTAAATAATAATTAAAGTATTTTAGACTTTATAAACTGTTCGGGAAACTCAGATTTCCTGTAGAACTCGAAAAGCTCTTTAAAAGTCTTTAAAATGACCGAAAAACCCCTACGGGGCATAATATTAACTTAAACTCGTTACGGGCATCACGGAAGGTATCCTACTGATACCACAACCTCTTTAAGGCATATTGACTTAGGAAATAAGTGTAGGACTCTCATGGTTAACCGTTGCGCCTATCGCGCGCACGATTCGGCTTATGAAACTAGTTTTCATAAATTAGCCGATATGGGTCAAACCATATTATTTTGACCCCGAAATCCAGAGTGTGAACCTTAAACCCATATAAAACAAGTCTCTGAACTTGTTGGGTCAGAATCACACTCCATTCTCGGTTTTCGCCTTTTCGCGCGATTAAACCGTATTTATATTTCGGAACCAACCGGTCTAGGCTACGACCAATATAAAGACCCGTTAGGATTCTAATAGGTTAATTAAAACCTTCGTTCCAGAATAGGAGCCCCAGTAAAAGCTATCTGTGACGTAATCCATTAAGGAATATACTTGCAAAGGTAAATACTTTTAACTTATTTTCCCTTATACGGGCTTGGGTTACGATATATAAAATACCGCTTGATTGAGCATCATATCTTCCATCGCTTAGGTGGTTAATTGAATAATGTGATCGGCTCATTTAAACAGTCTTGTTACTTAAAAGCCTTTGGGGGGTTAATGACCGTTGTCCCGGATATCCTTGGCATCATTTTACGAAATGGCCACGACCTCGACATCCCGGTGTAGGCGTACACCCGGTATATTATGTCGACATTATTATTAAAAGACGTAGCCGTTGGTTTTTACACTACGGTTTTACGCAATGTGGTGTGTCTATTAATCTTTAACCCGGACAGGATCCGGGCTATTGAACGCATAAAAGGACATGTAATTTGTTCACAAGATTTTAATAATTTTCCCAAGTTATAAAAGAGTTTGTGCCTCGTGCATTCAAATCAATTTTAATAAACATTTTCAAATGTGTCAGTTGAACGTATTTACCAGTGTAAACTGACGTATTTTCCCAAAAAGATTAAGTGCAGGTACTACACGAAAATTGGCTGGTAATAGCTTCCTAGCATCGTGATAAGTCTCGCAAGCTTGATGCTGTATCTGACTGAACAATACTTTATTATTATTTTGATCCCCTGTGGATACAATTCGACTTCTGTAATACACTTGATATTACATTCAAAAGGTTGAATTATATTTATCTTTATGCTTCCGCTGTGCATTCATATAATTGTGTGGTTTGACTATATTGTTGCCAACTACGTCACGGTAATCCCCCACCGGGCCCACCGGTGATACACGTGGAAATCGGGGTGTGACAATAAGTGTCTTGACTTAGCCACTCATAAGATTATTATTTGCCGTCATGTTATTTTCGACGAATCAACTTTCCCATATGTTGATCGTGCCTCATCGGACCTTCGGTCCTACGAATTTCTCAACACTTCTACTCACCCTATTCTATGGACCAATCCTCCCTCAAATGCTCACCTCACTCTTCCTGTTAGTCAACAGCCGACCACACCCCCTAGCCCACAACATAACTCTTCTCACCAGCCCACTCTTCACGGCCCATCTACTTCCACTAACACTGGCCCATCTAACTCCACATCTCACACTCCCAGCCCAACCTCAGGCTCCTCCCCTTCGCTTCTGTTTAACAGCCCACCTAGTACCCCTCCACCTCCGCTCTCGTCACCACATCCCATGTCTACCCAGCCCACGTCTCCTACTCACTCGTCTCCTGTTCATCAGGCCCAAACTCCCCTTGTTTCTCCTCCTATCATCCAACCCGATCTCTCTTCGGCCCAAATCCATCCTACATCTTCCACGACTCAAACTGATAACACATCTCAACCTTCTCATACATCGATTACTCCACCACCCTCTACCTCCACTCGCACTATGCGTACTCCCGCCATGGATGGTATCTCCAAACCACAACAATTTCTCAACTTATTCACCACTTCCGTTGTTTCGTTACCTAAATCTCCCAAAGATGCCTTGTCCGTTCCGGAATGGTTTATCGCCATGACTCTCGAGTTTCATGCCCTTATTAAAAATAAGACATGGGAACTTGTCCCTCGACAACCACACATGAATATGCTACGTAGTTTGTGGTTGTTTCGTCATAAATACAAGTCGGATGGTACGTTAGAACGGTACAAAGCGCGTTTGGTTTGTGATGGGAGTAATCAATAGATTGGGGTGGATTGTGGTGATACTTTTAGTCCGGTCGTTAAACCGGCTACTATACGTACTGTTTTATCACTTGCCTTGTCTCAATCGTGGAAGATACATCAGTTGGATGTCACAAATGCGTTTCTACATGCTAATTTAAATGAGACGGTTTATATGTATCAACCGATGGGTTTTCGGCATAAACACTTTCCTGATCATGTATGTCTTCTCAAGAAGTCTCTTTATGGATTGAAACAGGCGCCACGTGCATGCTACCAACGATTTACAGACTTTGTTATCACTCTTGGGTTTCGACAGAGTCGTTATGATCACTCTCTGTTTGTTTATCATCGTGGTACTGATGTGGCCTACTTACTAATATACGTCGACGACGTTATTCTTACGACATCTACGGACTATCTTCGAGATCATCTTATGCGTCGATTAGGTGATGAATTTGCCATGAAAGATCTCGGCCCCCTTAGTCATTTTCTTGGAGTTCAAGTTACTCGAACAGGAAATTCTATGTTTCTTTCTCAGCAACAATACACTAATGGTATTATTGAACGGGCAGGTATGACTTCTTGTAACCCGGTTGCCACACCCGTTGACTACAATCCGAAGCTCAGTGCCACGTCTAGCCCCGAGTTTGACAATCCAACTCAGTATCGCAGTTTGGCAGGTGCACTTCAATATTTGACTTTTACTCGGCCCGAAATTAGTTATGCAGTTCAACAGGTGTGTATGTACATGCACTCTCCTCGTATTGATCACTGGAATGCTCTCAAACGTATCATCCGTTACTTAAAGGGCACTGCCTCTTTTGGGCTTACTTTGGGCTCGCTTGGTGATTTATCGCTTCGTGCATACACGGATACAGACTGGGCCGGGTGTCCTGACACACGTAGATCCACATCCGGGTACTGTGTTTATCTTGGCTCTAATTTATTGTCCTGGTCTTCCAAGCGTCAAGCCGTTGTTTCTCGATCTAGTGCTGAAGCTGAGTATCGTGGTGTTGCCAATGTCATTGCTGAATTGTCATGGCTTCGTAATCTCCTATTGGATCTCCACAAACCAATGCGTAAGGCCAGCATTGTCTTTTGTGACAATATAAGTGCTGTATATCTCTCGGGGAATCCGGTTCAACATCAGCGTACTAAACACATTGAGTTACACATACATTTTGTTCGTGAACTAGTTCAGCGTGGACAGGTTCGTGTCCTCCATGTTCCATCTCGATTTCAGATTGTGGACATTTTCACTAAAGGCTTGCCTCGTATTTTGTTTGATGATTTTCGGTCCAGCCTCAACATTCGGCCTCCTCAAGCTTCGACTGCGGGGGTGTAATAGAATATGGATATATTTGGAATGTAATTATGTTCTGTGATTATGTAAATCTCTTTATGAAAATTGGAGATAGGTATCATTGTATATATATCATTGTTAATGAATGAAGGAGGCAAGGTTTACAATTCTAATAGAAGGTATTGTGGAAGAGGAGAAATTATAACCATGTGGAGAGTGCCGAAGGTATTGTAAGAGATCTTTAATCTGTGCCATTTATTGTAGCTTTTGGACAATTCTCTTACCGAGTCGGTAAAATATATGCATATTCTAAAAAAATGTATTACAGCACAAGTTAAATGAAATTTATCCATCATTCTACCACTTTGCAGGACTGTGCAAAGTATTTACACAAGAAGTTTCCGGACAGTAGGCATGTTGGTGAGTAATGAAAACAACAAATGAAAATGTCTACAAAAAAATATTAGAGGACAAATCTATTGGAGGTGGTTTTAATTTGGCGTTTTTATGAATGCATGTGAAAACATGGGCAAAGTTACTAATACTAAACATATTCTGCACGAGTGTAAATCCTGAGGCCCTGAGCTAAAATTGCTTTACACGGTTCAGTGTTATGAAGATACAAAATTGTTGAAATCGTTCCTTGAATTGTGACGTCACTGTATGATCTAGATATTCTTGCTATGGATACTTCATTTTATTGGTTCTACAAAAGGAACCAACCCAAAAGGAAGGTAATACTTTTTTCTTGCTGGCACCTTATTTCTAATGTTTGATTTTGTTACTGTTTGGCTATTTCACCATTTGTGTTATCAGGTTGTTGTTATTGGGGTTTCATTTGTTTTTTGTCAGTTATTAAGGTGGACATTTGACATTATGTAGCCATTCGGGTGTGGATTTGACATGCCTGGTACAATCTGTAGTGGATTTGACATGGGCTGTTCTGATCCAGTTAGTGTTTTTTTCCTAAAAAGTGACTAAATTTCTGTTTTTGAAATCGTCTTTTGTAATACGAATTGGTAAAAATTAGTTTTGTGGGTTAATTTAATAATTTAGTGAGTAATGTGGATTAAACCACTGGCTGCGTTTTTAGATGATATTCTTAATGACTTGATGTAAGTTTCATGGCAGGTAACACGCTCCTTGGTCCATACGCGCCAGGTGCTTTTGTTCCATCATCAGCCGCCTGCTATAGGGTTGCGAGGCCACCATTAGTACATGGTTTATACTCACCAGATGCTTATGGTCTTATAGTATTTTCATTTGGCATGGTTCCTTAACCAAATTGGAGTCCTTACTCGGTAAGAAAGAATATAATTTTCTAATTAGTTATTTTACACTCATATATTTAACTGTGTTAATAGTTATGAGATGCTGGGACGTGTGATCTTGGTCGTGTCACCGAGAGCTCAACCATCTCTATATGGTGTGAATTCTTTGGCCCGACCTTTTGCAGCACAGTTTGGATGATAGCATGTCTGAACCGAAAGATCTGAGAAACCGTTGGAACGAGAACAGTTGCTCACAGCTAGAATCATGATTGAAGACGGCCTTTGTGTGCTACTTGATGTAGATGACATTAACTGTCTCTTGCAGTCAACCCAGCCACAAGATGGAGGTATATTATTAATATACCTTAATGTAATATATTAAGGTATGGGTTAATTTTTGTTTATTTTTTGAAGTTTTAACATATTTGGTGGTTTTTTCCTAAAAAGTGACTAAATTTCTGTTTTTTGAAATCGTCTTTTGTAATACGAATTGGTAAAAATTAGTTTTGTGGGTTCATTTAATAATTTAGTGCGTAATGTGGATTAAACCACTGGCTGCGTTTTTAGATGATATTCTTAATGACTTGATGTAAGTTTCGTGGCAGGTAACACGCTCCTTGGTCCATACGCGCCAGGTGCTTTTGGTCCATCATCCGCCGCCTACTATAGGGTTGCGAGGCCACCATTAGTACATGGTTTATACTCACCAGATGCTTATGGTCTTATAGTATTTTCATTTGGCATGGTTCCTTAACCAAATTGGAGTCCTTACTCGGTAAGAAAGAATATAATTTTCTAATTAGTTATTTTACACTCATATATTTAACTGTGTTAATAGTTATGAGATGCTGGGACGTGTGATCTTGGTCGTGTCACCGAGAGCTCAACCATCTATATATGGTGTGAATTCTTTGGCCCGACCTTTTGCAGCACAGTTTGGATGATAGCATGTCTGAACCGAAAGATCTGAAAAACCGTTGGAACAAGAATAGTTGCTCGCAGCTAGAATCATGATTGAAGATGGCCTTTGTGTGCTACTTAATGTAGATGACATTAACTGTCTCTTGCAGTCAACCCAGCCACAAGATGGAGGTATATTATTAATATACCTTAATGTAATATATTAAGGTATGGGTTAATTTTTGTTTATTTTTTGAAGTTTTAACATATTTGGTGGTTTTTTCCTAAAAAGTGACTAAATTTCTGTTTTTTTGAAATCGTCTTTTGTAATACGAATTGGTAAAAATTAGTTTTGTGGGTTCATTTAATAATTTAGTGAGTAATGTGGATTAAACCACTGGCTGCGTTTTTAGATGATATTCTTAATGACTTGATGTAAGTTTCGTGGCAGGTAACACGCTCCTTGGTCCATACGCGCCATGTGCTTTTGGTCCATCATCCGCCGCCTGCTATAGGGTTGCGAGGCCACCATTAGTACATGGTTTATACTCACCAGATGCTTATGGTCTTATAGTATTTTCATTTGGCATGGTTCCTTAACCAAATTGGAGTCCTTACTCGGTAAGAAAGAATATAATTTTCTAATTAGTTATTTTACACTCATATATTTAACTGTGTTAATAGTTATGAGATGTTGGGACGTGTGATCTTGGTTATGTCACTGAGAGCTCAACCATCTGTATATGGTGTGAATTCTTTGGCCCGACCTTTTGCAGCACAGTTTGGGTGATAGCATGTCTGAACCGAAAGATCTGAGAAACCGTTGGAACGAGAACAGTTGCTCGTAGCTAGAATCATGATTGAAGACGACCTTTGTGTGCTACTTGATGTAGATGACATTTTGCAGTCAACCTAGCCACAAGATGGAGGTATATTATTAATATATCTTAATATAATATATTAAGGTATGGGTTAATTTTTGTTTATTTTTTGAAGTTTTAACATATTTGTTAAATATGCAGGATACCAATGGCGATTTTAATTTCTTGAAGTCAGGGTTGCACAAATGGGCGGGTGATGCATACGAGTTTAATAAAAAAGAACCCTACATTGAGCTCGTGACTTCTCCAAACAACCCTAATGGATTCACGAGACATGATGTAGTCAAAGGAGATAAGGGGATTCTGATTGATAATCTTTCTTATTACCGGCCACAATATACACCAATTTTATCGCTTGCAACGTATGATATAATGATCTTTACTGTCTCCAAAAGTACGGGCCATGGTGATTCACGAATCAGGTATGAGACCATACCCATTGGATTAAAACTGTCATGTTTTTTGGGATGAAAGGAACTACCTTTATTAAGGTTTTCAGTTGATATGTTGTTGCAGTTTGGCTGTTGTGAAAGATAGAGAGGTTGCTAAGAAAATGACCCCTTTTATAGATCAACACCATTGTTGAATATGTGTAGTTGTATGTGTTAATCGATTTTTGTTGTTTGTTGCAAGAAAATGTTTTTGTTTTTTATTATTATTTTTGAGTTTGAATCTGCTTAAATTTAGTTGAAGATCTGTATGAAAAATTAGTTGAAGATGATTAAATTTGTCTCTTGAAGTTGAAGATGATGATTTGATTAGTTTTAAGAGGCTATGAAGATGAAGTATTATAAACTCAATTAACTGTTGTGAGTGTTTGGGTAAAACAAGTGATTTGTGTGTAGAATGGTGTGTATTAACTTATTTTAAATTAACTTACTTTAACTGTAGATATTGGGCGATTTTTTTTAACCTGACACATTTGGATAACCATTGTTTGATTTTGACCTTGACGTATCAGGATGAGTATTTTTCATATCATGGCATGGTTGACAGTGCAAGATCTTAGAATGCCATCTGAAGCTATTGCGGATTATAAAACACCTGAATTATGTGATATTTTTGAAGCTTTCTTTTTCTTCTCATCACACACTCAAGTAAGGTTATATATTTTACTTTTTTAACTTTCTTGATTCACATTTTGCGAGTAAGAAAAACGAATAGTAGTCTTTAGTGGAACATATATTCAGGGAATATGTTTGCATTTTTTTTAACTTTTGCAATATTTTATTACATTTATTTGTTTTATCAGGTTCACGTAGGGCTGTTCATGAGCCGAGCCGAGCCGAGCTGAGCTAGGGCAAGCTCGGGCTCGGCTCAATTACAAACCGAGTTGGCTCGGTCGGCTTGGATTTGAAACCAAGCCTACCAACCCTCAAATTGATTTATCCTGATTTTTAGTCACTTGCTTTTTACTAAATTTTGATCAACTCTAACTACTGTTTTGCTACAATCTCAACAACAGAGAAAAAGAAAAACCAAACAAAGATTAGTTAAAGGCTCTTAGGCTGCGCGACTAGGCCCTCGGACAAGGCGAGTGACTTGGAACCAGCCTAAACTATCTCAAAAGAAGCCTAAAACATGTCTAAAACCCCAAAAATGGAATGTTTATGCCATTGAGTCCTCACGTTTTAAGCACCTTGTGCCTTTGACAGCTATGATCTGAACCTGAGTTATTATTTTTAAAAAACTTCACTAAGATGTCATTATATGATGCAACATCTATGACTTTCAAGTCTGACTTTGACTTTATTTAGTCAAATAAAGATAGTTTTAGGCCTTCGTTTTTCAGATGTCAACAACCCTTTGGTTTAAATTTTGATTTTTTTTTCTGTGGTGAATGTAAGTGGCAATGAATCTATGACGATAGAAAGGTTTAAGTGTACTTTATCTAATATATATGCCTTGGCATCTGGTAGGCAATGAAGATGTTTTGCGTATAATATTTGCCTCACCAACAGCAACTAGAACATCTGTACTTGAGTTGACCAGAAAATTGACTATTAATGGTGATTCAGTAATTAACCACTCATCCCCTACATCTAGATGTTTAAGCCATGATAATTCAGAAGAACAAGACGATTCAGGCTTAGTCGATGCGCTTGCTGTTGCAATATCTAATGTCAGGATTTCCGAACCCAAAAGGAGCAGGCTATGTGTGCCTACAAGTCCAATTCGAGAGTAGCGTTCTTCTAATGTCACAACTAATAACCTTTGCAAAGCATGCTGACCGTTGACTTTGACCTGAATTGACTTTGACTTACAAACGGTGGAGTAACCGTAAAAGCCTAACAATGCACCGAGAAAGGGTGTGAAAATGGTGTATAGTGAATGTAAATATAATATGAGTAGATGATGGGTAATGAATGAATGTTGGTGATTATGTAGATTGGTTTGGTGGGAAAGTGAATGGTATGATGTTTGCTTGCTCTTTTTTTTTCTCTGTGACTTTGGTGTTTTCTCAACTTTTATAAATGTGGAAACTGGATCAGAAGTTATGAATAAAGTTTTCATGTTCATGTGTTTTGAATTGATCATGAATTTCCATTCTCTCTTTTTTTTTCGCCATGGTTCTAGACAAGTAATTCCCCTTTCCTCCCCTTCTCATACATGCAGGTACGCACCAGTTTAATCTTTAATTATATTTATTTTCACTAATTATTACCTTTGAAACATGAATATAAGGCTGAAGATGACCATATCAATATTTGTGAAGCTTATGTGTTGATTTTTTTAAAATAAAATTAAGAAAAAGATGTGTTACTGGTATAATGTTATGATTATATTGTAAGGATTAATCTTGGCGGGCTCAACAAACGGGCCACTTGATACGGTTATGAAGCTGGGCCGGGTCAAACGGGTCAGCCACAGATGATTGAAATGTAAAATGTTTTGACAAAACCTGTTTCATGGAGCAGAAGTCTGGTGCTTTTTGCTAATAGAAGTGAATTTATTGTAGATATCATTATTGACTGTGATGAAAGATTCACAACGACTTGATCTACTAAAGAAAATTGCTGGTAGTCGAGATTATGAAGAGGTTCGTCACAGAAGCTGGAAACTCATGCAAAATTGCTGATAGTCGAGATTATTTTGTTTTCATTTTTTTATTGTTCGTCCAATTAATTCTTAATTCGAGTTTGTAAGTGATTTAGGGACGAGTCTCAGTATGGACGAGTCTGAATTATCATACTGTTGTTTTATGCTTTTCAAGACTGATATAATCCGATTTGGGTTCCTTTCTTGACAGATTTGAAGCTCTTTGGGTTTTGGTCAAAGTTTGTCAAACGGGTCAAGGCTGGTCAAAACAAGTAAGCACACCAATTGAGGAGTTTGTTGTGCTGCGAATCTATGAATTGGAGAGTGCCGAAGGTATTGTGGAAGAGGAGAAATTATAACCATGTGGAGAGTGCCGAAGGTATTGTAAGAGATCTTGAATCTGTGCCATTTATTGTAGCTTTTGGACAATTCTCTTACCGAGTCGGTAAAATATATGCATATTCTAAAAAAATGTATTACAACACAAGTTTAATGAAATTTATCCATCATTCTACCACTTTGCAGGACTGTGCAAGGCCTTGATTACATAACATCGGTTACAAGGCCTTGATTACATAACATCGGTTACACATTTTCAGTGAGATCAAAACAGTTACACATTCCCCTATAGCTCGATTTAACCCATCAATCAACATTCAGAACTGTTCAATCATCTTTGTGAAGCTTATGTGTTGATTTTTTATAAATAAAATTAAGAAAAAGATGTGTTAGTGGTATAATGTTATGATTATATTGTAAGGATTAATCTTGGCGGGCTCAACAAACGGGCCACTTGATACGGTTATGCAGCTGGGCCGGGTCAAACGGGTCAGCCACAGTTTGTTTATTAAGTCACGTTTTATTAGAAAAGTAGTGGATCTTGAGTAATGGGTCACTAATTTGCTTTTTAGTAGGGGATAATTTGTCAAATAACTACTGGAAACAAAGTTACAATTCCTTTTTTTTCATTGGCATCCTTTCAATTTCTTTTACATTACTGGGTTTATATGTTTGATTTGTTGTTGGTAAATGTCATGCTTTAATCCCAAATGATGATTTATGTCCTATCAATATGGATTGTTACACATCATTGTTTCTCCACCATCTACATAATACTGATACATGGCTAATTTGAAAGGTGGATCAGTAAGTACTTCTGACTCTATTTATTTTAAATCTTTAATAAAAATAAAAAAAAACTCATTTTATAGTTTGTATAGAGAGGATAAAGATATAATCTTTATAAGTTATAACTATTTTTTTGTGATGAATGAAATGCATGGTGGTTCAAGGGTTGGAATAGGAAACTTTGGTGAGGTGGGGCCATTGGATCTTAACCCAAGAAACTTCACATGGCTCAGAAAGGGCAGATCTTTTATTTGTGGTATGAAATGTGTAGCAAATTTACAAGATTTATAATTTATAATTTATAAATGAATAGAAAGTACTAAACTTTTTAATAATTTTGTGGGAAATTAGAATAATCCAGTTGGGACAGGATACAGTTCTGTGAAGGATGAAAAGTTATTGGTGAAAACTGATGAAGAAGCTGCTAGGGATTTAACTACATTGTTGATTAAATTATTTAACAGAAATAAAAGCCTACTATTTTTTTTTTCATATTTATTCTATGATAGGTACGGTGTAGTTAGATGTCATGATATAATTGAAGCTGAATATATTTCGTTAGCACAAGTATATACTTCATACGTGTTTTGCTTCATGATCTTTAAACTTTGTCAAAAAAAAAAAAAAAATTATATCCACCAATTCATTTATATATATTTGAGGTCGGAATTTATATAGTAACATTTATATATATTTGTCACACCCCAACCAATGGCGGAAACATCGGGATGAGACGAAGTGTGAAGATTGCTCGAGACATCATAACGCTATTTGTGACAATAATTTAATAATCCAAATTTCATTTCCAAAATAAATGTCAAAACATTACAAGAAAAGCAAATAACAACATTGTTCAACATAACATAAACAAAATTGATACAACACTTTAAACCTAAACGTCTAAGTGAGTATTTAGGCATCTTTGCTATCCGTTTTCATTTCATCATCATCAACCTGTAACATGTTTAAAAATACAATTCAATGCAAAAGCAAAGGCGAGTATACAAGTTTGGTACGTACATAGCATAAGTTAAAAAGTGTGATCAATTCCTCATGGCAAGCATATGATTCAAGATAAACCTTAAATATGGCATGTGTCTAACATATCAAACCAAGAAAACGCAATATGCTCAAGACATAACCTCAAGTTTACGGGCGGGTCGTTAATCCTATAGCGCTACATATGTCAAGGTTTGGCTCGTACGAAGTTAATGATAAGTTCAACACATAAGAATAACCCAAGTTTAAAGTATCAAGTCATCACGTATACAAGCATGTTATAGGAACGTTCATGTGTTTAACAAAGTGTTCATGTGTAAGTTAATAGGTAAACATGTTACACCCCAAAAGTGGTAAAAGTAAAAAGGGGGAAATACGAGTATACTCACGGTTTACAAGTGGTGACTTGAAATTCCGAGAGCAAGTTTGTAGATGAATTAGTTCGGAGCACCTTGTCCTTCTACACAAGGAAACGTAGGTGTGTGAGTTTGGCGTATAACGGAAGATTATAGATTCGGAGTTTTTAATATATAGAAAGTAACATAGGTGAAAATAATCATCTTGTACGCATAACTCTTGTTCTTGACACTATTGAAACTCAAAAGAGTTGGTATGATTTCATGGATTCTAAGATCCATTAGAGTCGTAACAAGGGCATGGTCATAGATGATGTAACGTCCACTTAACAAATAACTATTAAGTCATCATCAAGTCTTAGTTACTTAGATGTATACATATAGAATAACTTAGATATTATATAGTTTACAAGTCTTATGATTCAAGCATGAGGTAGGAGATTAATGTCTCCATTTAGGTACCTCTTTGTGTCATAGAATACATACATGAGGTAGGAAGAACAAGCTTCCATTTAGGCACCTCTATTGTTCACCACTACACTTGTTGTTATAAACAACAAGGAGGGTCATGAACATACAAGTATCAAGGTATTAACAACAACTAATCTATAGCAAAACATCAAGTAATGAGTGGATTCTTATAAAGGATAGCCCAAGCTAATCCAACCATCACACATTCAACAAGTTTCACACTTGAACATTACTTGTGGGTAAAACCCTAATTAAAAACAGAAAGTTTATGAGGTTTTAACCTCTGATTTAGATGTCTCAACCTTGTTTTTAAGCTTAACCAACCATGGGATAAGTTGTAAGCATTAGGACATAGGTATGAGATGTGTTGGACACAAGTTGCATAGATTTAAACAAGTTTTTGATGAACATAAAAACAAACAGAAAGTTTATGGACTATTTCGGGGCATTTCCAGGTCTGATTTCTCCAAGGAGAAGTCTAGGAATCGAACCCCATGATTATACAAGCAAGTAGGAAAAAGAATCGAGTGAATCGGATAAGAATTGAGTGAGTTATGCTCATTTTCGTGAAGGGGTGTCAATCTACTCGAACCTTTGCTTTCAGCTACGGTTTGGAGGATGTTTTGAGAGTTTTTAGTGTTGCAAAAGTGGTAGGGAGGCTGGTTATAAGTGGTATTTATAGGGGGAAGGATTAGGGTTTCAATGGGTTGGGCTTTGGAAGTGTTTAGAAGGGGTTACACCTTGAAACTAGCCCACAAAACCCAACTATATGGGGCTGAATTTTGCTGAATTTGGGCTGCCATGTTTCTTTAGTTTTTTATTTTTTTTTAAAACATTATAATGAGTAATTTTATTAGTTAAGTTGTGTAATAATATGCAACAATGTTTCCCCTAACTTGTAACAAGGTGAAATATGAAATAAAACATGATTTAACTAGGCAAAAAGTGTAATGTACAAGTATGTAACATGTTTGTAAGTAACAAGTATATGTCACATATTTACAAGTTCAACATATGTTTGTAAGTATCACAAAGAAGTATCAAATGATCTCATGATTAATCGTATTATGGTGTATGTATAGTATGTAACAAGGAAATGCAAGTTTTCATTCATGATCAAAATCTCGAGTTTACAACGAGTACTAGAAGGAACGAGTACAATGATACAAAGCTTCCAAAATTAGCAACACGAGTAAGACAAGCTATAAATAGAAAGTACAAAACACAGGGCGTTACAGTCTCCCCTCCTTTAGGAAATTTCGTCCCGAAATTTAGGAAGACTCAGGGAAAAGATGAGGATATTTCAATTTCATTTCGCTTTCGAGCTCCCAAGTAAATTCAGCGCCACGTTTTCCTTCCCATCGAACTTTGACAATAGGAATTCGACTGCGCCTCAATTGCTTGGTTCCTTGGTCCATGATTTCGACCGGTTTTTCTACAAAGTGAAGTGTTTCGTTGACTTGCAAGTCTTCGAGAGGAACGTGGAGTCCTTCGTCAGCTAGGCATTTCTTTAAGTTGGACACATGGAAGACAGGGTGTACATTGCTGAGTCCTTCAGGCAGGTCCAGTCTATACGCAACCTTGCCAATCCTTTCGAGAATCTTGAAAGGACCAACGTAGCGAGGTGCGAGTTTCCCTTTCTTGCCAAATCGAACCACGCCTTTCCAAGGGGATACCTTGAGAAGCACGTTGTCACCTGTCTCGAATTCCATAGGTTTGCGTCCTTTGTCAGCGTAACTCTTCTGTCGGTTCCTGGCTTTCAATAAGTTGTCTCGAACCTGTAAAATCTTGTCCGTAGCCTCTTGTATAAGCTCGGGACCGGTGATTTGGGCTTGACCAATCTCGTGCCAAGAAATAGGGAAACGGCACTTGCGACCATACAATGCTTCGAAAGGAGCCATTTGGATACTCGTGTGATAGCTGTTATTGTACGAGAATTCAGCCAAGGGCAAGTATGTATCCCAGTTGCCACCAAAATCTATTACGCATGAACGAAGCATATCCTCTAAGGTTTGGATAGTACGCTCGGTTTGACCGTCAGTCTGAGGATGGAAGGCGGTGCTAAGGTTAAGCTTAGTACCCATAGCAGATTGAAAAGTTTCCCAAAGACGAGACGTAAAACGAGCATCACGATCAGAAATGATATCAATGGGCGTCCCATGACGACAGATGATTTCCTTCATGTAGACCTTAGCCAATTTCTCGACTTTGAAGTCTTCACGAATGGGGAGGAAGTGAGCTGATTTGGTCAATCGGTCAACGACGACCCATATGCTGTCATGACCAGCTGTAGTGCGAGGAAGCTTAGTGATGAAATCCATGGCAATGCTCTCCCACTTCCAAACGGGAATTATTGGTTGTTCGAGCAAGCCAGAGGGACGTTGATGTTCGGCTTTTACTTTGGAACACGTAAGACATTTAGAAACGAAGGTGGCTATATCCTTCTTCATTCCAGGCCACCAATAGGAAGTACGCATATCATGGTACATCTTATCGGCACCAGGGTGAATAGAATATTTCGTGTTATGGGCCTCCTTCATCAGGAAATTGCGAAGATCGTCACGATTGGGAATCCAGATGCGATTGAGATAGTATAGAATACCATCGGGTTTGGACACAAGACTATTCTCAGCACCACATTGCATTTCGTTGTAGAGGTTACCCTCATTAACGGATGTATACTGGGCGTTACGTATGCGATTTTGAAGATCGTGGACGAGTTGGAAACAACGGATACTTTGGACGTGAGTTTTACGACTCAGGGCGTCGGCTACTACATTCGCCTTACCCGGGTGGTATTTGATTTCGCAGTCATAGTCGTTTAACAATTCCACCCAACGACGTTGACGCATGTTTAGTTCTTTTTGATTGAAGATGTGTTGAAGGCTCTTATGGTCGGTGAAGACTACACATTTAGTACCATAAAGGTAGTGTCGCCAAATCTTCAATGCAAAAACGACCGCACCAAGTTCAAGGTCGTGAGTAGTATAGTTTTTCTCATGAATTTTGAGTTGCCTCGATGCGTAAGCGATAACTTTGTCACGTTGCATAAGGACACAACCAAGACCAAGGTTTGAAGCGTCGCAATACACGACAAAATCATCGTTACCATCAGGAAGCGTTAGGATAGGAGCATTGCAAAGCATGTCCTTGAGCGTTTGAAAAGACTCTTCTTGTTCGGGACCCCAAACAAAAGGTCTCTCTTTTTGAGTCAAGGAGGTCAAAGGAACAGCGATTTTCGAAAAGTTGGAGATAAAACGACGGTAGTAACCAGCAAGACCAAGAAACGAACGGATTTCGGACGGAGATTTAGGTGCGACCCAATTTTTCACAGCTTCGATTTTTGCGGGATCAACGTGAATACCAAGTTTGTTGACAGTGTGACCAAGGAATTGAACTTCTTGTAACCAAAATTCACACTTGGAGAATTTGGCATATAGGTGTTCAGTACGAAGGAGTTCAAGAATAAGGCGCAAGTGTTGCTCATGCTCTGCTTGCGTCTTGGAATAGATGAGGATATCGTCGATGAAGACGATCACAAAACGGTCCAAGTATGCTTTGCACACGCGGTTCATTAAGTCCATAAAGACAGCAGGTGCGTTGGTCAAACCAAAGGGCATGACCACGAACTCATAATGACCATAACGCGTACGAAAGGCGGTTTTAGGCACATCTTCTTCGAGTACTCGAAGTTGATGATACCCAGAACGAAGATCGATCTTTGAAAAGCAGGTTGCGCCTTGCAATTGATCGAAGAGGTCATCAATGCGAGGAAGAGGGTATCGATTCTTGATAGTAAGCTTGTTGAGCTCACGATAGTCAATACACATACGAAAGGAGCCATCTTTCTTCTTGACGAATAAAACGGGAGCGCCCCAAGGAGAAGTACTAGGGCGTATGAAGCCTTTGTTAAGAAGCTCTTGAAGTTGACTCGAGAGCTCTTGCATCTCAGAGGGTGCTAAACGATAGGGGGACTTAGCGACAGGCGTAGCGCCAGGCACTAAATCGATGCGAAAATCGACAGAACGAGCAGGAGGAGGACCAGGAAGGTCTTCGGGAAATACATCCGGAAAGTCACGTACAACAGGAACGTCACTTATGCTTGGGCCTTTATCCTTCTTTTCCACGATGTGGGCGAGAAAGGCGAAGGTACCCTTGCGTAAGCACTTGTTTGCCTTGATGCATGACATAAGCTTAAGGCCTTGAGAAGGCTTTTCACCATAGACGTGTAGAGAATCACCATTTGGAAGAGGCAAGCGAATAAACTTCTCAGAACAGACAACTTCAGCACGAACTCGCCTAAGCCAGTCCATACCTACTATGACGTCGAAACTACCCATTTGCATAGGTATGAGATCGATTGAGAACGTATGATCGTTAAGGATTAGTGAACAATTGGAGAGAACAGAATTGACTTTGACGGTTTTACCATTAGCAACTTCGACAGCGAAAGATTTTGGCAACTTAGAGCGTTTACACTTGAGCAAAGACTCGAATTCTAACGACACAAAACTTTTATCGGCACCAGTATCAAATAGGCATGAAGCATAGACATGGTTAATGAGAAACGTACCAGTGATGACGTCGTTTGCATTTTGAGCCTGAGCTGTGGTGAGAAGGAAAGCTCGACCCCTAGCGGGTTCTTGAACTTGTTGTTGTTGTTGGGGTTGTGGCTGTGGTTGTTGCTGTCGAGGTTGTTGTGGTTGATATCGTTGAGGACACACATTGGCCATGTGGTTGGTATCACCACACGTGAAGCATGCTCGCACAGGGGCGACTTGATTTGGAGCCAAAAGAGCTTGGTTTTGGTAGGCCTGTGGGGGGATACGACAGTATGGCGAGAGATGCCCATACCGGCCACACTTGTCACACTTTCGACAATGAGCGTTTGGGGGGTGATGATATCGGCATTTGTCGCACTTTGGGTGCGTTCCAGTATAAACCTTGCGTTCACCATCGAAAGCAGGCACAGTTTGAAGGGGTTGTGGGTTTGGCGGAGTGACGACCGCGCAGTTTTGGCTTGAAGCCTTCCGCTTCTTGCCTTGGTTTCTCTTAGATTGCTGGGAGGGTTTAGACTCATTAGGGGAGTCAATGGTGGCTTGGTGCGCATTCTTTGTTGAAACCTTGTCAAAGGTTCCATGAAGAACACAATTGTTGTTAAGTTCGGTAGCTATGCGGTACGCGTCTTCAATGGTTTGAGGGTTGGCAGATGCAAGATGGTTTGTTAAAGAAGGTGCAACACAACGAATGAATTTGGCCACGGTTTTGGGGGCGGTTTCTACTTGACCAGGGCATAGAACACTAAGCTGCTTGAAGCGTGTAATCAAACCATCCATGTCACTCCCTTTTTGCGTGAGGTTCCAGAATTCATTTTCCAACTTTTGGAGTTCGTGAGGGGGACAAAAGTGATCCTTCATAAGTTGTTTGAGATCGTCCCACGGCATAGCGTGTGCGACCTCGTTTCCTCTCTTGTTACGCTCAGTTGTCCACCACTCAAGTGCCTTTTCACGAAACACACCGGTTGCATTCAAGGTTCTTAGTTCGTCAGGGCAACCACTTTGCAAGAAGGTAAGCTCGATGGCATCAAACCAGTTCATCATGGCGGTAGCGCCATTCTTGCCGGTAAATTCTAAGGGTTTACAAGCCATGAAGTGCTTAAATTGGAAGGTCGATTTGGGTTTGTCGGCCTTTGAGTCGACCGAACCATGGGGTGAATCGGTTTGGATCTTGCTAACAATGTCGGGTAGGACCTTTGCAAATTGTTTAGCCATAAACTTCATACAATCCTTTTGGGACATGGCGGAGGAGGTCGAACCCTTCTTTGACTTGAGTTTCTTAGATGAACTAGAAGACATCTAAAAGATTTGAAAGAGAAGGGAAAGGATGAGACTTTGATCATTAATTGAAAACAAGGTTTGTGTATGCAAAGCAAGTAGATGTTCAAGTACCAAGTAAAGTTCACATAAAGCATAAGTTTCCAACACACATTCAACATGTATAGCACATAAGTTGCGAATAGGAAAATATAAATTTAGTTGGTTCATGAGAATTATTATTGTTTGTGATTGCGATAATGTGCGACATGATTAAAACGACATTTCGAAATGAATGAACGTTCAAGTATAAAATCACATATAAATTGAGATACATAAAAGAGAGGCTCAATAAAACATAGGAATGTTTCGGGTAGAGAAACGTCGACAATTCCAAAGTGGGTCGAAAGTCCTTTCGATTTAGAGATATTGTGCTTTGGCCTATAAGTAAGATACTCTCGTCGAGAAGCGATTAACGGTATCTTACCCTTCCGGTTACTACACATCTCTAAATGATTGGAACATTCGGGACTTTGGCGAGAATAAAAAAAATCAAGGAATGGGACTTAATCGACAAGATGCGGGTTTCACCCCTAACTTGACGATTTCGTACCCTAAATGTGGTTGGTACTTGTCGGCCAAAATAAAATTTTGACACTTTGACAAGGGTCCACTAGAGTTGAAATGGAAATTACCATTAAGTTGTGGATGTCACTCCTAGCTTAATGGTGAAATTTCGTGCAAAAATAGATTAAAGGTAGAGTGAGAGTCGTTTACCAAATTGTGGGTTTCACGCCTATTTTGGTAAAGTTGTCTCGTTGATGTTACAAGAGTATAAAATAGCAAAAGTGTATTCGTGTTAGCCTTAGGAAAGGCACATAAATTTATTAACAAGAAGTGTAGCTAGGAAGCATGTAAGATAGAGCACAAATGTTTTAAACAACAAATAAGAGACAAAGTTCCTAAAACTATAGACTAGGGCAAAAGTTTCCTAATTCCCTATAGTTATGGCTCTGATACCAATCTGTCACACCCCAACCAATGGCGGAAACATCGGGATGAGACGAAGTGTGAAGATTGCTCGAGACATCATAACGCTATTTGTGACAATAATTTAATAATCCAAATTTCATTTCCAAAATAAATGTCAAAACATTACAAGAAAAGCAAATAACAACATTGTTCAACATAACATAAACAAAATTGATACAACACTTTAAACCTAAACGTCTAAGTGAGTATTTAGGCATCTTTGCTATCCGTTTTCATTTCATCATCATCAACCTGTAACATGTTTAAAAATACAATTCAATGCAAAAGCAAAGGCGAGTATACAAGTTTGGTACGTACATAGCATAAGTTAAAAAGTGTGATCAATTCCTCATGGCAAGCATATGATTCAAGATAAACCTTAAATATGGCATGTGTCTAACATATCAAACCAAGAAAACGCAATATGCTCAAGACATAACCTCAAGTTTACGGGCGGGTCGTTAATCCTATAGCGCTACATATGTCAAGGTTTGGCTCGTACGAAGTTAATGATAAGTTCAACACATAAGAATAACCCAAGTTTAAAGTATCAAGTCATCACGTATACAAGCATGTTATAGGAACGTTCATGTGTTTAACAAAGTGTTCATGTGTAAGTTAATAGGTAAACATGTTACACCCCAAAAGTGGTAAAAGTAAAAAGGGGGAAATACGAGTATACTCACGGTTTACAAGTGGTGACTTGAAATTCCGAGAGCAAGTTTGTAGATGAATTAGTTCGGAGCACCTTGTCCTTCTACACAAGGAAACGTAGGTGTGTGAGTTTGGCGTATAACGGAAGATTATAGATTCGGAGTTTTTAATATATAGAAAGTAACATAGGTGAAAATAATCATCTTGTACGCATAACTCTTGTTCTTGACACTATTGAAACTCAAAAGAGTTGGTATGATTTCATGGATTCTAAGATCCATTAGAGTCGTAACAAGGGCATGGTCATAGATGATGTAACGTCCACTTAACAAATAACTATTAAGTCATCATCAAGTCTTAGTTACTTAGATGTATACATATAGAATAACTTAGATATTATATAGTTTACAAGTCTTATGATTCAAGCATGAGGTAGGAGATTAATGTCTCCATTTAGGTACCTCTTTGTGTCATAGAATACATACATGAGGTAGGAAGAACAAGCTTCCATTTAGGCACCTCTATTGTTCACCACTACACTTGTTGTTATAAACAACAAGGAGGGTCATGAACATACAAGTATCAAGGTATTAACAACAACTAATCTATAGCAAAACATCAAGTAATGAGTGGATTCTTATGAAGGATAGCCCAAGCTAATCCAACCATCACACATTCAACAAGTTTCACACTTGAACATTACTTGTGGGTAAAACCCTAATTAAAAACAGAAAGTTTATGAGGTTTTAACCTCTGATTTAGATGTCTCAACCTTGTTTTTAAGCTTAACCAACCATGGGATAAGTTGTAAGCATTAGGACATAGGTATGAGATGTGTTGGACACAAGTTGCATAGATTTAAACAAGTTTTTGATGAACATAAAAACAAACAGAAAGTTTATGGACTATTTCGGGGCATTTCCAGGTCTGATTTCTCCAAGGAGAAGTCTAGGAATCGAACCCCATGATTATACAAGCAAGTAGGAAAAAGAATCGAGTGAATCGGATAAGAATTGAGTGAGTTATGCTCATTTTCGTGAAGGGGTGTCAATCTACTCGAACCTTTGCTTTCAGCTACGGTTTGGAGGATGTTTTGAGAGTTTTTAGTGTTGCAAAAGTGGTAGGGAGGCTGGTTATAAGTGGTATTTATAGGGGGAAGGATTAGGGTTTCAATGGGTTGGGCTTTGGAAGTGTTTAGAAGGGGTTACACCTTGAAACTAGCCCACAAAACCCAACTATATGGGGCTGAATTTTGCTGAATTTGGGCTGCCATGTTTCTTTAGTTTTTTATTTTTTTTTAAAACATTATAATGAGTAATTTTATTAGTTAAGTTGTGTAATAATATGCAACAATGTTTCCCCTAACTTGTAACAAGGTGAAATATGAAATAAAACATGATTTAACTAGGCAAAAAGTGTAATGTACAAGTATGTAACATGTTTGTAAGTAACAAGTATATGTCACATATTTACAAGTTCAACATATGTTTGTAAGTATCACAAAGAAGTATCAAATGATCTCATGATTAATCGTATTATGGTGTATGTATAGTATGTAACAAGGAAATGCAAGTTTTCATTCATGATCAAAATCTCGAGTTTACAACGAGTACTAGAAGGAACGAGTACAATGATACAAAGCTTCCAAAATTAGCAACACGAGTAAGACAAGCTATAAATAGAAAGTACAAAACACAGGGCGTTACAATATTTCTTTAAACGTTTTGCAAGTTAGTTATTTTCCACTTACAAGGCTAAAATAGTAATATATGTTTTTTATTTATATTTATTTAGTCTTAAGTACTAGCGTTCTGCATATATCAAACAATTGTGTTTCAGTAATTATGTTGCGTGTCTTGATGAGTTTGCAGTGATACCAAAATAGGCTAATGGGGTGTCAAGATTCCATTGAAATCAAACACAATCGTTTGAATATGCATTTCTACTTAGAATATATATAAATGTTACATTTATCACTTCTTAACCGGTCCAGAAAACGGATCAAATTTTTCTTTGAATAATCTTGATGAAACCTCTTTTTTTTATATAGTACACAACTCATTGTGCATCAACGTTTGTCGATCTATAGCCAAACTCTATTGTTTTTCTAGAAGTTTTTAAAGTAAGTTTTGGTCTCAAATTATAGTATAGATACCGAAACAAATCTTTCATTAAAAGATTTATGAAAACACCGTTAAATAATATATATTTTTTTTGAGGCCACCCGTGTAACACACGGGGTCTTAAGCTAGTTTTAAAAATAAAGAAAACGATTTATAAAGTATACCCTTTGCTTTTTTTTTCCATTTAGTAATTTATGACCCCTAAACCTTAATTAAGGTATCTTTTGACTTAATTTATTGGGTTTTCTTTGAGTTGTTATATCGATTGTCGGTGTCGTATTGATATCGTAATGAACCAAACTGATGTCGACCGAATTTCCACCGCAACACGCGGATAATTTTACTACTTACTTTTGTTTGGCAGCCAAGGCATAGAAACGTGGGCGATTATTGCCAATACTTTACAAATGTTGCCGTTCAAAAAAAAATACTTTACAAATGCTTGACTCACAAGTCTCAACAAATTCTTTTCGCTTCAAGTCAACTCAGAAATCACGTATTTATTGATCTGTTTGACAAATTTGAATATGTCACACCCCCAAATTCCACCTGCGGATAACACCCGCTTCGAGGGTGTGACTGACCAGGATCCAGCCACCAATTATACTGACTAATTAAATTGTTAACAAAAGTAATACTTACTAACCATAAGATTAGCAAATATCAAGTTCAGAGTTTAAGGTTTCAAGTTCAAACAGTAATAAGTAGCGGAAGCATAAATAAACAGTTTTAAACAATGTTCATAAGGTAAGCATGATAAATGCCCAACACACGGGCAGACGACCACTACACATCCCAAGCAGTTGCTCCAGTCACTGGCCACCTGCAAAGCATGCAGTAAGGGGGTCAACAATAATGCTGAGTGAGTTCACTAGTTGTCCAGTTTTAATTACCAAAAACTTGTTTCACCAGTTAATTTATCCATTTATACATGCCATGGGGAGCTACCCCAAAAGTTAGCGACTAAACTGTTTTTCCAATACCGAACACTAGGTAACCGTTTGCGTTTCCGCAGGATGCCCCGATGTCAATGTTCTATCATCATTGACGGATGCCTGAGTACATTAGTTCACGACCGATCCCATACCATGGCACGGTGTGAGGTTGGTAAAACCTAAATAGCGCTATCAACTAATAACCCGTTCGCCTGGCCCCGGCGACTAATCGGTATTATGTAGTAGGGACTTGAGTGATAGAGTTGCGTTTAGTGCCGTTTGGTTGCATTCCGTATAAACAGTAATTAACTAAAAGGTTTCCCAATACAAGGGAAGGTAAAGTAAGTTTGTTCCCGGTAACTAGGGAAGGAATGTAAATGGTATCCCCTTTACAAGGGGATAGGGTTGTTTTAGTCTCGTGTCCCAAACCACCGGGACGCATGCTTTTAAGTTGTGAACTCACCTTGGGTTGCTCGGTAGATATTTTACCCGGTCAAGTATGTTGGTCACCACGTCCTAGCATGGTTACCAAGTATGGGTCAAGTCGGGTACAAGTAAACACATAGCGAACACGTATGGCAATACACATAGCAAACACGTATAACATACACAAACAGTTGGGTTATTGGGTCAGCCCTAACATACAATCACATAGCCCAGTCAACAGAAAGCCCAACAGTCAAAGCCCAATAACACCAAAATAGCCCAGTCGAGACAAGGGTGGTTGCGACTCGCAACCGAGGTTACGACTCGCAACCGAGGTCTCGGTTCATCACGTTTTGGTTACGAGTCGCAACCAGAGGTTCCGACTCGCAACCGGCGGTTCCGACTTGTCAACAGTGGTTACGACTCGCAACCGGATTCGATGCGCGTTGATTGCGACTCGCAACCGGGAGATCTCGACAAGACTTGATGCGGTCTCGAGTAGCAACCAAAGGTTGCGACTCGCAACCGTGATTACGTGCACAACAATTCTTCTAGAACCTGCAATGTACTGACCAATAGGATTGCAATTTCATGCAAATTGTGTACTATATCCACTAACATGTTTTCTTGTCTAAAATGTGCACAAACAGATCAAACAAAGCATATTTGAAAATATTTATATGACATTCAAGTTGTTCATCATATTCAAATAACATTCAACATCATTCATGAACATTCAATCCCTAACATCACTTTAATATCATTCGGATAACAAAATCATCGAATCCCTCATAGAAATATTAGAACACATTTTATCACTAAACATCACAACAATAAACGGACATAATAGACATTATCATTCTCGGTTCTTAAGCATAAACGGATGCTAACCATTCAACCAAAGTCATGAATATTCATTCTATCTAAACATTCCGAACATAAACATGCTAACCGGTTATCCATTTCACATGTTTTTTATTCACACAAAACATGGCCAAACAATCATCAACAAGCATAATCAAGCACAAAATAATGAGGATTACATTCAAGCCAAGAAAACACTAACCGGCTAACTCGAGGTGTAAGAAAAGGGGTGTTCAGGTGAAGATTGATCCGGCCGATCCTCCTTGTCGTTTGTCTACTTGATCCGAGAGAGGAAGAGGGAGAAGGAGATGGTTTTGGTTGCTAGAGTTCTTAGGTTTTTAGGGTTTTAGTGAGGAAGAAGGAGTGAGTGAAGGTGAGTGTTGTAAAAATGGTTAAGGGAGGGGAGGGTTGGTTTATATAATGACACGAGTGGGCTTAGGGGTTTCCGGGTTGGGTTCTCGGTCGCAAGGCCCTAACCGGCCCAACACTTGCTGTTCACTCGAGACCAAGCGGTCTCGAGTCGGGTCTCGGCTCGTCTCACATACACACTTATACATATATATATATATATATATATATACATATATACGTACACTTTCTCAACAATGAACACGTAACGATAATTCACCGATTTTCATTTAATAATAGTATATAAATATAAATACAAGTTGATCAATTACAGAAATGGTTGTCCGGGAAAACCCGAAGTGTCACATTATCCCCAAGTTTTAGGAACTTTCGTCCCGAAAGTTAAGGCAGCCACTGTCAAGCTAGCGTAAGTGAAAGCGTTTCAACGGGGTGTCACATCATCCCCCCGTTAGTTGGCAATTTCGTCCCGAAATTCGGTTGTAGCTTCAGTGCTGGGGTTTTCGTTTGGGAACAGCTGGGGATACTTGTGCTTCATCTGGTCTTCCCGCTCCCAGGTGTACTCTGGGCCACGTCGCGAGTTCCAACGGACTCGTACAAGGGGTATCTGGCTACGTTTGAGGGTTTTGATCTCTCGATCAGTGATTTCAATCGGTTCCTCAGTAAAGTGTAGCTGTTCGTCAATAGTTAGTTCCTTGAAAGGAATTACGAGCGTTTCATCTGACAGACACTTCTTCAGATTGGATACGTGAAAAACGTTGTGTACCGCACTCAGTTCCTCAGGCAGGTTCAATCTATAAGCAACTTTACCGACTTTCTCGGTAATTTCGAATGGTCCAATGTATCGCGGATTAAGCTTGCCCCGTTTACGAAAGCGAACCACACCCTTCCAGGGTGAGACTTTAAGTAGAACCCGGTCACCGACCTGGAATTCCAATGGTTTCCTACGCTTATCAGCGTAACTCTTCTGACGGTCACGAGCTGCCGCCATGCGTTGTCTGATCTGGGCAATCTTTTCCGTTGTATCTACCACCATCTCTGGGCCCGTGATTTGACTATCACCGATTTCCGCCCAGCAGAGAGGTGACCGGCATTTACGACCGTACAATGCCTCAAAAGGTGCTGCCTGAATACTAGTGTGGTAGCTGTTGTTATAAGAGAACTCTACCAGCGGTAGATGCTTCTCCCAATTCTTGCCAAAATCGATCACACATGCTCTAAGCATGTTTTCTAGAGTCTGGATGGTGCGTTCGGACTGTCCATCCGTTTGCGGGTGATAAGCAGTGCTCATGTCCAAACGCGAGCCAAAGGATTTGTGCATAGCTTGCCACAATTCCGAAGTAAAACGAGCGTCTCGGTCGGAAATAATTGAGGTTGGCACCCCGTGCCTCGAAACTACTTCCTTTAAGTAAATCTCCGCCAAGGTAGAAAACTTGTCTGTTTCTTTAATAGCCAGAAAGTGCGCGGACTTGGTCAATCGATCTACTATTACCCAAATAGTGTCATTTCCGCGTTGGGACCTAGGTAGTCCTGTAACAAAATCCATGGAAATTTGCTCCCATTTCCATTTCGGGATTTCTGGTTGTTGGAGTAGGCCTGCCGGCTTCTGGTATTCTGTCTTGACTCTCGCGCAAGTCAAACATTTGCTGACGTATGTTGCGATGTGGGCCTTCATACCAGGCCACCAGTATGTAGTCTTCAAGTCGTGGTACATCTTGTCCGAACCAGGATGTACTGAGTAGCGGGACTTGTGGGCTTCGTCCATCACGAGTTCACGTAAATCTCCATAGAGAGGGACCCAAATGCGCCCTGTTACATAGTAAGCGCCATCTTCCTTCTGTTCCAGTCGCTGCCTCGACCCTCGCAGAGACTCAGCCCTGATGTTTCCCGGTTTCAATGCTTCAACTTGAGCATTTCGGATCTGGGTAGGGAGGTTAGACTGAATGGTAAGTTGCAATGCTCGCACGCGCTTTGGTATAGTGTCCTTTCGGCTGAGGGCGTCTGCCACGACATTGGCCTTGCCCGGATGGTATTTGATGGCGCATTCGTAGTCATTCAAGAGTTCGACCCATCGACGTTGTCGCATGTTCAATTCCTTTTGCCTAAAGATATGCTCGAGACTCCTGTGATCGGTGTAAATAGTGCACTTGGTACCGTACTGGTAATGTCTCCATATCTTAAGAGCAAAAACCACTGCTCCCAGTTCCAAGTCATGCGTTGTGTAGTTTCTTTCATGCGTCTTGAGTTGTCGTGAGGCGTAGGCAATAACTTTCTCGCGTTGCATTAACACGCAACCGAGCCCATGAATAGACGCGTCGCAGTAAACCACAAAGTCGTCAGTGCCTTCAGGCAACGAAAGAATAGGAGCGCTACAGAGGTTATCCTTAAGCCTCTGAAAAGCAGATTCCTGTGCTTCATTCCACTTGTAGGCGATGCCTTTCTGAGTGAGTATGGTGAGGGGTTGTGCAATCTTTGAGAATCCCTGAATGAATCTGCGGTAGTAGCCTGCCAAACCCAAGAATTGGCGAACTTCAATGGGAGTCTTAGGCGTAGGCCAGTTCTTTATTGATTCGATCTTAGCTGGGTCGACATGAATTCCGTTCTTATTAACTACATGGCCGAGGAAATGGACTTCTCGAAGCCAGAAGTCACATTTAGAGAATTTGGCGTACAGCTGCTCGTAGCGAAGGAGTTCCAGAATAAGGCGTAGGTGTTGTTCATGCTCCTCTTGACTTTTCGAATAAATCAGGATGTCGTCGATAAACACAATCACGAATTTGTCGAGGTAAGGCTTACATACGCGGTTCATAAGATCCATGAACACTGCCGGCGCGTTGGTCATTCCGAAAGGCATAACGAGAAATTCATAGTGACCATAACGGGTCCTAAACGCAGTCTTGGAAATATCTTCGTCACGTACTCTCAACTGGTGATAACCTGATCGCAGGTCAATCTTAGAATAGTAGCTCGATCCTTGCAGCTGATCGAATAGGTCGTCGATGCGTGGGAGAGGGTAACGATTCTTGATGGTAACCTTGTTCAACTCACGATAGTCGATGCACATTCGGAATGTGCCATCCTTCTTCTTGACAAAGAGTACTGGGGCTCCCCAGGGTGATGAACTAGGACGGATAAATCCTTTGTCCAATAGTTCTTGTAGTTGCGTCGAGAGTTCCTTCAGTTCTGCAGGGGCTAGACGGTACGGTGCACGAGCTATGGGTGCTGCTCCGGGAGCTAGCTCGATATGGAATTCGACCTGACGGTGGGGAGGGAGTCCAGGTAGTTCCTCAGGAAATACCTCGGGATAGTCTCGTACTACAGGAAAATCTTCAATCCTCTTTTCTTTTTCGTGGGTGTCGGTGACAAGTGCTAGGATAGCGGTGTGCCCTTTTTGTAAACACTTCTGGGCTTTTAAAAGTGAGATAATGCCTGTGACTTCTCCACCTTTGTTGCCTTGGACGATGAGGGGTTGACCAGAACGACGAGGTATACGAACTGCTTTCTCTTGACAGAGGATCTCAGCGCGATGTTTGGATAACCAATCCATACCAATGACGACATCGAAGCTTCCAAGTTTGACAGGGAAAAGATCGATACTAAACGTGTGGCCAGATAATTCTAGGGTGCAGTCGTGGATCATGTGCGTGGCCTCGATGTTCTTACCATTAGCTATCTCGACGATGTGCTTAGAACTTAATAATGCAGGCGGGTGCTTAAGTTTCTTACTAATGCGAAGGGATACATAACTGGCATCGGCACCGGAATCAAATAACACAGAAACATAACGATCATCAAGTAGGAACTTACCCGCCACGACGTTGGGGTCGTTCCTCGCTTCTCCAGCTCCAATTACAAAAGCTCTTCCCCTTGCACCATTTCCAGCATTGTTGTTTTGCTCATTGTTCCCAGCTCCCTGATTGTTGTTGCGATTCTGATTCAGCTCAGGGCAATCCTTTCGCATGTGCCCTGTTGCCCCACATTTAAAACATGCTCGGTTGTTTCCCTGCTGCTGTTGCTGTTGGGGCTGTTGCGGATTCTGCCTTGCTGGGAACTGACTTCTGCAATCCTTGGCTTCGTGCCCCATCTTGTGGCATCGCTGACACTGACCCTTGTTACATGCCCCATTGTGGTGCCTGTTACACTTGTTGCACTTAGGGTAGCTTCCCCGGTAGCCACCCTGTTGCTGAGTGCCTTTGTTGTTGTCAGTTTTCCTTTGCTGAACTGGGGCCTGAGTAGAGTTGGCATCCTTGCCATGATTTCCATCCCACTTTCGTTTACCATCACTAGAAGTTCCTTCCGCAGCACTGATCCTTTTGGGCAACTTGCCCTCCTCCACAGCCTGGTTGGTGAGTTTGTGGGCAAGACGAACCACAGGCTGTATGGCAGTGAGGTTGGCCGAGGTTACGTGGCTCCTGATTTCCGGGACTAAACCCTTGATGTACAATTCGATCCTTCGGTACATAGGTCGGGACATGTTTGGACAGAGAGCAGCATAGTCGTTGGACAGCTTGGTGTAGGTCTCAATCTCAGACCCAACCATCTTGAGTTCATAGTACTCGTCCTCGAGTTTGTGGATGTCATCCCTGTGACAGTACTCTTCCTTGATCATATCCTTGAAATCTTCCCATGCAGTAGCGTTAGCAGTCTCCAAACCAAGCATTTGAATTTGCGCCTTCCACCACGAAAGTGCGCTTCCCTCAAGAGTACCAGTAGCAAATTTCACCCAATTAGCAGGGGGACACTCGCAGACAGCGAAAACAGCTTCGACCTTCTCGATCCAGTGTAGAAGACCTATGGCACCCTCAGTGCCACTGAACGGAAGAGGCTTGCAATCCATGAAGGTCTTGAAGGTACAAACACGTGGTTGCACAGGCGCAGGCTGACCTGTTGTGAGGAGTGAAGCGAAATAGGTTTAGAGGCGAAAAGACGATGTGGCGGTAGGATCTAAACATCCTAAAACAACGAGCTTACCTATAGGGTGAGCTGCGAAAGCTGCAGCCACCGTGTTGAGCAGGTTAGTGAACTGAGCCTGAGTCATGTTGACGTTTCCTCGTCCGCGTCCACTCATTGTCTTCATAACCAGAAAACATAGTATGAGTGTGGTGTCGTAACATAGCAAGAAAGAGATAGAAGAGAGAAGGCGTATCTATCTAATCAGGCAAACAAGTACGTATAGTAAAGCAGAAAGCATAAGACAATTAAGCAAGTAAATATGGGTCCGAGCTATGAGGTCAGATAAGTCGAGCCTTGCACTTGGAGTGTAGTGTCGTCACGAGTCACGGGTTATAGTCTGGTTTTTCTCAAAAAGATTTTTCCCCTTTTTAAAACCAAGTTCACTATAACCAATGGCTCTGATACCAATCTGTCACACCCCCAAATTCCACCTGCGGATAACACCCGCTTCGAGGGCGTGACTGACCAGGATCCAGCCACCAATTATACTGACTAATTAAATTGTTAACAAAAGTAATACTTACTAACCATAAGATTAGCAAATATCAAGTTCAGAGTTTAAGGTTTCAAGTTCAAACAGTAATAAGTAGCGGAAGCATAAATAAACAGTTTTAAACAATGTTCATAAGGTAAGCATGATAAATGCCCAACACACGGGCAGACGACCACTACACATCCCAAGCAGCTGCTCCAGTCACTGGCCACCTGCAAAGCATGCAGTAAGGGGGTCAACAATAATGCTGAGTGAGTTCACTAGTTGTCCAGTTTTAATTACCAAAAACTTGTTTCACCAGTTAATTTATCCGTTTATACATGCCATGGGGAGCTACCCCAAAAGTTAGCGACTAAACTGTTTTTCCAATACCGAACACTAGGTAACCGTTTGCGTTTCCGCAGGATGCCCCGATGTCAATGTTCTATCATCATTGACGGATGCCTGAGTACATTAGTTCACGACCGATCCCATACCATGGCACGGTGTGAGGTTGGTAAAACCTAAATAGCGCTATCAACTAATAACCCGTTCGCCTGGCCCCGGCGACTAATCGGTATTATGTAGTAGGGACTTGAGTGATAGAGTTGCGTTTAGTGCCGTTTGGTTGCATTCCGTATAAACAGTAATTAACTAAAAGGTTTCCCAATACAAGGGAAGGTAAAGTAAGTTTGTTCCCGGTAACTAGGGAAGGAATGTAAATGGTATCCCCTTTACAAGGGGATAGGGTTGTTTTAGTCTCGTGTCCCAAACCACCGGGACGCATGCTTTTAAGTTGTGAACTCACCTTGGGTTGCTCGGTAGATATTTTACCCGGTCAAGTATGTTGGTCACCACGTCCTAGCATGGTTACCAAGTATGGGTCAAGTCGGGTACAAGTAAACACATAGCGAACACGTATGGCAATACACATAGCAAACACGTATAACATACACAAACAGTTGGGTTATTGGGTCAGCCCTAACATACAATCACATAGCCCAGTCAACAGAAAGCCCAACAGTCAAAGCCCAATAACACCAAAATAGCCCAGTCGAGACAAGGGTGGTTGCGACTCGCAACCGAGGTTACGACTCGCAACCGAGGTCTCGGTTCATCACGTTTTGGTTACGAGTCGCAACCAGAGGTTCCGACTCGCAACCGGCGGTTCCGACTTGTCAACAGTGGTTACGACTCGCAACCGGATTCGATGCGCGTTGATTGCGACTCGCAACCGGGAGATCTCGACAAGACTTGATGCGGTCTCGAGTAGCAACCAAAGGTTGCGACTCGCAACCGTGATTACGTGCACAACAATTCTTCTAGAACCTGCAATGTACTGACCAATAGGATTGCAATTTCATGCAAATTGTGTACTATATCCACTAACATGTTTTCTTGTCTAAAATGTGCACAAACAGATCAAACAAAGCATATTTGAAAATATTTATATGACATTCAAGTTGTTCATCATATTCAAATAACATTCAACATCATTCATGAACATTCAATCCCTAACATCACTTTAATATCATTCGGATAACAAAATCATCGAATCCCTCATAGAAATATTAGAACACATTTTATCACTAAACATCACAACAATGAACGGACATAATAGACATTATCATTCTCGGTTCTTAAGCATAAACGGATGCTAACCATTCAACCAAAGTCATGAATATTCATTCTATCTAAACATTCCGAACATAAACATGCTAACCGGTTATCCATTTCACATGTTTTTTATTCACACAAAACATGGCCAAACAATCATCAACAAGCATAATCAAGCACAAAATAATGAGGATTACATTCAAGCCAAGAAAACACTAACCGGCTAACTCGAGGTGTAAGAAAAGGGGTGTTCAGGTGAAGATTGATCCGGCCGATCCTCCTTGTCGTTTGTCTACTTGATCCGAGAGAGGAAGAGGGAGAAGGAGATGGTTTTGGTTGCTAGAGTTCTTAGGTTTTTAGGGTTTTAGTGAGGAAGAAGGAGTGAGTGAAGGTGAGTGTTGTAAAAATGGTTAAGGGAGGGGAGGGTTGGTTTATATAATGACACGAGTGGGCTTAGGGGTTTCCGGGTTGGGTTCTCGGTCGCAAGGCCCTAACCGGCCCAACACTTGCTGTTCACTCGAGACCAAGCGGTCTCGAGTCGGGTCTCGGCTCGTCTCACATACACACTTATACATATATATATATATACATATATACGTACACTTTCTCAACAATGAACACGTAACGATAATTCACCGATTTTCATTTAATAATAGTATATAAATATAAATACAAGTTGATCAATTACAGAAATGGTTGTCCGGGAAAACCCGAAGTGTCACAGAATACCCTTCCCCACGCCAAGAAAACTTCTGGGAACTTCCAAGAAGCTGACTGAATTTTTGTTTATAAATATGAAAACAATTTGGGTATCGTTCATCCATAATATCCCATTTCAAGATTCTTTTTTAACCAAAGACTCAGAAGGCCTAAATTACTCATTTCCCTTTGCTTTCCTCGATTAAAAATGGCGATTATGTCGGGTTTCTTCGGTTGTTTCTCAGGTTCAAGCAAAGTACTAGACAAGGGAATTGAAGAGTATGCCGTGTCAAGAAAAGCGCATAACGTTGACAACGATCTTGAAGCAAAGGGCAAGTGCAGAAAAAGCGCACCAATTCCAGTTGCCTACTTCCCTATTGGCTCAAACTTTTCACGCTTGTAAATTAAATGGTTTGATATCAAACCATGACGGTTACCATATATATATAATGGATCAGAGAAATGCATTCATCTCCATGTCTCTATGTAGAATAGTAGAAGAACATAAGATCTCAATGTACTTCTACATAATTTTTTGTTTATTTTATTAGTTTCTTTTAATTGATTTTCGGATTTAATCAAAAAAGTTTGAATTCATATGCTACAATCCTTTGTTATGGTAATTCGAAGCACAAATTCACTCATTTTAAAAAAAGTTTTAAAGTAGTCTAGAAACGATTTTAATTAATATTGAACAATAAATTACGATAAGAACATGTGCAATAGTAATGTAATTGTGAGCCATCCTAGGCAACATCAGCCTTACGACCACGGAACACTTAGCCACAATTTCGTAAGAGAGGGGAGTGGGAGAGTCCTCTTTGAGCCGGCCTAAAGGCGTGGGTAGAATGAAAAGAGTCGTTGGGCTCGTTAACTCATGTGTGTATTCGTTTTACAACGGGTTTATTTTAGAAGTAAAAAATGTTGATAAATAAACCTATAAATAACCCTTTCAATCCATCCAATCCATACTACCAAAACCGTTCATTATCCCAAATTACCATTTCAATCCAAACAACCCATTCTACCAAATCCATCCATTCAATCAAAACCAACAAAGTAACCCACAATTTAACCCAAACGACCCCACCCCAGTCAAATTAACCTTTTTGACATTATCATTTGTTATCGCCCCAAATGGAACAAAACCAAAATCCATCAATGTGCATTTTAGCTCACACCGTCCGTAGTGGGGCGTGATTTTTAAAATTTTTTAAAAAAAAACGCCTTATAACGCCCCGGCCCCCATTACATAGGGCGTGACCGGGCGTTATTTTTGAAAAAAAAAAAACGAATGTGGCGTTTTAATTAAAACGCTGAAAAATTAAAGGGGATCCAAATTAGACCGTTGGCAAACGGTCAAAATTGTTATTTTTTTTTAATTTAAAAATTTACCCCACTTTATCATATTTTTTTTATACAAAAACACCCACTTTCTCCTACTTTCTTCTATTTTTTATAAAAAACACCCACTTTCTCCTACTTTTTTTTATAAAAAACACCCACTTTCTCCTACTTTTTTATACAATCGACCACCTACAAGGCGATGCGTTGATCCTTGCGCAAATGCGTCGCCAAAAAATTAGAGAAAAATATGGACTCTAGATCATGTTCTTTTTTTTTAACTTTATTTTTTTTTCGGTTTTTTTTTTCTGTTTTTTTTTATTTCAAGTAGTGTAATTTTTATTTTAAATTAATGAAGTTTTTTATGTTTTAATTTAAAAAAATAATTGTGAAATGATTGAATGGGGGTTATTGGCATAATGCCCCACTACGCCACTTTTGCTATAATGCCCAACGATGACTAGGATGCCACATGTCGGATAATGCCCCATGACAGGGGCATTATGTTTGTTCACCACTACACATGGTCTAATTAAAACCAAATCTTCCTAGCCTCATCCTACCTCTACAAGTACTCGATTTCGTTCTCAAAATCCGAATCCATAGGTGTTCCTGAAACACAATCCAAAACCACAAAACATAATACACAAAAAAGTAGCTAAAACACAATCCAAAACCACAAAACGTAATACACAAAAAAAGTAGCTAAAAATTCTGCAACCGAAGCCATAGTCCATAGACCATAGATGAAGAACTCACATTGGCTCGAGCTTTGGGTCGATGTATTTGTGGATCAAAAGACTATTTTAAAAAAATGTTTGTTTTATTTTTGTACTTTAGCAATGTTTTTATTTTTATTTTTAGAAATGTTTGTTATTATTTGTTTTACATATTTAAGGTTTTTAGGGAATAATCAAACATTTTTATGGTTTGACTCACATTCGTGAAAGTTTACATAACACAATGGGCCGGGGAGAAGATCATAGCCCTGACATGATATCGTCCAAATTTAGAGACATTAAGCTAAATGTTGGTAAGTTTAATTGGATCTACAACAAGAATTTCAACAACCAACGAACCGATACAACTTACGCTACTATTTTACAGATTTTTGTGACGAGTATAAAAAAAAGATATTTTGAGCGTTTACTCATTTAAAAGTTTGGGTGGTTGTGAGATTTTGTTCAAAATGGGCAAACGTCCTCTTGATCGGACGTTCATTAAAAAGGACAAAAACATCATTGTCCAAAGGATGGCGAATTTGAAATTGTTGTGCATTAACATTGATCGTTTGAGCGTGAAGAAACGTGAAATTCACCGAGATAATAAAGCAAAGCGTTTGTGAAAAATATAGTCTTTAGAGGATTAATATTAATGTAAAAGAATTAAGTATTTTGTTTTTAATTATTTAAGTAATGCTAAGAAAAATTAATATTAGTATTAGTGATAATATTTTGGTTTTGTTCTTTTTTAAATGACTAAGTGTTTAAAAATAGTTTTCAGTTAAATGCTTTTTTTTAGTTTCTGTTAAATGCTTTAATATATTTTTTTTAAAACTAACTAATAAGGAGAATCAAAAAAATAAGTAACTTATAAGACTACTCACTATGTTATGACCATTATCATACTATAAATTTATAACATGTTAGTGCTTTAGTTTAGTGGGTTGTAATATAAGTAACTTATAAGACTACTCACATGTTATGACCATTATACACATTTAGCAAGTGCACACAGGAAACTATTTATGACTACATGACTTATTTTTTTCAATTCACATGATCACTACGGATAACCTAACAATGAATAATGTTCAGGCAACTTTTATATATCTTTTTTAAAACTTAGATAATATCATATTTACATTTTAAAAAACTTTAGTATCAAATATATTTCAATATCATCATCATCATACTCTCGTAGAAATAGAGAGCCTGCTTCCAGTGAGACCCCCGGCTCGATAGTAGTTTTGCATCAAGCCATTGACATAAGGCACATAACACTCAACAATCGAGACAAAGGTCGATTAGTGCATGTACCCTCTTGTCTTTCGGCTATTGTCACAAGACTCAGATCCAAAGTAAAAACACAGATTTATTCAAAGAGAAATCAACAGCAGTTACAAAGAAATGATTAACCAGTCATCACAGATTGACTGGTGAATCATGTGAAAGAACAGAAACACAAACTGCAACAATAAAGCCCTAAACTTCTCACGAATTGTACGTGTGAGGAACCAAGAAGACAAAGAGCACAAGAGACTGAGATGATGATGAAGCCAGCAACCGAGACAACATTTAAGGGGAGCACAACCCTAGACAGCTGGACTATAGCTGGAGGAGCCCAAGGAGGAGAAAGGCCAGCGACTGAAAGGAGCTGCCCAAAACGCGAACCAAGCTGCAACCGAAAAAGGGAGCGGCCCAAACAGCAAGCCCAAAGCAACCTCACAAAAGCCACAAAGCACATTATTAGAAAAATATAAGGAAAAAAATATAAAAGGACAAGGCACATTTAAACTGATATTTTAACAGCTATCAACGCTACCACATGATGCATGATTAACCGCCCGCCACTTTTAACGTTATTTTCACGATATTAGTAAAATAACGTTAAAATTAGTGCAATTTCACTTTTGCCCCCTTAGGGCCCACACATATATACATTATATGTGCACACCTAACGGGCGTGATATTTCAATATATAATCTCATATCTAACTATTTTTATTGTTTCATTATAATACATTCTATGATATAATCATTATACTAATTATCATTCTTCTACTTCATAATAACTTTACAATAATAAAACTAAAACATTTCAAACCTCTTATACCGCAAAACAAAAATATAGATCACTAAAAATAACTGTTGTGAAATAATCAAGAAATTTGTTGCAACAAATGATCATAATCAAGTGCTCCATTGAAAACCCAAGACGCAACCTGCACCAATACAAGAAAACGATAAGAATCAAAATTAGTGGCACAAGAATTTGAGATTTCTTTATTTTTCTGCAACATCCCTATAAACATTTACATTGTGTTTGTTATAAGAATGCCCTTAAAAATTCGTTGAAGAAAACACTTAAGTGTTACCTCCCTCAATTGTTTTTGCTTAAACTACAACTACTATCGATCAAGTCAGGAAAATCTAACATGATATTTAAAATCAATCACCCTAACACTTCAAATTATGTTTGACAACAAGGATCTGACACTAGAATGAAATTGAGATTCAAATTCCAACAAATTCCGATTCCTATTAGAACGTTTAAATTTCAAATCTAATTCATTTCAAATTCTAATTCCTATGCAAATTCCACTTCCAGTTCCAAAATATTCCGAACGTCAACCAAACGCACCCTAGTACTTTTAATATTATGATTTTTATATGGAATTATACAACACACTACATCCTTTTACATTAGTATTTTTAATATTGTGATTTTTATATGGAATATATAACACGCTGCATCCTCTTAAACCTTGATTTACGTCTCCATCAAGAATTGTTGAACTTGTGCACTAAACTATTTGACCTACTCTCAAAACGTTCAATTTTGAGTCACTAGACAATTCATTTTGAAATTTGAACTTGTCTCCTATTCCCCACACGTCAAAATATAATTGGGACACTTCAAAGGAAAACAAAAGGAAATTGTTTAAGATAACGACTTTATGTTTATCTGAAGGATAATGTATATGAAAATCATCTAACTGTTCAATGTTTTATTAAGTTGTATATATCAAAACAATCGTATAGATCATCTTTGTATTTTATGCCATGTACCCCCCCCCCCCCCCCCACCTGTGCTTAGTGGTAGGAGGTTGAGTTTGCTAATGGAGACTCAAGTTCGATTCCCTCTTGTGTCATTTTGGGGTGGATATAAGCAATGAAAGATTTGAACTAGGCCTTGTACAAAGTTGTCAGTTTGATTCCCGAGCGCACCCGGGTTTTCGTTCCACCGTGTGTTACGCCAGAGATTTTTGTGTTCTTGTGGTAGCACAACGACTGTCAATTGACAGCCGGCTGTATGGTTTCCTAGGAGAACACCCAAAAAAAGTCAAACTTTGAAGCCAACGTGGGCCCGGTTAAAACAACTCGTCTAGCCGGAGTGGGGGCAATACGAGGCTCTCTGATTTAGATAGTGTGGTAACCTAAAATTTATGTCCAAGTCCAAAACATGATGCGTACATATGAATTTTTATGTCTTCTCAGTTCTCACACTTTTCACGAAAAATGTCCTTTTTACAAGATCCTGACACTATATATATATATATATATATATATATATATATATATAATGATATTTTTGCACAAATCAACCATTATGTTATAAAATACCATAATACCAGTGCAAAGCATGTTAGGTAACTTAACTGAGTTTTTGGACAACGTTAGTTGTAAAGGTTATAGAAGGTAACAAAACATGAACATAAATGTTGTATTTGGCAGATTTTATAGTGAAAGATATGAAATGCAGTTTAGGTTATAACATAAAAGGTTGATTTGAGCAATTTTGTCTAGAAAAAAAATATATATGTTAATGATGAAATTGACATTATTTAAAACCAAAGAGAAAGCAATTAGATTTATAACCCCGAAATAAGTTTATTCAATAAAGACAATTACTTGGTGGCCAAGGCTTAGATCGTTTTTGGACTTATTGAGTTTTCAAAATATTGACTCGCAACAAATATTAAAAAAAAAAACACATTTTAATAACTTATATGATAGGTCCCAGAAAATACTTGGAAATTCGCAGGAAACTTATCAGAATGCTCATCTATACTATATAATAAAAGAAATCTGTTTTGGGACACTTGTCATTCTCTCATTTAATTGATTAAAATAATTAATAATACTAATAATAATAATGTTTAATCTAAATTAATACAAATTTTTATCAATGAGTCTCAATCAATAAAGCACATATGTATAAGATACAAATCATGAAAAAAAAGGAAACCCACTTTTGCACCGATATTTATCATCTACTCATTAGCTCACGTAATTAAATATACCATTATTATAAATTCAATAAACTTTGGATTTGAAATCGAAATAAAATCTTGAATTACTTTTTTTTTCAAACATATTGGTGTGAAAACCGAATTAGCCAGTATGTTTTGTTAGTTTAACTATAAGTTAATGAATCGGTTACTCTGAATTTGTCAACTATTGCATCCTACCTTTTAATTGATTGGTTTTTTGCAGCCAGGCCAGCCCTAAACAACCACCCCCTCTTTGCAATACAAGCATCGAAATATACATAAAAAGTACAAAATTAGTTAATACTTATCAATGAATCTCAATCAATAAAGCATAAATCTATAAGACACAAACCAAGAAAAAAGAAGGAAACCCACGTTTACACCAATATTTATCATATACTCATTAGCTCATGTAATTAAATATAGTGTCATCTATTTTTTTTTTATAGATAATTAATATCAATTAAAAGATAATTATAAAATTAAATTTAATATAAATTTAAATAATTCGTATAGGAGATAATATAATATTTTAAAATAGAGTTAATTACATAGTTAGTACCTATGGTTTACACAAAGTAATAATCTAAGGTACTAATAGTTTAAAATCACATACTAACTTTCCATCTTTTAACATGTGATGGTATTAATTACATAGTTAGTACATGTGGTTTACACAAACTAACAATCTAAGGTACTAATAGTTAACAGGGAATTAACGTTAATACCCTCACATGTTAAAAAAATGGAAAGTTAGTACCCCCAGGATGTGATTTTAAACTATTAGTACCTTAGATTGTTATTTTATGTAAAGCACGGGGACTAATTATGTAATTAACTCTTTAAAATATTTATCAGATTTCAAAATTAGTTATCCTGAAATTAACAAAAGATGTACGCAAAATATAAATTAATATAATGTAAATGATTTATTTATTTTATTAAACTAAAGTAGTTAAGGGTAGAACCTATTTAAAAAATGTTTATAAGGGGTAAACAAAAATATTAATCTATGTTTATTGGTTTTATACTTTTATTTTCGTGTTCAACTCCCAACTCAAATACGATAATCACTGTGTTTTCATGACATTTATAAGAACCATCACCGCAATCACCCCATCCATCGTATATCGAGTATATTTGTTAATTTTTTTAAAGATATATTTTTTTGTTAGATTCATTCAACCCGTGTAATAAATGAGTTTTTTTTAAGATATCATTTTTTTACTATACAAAATTACATTTATGTAACTCGTGTATTATACGGGGTTTTTAAAAATATAACTTTTTGTATTATGTAGTATATAAAATTAGATTTATCCAATCCATATAATACATAGGGTTTATAAATATAAATTTTTATTATTTGGTGTATAAAATTACATGTGCTCAACCCGTATAATACATGAGGTTCTTAAAAATGTAACTTTTTTCATTATTTAATATATAAAATTAAATTTACTCAACCCGTACAGTACACATGGTTCTTAAAAACACAACTTTTTATTATTTAATATATAAAATTACATTTATTCAACCCATGTAATAAACGAGATTTTTAACTATATATTTTTTAATTATTTGGTATATAAAATTAAATTTATTCAACCCGTGTAGTAAACGAGATTTTTAAAGATATATTTTTTAATTATTTGGTGTATAAAATTACATTTATTCAACCCATGTAATACACGGGGTTCTAACCTAGTGTATATATATGAGAAAACTGGTATTCAGTTCATCCACAACAACACATTCTAATTTCTAATAATTCTTTTAACCACGAGTGCTCAAATATCCACAAGAAATTTAACTTACTTTGTATCCGAGGTTTCTTTAAGATTAAAAATGGCTATTATATCAAGCTTCTTTACTTGTTTCTCGGGTTTAAACAAAGTAGTAGATGATGGAAATGAAAAAACTGGCGCATCGAGCAAAGTTCAAAAGAGTGATTGCAATCACAAAGCAACCGGAAAGGGATGAAAAGGAGCACCAATCCCGGTTGCTTACTTTCCTATCGGCTCAAACTTTTCACGTTTGTAAATAGAAACAACTAGTTGATGCCTCGCCCACGTTGCGGGGCGATGACCGGATAATAAGCGAGTGTTAGTCAGCTCATTGACACGGAAAACAATTAAATCGAGCCAACAATTAAAACAAAACACTTTTATAGTTTTGATAAAAAAAAACTAAAACAATGACATTATTGTAATTTTTAACTGAGGGAAAGTTGTATTTTTTTTTGACCGGGGTAAAATCGTAATTTGACAAAAGCTAAAGTAATGGCAGTACTGTAAATTTGAACCTGTGGCAAAATTGTAAATTTTCACATGGGCAAATTCGTAATTTTTAACTTGGGGTAACAACGTAATATAAATTTGAACTAAGGGCACAATCATAATTTTAAGCTTGAGGCAAAAGCACAATTTTATTTTGAACCGAGTGAAATCGTAATTTTGAGTTGGAGGCAAAAACATAATTTTATTTTGAACTGGGGAAAAAAACGTAATTTTGAATTGAGGGCGAAATAACAATTTTTAAACGAGGAAAATCACATTTTTGAACAGAGGACAAAATCGTAATTTTTAAGTGAGGGCAAAAACAAAATTTTATTTTGCACTGGGGGCGAAAAGGTAATTCTGAGCTGAGGGCAAAACCACAATTTTATTTTGAATGGAGGGAAAAATCGTAATTTTGAGCTGGGGATAAAAGCGTAATTTTATTTTGAGCTGGGGGCAAACCGTGATTTTAAAAAGTGACAAAAACGTAATTTTAGAATGGATATAAAATAATAAACTAGTTGGTCCAATGGGAGAGTGCCAGGCAAAGTCGTAATTTTGAATTGATGGCAAAATCGTAATTTTGAGATGGGGACAAAAAGCGTAATTTTATTTTGAGCTGGGGACAGAAACGTAATTTTAAAATGAATATAAAACAATAAACATGTTGGTCTAATGGGGGAGTGCCAGGCAGCTGCCTGACACTATTTCCCCATTTGGTTTTGTATATGTAGGGTATTGTCTGGTACTATTTCCCCATTTGATTTTTGTATATGTGGGGTAATTTGGTACATTTTTGCTACTTCTAATAACTTCTACAACTCTACGAGTCCACAACTATTATCGGATGGAGTTGCAAAGGAGGAATTTGAGAAATGAATTTAATTGTTAACCAGAGTACTCATTTCCGCTCCTCTTTGCTCTCTTGTTCTATTTGCTCCGTATAGAACATCATAGTATATCGATGTATTTTTTTCACTTATTTTCGTGCATTTAAGTTATTAATTTTCTTATATTTCATTAAATTGTTGCTTGTAATTTTTTTTTGATAAAAGACGGAATATTATTGAACCTGAGCAAGCTGCTCAAGGTAGAAATAACAGTACATGGGAAAAATAAAATAAAATAACAGAGGAGATACAATCTCAGTCATGTGTTACATGATCTGATATATTACCATATGAACCTAAACTCTCTCCAATTCATCCATTCTAATTTCAGTTTTGCCGCCTTTGAACTTAGCCACAGAAACGACAGTGCTTTTACCTCCCCCATCATCTTCGATAACTGACAAGCTTTGTTGTTGAAGATTTTGTCATTGCGTGCTTTCCACAACGACCAGCAAACCGTAGCCGAGATCATGTAAACCGCCTTTTGCTTATTCCCTTCCATCTGCAGATTGTTGATGTAGTCTAACAGCTCAACCACACTTAATAAATAACGCGGCAGGGTAATTTTCATCCACTGAGAACCCCAACCCACAGCTGATGCGCGAACTCGCATGTTATCAGAAGATGATTAGCCGATTCTAACTCTTTGTTGCACATGACACACACACAAGGGATGGCATCAGAACATGTCTAATAGCTAGCGCCTCCTTGGTTGGAATCCGATTTAGAACGACCCGTCAGAGAAAATAGTTAATCTTTTTCGAGATCCAGCTAGACCACTTCAAAACTTTCGTCTCAGGAATAAATGGCATCTGGTCCAGTTCACCTCGTATGTCACACGCACGAAAAGGAGCCAAAGTGTCACCCGTAAGCCACATCCACTCGTCTGGTCCGTCGCCCAAAGCTTGACGTTCCAGCAACCTTACACAATCGTTCCAATCTTGTAGTACCACATTTCCATTTAACCCACTTGCAATGCCCCATGACCAATTAATTTTCCCTTGTGTTGCTTGTAAATAATAAGTAAACTATAACATTACAAGATTTTATATATGTTTTTTTTTATTAAATGTGTTCTTGACGTATTTATCAAACCGATATTTACTTATCGTTAAAAGTTGAATCTAGCTCAAATATTTTATTTTTATAAAGTTGATGCATTAAATAATATTGTGATGTATATTAAAGAAACAAATGTTCCAAAAAATAATAGCTTGAATTTGTTAAATGATTTTTTTAACTCCCAATGGTTAGGAATTGGTTTCACGTTTTCTTTCTTATCTTTTTACATACATACATACATACATACATACATACATACATACATACATACATACATACATACATACATACATACAAATACCATACCAGTAGAGAAGAGCTAGCTAGATAGCTCCGGGTTTATATGAACCTACACGGTCTTATTCCAAAAGAACCAAACACACAAAGTCGCAAACAACCCCTCCCACAATAGATGCAAACTGAAGCCAAAATCATCGTCCATATCCCCATTTACGGTTGCCCTCTCTACCGCCGTGAGTCCATGATGTCCTCCAACTGTCTGGTTTGTATTGAATCTAGTTCACCGTTCATCTACTTGATCAACCATATAACCTGATCTTCTTCTGAGGTGTTGATAATTATAACTGTGATTTTGTAGTTTTCTTTTTACGCTTTTAGTTATTTAATTCAGTTTATAAGTTCAGGTTGTTTGAACATGATCTAGGGTTTGTTATGGTTGCTTCAATTGCTCTAAGTAATTGCTATCTTGTTGTTTATAGGATTATTATGAACCTTTACTTAATAGTAACTTTATATTGTTAATTTGTTGAAACTTGAATGATATTGTAAGATTTTTTCAAAGACAACCATTAAACCTTGCCTGACAAATTCGGCAACCAACCCAAAAAAAAATATTTTTGGATCAGTTGAAATTAAAGTATTTAAAAACTATGAACTTACTGAAAAAAAAATTCTGAATTCACTATTGCTAGTTTTAAAAGTTAAGTGAAAGATGAGTAAAATATTAATAAAAATGAATATTTCAACCCCATATTTGGTTAGTATATTCTTTTTTTATTGTTATGACGACATTTGTTAAACTTCCACTATGTGTTTGGTTTTTCATTAATTTAATAATATATGCACTTCCACCATGCAAATAATGATGTTTGTTGAACTTTCACATATCATGTGGAAAAATTTTAAGAAAAAGGTATATAAATGTGTATGTTTATTTGAAAATTTTACATAAAGGAATAAGGATGCGTAACTAAATTTCATCTTCAAGTTTACATCTCTAGATATATAGCTTTTCATCAAAATTCACAAAATAATTTTCATTTTGAAGTTAAATGTACATACTAAGTTTGTTTAAAAAAAGTCAACAGTGATGTCAAATTTAATTTACATTATTTTAAGTTCTATCTTCAAATGGTTGACTCGCAAGTCTTAGCAAATTCTTTTTGCTTCAAGTCAAAACTCAGAAAGCACGTTTTATTAATTTTTTTGGGAAATTTGAATACCCCTTTCTTTTCTCCCACGCCAGAAAGCATTTGGGAACTTCCAAGAAGCTGACTGGATTTTTGTTTATAAATATGAAAACAATTTGGGTATCCTTTCATCCATAATAGCGCATTCCAAAATTCTTTTAACCAAAGACTCAAAAGTTCTAAATTACTTACTCATTTCCCTTTGCTTTCCTCCATTAAAAATGGTGATTATGTCGGGTTTCTTCGGTTGTTTCTCGGGTTCAAGCAAAGTAGTAGATCGTAAGGGAAGTGAAGAGTATGTTGTGTCAAGAAAAGCGCATAACGTTGACAACAATCTTGAAGCAAAGGGCAAGGGCAGAAAAGGCGCACCAATTCCAGTTGCATACTTTCCTATAGGCTCAAACCTTTCACGCTTGTAAATTAAACTGTTTGATATCAAACTATGATGGTTACCATATATATTTAATGGATGAGAGAAATGAATTCAAATGTTAATGAATTCATGTTTATGTCACTCTGTAGAACATCGAAGAACATAGGATCTCATTGTACTTCTACACTAATTTTTTTGTTTAATTTAATTAGTTTCTTTTAATTGATTTTCATATTTGATCCTTGAATTTATATGCTACAGTTGATAATTCGAAGCACAAATTCCCGTATTTGAAAAAGTTTAAAAGGTAGTCTATAAACAATTTTAATTAATATTGAACAATAAATTTTGATAAGATATGTGTAATGAGTGCAAGCCACCCCAGGAAACATCGGCCTTACAACCTTACGACCATGGAACACTGAGCCACTGTTCCGTAAGAGGGGAGTCCTCTTTGAGCTAGCCTACGGGCGTGGGTAGAATGAAAAGAGTTGCTGGGCTCGTTAACCCAGGTGTATATTCGTTTTACAACGGGTTTTTTTTGTAGAAGTAAAAAAAATATTTTAAAAAAACAGATAAATTACATTTTTCGTCCTTTATGTTTGTACCAGATTGCAACGGATAGCCTTTAACTTCAATAGTTACAGTTACAATCCTTTATTTGAAAAACTCGTTAGATCTTTATTCCATTAGCCATTAGTCTAAAATGATAACTACTATCAATCAAGTCAGGAAAATCTAAAATGAGTTTTAAAATCAATCACCCTATCACTTCAAGTTATGTCTCATACGGAGCTAACACTAGAATCACATTCCAACAAATTTCAAATCCAATTCATTTCAAATTTTAATTTCTATATAAATCCCAGTTTCAAAACATTTCATGAATCAAACGCATCTAATATTTTTAATATTATGATTTTTAAATTAAATGGAATTACACAACGCGCTACATCCCCTTAAGTCTTAAATTAGTATTTTCAATACTATGATTTTATATAAAATTTATAACATGCTAGATCTTCTTAAAACTTAATCTAAGTCTCCATCAAGAAATGTTGGACTTGTGCACTAAACCATTTGACCTACTCTCAAAACGTTCAATTTTGAGTCACTAGACAATTCATGTTAAAATTTGAACGCTTCTTCCGTTCCCCACACGCCAAAATATAATTGGGGCACTTCAAAAGAAAATGAAAACATTGTTTAAGATAACGACTTATACAAAATTAGTGAATACTTTATGTTTATCTAAACGATAATGTATATGGAAATCATTTAACTGTTTAATGTTTTATTAATTAAGTTTTTTTTATATAAAAATAACAGTATAGATCATCTATGTATTAATGCAGTAGTTGTTGCTCAAATAGAAAAATATATATATATATATATATATATATATATATATATATATATATATATATATATATATATATATATATGCGAATGATGATAATGACATTTTTTTTAAATTAGTAATGGCACAATATATACCTAACATATATTATCCGTTTATTCAACAAAGACAATTACGTGATGTCCAAGGTTTAAGGTCTAGATCCAACGACCTTTTTCTTAACTAACATTTCAAAACTTTGACTATCAACAAAAATTTTAAACCACTAATACATGATTTTATTAAATTATTTGATCGTTCCTAGAAAATACTTGGAAACTCACAAGAAACTGTTCGAAAGCGCATGTATATATGAGTAAACTGGCATTTGTTTCACCCATAACAACACATTCCAGTTTCCAGTAATTCTTTTAACCACGAGTACTCAAATATTCACAAGAAATTTAACTTGTATCTTTTAGATAAAAAAATGGCTATTATATCAGGCTTTTTTACTTGTTTCTCCGGTTCAAACAAAGTAGTAGATGATGGAAATGAAAAAATAAGCAAAGTTCAAAAAAAGAGTGATGGCACCGGAAATGGAAGAAAAGGAGCACCAATCCCCGTTGCTTACTTTCCTATCGGCTCAAACTTTTCACGCTTGTAAATTTGGTATAATTTTTGCTACTTTTAATGAATCGACTATAACTATAAAGCTGTTATCGGATGGAGTTGCAAAGGAAAGGTTTGAGAAATGAATTTAATTGTTAATGTTAACTAGAGTATCTTTGCTCTCTCTAGTTCTATTTGTTTCAGTATAGAAGACCATACATAGTATCTGGATGTACTTTTTCATTTATTCCGTGCATTTAAGTTATTACTTTTTAAATATTTCAGTAAAATTGTCGCTTGTAAATAATAAGTAAACTGTAACATTACAATATTTTATATGTATTTTTATTAAAATGTGTTCTTGACATATTTATGCTCGTAAGATCCAGTTTATTTTATGCATGTTATAAGGAGATAATGTAGTTTTTCATTTCTCTATGATTACCCCCATGATTCTTTAATTCCTCAATCCTCACTAATGAGTAGAGAACAAAATTGTACAAAAGGTTTGTGTCTTTTACCTTTTAGTTATTGGAGTTTGAGTGTTTAACCCCCTCTAAAGACGGACGGTATGGTTTCGGCAAGTGGTGTTCGCCATGTGTGGCAACATAGCGGCATCATCGTCAAGCCAGCGTCAAGTCATGACATCCGACAAAGTGGTGTTTTGGTTAATTGTTGCTCTTGTCGAGAAAATGCTACCGTTGGTTGGTGGACAAATGGATACGTTGGCGGTTGGGGTTACCATTGCGAGTGGGGGTTGGTTGTGGCAAGAAGCATGGTGAGATGCGAAAGTAAACAATGGAATCTGAAGTTGCATTGATGTGAAGTAGATAGATAGATATTAATTGAAACAAGGGAAGGATAGAAGTTATCTACACCCTCCATCTAAGGTTTAAATCAATACAAAAGTATTTAACATACAAAGTGTAAAAAGTATTTTGTTAGGTTGCGTAATTTTGATTTCGTTCATGCTTAATTTTCAATTGTTATTTATGCGTAATTTTCAACTGTTATTCTCTTGATCTGTAATTTTGAGTTCTTTCATGCGTAATTATTTTTTACATTTTGTGCGTTAGGTGTACTTATAAATTAACTTCCCAAAAAAATATATATATAACCAATAATTATGCATCGTTTACACCTGATTCTAGCACAAGTATTTTATTTTCTATAATGTTGATATATTAAATAAATTTCTTTTAATATAGTGTGATGATAAGTAATCTTAAAAGAATATTAGGCTGAAATTGCTAAGACTATTTGGTATGAAGGGGTTGATCGGAATGTCGCGCCCCGGTAAAAGATAATATTTATAAACCCAAATTATCCTTAACAATGTATTAGTGATAGTAAGGGGTCGATCCATGAAGAGTTTATGGTTTACGTGTGGATTAGCTCAATTATGAATTTGTCATGTTCTTATGAAGCTTGCTATGTTTAATTTGTTTGTTTGTTTGAAGGAAATGTTGGAACTAAGCAACAATGGTGGTAAAATATATTAACTACTAAGATTTGATTGATTATGATTAACAAAAAACACAATTCACGATAACAATAATTTATAAAAAGGGGTTCACACCTGGTTTCGGTAATTGCAAACCTAGGATTTCTATAAATTTTAAACTCAACTCAATTGCATAACGATTAACGTATTTAATGTACCGTGACTTAGGTGCCGATAACTATCAACGTCCCGAAGAACAGACAAGATGCACTTTGTAATCACAGTAAATCCTAACCACGACAACGCATAATTACACACAACCATTTCGCAAAGTCATAACTTTATAATCGTTCGACAATTTACGAATATGAAACAAATGCAAACAATTGTCTATGGTTTACAAAATCAACACAGATTGTCACAAAGTTGAATCAAATAACAATTCAAAACCCTAGATAAAACAACTACCTACACCGGGGTGAAACCGAGGTGACTAGCCGCTCATGGTGAACGGAACTTGATCAACGGATGAGAGAAACTTGAGCTTGAACATCTTGAAACCTTGAGGATGGTGATGATGCTAATTAGGGTTTGTAGTAAATGGTGAAGGTTAATGGTTGGATGGATTGATGGAATTAGGGTTGTGAGAATGAAGATGATGATTGATTCGATTCAAGATTGGTGTTATGGAATGATTGGAGGTGGATTGGTTGTGAGATTAGGCTCCAAGATGATTTTCAAAACTCAAAACAAGTTGTAACTCCCGTTTTCCCAGTCAAAGAGATCCTATAATCGTTCCAATATCAAAAGAATTAAAGTTTCGCGACATCACAATACTTAAGCCATCGCCGACGGTTAAAGAGTATAACAACCCTCCTAGAATCCTTAACGTGACCCTAAAACGTTCCTAAATATACCCCGTACGCGAGAAACGAGCCCGAAATACCCTTATACTTATCAAAATCAAGAAAAACCAAGTTCAGGAGTCGCTTGCGGGGCGCGACTGCCTGAGCTAGGTTTACTAGTGTAAACTGACGTATTTTCCTAAAGATTGATTGACAGGTACTTCCCGAAATAGGCTGGAGCTATAGGGTGTCATAGAGGATCTTGCAAATCCATAAGATATCTGAAGTCTGTAGTTTTTGTTTCTTTGTACATTATGATCCGCCTGTGGATCTTATTACATTCCCGTCTGTATTATTCATGTACTCGAACATTCAGACAGTGTGGTTTGTAATAGTTAATTACCCAGCCTTCCGCTGTGCTATATTATTGTGTGTATTGACAATGATGATATCAACTACGTCATGATACTCCCCGCCGGGCTCACCGGTAATATGTGGAAATATCGGGGTGTGACAGCAATGCTATAATAGTAATTTTATATTGTTAATTTGTTGAAACTTGAATTTGATATTTAAGTATTAAGACTACTATTATAAGATTTTCCAAAGACAACCATCAAACCTGGCCCGACTCGAAACGTCGAATCCGGCAACCAACCCAAAAAAATTTATTTTTGGATCGGTTGAAATTAAAGTATTTCAAAGGAAAAATTACTTTTTGAATTACCGTGTTTTAGGGGTTTTAACCACTTGAATTCAAATCAAAATTTTTTAAAGCCCTGAGTCTCTACAACCACTTTTCTTAACCATTTGACTCCAAATTTCTAACACTGTTAGAATTATTCTGTTAACTTTTGTTAAATGACCAAATTACCCATATATTAAAAAACAGTTTATTATTATTAAAACTATTATTGCATATATACAATATATCTCTCTACATCTATATAGATTCCACACACTCTCTCTCTACTTAGTATCTTTCTGTCTCATACCTATCTTTCTCTCTCAACAAAACCACCACCTCCACACCACAAGCATCACCACCTCCACCTCCACCACCACCACTGCACAACCACCTCCATCAACACCGCCGCACCAACACCGCATCACCACCACCAACACCGCAACACCAACACATCCACCAACAGTGAGTATTGGTTTTCAAATCTAGCGGCAGAAGGCCGGTGCAAGCAGCCGCTTCCATTTTCCGGCTTCCGGCAGCGGCGGTAGGCGGTGGTTCGTAGGTAGGTGTGGATGGGGGTGGGTTATATGGTTGTGACGTAGACAATGATGGTGGTTACATTAACGATAGGCTTCCGGCAAAGACAGGCCACATGTCCGACGACTCTTTTTTGTGGGTTTTAGTTTTTTCATTTGTTGATTTGAACACCATTTTCGTATCAGATCGGAGGTAGAGACAAATGAAGTTCAGGTGGTGTCGTGGTGGTACTGTATAGTGGCGGTTTGGCTAATTGAAGTGGGGTTTTATTGAAATTAAGAATAAAGAATGCCCAGATGTTGGATTTCAATGAAATGGTTAAAGATTGAAGGCTTTTTTAGGGGTTGTACTCTTGTAGATGAAAGATGGATGAAATGAGTTCAGCTAGATTTATTTATCCATGGTTAATGGGATGGCGGTGGCAGTGGGGCGGCACTAGTGGTGGAGGTAAGACAGTGGTGGAGGGTTTCTTGATCTTGGAGCGTGATTTTGGTGGGGATGATAGTGGGGTAGTGGTGGTAATTGTGGTGTATATATAGAGAGAGAAAGTGTGTTGGTGTATGTGCTGGTGTGTGTTATATATATGTAATTTATTTTTATATATGTTATATATATTAAAGATTTATGCATTAAAGACTTGTTTCTTGTACTTATGTGCATATAAGACTTGTACTTTGTGTATAAATGACTAAATTACCTTGTAGTTAACAAACTTGATGGATGATGTTAGAAATTTGAACTCAAATAATTAAGAAAAGTGGTTGTATGAACTCAGAACGTTAAACATTTTGATTTTAGACTTAAGTGGTTAAAACACCTACAACACAGGTACTTAAAAAGTAATTTTTCTCAATTTAAAAACTATGAACCTACTAAAAAAATCCGGATTCTCTGCTGGTAGTTTTAAAAGTTAAGCAAAATATGACTAAAATATTAATAAAAATAAATATTTCAACCCCATATTTGGTCAGTATATTCTTTTTTTATTGTTATGATGACATTTGTTAAACTTCCACCATGCAAATAATGATGTTTGTTGAACTTTCACATATCATGTGGAAAATCTTTTAAGAAAAAAAATATATAAATGTGTATGTTTATTTGAAAATTTTACATAAAGGATGCGTAACTAAATTTCTTCTTGAAGTTTACATCTCTAGATATAGCTTTTCATCAAAAATCACAAAATAATTTTCATTTTGAAGTTAGATATAGCTTTTCATTAAAATTCACAAAATAATTTTCATTTTAAAGTTAAATGTACGTACTAAGTTTGTTTAAAAAAAGTCAACAGTGATGTCAAATTTAATTTACATTATTTTAAGTTCTATCTTTCAAATGGTTGACTCGCAAGTCTTAGCAAATTCTTTTTGCTTGAAGTCAAAACTAGTCATAAATGAATCGCCCCAACTACATCACACACACTAAAGGCAGGTGAACCTAACATACATAATAATACTCGTCTCTTTGTCTTCCGATCGCCGGCCGGCTCGACGGAGGGAGGTACCCCGGCTTAGTTTGTGAGGCCGCTTCTCTCTGGCTTGACCTCCTCTCTAATCTAGCCTACTGTTCCCTTCCATTCGCCTACTGGGATCGGATTTTCCTGTCCCGTTTTACCCTCCCCGCCGGATCTTCTTCATGTTGGCTTAGTGGGTCTGATACCGGTCGCGTCTATTTCAGATAGAAGAGCTAGACTGGTTCGAATCCCATTAACACTCCGTTGAGTTGTGTCTGGTTTGGAGTGGTCCGTATCGTTGTGGGGTGTCTTGGTCTGATTCGGGTTTCATGGAGCGCTCGGCTAGTAACATCACCAAGTTATTTGTTTCAAACCTTCCTGAAGGATGCACACCCTGGGAACTGAGGAAATGTTTGGAAGGGTTTGGGGAGATTTCAGGAACCTATGTTGCTAAGAAAAGGGATAAGGAAGGAAGTAGATTTGGGTTCGTCAGCTTCAGAGAGGTGGCTGACAGGAAGGAGTTGGTGAAGAATATCTCGGGGGTCAGAATGGGAGAGAACAAGCTGAAAGTCAACATTGCTAGGTTTGCGGTTGAGAACTCCGGTCTGTCTGACTTACCGGAGGATAAGAGGAGGAATAGCAGGGCTGCTGGCCAACCTATCGGAGGAAGACCTTTTCAACTCAGGGATGTAAGGAGTTACAGAGACGTGGTGGGTAATTCTAGTGGTGTGGGTGGTCCGCTCAGGGGTCATGATGCGAGGCCGTTGAGAGATGAGCGGGAGCCGATCAAGTATGTAGTGGTGCCGGATAGACTGGGTGCTTTCAAGAGTATGTTCGGAGTGTCCTTAGTGGGGAGAACGGTGGATTTAGAGACGTTGGTGGATTTTGATAGGCTGTTGAGCATTGCAAAGGTTTTGGTTGCTAATATCCAGTACTTAGGTGGCTTGTCCATTCTCATTACCTTCCATGATGAAGCCTCTGCTAAGAACTTTTTTGGAGTCCAAGGTTGTCTGGGGCCCGTGGTTTTCGAAGCTTGATCCCTGGAACGGTCAGTCGTTGCCATTTGAAAGGGTGGCATGGCTTAGACTGATTGGTATTCCACTTCATTTGTTTGAGCCGGAAGTTATGGTTCAGGTTGGTGAGTTGTTCGGCAAGGTCTTGCATGCTCCAAAAATGGTAGAAGAGGACCTGGACTTATCGGTTTGTAGTGTGGCAGTTCTAGTTGGTAATGTTGGCAGGATTAACGACGTCGTCTCCCTGAGGTGGAATAAGAAAAACTATCGTATCTGGGTTGAGGAGGAGAGCGAGGTATGGGTGCCAGATTGTTTAGGCGGTTCATACCCGAATGGTAGTAAAGCTTCGACGTCATCTCCGGTGGTGGAACCGCATCGCTCCGGCAGTGAGGGTCTCGAAGAGTCGTCGGTGAAGGTAGGTGATGGGGAAGGTGAAGAGGTGCATGGCATTAATTTGGAGCCTACACATGCGGCCTCTAACTCCATGCACGAGGAAAGAGATTGCGGCGGCGGGCATGATTTCGAGGAAAGAAATACCGTGCACATCAACCCTGCTTTGTTTAAGGAGGTGGGGCCCGAGATTGTCGGTACTAAGGATTACTGCAACGGTCAGTTCCAACAGGGCACATTTGTTTCTGTCTTTCCCGAGGTGGATAAGGTTGATGGGGCTGGGGGGGTGGGCTCGGGTGGGCCCAACTCTTTGGGGTTTAATCTAGGTAAAGTGGAGACTAAAAGATCTGGGTTTAAGCGACCCAAGATTCTGGCCCATAATAGAAAGGAAAAGGCCCACAATTGTTCCCCAACGGAGTTAAGGCCCAAGAAAAGAAGTAGGCAAGTGGTGGACGAGGTTTTCCCTTCACTTTCTCCTCGCCAATATACAGGTTCTGCTCCTGAGGTAGTTGAAGACCAGAATCGCGTTCAGCGATCGGTGTCTAGGGTTCTGGATCTGAACCAAAATGTGGTCGAGGGCTCTTCGGGTGAGACTCTGGTTGTGGATTCGCTGGAAACGGTGGAGATGGCCGCGGAGATTCAAAAGGAAGTAGAGGCAACGGTGAAAATTGGAGCTCAATTAGGAGTGGATCTTAAGGACCGGTCCGATTTGTTGAAGGATGTTTTCGGTATGCCAGGTATTAATGGAGTGGACCAATGAATTTTCTCTCTTTCAATATCCGTGGTCTGGGGGTGGAGAGAAGGCGGGTTGGGTCAAAAAGTTGAAATCGGATTTTGGTGTCTCTTTTATTTCTCTTCAGGAAACTAAGAGGTCTTCAGTCTCTGAAGTTGATCTTCGTAGTTTCTGGGGTAATAATCAATTCGGTTTTGATAGTGTGGACTCTGTGGGGCTGTCTGGAGGTTTGGCATGTTTGTGGGATAAATCGGTTTTCAGTCAGAGCGGTGGGACTAAAGATAGGAACTTTCTTCATGTTAGGGGCACAGTTAAGGGTTCGGGGGTTGTAGTTAACGTTGTTAATGTCTATGCCCCTCAAGGGGTGCCAGCTAAAAAGATGTTGTGGGATTCTCTGGTCCAGCTAATCTCGAGTTTTGATGGTCTTTGGGTGGTTTCGGGAGACTTTAACGCGGTGCGGTTCAGGGAGGAGAAAAGGAATTGCTCGTTTAAAAACACTTGTGCCAACAACTTTAACACTTTTATTTTCGAGGCCGGCCTGTTGGAATATAGTATGAAAGGGAAGAGGTATACTTATGCTTCGGCTGATGGTAGAAAGTTGAGCAAGATCGATCGATTCTTAGTCAACCCTGCTTTTTTTAACTCATGGCCTGAAGCGAGAGTTGAGGCGGTGTCCGGTTTTCTTTCGGATCACAGTCCCATCATTTTGTCGTCTGTAGCTAAGAATTTCGGTCCTAAACCTTTCCGGGTGTTCGATTCTTGGATAGGTTTGGCCGGTTTTGAAGATGTGGTGATTGGGGCTATAAAGGGAGGCGATGAAGTTTCGGGGCCTCCCGATGTAGTTCTCATGAAAAAGATAGGCATCCTGAGACAGAGGTTAAAGCTGTGGAGGAATGATATGTTGGAGAAAAATTCTGAAGTAGTGGCGATGGCTTTAGCTGACCTCGAGGAGTTAGAGGCAGTGCTGGATTTGAGAGTGTTAAGCGAAGACGAAGAATGGTCTCTGCTGGAGTGCAAAAAGGTGCTGAAAGAAGAAGAAATTAGGAAGAATAAAGACCTAAAGCAGAGATCTAGGATTAGGTGGGCTAAGGAAGGGGACGAAAATTCGAAATTTTTCCAGTCTATGATTAACTGCAGGAAAGCGTCAAATGTGATTCACGGGCTGAATATCGATGGTTCTTGGGTCTCCAAACCGGCGTTGGTCAAGAAGGAGATCTACAGATTCTTTAGGGACAAATTCGTGGAACCTTTTGAGAATCGTCCTCGCCTTGTTTGTCCTGGTATCCACCGGGTTTCGGGGCGGATGCCCAGGATTTAGAGGCTCGCTTTTCGAGAGAGGAGATAAAAAAAGTTGTGTTCGATTGTGGGGATGATAGGGCTCCCGGGCCTGATGGGATTAATTTTCGGTTTGTCAAGCATTTCTGGTCTATCCTTGAGGACGACTTCTTCAACATTATGTCTACTTTCTTTGAGACGGGGGTGATTAATATTGGTTGTGGCTCTTCCTTCATAGCGCTTATCCCGAAAATTAAAGATCCTCTTGGGTTGAAGGACTACCGCCCAATTAGTTTGGTCGGTATCATCAACAAGGTTATTTCGAAGGTGTTGGCTAATAGGCTGAAAAAGGTGTTGAACTCGATCATTTCCCATTCGCAGTCTGCGTTCATAGGTGGTAGATTTATTTTAGATGGGCCATTAATTATCAATGAAATTCAGAATTGGGCGAAAAAGGTTAAGAAGAAGGTCTTTTTCTTGAAAATTGACTTCGAGAAGGCTTACGATAACGTTAATTGGAATTTTGTTGTGGACATCTTATCTCAAATGGGATTTCCGAGTAGGTGGTGTGCTTGGGTTAGAGGCATTATTTCTTCGGCTAGAGCTTCGGTGCTGGTGAACGGAGCCCCGACTTTCGAGTTCAAATGTAATAAAGGGATGCGTCAAGGGGACCCGATTTCTCCCTTTCTTTTCGTGATCGTAATGGAAGCTCTATCGTGTTTGTTCTCAAAGGCTTGTCACTTGGGCTTATTCAAAGGTGTGGATCTTCCTAACGACGGTCCATCGTTATCCCACCTGTTCTTCACTGACGATGCCATTATACTTGGGGAGTGGGATAAGGAGAATATTATGAATGTCGTTAGAATATTGAAGTGTTTTCACGCGTGTTCAGGGCTGCACATCAACTTTAGCAAATCCAACATTTTCGGTCTTGGGGTGGATTCCGGTGACATCGAGGAGATGGCGGATGTGGTGGGATGTAAAGCTGAAATGTTTCCTTTCAAGTATTTGGGTCTAACGGTTGGTGCGAATATGAACAGAATCAATAACTGGAGACCGGTGTTCGATATATTTGAAAAGCGTTTGTCTCTGTGGAAAGCCTCCCTGCTCTCTATAGGGGGAAGAGTCACATTGATACGTTCCGTCCTCGAAAGCCTGCCATGCTATTTTTTGTCTTTATACAGAGCTCCGGTGAAAGTTTTGGAGGATTTGGAGGGTATTATAAGAAAATTCCTTTGGGGAGGGGGATCGACTAGCGTGAAAAAGCTCCACTGGGTTGCTTGGGATAGGGTTGCCTCGCCCAAGAATATGGGAGGGTTGGGATTGCACAATCTTAAGGAAGTTAATTTGGCGCTTCTCGCCAAGTGGGGTTGGAGATTCAAGTCGGAGAGGGACAATCTTTGGGTTAAAGTTGTCAAAGCTATTCATTCCGGAGGGTCCGCATGGGATTGTTTCCCGTGTAGGAAAACGTTGGGGGCGTTTGGTGCAACATCGTGTCCATGCTTAGGCGACCGATAGTGGATAATTCTCCATTTCAGAAGCTTATTCGTGGAGTGCTGGGTTCTGGGGATAATATTCTGTTTTGGCTTGACCCGTGGTTGTTCGACATACCCCTTAAAGACAAATTCCCTGCTTTGTTTCGTCTCGAGCTGGTAAAAAATTGTAGTGTTTGGGATAGAATCAGCGGCGACGGTCTTTGGCTTTGGAAACATGACCCGGATGCGGAGGCGGAAAGGAGGGAATGGAACGACTTAACTCTTGCTCTGAGCTCGGTTTCGTGCTCTAACCAGGTTGACAAATGGGTCTGGATGGGGGCTGGCTCGGAGTCTTTCTCGGTGGCCGCGGTTAAAAAGCTCATTATTGGGTCGAAGGATTATAGTAACCGTTATGTGCTGGATTGGTGCCCTTGGGTTCCGATAAAATGCAATGTTTTCATGTGGCGGGCGGAGTTAGATCGGATTCCTACTGTGGAGGCTCTTTGTAGAAGAGGGGTTTTGGTTGATAACCCCGAGTGCTGTTTCTGTAGCGAAGGTTCTGACTCGGTTTCTCATATCTTTTCTTCGTGCCCGTACGTGTTAAAGTTGTGGGAAAAGATATGCCTTTGGTGTCGGGTGTACAGGTTCTTCGTGTTTTCATTTAGAGACTTGGCGGAAATGCACAATTCATGCCGAAGACCGGAGTCGGAGAGAAAGGCGGTCCAAGGGGTCTTTTACACAGCTTGTTGGCTGATTTGGAAATCCAGGAATGATATCCGGTTTAACAACAAAAGGCGTAGTGTGGAGGAGCTTTTCTGCGAAGTGCGGTCGGTTAGCTTTGTTTGGTTTAAGTATAGACGTAAGAAAGGGTCGTTTGCTTGGGCTGATTGGTGTAAATTTGTGAATATGTAGTGTTCTTTTTGTTGGTCGGCCCGGTTTTCGGGTCGGCGGGTTTCTAATGAAGTTCTCTTTTCAAAAAAAAAAAGAAAGCACGTTTTATTAATTTTTTTGGGAAATTTGAATACCCCTTTCTTTTCTCCCACGCCAGAAAGCATTTGGGAACTTCCAAGAAGCTGACTGGATTTTTGTTTATAAATATGAAAACAATTTGGGTATCCTTTCATCCATAATAGCGCATTCCAAAATTCTTTTAACCAAAGACTCAAAAGTTCTAAATTACTCATTTCCCTTTGCTTTCCTCCATTAAAAATGGTGATTATGTCGGGTTTCTTCGGTTGTTTCTCGGGTTCAAGCAAAGTAGTAGATCGTAAGGGAAGTGAAGAGTATGTTGTGTCAAGAAAAGCGCATAACGTTGACAACAATCTTGAAGCAAAGGGCAAGGGCAGAAAAGGCGCACCAATTCCAGTTGCATACTTTCCTATAGGCTCAAACCTTTCACGCTTGTAAATTAAACTGTTTGATATCAAACTATGATGGTTACCATATATATTTAATGGATGAGAGAAATGAATTCAAATGTTAATGAATTCATGTTTATGTCACTCTGTAGAACATCGAAGAACATAGGATCTCATTGTACTTCTACACTAATTTTTTTTGTTTAACTAGTGTTTTTCAATGACGCGCGTTGCGCAAAAGGCATTGGTGTTTTCGACCGACATCATTCTTCAAACGATTTGAGATAAACGATGCATAACCAACCATATCCGGCATCGTGGAGTTTATTAAAAAGGGAACAATTGGACGATTGGATGCTGGGCTAGGTGTTTCTTGGAATGCCCACGGATTGTACGGGTCAAAACCACGATTATGAGGATTCATTTTTTCGTATTGTGGTTGGATGAGATTTTTTTTTAAAAAATAAGATAGAGATGATTATAGAAGAGGTGGAGTAGTTGTGGTAAAAAAATGAATAGAAGTGTGAGTATTTATAGTGAAAAAATAATTTTTTTTAAACACATAGTCATTGGCCAACGGTTAGCCCAACGATCCTGCCATGTCATCTTGATAGCCCCGCCCAACGCCCGTGCTAAAACCCCCGGCCAAGGGGCCACGCCGAAACCCCTCACCTGGGATGGTGACTTGGGCGTTTATACCCAACCCACATCACAACCCCCACCCCATACCTTAGAGCATTCACATCTAAAGAACCAAATTATGAGTGTTGGGTTTTTAAAATATAAAGAGTATAAAAAATGGTTGTGAGTGGAGGGGAGAGAAAATGTTAATGTTCATCTGTATATTTGGGGGGACACTGTTCACCCACTATAATTTTTTAATATATATTGAAAGTGGTTGTGAGTGAAAGAAAGAGAAAAATGTAATGATAAAGGTATAAAAATATTATTTAATTGAAAAGGAGAGACAAAAGTATTTGTTTTTAGTGGAAATATATTGATATAGGAGTTGTTTTTAATGGAATGTATGTATAATTTTAGGGGGCTGGATGTGAATGCTCTTATATTCTAATATACCCTAGATGAACTACTGTTCATTCACTTTCCTTTTTATTATATACTAGTGGACTTCCCCACACGCGTTGCGGTGGGAAGTCGGTTGGTATCATCGGTTTGATTAGATAAAGCATTTATATCGTGATCAGCACTTAGCGATCGAAAGATAAACCACAAAAAAAATAAAGTCTGATGTGCCCATTAGAAAACCGACACATGTTTTACATCGATAAAAAAAACTATAAGAATGAATATTGATTAAGCTTTCAAAAGTACAAACGCCGGTACTGATGTTCTGTTAAAATTGACATGGTACCAATGTTGATCGGATGATATCAATTTTGTTCATCATCGACACTCACTTATAGCTTCTGATATAAAAGGTACTCTACACCGCTATCGAGGTGTTCGGACAACATCGATTTGGTTTTTCATGGTAAAGAACAAAAAAATTATAATTGACTCGTTCAGCTTTGAACAAAGCTTTTATTGAAATGCAGATAAAATAAGCATGTCGCAACGTATATTCAAAGTTTTATAAGGCATTATACTATATTATTAGAATAATGAAAAGGGTAAACAACGTTAATTTATAAAACACTGTATCTTATCTTAAAAGTTATTAAAAACAAAATATATTGAAAACTAATAATAATAATAATAATAATAATAATAATAATAATATAATAATAATAATAATATAATTATAAAAAAATTAATTATAGTCTTTTTGATAGTTCTTTACGATTGGAACTAAAATCACATTATCGATTAGGTATCTGTCACACATTTCCTATGGGATAAACTATTGCTTTCTTTAGTGATGGTAATAAAAAATCAATTTTTTGTTACTATTCATGAAGAGCGCGTTGCGGCAGGAATTCAGTCGGTATTAGTTTGGTTTACTGTGGTATTTGTACACCGGCACTCGTTATAACAACCGTGGTACATCGCTTGAAGAGTATAAAAACAAATATCGGTAACGATTCCGACAATATTGTTATATTAAATTAATATCTTAAAATATAAATATATACACACATTGTTAATCATGTCATTAATGTTTTTAATAATCTCATAAACAACAAAAACAGAAAATAATTATTTTTTATATGTTTAGTTAACAATACACGTATTTTTTTTTAAATATCGTATATATGCATGTTAAGGTATTAGTTTATAAAAGGTATACATCATATATTATTTAGTCGCAATTTTAAATTTTATAAATACGTAAATAGGTTTTAACTTTATTACAACTATATATGTAAAAATGAGATTTTATTTTGTAAAAAAAGTAATATGCTTGTCAATAAAACGTGATTTTAGATCCCAGTTTTTAAATATATCAAGTTATTATGTTTTGTAAAAATGATATATAATATAATAAAAATAATAATCATATATGCAGACGATAATCAAGTTATTATGTTTTGTAAAAATAAGAATTAATGAAAGAAGGAGAAGAAAACTAGCATTTGGTGAATACCTTATGTGGATGAATTAATATTAAAAAAAAAGTATTATAATACGTTAAATGAAATCTACTATTCATCGTCACTTTACATTAATAAGTATAATATAATATAATATAATATAATATAATATAATATAATATAATATAATATAATATAATATAATATAATATAATATATAATATAATATAATATAATATAATATAATATAATATAATATAATATAATATAATATAATATAATATAATATAATATAATATAATATAATAAGTATAATATAATATAATATAATAGATTTAATTAGTTTCTTTTAATTGATTTTCATATTTGATCCTTGAATTTATATGCTACAGCTGATAATTTGAAGCACAAATTCCCATATTTGAAAAAGTTTAAAAGGTAGTCTATAAGGGGAGGGGGTGGTCATTAGTGACCATTTTTCCATCACTCACAATATCCAATCATGTTCCGTCATGTCAGCAACCATTTTCCATCACTCACAACCTTTTTTAGTGGGGGTGGTCATCACTCACCACCACACTCAACAATTTCCCCCCAACCAACAATTACACTCACAAAACAAAACAATAACGCGTGAAGAAAATAACGAAAATCGATTTCGTGGAAAATATAACGCGTGAAACTTTGTTGTGGGGTGGGAAAATGGAAAGTTCACGAGTTATACATCATTCCGTGATTGTATAACGGAACCGCCCCTCCTTGCCTAAACAATTTTAATTAATATTGAACAATAAGTTTTGATAAGATATGTGTAATGAGTGCAAGCCACCGTAGGAAACATCGGCCTTACAAACTTACGACCATGGAACACTGAGCCACGGTTTCGTAAGAGGGGAGTCCTCTTTGAGCCAGCATACGGGCGTGGGTATAATGAAAAGAGTTGTTGGGCTCGTTAACCCAGGTGTATATTCGTTTTGCAATAGGTTTGTTGTGGAAGTAAAAAAAATAGAGGAATTTACGAAACTGGCCAAGAATAAGTTTGACTTACCAAAATGGCCACCTCATGCGCGGTAAAGTAGCCGCATCACCGATTACGAGACATCTTATGCGTCTGCAGGGCTCATTCATGCGTCCGCCAATGTAGAAGTGAGACGTGTCTCAGTGACATCCATGCGTCCGCGACTTATCCCATACGTCCGTGACTCATCCCATGTGTCCATGACTCATAAAATTTACTTTTAGCAACATTTGAGGCATTCCATACGTCCGTAACTCATCTCATCATCCCATGTGTCCGTGACTCATCTCATGTGTCCGTGACCCATTCCATCATCCTATGCGTCCGTGACTCATCCCATGCGTTGCCGACTCATCTCATGCGTCCGTGACTCATCCCGTGCATCCTATTGAGACACGTATCACTTCTATGTTTAAGGACGCATGGGATAAGTCGGCAACGCATGTGATGACTCACAGATGCATGGGATGATAAGATGAGTCACGGACATGTGTCACTTCTATATTTAAGGACGCAAAAGATGTCTCGTAATCGGTGATGCCCTGCTCCACCGACGCATGAGGTGACCATTTTGGTAAATCAAACTTATTCTTGATCATTTTCGTAAATTTCTCAAAAAATATTATTTAAAAAATGGGTAAATTACAATTTTCGTCCTTTATGTTTGTACCGGATTACGACAGATGATCTTTAACTTCAATAATTATAGTCACAATCTTTTATTTGAAAAACGCGTTACATCATTATTCCTTTAGTCTAAAATGATAACTACTATCAACCAAGTCAGGAAAATCTAAAATGATTTTTAAAATTAATCACCCTATCACTTCAAGTCTCATACGGAGCTAACACTAGAATCAAATTCCAAAAAATTTCAAATCCAATTCATTTCTATCTAAATTCCAGTTTCAAAACATTTCACATTTCATGAATCAAACGCACCTAATATTTTTAATATTATGATTTTTAAATTAAATGGAATTACACAACGCGCTACATCCCCTTAAGTCTTAAATTAGTATTTCCAATACTATGATTTTTATATAAAATTTATAACACGCTAGATCTTCTTAAACCTTAATTTAAGTCTCCATCAAGAAATGTTGGACTTGTGCACTAAACTATTTGACCTACTCTCAAAACGTTCAATTTTGAGTCACTAGACAATTCATGTTAAAATTTGAACGTGTCTTCCGTTCCCCACACGCCAAAATATAATTGGGGCACTTCAAAAGAAAAGGAAAAGATTGTTTAAGATAACGACTTATACAAAATTAGTGAATACTTTATGTTTATCTAAAGGATAATGCATATGTAAATCATTTAACTGTTTAATGTTTTATTAATTAAGTTTTTTTTATATAAAAATAACAGTATAGATCATCTATGTATTAATGCAGTAGTTGTTGCTCAAATAGAAAATATATATATATATATATATATATAGGGGAAGGTTCAAATGAAAACCACTAGTTAACGCGAAAACTCGAAAACTAATTAAAAAAAGCCAAAAAAACATGCAAAAAAATTTTTTTTTTTTAAATTTTTTTTTTCAATCAAATTTTCGCAGGTTTTTTTATTAAAAAAAAAAATTTCAAAAAAAAAAAAAAAAAAAAATTTTTTGTGTAGTGCACATGTGTAATACTGCACATGTGTCTGTGTACTACACATGTGTATTATTACACATGTGCACTACACAAATTTTTTTTTTTTTTTTTTTTTTTTGAAAAAAAAGTTTTTTTTTATATATAAAAACTAGCGATTTTTATTAAAAAAATTGAAAAAAAAAAAAAAAAAAATTTTGTGTGTTTTTTAGGCTTTTTTTAGTTAGTTTTCGAGTTTTCGCGTTAAAAGTGGTTTTCATTTGAACCATCCCCTATATATATATATATATATATATATATGCGAATGATGATAATGACATTTTTTTTAAATTAGTAATGGCACAATATATACCTCACATATATTATCCGTTTATTCAACAAAGACAATTACGTGATGTCCAAGGTTTAAGGTCTAGATCCAACGACCTTTTTCTTAACTAACATTTCAAAACTTTGACTATCAACAAAAATTTTAAACCACTAATACATGATTTTATTAAATTATTTGATCGTTCCTAGAAAATACTTGGAAACTCACAGGAAACTGTTCGAAAGCGCATGCATATATATGAGTAAACTGGCATTTGTTTCACCCATAACAACACATTCCAGTTTCCAGTAATTCTTTTAACCACGAGTACTCAAATATTCACAAGAAATTTAACTTGTATCTTTTAGATAAAAAAATGGCTATTATATCAGGCTTTTTTACTTGTTTCTCCGGTTCAAACAAAGTAGTAGATGATGGAAATGAAAAAATAAGCAAAGTTCAAAAAAAGAGTGATGGCACCGGAAATGGAAGAAAAGGAGCACCAATACCCGTTGCTTACTTCCCTATCGGCTCAAACTTTTCACGCTTGTAAATTGGTATAATTTTTGTTACTTTTAATGAATCGACTATAACTATACAGCTGTTATCGGATGGAGTTGCAAAGGAAAGGTTTGAGAAATGAATTTAATTGTTAACCAGAGTATCTTTGCTCTCTCTAGTTCTATTTGTTTCGGTATAGAAGATCATACATAGTATATGGATGTATTTTTTTTCATTTAGTCCGTGCATTTAAGTTATTACTTTTTAAATATTTCAGTAAGATTGTCGCTTGTAAATAATAAGTAAACTGTAACATTACAATATTTTATATGTATTTTTATTAAAATGTGTTCTTGACATATTTATGCTAGTAAAAATTTGCAAGCCACGTTTATTTTATGCATGTTATAAGGAGATAATGTAGTTTTTCATTTCTCTTCTTTAATTCCTCAATCCTCACTAATGAGTAGAGAAGAAAATTGTACAAAAGATTTGTGTCTTTTACCTTTTAGTTATTGGAGTCTGAGTGTTTAACCCCCTCTAAAGCCAGACGGTATGGTTTCGGAAAGTGGTGTTCGCCATGTGTGGCAACATAGCGGCATCATCGTCAAGCCATGCCGTGGCATGCGTCAAGTCATGGCATTCGACAAGGTGGTGGTGTTTTGGTTAATTGTTGCTCGTGTCAAGAAAATGCTACCGTTGGTGGGCAAATGGATACTTTGGCCGTTGGGGTGGGTTGGTTGTTGCAAGAAGCATGAGATGCAAAAGTAAGCAATGGAATCTGAAGTTGCGTTGATGTGAAGTAGATAGATAGATATTAACTGAAACATGGGAAGTATAGAAGTTATTTACACCCTCCATCTAAGGTTTATATAAAAAAGCTTGTTAACATACAAAGTGTAAAAAATATTTTTTGCTAGGTTGCAGAATTTTGATTTCGTTTATGCGTAATTTTCAACTGTTATGCGTAATTTTCAACTGTTATTCCTTTGATCTGTAATTTTGAGTTCTTTCATGCGTAATTATTTTTTACATTTTGTACGTTAGGTGTACTTGTACATTAACTTACCCAAAAAAATATAACCAATTCTAGCACAAGTATTTTATTTTCTATAAAGTTGATATATTAAATAAATTTTTAATATATTGTGAGGATAAGTAATCTTAAAAGAATATTAGCCTGAAATTGCTAAGACTATTTGGTATGAAGGGGCTTGAAGAAGGGGCATGAAACGTCATGTGTCAGCCACGTCAGCAGGATGCGTTTAAAAAAAAGCACAGGATGGAAGGAGTTTGAAGAAGCGCATTTAAAAAAACAATTAAAATCAAAACAAACCCAATCAACAACAACAACCAACCACACATCACCACATCATCAACAACCTTTGCCCTATGCCATGGAGAAACATGTTTTGTGTTTATTGCAAACATAATGTTTTGTTTCGTTGGTTGTTTGAGCAGCTAAAAAGGTTCGATTGATATGATTTGCGTCTCTTTTTAGTTTATACGATTGGCTGAACCGGGTTGGTTTTGTGCTTGTATTATTTGACGTTTTTTTTAGTTAATATATGGTTTTGTGCTTGTATTATCAGATAGTAGGATTTCTATAACAAAAACTCCGGGTAACCCGAAACTTATTAAAAAAACCCGAAGAACACCCATAGTTATGGCTTTCATTAAACTTCTACCATGCAAAATATTAAACGATGCATGCGTTTTCATTAATTTAATACATGAACTTCCACCATACAAATAATGATGTAAATTTGTTGAATTTTCACATATTATGTGGACACTCATCTTAGATTTAGATGGTTAAGATTAGTTTTAGGAAAAAGAAAATAATGGAACAGAATTAAAGGAATTCTATATTTTTGATTTTCTCTCTCCACACTTAAAAGACATGTTAATCCCCCCACACCCTCCCAAATCAATTTAAAAAGTTCATAACAATTTCATACGACATTTTTTCTAAAAAAATACTTCCCCATAATAACGATTTTTTAATTTTATATGAATATGATATTTCTTTGTAAAAATAAAATAAAAAAAATTATTTTTTCCTGGGTTTTCTTTGCATTGTGTTAAAGGTTTTGGTCATTGTGTCTTTCAACTAGGTTTTGGTCATTACGTTTTTACTAGGGTTTCTACACATTGTGTTATTATCAAAACCTATAATGCAATGTTAATTTGGGTTATGTCCATTGCGTTTCTATCAGAACCTATAACACAATGTATGACACAACGAAGATGGTGTTATATTTGGGTTTCAATACATTGTGTTATTGGTTCTAATCATTGTGTTTTAATATTTTGTCCTTTGTGTTTTTATTTTGTTATCCATTGTGTTATAATTTTTTCATTGTGTTTTAGTGTGTTGTTCATTTGTAACACCCCGAAAATAGATTTGGTAATTAAACTACGTTAGTACTAAAAGACGGGTAAATTACCGTTAGGGGTAAAAGTAACCCGGTGAATATTAGGATTTTTAAATAAATAAGCCTAATATTAAATGAAAGCGGAACGAAAGCTTTTGGAAAAGTAAAGTTTATCGAAGCCTGGGTTAACGGGACTTAAAATAAAGTTAGTCGTAGATTTCCCGAACTCACTAATTTAACTAGGAATGTTTAACCTAGTTAACAAGTGGGAATATTGTTAGAAATAAGTAGGTTGTGTCCTACTTAATAACTAACCAAACAAGAGGGGCCAGATTCGGATAAATGGAAAGTTTAATTATAAAATTAAACTTAAAACACAAAACACACACACAATGTGAGTTCTGTACGTCGACCAGAAGGTTCTCCAAGAACCAAAACCCCAATCTCACTTAGAGTCATCAAATTGAAGGTCCAAATGGAGTCAAAATTCACAATTGAACATGGATTAATGATCACCCAAGCTAGGGGATCATAAGGTATGTAAAATCTTGATATTTGGAAGTTGTAAAGATTGGATAATCATCCTAATCGCGAATTAGGCATGGATTAGAGAAGCTATGGCTATATTAGTGATGAATACTTGCTTAGGAACAAAACCCTAAGTGAAAATCATACATAACATGCTATGAATTGAATGATTGAATGAATTCCCACACTAGGCTAAGTGGGTATTAGTCATAAGATGAATTTGATGATATGATCATGATTAGAATCATCATACCTGTTAGTAATCAGGAAATACTTGAACAAATTGTGTGTTTGAGTATATAATCATACTTAATATGAAATAAGTTTAGTATGATATGATAAAATGATGAAATATTCTTGATTAGAAAGATGTTGATAACATCATGTGTTAAAGTGATTTAGCCGGTAACATAAGAATGACGATACCGGATAATTGGCCAAATAATTAAACGAGTAGTTGAGCTACTTCGTGTAAATTATTTATGTTAATAGGCCGTTTGACTTTTTAAAGTCAAAATGACCAATGATATGATCAAATGATAATTTCGACATAAAGAGCGTAGGATGGAATAGTCGTGAATAATTATGACTAGTCTAACCATCTTACAATTTACAATGATAGTTTGGCGATTAACAAGCTAGGTGAAAGCTTGGGAACAAAGCGGGTCAAACGAAGCAGGAATGACAGAAAAGAATAATCTGGATGTAATGTAAGTAAAGCTTACACTCTAATTATTGAATACCTATTGGTTTGATAGGTTATGAATGATAAGTCTTGTTTAAAATATGATGTTCCGACACGACAAGTGCGGTCCGGAACAAAAGACAATGGTCATAAATCATGTTTAATGGATAAAAAGGAGCTAATATGGTTAGATAGTCATGAAATGACTAAAAGATAACGAGTCTTAATGATTACCTTGTATGGTAAACCAATGCAAATAATAAGGGTAAAATGGTACTTTGGTCACTTGTTGAGAATAATCGTTAGTTTGGGAAAGACACGTTATAACGTAGGTTATAATGGGTCAAAAGAATCAATAGATGATTTACAAGTAAAACGATTATACGGTGTAACCAGAGTTAGTCATATGGATAAGATGGTAATAAATATCATCTCATAGAGTTTCACGGTCATTTAGACCAAACGTGTCAAAAGGTGAAATTATCACCCTTTGACAATATCGACTAATGGTTTGTTGAGTTATATGATTATAGGAATAAATATTGGAAGGTTCAAATGAGAAGAAATTTTTTGTAAGAAGAAAAAAGAAGAAGTTTCAACCAATAAGAATGCTTCATTTTACTTTATTTAATATTTTGTACTTAATTTTAATATAAGGGTATATTGGTAAACTTACATAAATTATTAATTTATATTCTTCCACTTTAATAACTAGCTAAATTAAATTTGTAACTCCTTTTCAAAATAAATATTTTTTTTTCCAAATTAAAAAAACAACTTAATTTAAAGTGTAGAATAAATTATTAGTTGTGTAGAATAAATTACGAGTTGTGTAGAATATATTCCGAGGTGTGTAGAGTAAATTTCGACTGTGTAGGATAAAATTATATAATGTGTAATGTATATGTAGGAAAATTTTGATATGTGTAGGTTTTGTAGATTATATGTAGAATAATTAATGATTAGTTGACTAATTAATTAAACAGAGAAAAATTAATAATATGAGTTATAAATGAAATAACATTTTACTAATATGCCATTTCTTCTTTTTCTTCTCAAATTAAATTTATTCTCAAATGAACCTTCCCCTAAATATCAAATGGATATTTACATCGCGATTGCTTAGCGGCTACTAAGGCAAGGTATCGAAACGGGTCAATATATGGATCCGAGTCAGGTATGTGTAATAGGTCAACTACTCAATTGAATCTGCAGGTTCATTGAGAGTTAAGTGAAGTAAAATAGACATTCGGTTACTTTAAATAAGTAAAGCGAATGATTTAAATGGTGTTCATGGTATTTTGAAACCTAATGACCTTAAATGCAAGATCATAGTTTTAAAAGTGGGATGTTGGTCAAACAGGGCTTTTAAAAGTCCTTCGTAGTGATAGAAGGGTTGAAATTGACCAAAACACCCTTATAACCTAAATTGAACAAACGACCTTTAAAGGTTATTTGAAAACGAGCTTTATGAGTCAATGAATACTTAGAATAAGTATAGAAAGTGAAAGATGTAAATACTTGGGTCAAATGACTCCACATGAGTCATTGCCGTAAAATGATGATCCGAGGGGTAAAACTCGGAACATATGGATTTCCACATTAAATCCACCACACATATAGTTGTGGTGGATGATTACTTGATAGGAAATATGAGAATGTGATGGTAGAAATGAATGAAAGCGATTCATGTCAAAAATATGTTTAAAAACCCTTAACGGGTCAAAAGTTGCATATGAGTAAAAGTGGGTTAAAAATGCTTGTAAAATCCGTAAATTGAACCTAATATGATAGACAAGATTGGAAATATAAGGTACATCAGAAAATAGGATCAAACAAACAGGTTCGTTTGATTAATGCATGACCGGGTCAAAAGTTACTAAGTGTAACATAAGACGAAGACTTAAAAGTTTAAAACTTTGTTAATCCGGATGTCAGATTTTAATTCCATGTGATGGGGAATCGAATTACGATCACGTAGAAAGAAACGTGACTTAAATCGGATAAAAAAATGAGCAAGTTATGCTTGTTTGCGTAAAAAAACTGGTCATGCCAGGAATATGCAGCAGCCAGCTATGAACATTCTATCAAAAAGTGGCTGTGGCGCCACGCGACGGCCAAAGGCCGTAGTGGTCGTGGCATGCGACGGCTGTCGCGGCACGCGACGTGCTTATCAAATCCCGTCACGGGGCGCGACGGGTCAAATTGCTGCAAATTGTTGCTGAAACTTGTGCGTTGCATGTTTTCGACTCGCGAACTAGTTTAGACACGTATTAAACGCTATATTACGAACTCATTTCATGTTTTATGAAATGTAGGTGCTAATCGAGTTACCGGAAGACGATCAAGCTCAGTAAGGAACCGAACACATAAAGAACAAAGCTTCCGCGAATAGTTTCGTCGTCATGTTTTAAACGACGATTCAAATTACAAAATATTGTAACGTTTTATTTAGTAAAATGTTTTAATAAACTCGCATTTTAAGTGTATGTTTAATTTTAAATACACTAATATAATAGCAAAATATTTTAAGTGTCTTTTATCTGTTGTCATCAATTGTGTTTTTAATCTATTTTCCATTGCATTTTTCATTTGATACTCATTGTATTTTACGTTATGTCCATTGTGTCTTTTATTTGTTGTCACCGATTGTGTTTTTGGTCTATTTTCCATTGTGTTTTTAGTTTGATGCTCATTATGTTTTATGTTATATCCATTGTATAATACGCAACTAGTTTTTTGATCTTTTTTTAAAGTATAACAATAGGATACTCATGTTAAAGATAAAAGACGCTTGATTTTATGGTATAATTTTTAAACAAATGACGTATAAAAATGGTGGGGGGGGGGGGATCATGTGCATGTTTCTAGACATATAACTTGCATGTGCATGTTTCTAGACATGTAACTTGCATGTGCATATTCTTTTTCTATTTGACAAAATTACACTTCCCACTTGATTTCTCGTTGCACACTTGTCACTCAATATAGTGGCTTCTTACACTTTTTATTTTTAAACTCATTTGTACCATAACTCAGCTCGAATAGATATATCTTCTGATCAAAATTCACAAAATAGTTGTCTTTTTTTTTTTAAGTTAAATGTACTAATTTTGTTTACAAAAAGTCAGCAGTGATGTTAAAATTATTTTACATTACTGTAAGTTTAATATGAAATGATTAGATATTATAAAGATAAGCAGTAATATTCAATCATAGCTTATATGTTTAATTATTAAAAATAAAATTTAAAAGCTTACTACACAAGACAATAATTTGTATAAATTTGTCAAATTTCATGGATCAAGAACACAGAACTTCTAATTATCACGACTGATTTACACAAAACCGTTAACAAAACAGATTCAACAAACAAATCCTCTCACAGCTTCACAAATGGATCATCAACATGATGATCTGTTTAACTCTAACAGAGAAGTGCATATAAACTAACAAGACGTAAATCCCCCTAAACCAGGATTTCAACATGAAACCATAGAGAGATAAATGTTGAGTGAAGACTGATGATTGAATAATCGAGCTCCTCCTAACTCTTCTCTTTTATAGGCTCCAAGAACCCATTCGTAAAACTCGGTAGGGCTGCAAACGAACCAAATTAACACGAACAAGACCTTGTTCGTGTTCGTTTGTTAAGAAATATATGTGTTCATGAACATTTATCGAACGAGATTTTATGTTTGTGTTCATTTGTTAAGTAAATGAACTTGTTCGTGTTCATTTGTGTTTGTTTGTTAATTTTAGGCAACGAACAAAAACGAACGTTGATGAACACAAATGAGCACAAGCTAATGTTCATGAACATAAATGGAAACAAACAAACATAAACAAGGGTTCATGAACATAATATATAATACACTGACTTTTATTAAATATCTTATTTGTCAGAATTTTGAAGTATTTAAATCGAATATAAAAACTAAAAACACTAATGAATTATCGAACACAAACGAACACGTTACCAAATGTTAACGAACGTAAATGAACAAACACGGCCTTTGTTCATGTTTGTTTGTTTTATAAACGAACGAACACAAACAAACTTCCTGCCGAACTGTTCGCCAAACGTTTGGTTCGTTTGCAGCCCTAAAACCCGGTGTACCCAAGCCCTTCAGCTTCTACGATCTGATCCATCATTCCAGCCCATTAATCAATAGATCACCACTAATAGAGAAGGGCCGACCCACGTGAACTCTGTCGAAAAAATCAAAAATAAAGGCAAAAAAACCGATCATTAGCCGAAAATAACCAGTTAATTAATCGATCCGGTTAAAGTAATTAACCAAACCAGTAAAAAAAATAACCGGTTAAAGTCAAAAAGTCAAATTAACCGGTATAACTGCTTAACCGAACCAATTATTGAAATTAACCGGTTTGTGCACCTCTAGTTGGCATTGGTCCACCATCTCTATTTTTACCTTAATAGTTACAAAATATAAACAAACTAAGTTAGTGTTTATTTATAATATATTTTAGCTAATTAATTGAAATTATAACATGCAGTGTAAAGATCAAATACAAATGGGTTTTAACACTAACAGTGAAGGGAGATTTTTTTTAGATAATGAACTTAAATTATAACACGTAATGTAAAGATAAAATACAAATGGGTTTTAACATAAGAAGTGAAGGGAATTCTTTTCTATATACGGAAGCATTATATTTAGTTGAAAAATGTTTAAAAAAATGTATTTACTCTAGTAGATTAATTATGTGTAATTACTCTAGACTCTAGAGTAATAAGAGCATTCACATCATAGCCTCTATTCTATATGATATAAAGAAAAGAATAGAGGAAACAACAATAACACAATCACATTGGAATCTTTATAATAGAGAAAAATATAAAGAAAGTAAAGTACACCTCTATATTTAAAGGTTTATATTCAACCCTCTATAATTTTATAATGAGTGTTAGGAAAGAGAAAATATAATAAAATAAATGTTTATGAGTAACAAATAGATAGAGATAGAGAGTTAGATGTGGGATGTCTTTGAAAAATTAACAAAATCTAGAGAAAGGTATGTTTTTATATAGATGGAGATAGAAACTCCAATGTAAATGCTCTAACTACTCTACTAGTGTATTTTTTTTTTAAATTCTGGCATTAAAATACATGCTTAAGAGCATTCACATCCACTCTATTATCTTTAACCCTATAATTTAATAAAAAATCACTACTTTTAAAATTTACCTCCCATTTTAAAAAATCCTCCACATCCTATCCTTTATATTTATCTCTATATTCTGCTTTTATTAATTTTTTCTCTTTCTTTCATTTACAATCTTAACTATCCACTATTTTGACTCATCTGAAAGGGTCCAATGAATTAAGCAAATGGATCAAACAATAATAAGAACCACGGTCAGGCGTGTTGAAAGTCATCAGAATTACATTCAGATGTATGAAAACATCCAAAATCGCTTCATTATAAAATCTTAAATTACCATAAAAACGAAGATTTGGAATATTTGGCCATTTTTTATAAGAATAATGGATAATCCTTTTTAAGAGCCCGATTTGAATTTTAAAGAAAACTAGTGGAGAAACCCTGAGCACTGCGCCTAGTGGTGACGCGTTCGATTGGCATTTGTTCGGCTCATTACAATCCGATCTTATTTAGGAAAAAAGGTATCACATAATAATCTATTACAAAATTTTAGAACCTGCATAAGGTTTGATTTTTTCTAAGATAAAAGAGGAGACAAAACTTAACTGGTATTGATTGTTGCTTCATTTTAATCACTAGTGGGAGCTCAAATCTTCATTCCGGTTTGAGCAACTTTGTCAATGCATTCAGATCCCTGATAAAAGAAACAATAATACAAATTCCAGGTATATGAAGATGCATTCCTCACTCACATCAAAATATTCTCTAGTTGTGAATTGAAGACTCAAATAATAAGATGTGTGTATCATGATGATATATCCTTGCTAGAGGTGGTAAAAGTGGCATGTTGAGTCATGGGTCAAATGAGCATTTTTTTGGTAAGAAACTCAATAGGTTGAATTGGGGATGTATGTATTAAAACAATTTCGACTTGCAACCATTAAATAGTCGATGCACCAAAATAGCCGACTCTAATCTAGTGATAGCTAATGGGTCTAAAATAACCAACTCGAATCCAGTAATCCTGTCCTTTTATTCATTTTCAAAAGTCTTAAAGACAACAATTTCAACCATATTATGTAAAAGTTGTTCGAGTGTTAAGATTTATTGTTAACGGGTTAAATATATACAGTTAAATAAACTTAGCGTGCAGTTCACTCATTTACATGCGGGTCAATTTGGGTTAAATTTTATCTTTTCTCAACATGTTAGATAGGTTAAAAGTTTAACTGAATAGGAAATGGGTCAAGGTCTGAACCAACCCAACCTAAACATTTCGCCTTGCATGTTTTGACCCGTTACATAACCAATATATATTTTCAGCTAATTTTATAGTAGAATAAGTGGGATACTTGTAATAGCATGTTAAGTTCTTCCGGTGCATCTTCAAATCCAGTATTAGCAAACCTACTGGTAATCACTCTCACATACTCTAACCATGGAAGCTCTGCTACAATTGTTAACCTCGCCTTCGCCTTTGCGCTTTTCACCTCGTTTTTTCCACCTTTCAAACTCTTCATCAATAGCAGTTGATGAAAGAACTGTAAGTTAACAAAAAAATGAGATCAATGAAATCAACATGAGATTAGTCATAATTATGCAAACAAATTCGAAATATAGAAGCATGATCTGTATATGACATTATCTTAAACATCCCCAAACCATGGTTATCATTGCCTATTGCAATACCAGTACAATTGAAATTCAAGACGAAATAAAATGAAGTAATAAGATCAATATCAAATATCATACCATCCATTTTCACTACCATCAGAGTACAAACAACAGTTTAAGATCAATACCAAATCATGCCAAGTTTGACCTATTTAACAGCCTACACAATGGATTTACACGTAACACCAAAAACGCATAAGTAGGAGGTTAGATAAAGCTACAAAATATGTGTAGTAATACTTCCTTGTAACACCAAAATATAGATGGTAATATTTCCGTGTAGCACCCAAAAAACGCGCTAGTGTTCGGTTCAAAGCTGATTATCTCAGGCATGGTCGCGCCTCATTACGATTTCCCTTTGAAGTTCTTCAAAATACAGTCGTTGAATTTCTGTCATACCGCTCACATCCATCATCATAATCCATAATCCGCTGGTCCGATTCCTTCTTTACAAGCTCTATTTTCTCAGCTTCAATCCTTAACTTTTCTGACAGTAACCTCAACCTTTCATCTTCCGCTTTCTTATCATACTCCATCTTCTCGGTCTTAAGGCGAAAATACTCTTTCTCTTGAGCCTGCGCCTCCTCTAAAAGTGTAAACTTCATCTTTCTGAGTTGAATAATTTCCTCAGTTTGCTTACCTTCAGCCTTTCGTTTTTTTACGGCAGCTTTCTTACCCATTGGTCGATCCAATTCGACAACTTCATCTTCAATGACATTTCACGTTGGGGATGGGGTTGGGGTCGGGGTGGGGGTGGGGCCATCGTCTTCCTTTGCTTTGCGGCATCCCGCAAAATCCACTTAGGTTGGTCCTTTAACAGGTTCCAACAATGCTCGAACAGAAAGTTGCACTTTTCTTCTGATTGGTACATAATTTTCACCTTATCAAACTTGCATTTAAACAAATAAAATACATGTTAGAAGAATAAAATAAAGTATTATAAAATTCTATAAAAACAAGTAGAGTGTGGATTATTTTACCTTATCCTGCTCAGTCATGCCGCTTTGATTTAATCATTCAACTTGAGCTAGGCATGAACAAAAGCTATTTGTGGCCTTTTGAATACAAGACCATCGATTTGATAAGGACTTGATCCTTTGCTCGGTTGTGGTTTCTTTATGTTGCTGAAAGTACTCAAAGATTTTTTCCTATAACTGAGAGTATTTCTGATCCGTTCCTTGAATGGCATCAAGGCTATGATTAAGCCAGGCGGAGACAAGTAGCTTGTCTTCTTCCGGGATGAAATTCACACCCCTTGTTGAGTTCTTAACGCTGATTGGATTAGTGGGTAAGGGTGGAGAGTCGTCAAGGCTTACATAGAGTTTCCATGAAGAAGGTTGATGTAGTACATACCTTGGTCTTGTGAATCCATACTCAAAGCTACAATAGTACATACCTTCAGTTAAATAACTTGGTTAATGTATAAGGAGTCCAGTTTTAAATAAACAGTCTCAAACTGATTATCGAAACGATGGGCTTAACAACAGTTTTTCTACACCCATAAACTCTAAAGTCGAAACCATAGAAAATGAATTATGATAAACTACGCTACGCTATGTGTTGTTCATTAATAAACTAGGCTAACAAGTCCAAATCATAGAACATGATTGAATTTGCAAACGACAAACACCAAGTTATACTTACATAGTTATATCCAATCCAAACATATATCTAATCTAGCAGATGCACTCCCAATTCACAAATACCAATAAACAACAATTGAACCAATATTAGAAATGAAGATTATGTTTCTATTAATTGCAGTATGTCCTATGATCACAAAACATCATGAGGTAGGTACAGGATACTATATCATCAACAAACTAGCATTGGAGGATATGGATATCTTTTAAGTGTATGGGTGGGTGTAGAGTAATCAGGTAAAAAAAATAAAACAGATGATATCAGTTTGAAACTTGAAAATAAAAACATAAAATAAATTACTGATTGATGTTGTAATGACGAATGGGAATGACGCACGCACCGTATCTAGCCCACAACTGAGGGTCGGTGTTGCTGCACTCACGGATGAGAATGGGCAACCTGGGTTTGCTTTCTTCAGTTCCTTGTAATTCTTCTAAACAAAAGCCTTAATGAATTTGGGGTTAGAGTTCGAATTAGGGCACGTAATCTGACATGAAATTGTAAACCATACCTGGTGGAAAGGAAAAGAACGAGGGCGGGAGAAGATGAGATGGGCGGGAGAAGAGATGATATGGGCGGGAGTGATGAGATGGTTGAAGATGAGGGGACTACAGTAGCTTTTCATACATGAAAAGTTACTGTACAGTCTTTTTAGAATTTATGGTTAGAAAAATGAAATAGGGGATAGGATGGAGTGAATATTTAGAAGATTTTTTTTTTAATTTTAGAGGTAGGGGTTGAGATGGTGGATTGGATGTGAATGCTCTAACAAGATGGGAAAAAAGCAATGTTTTGAGAACCGGACCGGACCTCGAACCGGTCTTCTTACAGGTTCAATGGTTCAACCGGTCGAACCGGTCGGAACGGACGTAAGAACCGGAAGGTGTCGTAAATATTATAAAAATTAATAGGGTTATATCTGAAAAAAATATATAAAAAACCGGTCCAACCCTTCCAAAAACCGGTCCGACAGGCCGGTTTCCCGGTCCAACCGCCGGGTCGCCGGTTCAATGCATTTCCGACCCGATACCATGACCCGGACCGGCTCAACCTCCGGTTCTCGGTCTGACCGGCCGGTCCGGTCCAAGTGTGAAAACACTGGAAAAAAGTTTCAAAAAAATTCCCCTTCACTTCTGATGTTAAGACCCAGTTATATATTAAACCCTATTTGTACCAAAACCTTACTCATATATCCGTGTGCAAAGCCATAACATGTTATATCTTCAACAATTTTTTTAGTTTGTCCAATAAATAATAAAGTTACTTTTAAAAAGTTAATTTTATCAAGAAAGGGTGGACTTGTGCACTAAAGTCTAAAGCTATGTGACCTACTGAAACGTTCAATCTTAAGTCACAAAATAATTCATTTTGAAATTTGTTCCGAACACATCCCCCTTTCCCTACACGCCAAAAATTATAGATGGGACATTTTGAAGAAAAAAAAGTATAATACGGTTGTATCAATGTAGTTGACAAACTCTGTTTCAACCTATCTTTTTTTCCTTGGGACACTTTGTTGTTTTAGTTTTTTTTTGTTATTTCAGTCCACATTTGTTCAAAGATGACATCTTCAAAATATTAGAATGACGGACGATGACAAAGTTATAAATTCAAAAATAGTGTGAGTTCAAATCCTTACAAATAAAAGACAGATTAAGTGGTATTTAAGTGTAGAAAATTGATGTTAAAAACATGAGTTTTTAGACATATCACTTGATTGATATCGTATTTATGTTTAAAAAAATATGTGAATGATGAAAAATGCTTTATTATTTTTAAATTTCTTTTAAAATATGTTATACTCCGTTATTAAAAATAGTTGAATCTTGTAAATAAATTAGATTATGGCTTTATTATTTTAATTTTCTTTTAAAATATGTTAAACTCCGTTATTAAAAATAGTTCAATCTGTAAATAAATTAGATTATCAATATTATTTAACATATATTTTAAATTAGTATAAACTAGGTTTTGCCCGCCCGCGTTGCGAAGCATTAAGCCGAATATTTCTTTCTCATAGCATGTACGTCTGTGTTTTAGTTACTTGTACATACTACTCGTAACACGATCTCAAAAAAAAATTACATTGAGTAAACAAAGTAAAACAAAATACTACTATACTTTTGCTAAAAAAACTAAAACGATGGAAAAACTACCGCTTGGCATGACGAATAAAATTAAATCAAACCAACCAATTAAAACAAAACACTACCTAGTCTTGTAAAAAAATATTAAAACGAATTTTATACTGGGGGCAAAATCGTAAATAAACACAAAAAAAATCATGTCGAAATGTAAATCAACTTAAGTTTATAACGACACGTAAATAAAAATAAAGACGTAAAACTCGATTAAAAAATATTTAGAAAGTTAAGAGGTTGTAAAAGTTAATGCTGAAAATTAAATGGTAAAAGTAAAATAGAAAAAAAAAACCACAAAAAGAAAAGAAAGAAAGAAGGAAAAAAATAAAAGAAAAAAAAATTGTGAACAGCACTGTAGCAAAGTGGTGTTGTCATTTGATATAAATAATAATAGGTTTTGCCCGCCCGCATTGCGGGGCATTAAGCCGAATATTTTTCTTTCTCATAGCATGTACGTCTGTGTTTTAGTTACTTGTATATACTACTCGTAACACGATCTAAAAAAATTAAATTGAGTAAGCAAAGTAAAACAAAATACTACCATACTTTTGCTAAAAAAAATTAAAACAATGGAAAAACTACCGCTTGGCATGACGAATAAAATTAAATCAAGCCAACTAATTAAAACAAAACACTACCATAGTCTTGTAAAAAAAATATTAAAGCGAATTTTATACTAGGGCAAAATCGTAAATAAACACAAAAAAATCATGTCGAAATGTAAATCAACTTAAGTTTATAACGACACGTAAATAAAAATAAAGACGTAAAACTCGATTAAAAATATTTAGAAATTTAAGGAGTTTTAAGAGTCAATACTGAAAATTAAAGGGTAAAAGTAAAATAGAAAAAAAACCACAAAAAGAAAAGAAAGAAAAAAAAAAAGAAAAAAATGAAAAAAAAAATTGACAACACCACTGTAGCAAAGTGGTGTTGTCATTTGATATATATAATAATATCATAATATAGGGTATGGATAGTGTACATTAATTCAGAAGTGTATTATAACACTATATATAACACTATGTAACACCATATGACACTATGTAACACTATATAACAATATATAACACTATACATATATCATAGAAATGCTATCAGACAAAATATAGTGTTATATTTGTTATATAGTATTACATAGTGTTATATGGTATTATATGATATTACATAGTGTTATACGGTGTTTATATAGTGTTATAGTACACTTCTCCCACTTCTTACACTTCTGTCTCCTAATATATACTGACATATATCATCCGTTTATTCGATAAAGACAAAATTACTTGGTTGCCAAGGCTTAAATCATTGGACTTTTTTCTTACTTTTATATTGACTCGCAAGTCGCAACATATATTTCAAAAAAGAACACATTTAATTAATTAACTTATTTAATAGGGTCCCCATTTGGAAATTCCTAAGAAGCTGTACTGTATGTATGCTCGTTTATAAATATGAGAGAAAACTAGGCATCGTTCATCCACAATAGGCCTGTCCAAAAAGCTCGTGGCTTGGAGCTCGTTTGAAGCTCGCTCGGATTTAGCTCGAAAAAATCTCACTCGATATGGCTTAGTTTGAAAGTGAGCCGAGCCGGCTCGGCTCGGTTAGAAAGTGAGCCTAGCTCGGCTCGACTCGTGACGAGCCAAATTGACTCGCTTGGTAGCTCGGCTCGGCTTAGCTCGAATTATTTTACTTATAATGTATTTTAATTTTATAAATATATAATATATGACAAAAAAAGGTGATTATTATTGACAAATATTATATTTACTTGAAATATAAAACTTATTTTGCGTTGTTAAACGTGATTTTTGCTTGTAATTAATTAGGTTGAACTTATTTTGAATATGTTCTTTTAAAGTATTGAATAATATTTTAGAATACTGAATTTTGAGAACTATATAATAATTTTTATTTTTAAAATCGAGCCAAACCAAGCTGCGCTGAGCCAACTCGGTTTAAAACCAAGCCGAGCCCGAGCTTAGATTTTTAGCTCGGTTTCAAATCCGAGCTGAGCTGAGCCAGCTCAGTTTACAATCAAGCCGAGCCCGAGCTTGACCTAGCTCGGCTTGGCTCGGCTCGGCTCATGAACAACCCTAATCCACAATTAACACATTCCAAGTTTAGAAATTATTTAACCATTAGTACTGAATTATTCATAACAAATTTACGTTATTTTATACCCCGGTTTTCTTCTACGTTCATAAATGGCTATTATATCGGGTTTATTTAGTTGTTTTCCGGGCTTAAACAAAGTGGTAGACAATGGAAATGAAAAAAATGGCGCACCTAGCAAAGTTCAAAACAATGACGGCAACCAAGAATCAACATGCAAAGGAAGAAAAGGTGCACCAATCCCGGTTTCTTACTTTCCCGTTGGCTCAAATTTTTCGCGCTTGTAAATAAATTAGTTTGAATGATTGATATCATGTTTGCGCAACTTTGAATGCGTAGTATTTCAATGTATTTTTTCTAAAAGTTTTAATGTATTTATTCTTTAGAGTAAAGTGCTATTTTGGTCCTTGTCGTATAGTCCAAAGGTTTCATTTATAATCTTTGGGTCCAAAAACTTTTCACGATTGTCATTTTGGTGCAACTGACTTAACCACATCCATGAACTCTGTTAAATCAGGGGCAATTTCGTCTTTTTCTTAAAGAAAGCAAGCAACTCTGTGTTCCGTTTCGATGCTCAAATGACAATCCCATGCGCCGCCATGAATGTTTTATATAAAATTATGTCACCATTTTATAAAAATTTTACATTGTAATATAGAAATAGTTAAAAATTTTACAGTGTTCACTACTAGAAAATTGGGCAATTGTCACTAAAATTTGCTACCGAAAAAAAAAATGGTAGCAAGTTTAGCAACCCGCTTCCCCAAATTGAAATTAAGCGTAGTTGTTATGATATGGTGGCTAAATGGTTAGAAATTTTGCCACCGTTTAATTTTGGTGACAAATCCATAGGAAAAATACTAAACAAAATTAAAAACATCGAAAATACATTAGAAATAAGAGGGCGTTTTTAATTGCCACCGTGTTAGGGGGTGTTTGGCCTAGCTTTTTTAACAAAGCTTATAGCTTTTTTAGCTTTTTTTACAAAATAAGCTTCATTTGGTGTTTGTTTTAGCTTTTTAAACTTATGCTTATTAGCTTATATAAGCTAATTTGAATAAGCATATTTGAGGATGGTTTTTAAGCTTATTTGAAAAATGATAGAAATAAGCTATAAGCTAATCCAAACACTTAAAAAGAGCTTATCAAATAAGAGAAAATAAGCTATAAGCTACTTTAAAATATAAGTATAAGCCAAAAAATAAAAGCTAAGCCAAACACCCCCTTAGTGGTGGAAAGATGAAAACTTAAATTAAGCGGGTTAATTTTTAGAGGCCCGCTCTTAATTTCACATCGCTCTAACATAGTTAGGGTTTTGATCTAATGAGCAGGTAACCCCCCAAAGTTAATTGCCTCTTCCGCTCAACCCCAAAATCCTTGAGATTTTATACCAAGTCGAAGAACTCTGCTTCATTGTCTGAATTCCAATGTTGCTACACGGTTTTCAATCTGCTCGGTTTGTCAGCAAAGACGGGCGGATAGATGTTTGGCTCATTCAATCTGTAGCAACAGCCCTCTTACCAAACCGAATCCAAATCAAAGGTGGAAATTAGTTGGTTTCATTCCAATCGTTGCTCCAAGTCTTGAAACCGGAATCGTAATTGCCCTTCGCCCAAAATCGTAGGCCCCGGGTCATGAAACCAAACCCCAAATTGTTAAAAAATCACATGTTCCAGGTATTGATTCAAAATATTGAAATTGCACGTTGCTTGTATGTTGTTCATAATATAAATTACAGGTCTCGAGGTATTGTTTCCTCGTTGCAGGATCATTAAAATGTAATGCATTTGTCTTTTAAAGTAAAATTGCTATTATTATTATTTTTTTTTTGTGTTTGTTGGATTCCTTAAGAACCTGTAGTACTCTGTACTTTTGATATTGTTAATCTTGGTCGAAGTGGGATGTGCTGCTTTCATCTTCTTCGATAAAACGTGGAGATCATTAGGTTTTCTCTGAGTTACACCTTCATTTTCGACATGTTTCGAATGCATCGGCTAATCAAACGTAAACATTTTTTCAGGATATCCCTATAGACAAAACCAGAGAATTCGAGACAATATATCATTTCCTAAGGAAGAACTGGAATATCTGTAAATGGGTTGCACTTGGAGTTGTTATATTACAGGTAAGGAAACTTAACGAATATTATAGACAACAGTAAATGATTAATAATCAACAATGATTGCTTGTGGATATGCAGGCTCTGATATTTTTGTTAGCTTTAATGGTACGTGCTGCAAACGCACCAATGGAATATGATAGTGATGACAAGTACATTAATGGTCCCAGACAGCAAAGACAACCTTTGATCATACGACAACAAGTTCCAGCAACGGGTATTCCTGTTACTACAGGACCCCTTGATAGCCGTCCAAGCAGAAATGATGCTTGGAGTGCACGTATGAAGACGCCGAGATTGCTTACTGGGTGAAGACGCCCGGACTCCAGTAGCGTAACGATTGAGATCTTGTTGTTAAAGTTGACGAAATAAGATTCGACATTCTCTGTAGATTGTCAAATTCTACCTTCTCTTAAATTGTAAGCTAATCTCTTCCCACGTCTAGGGCTGTTAACGAGCCGAGTCGAGCCGAACCAGATGTAGCTCGAGCTCGGCTCAAATTAAAATCGAGCTGGCTCGGCTTGAGCTCAAATTTTAAATCGAGCTAAGGTTTGGGGCTCGAGCTCGACTCGAACTAGATTCGAGCCAGCTTGGCTCGACTCGATTTAGCTCAACTTCACCAAGAACAATTAAATATACTAGTATAAAAAGATCTCAAACATAACTGAATTGCAAGTAACTAAGCCGATTTCGAGTCGAGCTTTTTTCGAGTATTTTTCGAGCAAGCTTCGAGCGAGTTTCGAGTATGTGTAAACAAAGTTTTACTATATTTGAATTAATAGATTGTAATCTTTTATGTTTTATGTTTCTGGGAATTGGTTTCTCTTATAGTGGACATGTCGTTATTATATGTTTTTATGAACCTTTCACGGTTTATATTTGCTCTTGCAAAATGCATATTTGTCCCTTTTAATATAGTAGCTGATATGCTAATGTAGCTTGAGTTGAAAACTGCACATTTCTAGTATATATTTTAATGTATCTATTATGATATAAAATAGGAAGGAATCCAACTTCAACTGTCAAATAAAGACCTGTTGAGTTTGCTGGTGCATGAAAAAATTACACTTTACTTGATAATTTAACTTTGATCCATGTAGTTACCAGCAACTGAAGTTGTTTTTATTTTTCTTGTGAAGGTCCAAGTTTAATGTTGATGTTCTTTTCCTCTTCTAAAGAAGAGGGGACAAGTGTTGCATTTCAAGTACTAGATATATGGTTTAGCGGATTGTCTAGCTTGTCATGGAAATGGCGCACCCACAAACTTGGTATGTTATGTATATTCTTTCTTCTATCAGTTGATTTTAGTTGATTTTTACTGGTCGTTTATTTTTTAAGGTCATATATGATTGAAAAAGTCATAACACCCATATTTTGCTACCAACAATAATCGTATCACTTTGTTAATTTCCCAAAATAGAAAACGTAATGGAAGACTAGAAGGCTTTTATGGATGTATACTTACTATTTACTATTAACGAGTTCGTTGAAGTTTTAAACTGATACTTACAATTCAAAAGTGGGTTGCAAGTTGTGACCAAACTGTGGTCCAATCAATGACCTTGGTTTTAAAAGGCAAGAGGCGCACAAAGCGACGAGGTCTAAAACCGAGGCGCGAAGCGCAAAGCGCAAAAACGGTGGGCTTTTTGTACTCGAAGTGCAAAGTGATTATATAATTTTTATATATTTCCTATAGATTTTTAGCATCTCGTATCCAAATTATAGCTATAAATAAGGTTTATATATGATTTTACCCATAAGTACAAGCTAAAAAACCTATTGCACAAAAGTTTGATGCTTAAAAACAGCATAAAAATACCCTATGTACATGAGGCACACGCCTCAGGCCTAAAAACCTCTAAAAATGCACCTTTGGGGGCTTTTTTTGTAAAAAGCGCGCATCGGGCTACCTAAGGTGCCAAAGCTCGTGCCTTGATGTGCCTCGCGCCTCAGGCGCGCTTTTTAAAACCCAGTCAATGACAAGATAAACCATCTGATTAATCTTTTTTGGTGTTTTATTTGAAGTATACCCCATAAATACATTAGCAAAAGTCAAAAAGTGGTAACTTGAAAATGTTTCGAAAACAGTTCAAAAATAATTGTGAAATTGTTTTTGAGGCCATCATATGTCTACACAGGCTACATTGCCTCTAAACCCTCTTTTTACTGTAGCATGGCAATACATACTCAACCCTTCTTAACTCTAAACCAATTTTCCTTGTCGAAATGGTACGAGTCGAAACGGTACGGGTTGAAACGGTAATATGGCAGGAAAAATAAAGATCCTGTTGAAGACCCTTCTGTCAGTCTTCTAAAGACTAATGGTACTTGAATCGATTAATCTTTAGTTTTTATGTAAATAGTTTTATCGAGGATAGAACTTTTAATGCTGTGAGGTGGCAGTTTTGACCCGTTTCAATACAAATGGGCCGGCTCAGAGTTAAGATCATTTTTTATTACTAATGGGTCTGTCATAGTATAAAGGAAGACGGTTTGAAGTCGCCCATTGTGTGACTTTATGCATAACACAATCTGAATCTTTATGATGACGTGAAAACTGTCTTTTTTTTGAAACAAGATAACCTTTGTCTATCTTATTGGACACACCGATAATAAAAAATTTTGTAACAAAGGTTTCAAATCTCTACTAACATGGTTGAATCTTTTTGATACTAATTTTATTCAATTGTATGTTACTTTTGATTAGAGGTGGGAGTTCATACTGATGGGCATGGTATATCAACTGATTTGGCGACAAAGAAGAATATATCAGTTTCAAGAAAGTTGGCAGGCATTTGGGAACCAGTACCTAGAAGCAACCTTGTTTCCAAGTTATTTGTGGCTTGTGAAGCAGATTTACAGATTCTATTTGCATTCAGTCTGCTGAAGCTGCAAAAGTATCTCATCTCTACATAACATTAACAAAGGTAGGTATTGAATTACAGGTATTCATCTTCTAGCTGTTAGAAGATTATATTATTTTGTATTCTTTAGTGAAGTATAAGCATGCTACTGTTGCTATACAGTATTCAAATGTTTGTTTGTTGGTTATGACTGACAATTGTTACTTGTGCAGATTAGTTATGATACAGGAAAATTGGGCGATCTGTTAGAAGCATTGCTTGATCTCTGTTGTCTTCAAAATGTGAGTTTGTAAATTTTTATGCACCCGGTAAAACAGTTTTGGGCTTTATGTTTTCTAGATTGAAAAGTTGAATTTAGTTATCAAGGAGCTCGTTAAGGAAAAAGATGAAAAAAAGAAAGGTTCAATGGAATTATTGCGGGGTTGTTGGCTGAAAAAGAGAAAGATAAGGTGGATAAAGATGCAATGCTTGATAGGATGTCACAAATTGAAGCTATGTTAACAACTACAGTTCGAAGATAGGGCTATAAATACTTGGTTTTGAATGTTTAGATGTTTATCTTATTAGGATAATTTTAGTTATTTTATGTTTTAGTTGGTATTTTTTATATGCTTTTAAAAACGAGATGTTTTATATAATTTTGGGATTTTATTAGCCTTTTTTATATTATTAGTAGTTTTATTGATATGTAATTTTGATGAAAATAGCAGCGAGAAAAAAAAAATCTGAATTAAAAACCAATATTCCAAACTAAACCAATATTCCAGTAATCAGTGTGTAAAAAATGGGGGCTAAATGGTGGCACAACCCGGTTGCAAATTGTGTAAAAAATGGTGGCTATTGTGTAAAAAATGGTGGCAATATCGGTGGCTAAATGGTATTAAAACTCGCAAATTGTGTAAAAGATGGTGGCTAAATGGTGGCAATATAGGTGGCTAAATGGTGGCAATATCGGTGGCTAAATGGTATTAAAACGTGCAAAAACGATGGCTAAATGGTGGCAATATCAGCGGCTAAATGGTATGAAACAACTCGGTGGCAAACAAGGCTGAGCGTAGCAAACAAGAAGCGGTGGCAAATAATTTTGACCAAATTTGTGGTGGCAAAAAAAGGTAACAAAATATAAAAATGGTGGCTACTTGGTGGCATTAGGGCAATTGACACGGGTGTTTTTGTCACCGTATTTTCGGTGGCAAACTGGTGACAACAAGTAAATTGCTACCATTTTGTAACCAACAATTACATGACAAAAACCATGTTTTCTAGTAGTGGTTATATAGAAAAGTTTGGGTGCATATCCATGATATCTAAAGCCACATCTGCGTTACCAAAGTCAATCCAAGCATTAGTATTTCCACCAAAAGGATTTGAAATTCGAACTAGTGTCTTTTTTTTTTTTATTCCCGTATATTTCATTCCAATCATTAGGGCAAATTACATAAAGATAGCAGGTAGGCGAGCAACAAACTGCGTCGCCATCCCTTTTTGAATAGAAAATCCTAATCTACTAAAAACAAAGCCCCGCTATTGGAGCTTTCGTAATCATTCCCTTGGCAAACTTATCCTTTTCACCGATAACAACAATATGGTCCACTAACTTTTCAACAAAACTGTGGGAGCTAAAGTCTCAACCGCGATAAGTAACAGAGTCTCCCACTAGTATGTTAACTGTTTCATCATCAGCCTAGGATCGTGTTCAAAGACTTCGCTAACGGAATAATAGAAAAAAGACGAAATTGCCCATAATTTAACGAAGTTCATGGATGAGGTTAAGTCGATTGGGCCAAAATGGCAATAGTGTAAAGTTTTTGGACTCACAGACTATAAATGAAACCTTCAGACCATACTGACAAAACTGCCCAAATCACAGGAACCAAAATGGCACTTTACTAAAATATAGATGTAGTGGAGGGTTCAAATAAGAAGAAATTCTTTGTAAGAAGAAAAAAGAAGAAATTTCAACCAATAGAAATGTTTCATTAGACTTCATTTAATATTTGTACTTAATGTAACTATAAGGGTATATTAGTAAACTTACATACATCATTAATTGGTAGTTTCATCTTTAATAATTAACTATATTAAATTTGTAACTTATTTTTAAGATATATATTTTTCACAAAAAATAAAAATAAAATTTCATTTATAGTGTAGGATAAATACGAGGCGTGTAGGATAAATTACGAATTGTGTAGGATAAATTTCAATATGTGTAGGATAAATTTCGAAATGTGTAGGATAACTTTTGATGTGTGTAGCCAAAAATATTTAGTGTGGAGAATTATAGTCTTAATGACTAATTAATTAGTCAAACATAATAATAAATGAGATGAGAAAAAAAACTATTTAATGTTTTACAATTATACCCTTTTATTCTTTTTCTTCTCAATAAAATTTTCTTCTCAAATGAACCTTCCCCTATAGATGTAAAGTATCATTTATTAATATTTTTTTCTCTCTCTCTGTCCCCGTGGCTTCCGCCGGATTGGCTCGACGGTGAAGTTTAGCCGGACATAGAGTGCGAGGTCCCCAACTCCGGCTTGACCTCTATCACTATCTCCCCTATCCTTTCTCCCATTCGCTATCTGGGGTTGCCTCCTTTCTTTCGTGTTCTTCCTTTTCGTCTCGATTACCGGTCGGCTGACTGGGGTCCGTGGTCTGCCCGGTGTCTTTTGATATTCCGACTGCCAGTTGGCTTGACGGTGTGGGTAAGTCTGTGTTAGCGTGTGAGTTCGCCCAGTTTGGCTTGAACTCTATCCCTAACCCATCTCTCCTACTACCCATTCGCGGCCGGGGTCAGTTTATCGGTCTCTTAATTTCATCTGCATTATGGAGTTTGATACCGAAAGGGGGGTGGAGAGTATGGTGGTGATGGTCCCTGGACGGAGGTGCAGTATCAAAAGAATAGGAAAAGTCGTGGCAATGGAGTGGAGATGACTTTCATTGTTCAAAACTTGTCGGACCGATCAACCAAGATGATGTTGTGGAGGGCTTTTCAGCCGTTTGGATATGTCTCCGATGCTTACGTAGCCCGTAAAAAGGATAAAAGAGGCAATTGTTTTGGTTTCATTAGATATGTGGGTGTCGAGAACGTGGACTCTACCGTGGAGGTCATGAACAAGGTGAAGATCCTAGAAGCAAAGGTGTCGGTGTCACTGGCAAAATACGATAAAAACCATAAAAAGTTCATTTACACTTCAAAAACTATGGGGGAAAAAACTTGGAGACCTAAGGAACCTTATCATACGAATCCCCGGGCTAATGAGGGTACTAATTCCGGTGGGGCGGAGTTTCAGCGTGGTAAATCCTATGCTAGTCTTTTCCAGAAGGATGTTCATCAGTCTTACACTGGGTCTAAAGTCTTATCGATCAACATTAAAGGCTCCGCTTATCCTTTACACTGTATTAACCGATCTATCCACGGAGTGGTTAAAAATCTGCATGTCCTTAATAATCTGAATAATATCCTCAGTAGAAGTGGGCTGAGTAATTTCGGCTTATCATACGTGGGTGGCCTTAGTGTCTTATTAACTCTTGGTAATTCCGGGAGAGTCAAGGATGTCATGACCAATTATACGGAGGGTTTGGCCAATGCGTTCAGTCAATACAATGTTTGGAAAGGGGAGGATCTATCAAAGGAACGTATTGTGTCTCTACGTATTTCAGGTCTTCCGATTCAACTCAGAGACAATACAGTTTTCGATCAAATCGGGGGATTGTTTGGAAAGGTTATGCAAGAGTCGTCTTTTTCATGGATGGACTCGAACAATTCAGAAGGTTCTGTGTTGGTTTTTTGGTTCCCATCGGAAAGAGAATTGAGGAGACAGTGGTGTTGAACTGGGAGGATAGGAGTATTGTGGTATAGGTGGTGGAGGAGGTAGCCGCGTGGAAACCAGATTTGGATGGTTATAATGTTTCGGTGGAACTGAATTCGGGTCATGCAACACCAGAAACATCCGATGCGGACTCAAATGAGGATCGAAATATGGAAGAGGTTGAAGAAGATGGTGAAATTAGATCACCGGCAGCCGAAGCTCCGGTACCGGAGAATATCGTCCGGCCATCGTCGTCATCAAATTTGAATTCAGGTAATGAAAAGTCACCGGTTAAAGTTACGTTGGACAACGAAGAGGCGGTGCATGTATTGCATGGGAAATCACATGGCCATATGGAATTTCACAATAATAGTAATAAAGGTGCTTCTAGAACTGTTAATATTGAGGCGAAGAAATTGGATGGTGGACCCCAGCTTATGGAAGAAAATAGAATTGGAAACACAATTTATTCAAACCAGGAAGGCCCCACCCCCAGTGTTGGGCTTGGCAAAAGAAACCGGGCTAATAGAAGCCCACCTTCCTCCGGTTCGATGCAAGGCCCACCTACTAGAGGATTCTTCCAAGATCCCAATTCGTGTAATGTCTCCATTGACCTTAATCGCTCCACTTCGGAGTCTGGGTCAAGGAATGGTGAATATGTTGGGGATGATTATCGGTCAGTTTTTCCCTCCGATGACACGTATAAGGAGGCACCGACTGGGGAACCTATGGGGGCTGGGGAATATCCGGTGGAACCTGGTGATAATATTCCGGTAAATCCTTCTGTTACAGACGAAGTTCTAGCTACATCGGTAATTGGGTTGTAGGTAGGTATCGATTTACAAGGTTTTGAAAAAGCAACTGAATCGCTGATTATTGGTGAAGGTGCTACTTCTGGTTTTCAATGAAATTCTTATCGATAAATTTAAGGGGGGTACGGGATTCCCGTAAAGCTGATCGGATCAGGGGAATTATCACTTCTTATGGTGTCCACTTTCTAGCCATCCAAGAAACGAAACTGGGGGACACGTCTAATTTTTCATTCAATGGATTCTGGGGCAGGTCAGCGTATCAATTGGAAGTAGTTAGTGCAGAGGGCAGATCCGGAGGGCTAGCTTGTTTATGGAATCCGGGTATGTTTACTTGTGATAATGTCATTAAGAACCGGTATTTTTTGGCTTTATCTGGATCTTTGAATCAAGTTGGCATTCGCATCAATTTGGTAAATGTTTATGCGTCAAATGATGCCAATGTGAGAAGGGTTATTTGGGACAGTTTGGTGGTTTTAAAGAATTCGCTACAAGGTTTATGGGTCTTCATGGGGGATTTTAACGAAGTTAGAGATGAAACGGAAAGATTCAACTCCGAGTTCATTGCGTCTAATGCGGAGGCTTTCAACCAGTTTATTCTGGCCACGGGCCTTAGTGAATTTCAAATGGGAGGCGGAAGATATACGTATATTTCGGATCGGGGGGACAAGTTAAGCAAGCTGGATCGTTTTCTTGTTTGTTTGGGTTTCCTGGAAAAATGGCCAACGACGACGGTATTAGCACTTAATCGGGACGTATCTGATCATAGGCCTATTCTCTTGTCCACTACTCCATCGGACTTTAGTCATATCCTGTTCAGGTGCTATAATTCTTGGATGGAAATTCCGGGTTTTATGGAGTTGGTAAAACAATTGTGCACGAACTTTGTTTTTCATGGGTCTGCGGACATGGCCTTGTCAGTTAAGCTGAGATGGTTAAAAAACCATATTAAGGCATGGATCAAAGTTGTTCGGGAGAACTCGGACGGTGTTTATTTGGATACTAAAAAACGGATTAATATGTTGGAGCGGCTAGCTGAGGAAAGAGCATTGGAGGAGGAGGAACTTCATGAAAGAGCCGAATGTATAAACATTGTTTTGGATATGGATCGTAGGAAACAATTGGACGCAAGACAGAAATCTAGAGCTAGGTGGGCTCTAGACGGTGATGAGAATTCAGCTTTTTTCCACAACATCATTAATTCCAATCTAAGTAATAACCTTATCAATGGCCTCCTAATTGATGGCGTTTGGAACTCGAACCCAGTGATAATAAAAGAAGCTTTCTTTGATTTTTTCTCGAAACAATTTGTGGAACCCATGAGTTCCCGGCCTTACGTTATTGGCCATAATCTGGCTACACTTTCGACAATAGAAGCTAATATCCTGGTGGAACCGTTCTCTATAACCGAAATCAAGGAAGCAATTTGGGGATGTGTAGGCGATCGGGCGCCGGGCCCGGATGGGTTTAATTTCAAGTTCATCAAAAAGAATTGGGATCTTTTTCAAGGTGACTTTATCAGGTTATTCCAGGAATTCTATGATAATGGGTCCATTAATAAATGTTGCTCGTCATCGTTTATTGCTCTTATACCGAAAGTTAAGGATCCTTCGTCTCCTTCGAACTTTCGCCCTATTAGCTTGATTGGAGTAGTAAATAAAGCAATATCGAAGGTTTTGGTTAATCGGCTTAAAAGGGTGATAGGGAGGCTTGTGTCAGAAGAACAATCTGCTTTCTTGGCTGGGAGAAATATTTCGGACGGACCCTTAATCCTCAACGAAGCTATAGCTTGGATGAAGAAAGCAAAAAAATCGGGTATGATCTTTAAAGTTGATATAAACAAAGCATATGACTCACTAAATTGGAGTTACTTGGACTCGATTATGTCTCAAATGAACTTTCCGGACCGTTGGAGAAGTTGGATTATGGCGACTCTTACCACCTCTAGGGCATCGGTGTTGGTGAATGCTTCACCAACCATGGAGTTCGAGTATTCCCGTGGGTTACGCCAAGGAGACCCCTTATCACCGTTCTTATTTGTTTTAGCCATGGAGGCTCTTACGGGTATTATGAAGAAAGCCGTGTCGGAAGGTATTTTTAATGGGTTGCAATGCACGTCAAATGGCCCGGTTTTGTCCCACCTTATTTATGCGGATGACGTGGTTTTTCTAGGGGAGTGGTCGAGTGAGAATGTAAATAATCTTCGAAGATTATTGAGATGTTTTCATTTGGTTTCGGGACTGAAAGTTAATCTCGCTAAGTGTTCCTTGTTTGGGATTGGTATTGATGAGTTGGAGGTGCAACAAATGGCGGATTCAATGGGTTGTAAAAAAGGTACTTTTCCTTTCAAGCATTTGGGATTAGTGGTGGGGGCCAATATGAACCTTATACGCAATTGGAAACCGGTAATAGATGTATTTAAAAATCGGCTATCGCTTTGGAAAGCCAAAAATCTTTCCTATGGTGGTAGAATCACATTGCTTAAATCGGTCTTGAACGCGTTACGTACATACTTCTTCTCGTTATATAAAGCTCCGGCTAAAGTTCTTGATATTTTAGAAAGGTTGAGGAGGGTGTTCTTTTGGGGTGGTTCAGATGATAACTCGCCCATGAGTTGGTTGGCTTGGGAAAAGGTTATAGCTCCTATCGAATATGGCGGCCTAGGATTTGGATCTCTATGTGACGCTAACCTTGCTATGTTGTCGAAGTGGTGGTGGAGGTTCAAAACGGATAAAGAAGGTTTATGGAGAAGGGTAGTGTGGGCGATTCATCATAATAGTCGCTCTTGGACATCAATTCCGGCTAAAGTTTCAGTGGCTGGCTCGTGGAAACAAATAGTGGGCATTCGAGCACAACTTGATCGAGTGGGTATCCATCTTTCAGATTCAATATGGTGTAAAATCGGCTGTGGATCGAAGTCGTCCTTTTGGCTAGATTATTGGATTGGAAATAAACCTTTGTATTGTGAATTTCCGCTTCTATTCGCGTTAGAAAGAGATAAACTTTGTCTTGTTTCTGATCGAGTAGGGTGGGGGGCCGACTCGGTCATTCTGAATTGGAGCTGGAAGCGTCCGGTTATGTCTGATGGTGAAACAAATGAGCTGTTGGCCCTATCTCTTCTGCTATGTGATTTTGACCCAAGCGAAGGCCAGGATAGGTGGGTTTGGGAACATGACAATTCAGGAAATTTTACTGTGGCAAGTATTAAACAAATTTTGGCTTCGGCTGGGAGGGTTGTCCCGGAGTACCAGTTCGTTTGGAATAATTATGTACCCAAAAAAGTTGGGATCGTCCCTTGGCGAGCACTTATGGAGCGGCTTCCAACAAGGATTGCTTTGGCAGCAAGGAATGTGGACATCAGTGACATAAGATGTGTTCTTTGTGGCGACTATGATGAGTCCAGTGAACACCTGTTCGTATCTTGCCAGTTCGCTCAATCGGTTTGGCTAGTTATGGCAATGGTGTAAATCTCCTCCTGTGATTGCCTTCAGCCTTAGAGATGTTCTGGATGCTCACAAGTTTGTTCCAGGTAGTAAAAAGAAAAAGAAAGTGTTTGGTGCCATCTCTCAGGTCGTTATTTGGAGTTTATGGAAGATGAGAAATGATGTATTATTTGGGCAAGCTATTCCGAGTGTGTCGAAGGTCGTGGAAGAATCCAAATCGATGTCATATCACTGGGTTAAGAATCGGTCGAAATCCTCTCATTGGTCTTGGAGTGATGAAGGGGTATGGTCCCAGATCTCGCGTCAGCATCGACCGCGAGTGACCATTACCCTTATCAAAACCCCCACCAGCCAACAACCTACTTGTGCCCATGCGAGAACGCGTCGACACAAGGGTTGAATCCAATCTGACTAGTGATGAAGGAGGACTTACCTGGAACATGAGAACGGTAGAGCGATGCGACATAGCATCACGTCTGGTGTATGAAAACGGAAGTATTCACAGGGATGCGGCCTCGCACCGCGTCCAGTGAACACTTCTATCAATACAAGGAAGCTGGATAACAGCAACAGTCACCACAGGCGACGATGCGGCCAGCACCGCATCTCGCGTATTTCTTGATCACAAGCAAGAGACGCGATAACATCAGATGTTACCGCAGGCAGCGATGCGGCTCGCACCGCATCATATACGCTCAACAAGTGGGACTGACACCACAGTGCAAGTGGCACCAATGGCAGTCACCTGTCAGGGCTACGTAAGCAACGGACTGACGTGGCATAACATCCACAACCGACAAGCCTGACACACCTGCAAAGGTGCAGCACGTCGTCAATCCGTCCATCATCCTCCTCCTTCACTCCTCGGCTATAAATACTAACCCCAAACCAGGTTTGAGGTATCTCTTCACAACTCTCTCACTACTACTACTATCATACTTTGCTTCCCAAGCAGATTACTGATTCTCACGCCGGAGAGTGGTAACAAGGAGTACCCCCCACCCCATCCTCCTTGTTACGAGTCACGGTTTGTTTCCTTGTGCAGGAGATCAACCCACCGGTGATCCAGCCAGCGATCCTCGAGAGGAAGGGATTAACCCTTCTTGACGAGACCAGTGAGTTAACCCTGCCCGGTTAACCATTGTTTCATCATTGGCGCCCACCGCTACTCTTAGCACTTTTTAAACCATCCTTTTCCCTCTCTCACGATCATGACTGATCACCAAAACAACACTGGGGATAACCAAAATCCCACAAATCTAAGTCCGGTAGGGGTCAATCCCTCAACATCGCAACCCGGACACATCGGCACGTCCACACAAAGGGGTCCCTCCCTTACGTTTGGACATGACTTAGCACAGTACGCATCTGTGATCCCACCAGGCATGGACGTTCATGCCTGGTACGACCAGCAGGCAGCCTTGCTGACAGCAACATACAACCGCGCTTGTGCGGAAGCGCAGATACAAGCTGGGCCCACCCCGGCACCGCACACCCCTGCCGATCGTATTTTACAATACGAAGGCAGGGCACATGTCACGACCCCCGACCCCATCCTGGCCGGAATCGGTGCCATGAGCAGTCCAGTGATACCGGTGATTATTTTGAAAAACATTGCAGCGGAAATTTCATCAGGACCATGAGTTAGGAAAAATATCAGAGTTTAGAAACACCGGATTTTATTTTAAAAGATGGAATAAATTCCATGTTTTACAAAGGTAGCTTTTAATAAAAACAATATTTCTTAATTTGAAAATAAGCCACTTCTTGAAGTCCTTCAGTGTCGGATCCAATCCTTACTCCAATCTATTGTAATTACCTGAAACGCGTTTTAAAAAGATTTTGTCAGCGGGAAATACTGAGTGAATTATTCATTTTACTGAAAACGACACATTTGTTATAATTCACAGTGTTAAGATCTTTTACAATGTTTCTGATATCAACCAATCTACCCACAGTACTTTACCACTCGACCCATTGGCCCATACGTCCAATGGTGTCTGTGATTATGGTCATATCACCCAATGGCTGCCCCAATGGTGAAGATTATCAAGTAATGTGCACAATACCCCACATACCGGCTGTAACTTGGTGATTACATAAACTTAATCACTGTAAGTTATAATTCTGAAAATAATTTGGAGTATTGTAAACAGTTAACAGCTCACAAACGGTGAGAAAAGAGTTTATAAAAGAAGAATAACTCACTAATCATCATGCAGGATTGAGTTAACAAATTTCTTGATTCTACTTTTCCCGATAATTAAGCATGTACTTTATTATTCTGGATCTTCTGATGATTTAATAGTTTGTTTGATTGTAAGGGTGTAGTTGGGAGTGTTTTTGGTGGTTTAACAGAATAGAATACGTATTGGTGTAAAACCCAAATCAAACCTTAATGGTAGTCATGAGATTCGAACCTTAACGAATTTCGAAAAAACCGGGTTAATGATCAATACAGCTTTTACGATAACTCACGAGATCAAATTCTCCTAATAAATGACAAAGTGCAATACTTCAACTCATTTATCGTATTAACGACAAACGACAAAGTATAATACTTCAACTCTTTTATCGAATTATCGACAAACGACAAAGTATAATGCTTCAACTCATTTATCGAATTATCGACAAACGACAAAGCATAACCCAATGTGGGCGGCACTTAGACATTCTTTGGATATATTGATTGCTCGGAAAATGAATCGTAATAACGATCGAGTTATTACCCTGTTATTGTGGCAGAATTTCGAGATTAGGTGGGTTTTTGTAGTATTTCGACGATATCTGGGTGTACGAATTGAATTTTACCGTCGAACCAACGCAGGAAATCAAGTGCCAAACTCCTCTATTTATACTGGAAAAACGGCGCGCTCGCATGTCACGACAGGGAAACCTGGTCCTGGCGCGTGGCGCGAGAGATCACTTTTAATATGGTGTTGCCACGCGTCTCAGTAGCTTGGGTGAGTCGACGGTTTGTTAAAATTCAATTTCTATCGAAAACAGTTTGGATAATACTAACTAGGAAATACCCCCCATGGGTTTTAGGGGCCCTGATCCTGATTTCGATTGTTCTGAAAATTTTAGGGGTCATGCAGTATCACTTGGGGGTCTCAATTAGGGTTTCCTATTGGACAAAATATAATAAGAAATAATAGTTTTGGTGAGAGTTGTTACATCCTCCCCACCTTAATAAAAATCTCGTCCTCGAGATTTGAACTATGATATTTTCTTGGGGTTATGTTTCTTCTTTTAATTAAGAGGAATAATGTAGCGTGGAATGGAATCAAAAGATATTTTGAGGGGTATGAGCATTTTTAAAAATAAAAATGATTTATAGAAACAATTGGATTCAATATTCGAAATGAACTTACTTTGATTAATTGAGGGAGATTCCGAATTGATAAATATTTATTTGTAAATGGAAGTATGGAAAATGATTTGTTAATGATTATTCGAAAATCAATATCGTTTACTTAAATGGTACTGGACAATAGAATTTAGTGTATCGTAATCTGAGTACATAATTGTACCAGGAATATGACAAATCAGACGAATGGCGTATGAATAGGGTTTAGCACGGGCTATAACTCTATTTGGGTGCTGCAAAGTGTTTGTAATGATTGAAAGAATTTCAATAATTATAATGATCGAATAAATTCACCGTTTTTTCAAAATTGAGAGTTTCAAGGAAGCGAATTTGGATATTTTCAAAAGATGAAATGTTCAAACGAATGAAATGAAATGGTATAGTTTTTCAAGGTGATTGGGTTCATGCCAAAAGATATATGATCTATAGATTCTTAAAATGAATGTGAAGAACTTTTTGGAATTAGTAAAATTCTTTGTCAGAAGAAAACTTACCTTGATTGGTACCTAAGGAAGACTTAAGAGTGAGTGGTTCAAATTGAAATGAAAACATGAAAATGATTCGTCAAATATTGAATTATGATATGAGAAAATCAATGTGCTGAGATGGGTGATTTGTAAAAATACATGAAAAGACAATGAAGTTAGAGTATTTTTGTCTTAATACACAATTGTATTCAAATGATTTTAATCAAAATATTTGATTTAAAGATAGGTGATATTTTGATTTACTAAATACCTTTTCCTTTTATGTTATCATAAAGTAGAATAATACATAAATATAGATAGGTTTAAAATATCAAAAACCCGTAATAGTTTTGATAAAATTATGATATATGTTTTATAAATAGGTTTACCCAATATTCTAGAATTCATGATTATCATTTTTTTTTTAAATCAAGTATGTTTAACTATAAGATTTTATAATAGGGTATTTTAAATCATAAAAGTAAAATAATAAATGTTTATTCTAATATCAAGCATACTTAAATTTTGGGTTGCGTAAATGACATCTGATATTTTAATATGTATATATTATAAAAGAATATTTCTATAAGTATTTAATAGTTGTGAAATATTAATTAAGATGATCATATGTTTTGTTCATGAATGCTTAGACAATTATTTAGATAATTTTGTTCGTCCCTTTAATTCTTTTTATGAAAATATATTTTCTCTTTACAGTACGAAGTATATATATATATTTCTATATATAATATAAAAATATTTTTTACATGTAATTGAAATTTACTAACTAAGTATGATGACTTAATTTATATATAGTAAATAGTTATTATCATGGTTGGATATTGGTTAGTGCTGCCTTGTTTAAGCATAGGTGATCAGTCCATGCCTAACTAAGGCTAGGCTATCCAATACCCGTCTTTGACAATAACCCTAGTATTTTAAAATAATACTAACATTATCACTATTAATATTATTACTAATAATAAAATTAATATGAATTACCAATAATAAATAACTAAATGAGAGTATACCTTAAACATAATTTTATATGTAAAATATAAATTCTGCACCTCAATGGTTTTAACAAGAATTTTAAATATAGTAATACTATATTATAAATTAGGTAATTACTTATGTAAGTTTCCATATAAAATAAATAAAATTTATATTTTAAATTTATATAATGTTTTTCGATCAATAATGATAATAAATATCATGAAAGGCTCGATTGATGCTGTAAGAACTATTAAGAGATACACAGAAATAGGACATGAAATGGGGTATCCTTATCTTAGCACATAATTGTGTTAAGATTGTTTGTATAGAATAAATCAACAAAGCGGATTCAAAATAAGTAAATAACTAAATAATTAATTCGAGATTAGCGCAAGCTTCAGATTTTGGGAAAATGTCACCACAAGGTGATCGTGATTTAAAGAAAATGATTCAATGAAGTTGAAGATCAACAAGCATGTTATAGTTCAAGAAAATTGAAGTGCTTGTTGGGATTATTTTGAATATAATGGTTGCAATTCATCATATGGGACTTCGAATTGAGTACGTATTGCGAGCAAGTTAACTGGGTTTGTGTCACACCCCGATTTCCACGTGTCACCGGTGGGCCCGGTGTGGGGTACAGTGACGTAGTTGGCATCGTCATAGACAAACAACACAATATAATGATGCACAGCGGAAGCAGAATAGATACATTTCAACTTTAATTTAAAATGACATAATAACATCATAAGTAGTTGAAACGGATCCACAGGCGGATCAAATAAAATAAGATAAAAATTGTTCAACAGATATTTTGTCGTCCGAGCTTGCGAGACTATAGTGGACGCTCTTAGGAAACAGCCAGCCTATTTCGTATAGTACCTGCACTTAACCTTTTGGGAAAAATACGTCAGTTTACACTGGTAAATACAAATCAACCGACTCATTTTGAAAATGATTGAAAATTTATTTAAATGCACAAGGCATAAATATTTTTATTAACTTGGGATAATTATGCAATATAAACTTGTGAACGATTTACATGCACTCGTATCTTTGGTGGCCCGGGATCTACTGTCCGGGCTAAAGATTAAATGACACACCACATTAAAGAGTTATACACGCCGAGTGTACGCCTACACCCCGTGCTCTGGTCGTGGCCATCTCGTAAGATAATGCCAAGGATATCCGGGACACGGTCAATAACCCCCCAAAGCCTAAAGTAAGACAAGACTGTTTAAACGAGTCGCACAAGCTATTCAAGACTGTACACCCATAAGGACCAGGACTTGTGCGCCCGATCAAGCGGTATTTTAAATACCGTACCCCAAGCCCGTATAGGGAAAATAAGTCAAAATGTATTTACCTGAGCAAGTATGTAACACAAACGGTAAGTGTGGTAGCTTTTACTGGGCCTCCTAATCTGGAACAAAGGTTTATAATAACCTATTAGATTCCTAACGGGTCTTTTATTTAAGCCTAAGCTTCGACCGGTTAGTTTTAAGTATGATACGGTTTACGCACGATTAAGCGAAAGACCGGATAGAATGTGATTTAGACCCGACAAGTTTGAATACTTGTATAATATGGGTATACTAAATACATTCTGGATTTTGAGATAAAAATGATAACGTTTGACCCGTTTCGGTCAATTTACGCAAACTAGTTACGTAAACCGAACCGAACGCAAAAAGGGCGTTACGGGTAGCCAAAAGAGTCAAATGCAAGTTCCCTGAGATAATATGCTTTAAATATGATATAACATCAGTAAGTTATGTTCTATTATGCCCCGAATAGTTTTAAACTCAATTTATGCCTTAGAAGGGCATTTTGGTCATTTAAAAGATTATAAAAGAGTCATATTAGAAATCTGAGTTTCGGGTCTGGTTTATACAGTAAATATACTCCATTTAACATATTATATCAGTAGGGTATGACCCATATACCAAACTTAACATTTAAAAATCAAACTATGCACCGTAGGGGTATTTTAGTAATTTCACAAGGGCTAAAACTGCCAAAACGGGAAATCTGAGTTCATATACTTATACTTACTGTTATTATGTGAAAATATGCTAATTACATCAGTAGGTATAGGTCCTATATGTTTAAAATGAGTATAACGCTTACTATGCGCTAAAAATGCTTAAAATGCGATTTAACGCCGTTTCCGGGTTTTCAAAATAAATCTGGGATTTTTTTATATTTCCAGAATACTTAAAATAATTTATTTAACATATAAAATCAGTAGGAAAAAGTTTCGGGTCAAAAGAATGCATAAAACTCATTTTATGGCCTAAACGGTCAAAACCGACATAAACCGAAATAACTTAGCGATCTAAGATCCGATCAGCCAAAAATTAAATAAAAATCATCTAAAATCCCAAAATATTATATAACATCAGTGGGTAAAAAGTTTTGTATCAAAACGTGGCCTGAAATGGGTTATATGCGAAAAGGGCCGTTTATGTAACTTAAGAACATAGTTTTACGCTAATGGCCATAACTCAAAATCTGGACCACCAACTGATCCGAAATTTTCGGTGCAAGTTTATATATTAAAAATAAAGATTTCTACTCTTTCACTTTTCCAAAAATCACGTTTTATATCAAAAAGGGCAAAATAGTCAACTTTTAAGCATAATCGGAAACATGCAAATGAAGCGGCTAAGCATAGACTCAAACAACAAAAATTCCAGAAAGTTTTACCAAAATAAAAATGGTCAAAAATACTCTCCAATACAGATCTCAAACATGCATGTACGAATCCGAATCGATAGTCTACGAAATAGTCGTTTTACAAGACTTTCGGTTCCGATTCGTATTTATACTAAAGATTGTCGAGTTGATCATGGTAAAACACATTCTTATATTCATTATAAAGCTATCTATGATGATCAAACAGATTGCATGTCATCTATATTACCATTTAAGCTATTTTTCACAAAAACCATTTCTGTTGACTTTTTAGAAACAAGTTTGACTCGACAATTAGCATGCATTAAGTGGGAATCAGAGAATACCCTTTTGAGGGTTTGTTTCCCACATAAATACCAACATATATCTGGTTTCAATTTGAGAAATGACTGAGTGAAACTCGTTTAATCAGAAAGTCAAAGTATATGAACAATCAGTTTGACTTTTACTAATAATCGATGCAAGAACGAATTAAAGACTGAATTAGAAGCTTACAAGGGTCCTATTGATGTTTAGCTAACACTAGGAATCGGCCTTGATGTCTAGAAATGCTCCAGAGATGCTTTGAGAGTTCTTGAGAGTAGAGAGTTCTTTGTTCACAATTTCAAGTGCCAAGAAAATGGATGAAAATCTGATTTAAAGCTCAATTCAGATGTTTGTAAGGAGGTTACTGTGGCACTAGGCATGCATGGCATCTTATTGGGGCTTTTGGAGGTGAAAAACAGCTGTTACACACTTAAATTTGGACCCAAACCAAAGCAGTTCGCGAATTCAGTTACTGGCAGCCCCACGCGGCCCGCTTGGGTCCGCCCAGGCGGGTCGCCTGACCCCTGATCAGCCAAACTATTTTCAATCTTGATAGCTTTGGTCCCTGAACTTGCACGCGATGTTTCGGCTGCTTATTTTGACTCGTAAACCCCCAAACTTGGTTTTTAAGAACCTTAGGACATTTACCAACATGGTAATGTCCTCGGATAACTTTGCGCTCAACCGAAAAGCCATGAAATTCGACGTTGACGCTTTTAGTCCCTTAAGTACGGTTTTGGCCATAACTTTCTCATACGTTGACGAAACTTCATGAAATTTTTACCACATATTCTAGTGAGTATATTTTAGCTTTACAAAGCTTCGGGTCTGCCAAAAGTTCACTCAGAGGTATAAATTCAACATGTTGACACTTTTGGCCCCTATAGTTTGTAATTCCTCACTTTTGGGCATTTTCCGCTTCGTATGATCCATGAACCACCCGTTTAAGGTTATGAACATTATGTAGGGTTATCATAGAGTCTATTTATCCATTGTTGACACTTTGGACCCTTACGTTCCATAGTTTTCACCGTTTGTCACTTTTAGTCCCTCTAAAGTTTGTTTTCACATACCGGAACCTTATGACACGTGTCAAGACATTATTGGACGTATTTTTTCGAGGTGTTACATCCTCACCCCCTTAAAAGAAATCTCGTCTCCGAGATTTACTGAAACAAATGAGGATATTTCTCTTGCATCGTGGATTCCACTTCCCACGTGTATTCGGGACCTCTACGGGCATCCCATTTGACCTTAACAATAGGCACGTGCTTCCTTCGAAGCTTCTTTACCTGTCGATCCTCAATCGACAAAGGTTTTTCCACAAATTTCAGACTTTCGTCTATGTGTATATCTGTATGCGGTATAACCAGTGATTCGTCAGCGAAACACCTCTTCAAATTACAGATGTGAAACACATTGTGAATAGCACTAAGCTCTTCAGGCAAGTTTAACTTATAAGCGACTGACCCGACACGTTCGATAATCTCGAAAGGTCCTATATATCTCGGGCTTAGCTTGCCTTTCTTTCCGAATCTCATCACACCCTTCCAGGGCGATACTTTAAGCAATACTTTATCACCTACATCGAAGTGAAAGTCTTTGCGCTTAGGATCCGCATAACTTTTCTGCCTATCCCTGGCAGCTTTCAAACGATCGCGTATCTGCACGATCTTGTTCGTCGTCTCAAAAACGATATCTGGTCCTGACAGTTGGACTTCTCCAACTTCTGCCCAACAAATGGGCGATCTACACTTTCTACCGTATAAGGCCTCAAAAGGCGCAGCCTTTATGCTGGAATGGTAGCTATTGTTGTAGGAGAATTCAGTCAGTGGTAGGTTCTTATCCCAACTACCACCCAAGTCGATCGCACATGCACGAAGCATGTCTTCCAAAGTTTGAATAGTACGCTCACTCTGACCATCAGTCTGAGGATGGTAAGCCGTACTAAAATTCAAACGAGTGCCCAACGACTATTGGAAACTCTTCCAAAAATGCGACGTATATCTAGTATCTCTATCAGAGATAATAGATATGGGTATACCATGTAGCGCTACAATCTTATCGACGTATAATTGACTAACATATCGGAGCTATACGTCTTCTTGATAGGTAGAAAATGAGCTGACTTAGTCAGTCTATCTACTATGACCCATATGGTATCATTTACCTTTTTCGTCTTTGGCAACTTGGTGATGAAATCCATTGTCACCATTTCCCATTTCCACTTAGGAATTTCAGGTTGCTGAAGCAAACCTGACGGCTTCTGATGCTCAGCCTTGACTTGCGCACAAGTCAAACATTTAGCTACATGCTCAGCTACTGACTTTTTCAAACCAATCCACCAGTAGTTTGCTTTCAAATCCTGGTACATCTTATCAGCTCCAGGATGAACGGAATATTTAGAGCTGTGGGCTTCCTGGAGGATAACATCCCGAAGTCCTCCATAAACTGGAACCCATATTCGTCCGTTTAGTCGTAGCATTCCATCTTTGTCGTAGGATAACTGCTCCTCAGTTACTCCTAACTTTTCTGCAGGATAGTTAGCTTCCAACACAGCTTCCCTCTGTGCAGCTAACACCCTTTCATTCAAATTGTTCCTTATCTCAATGCGCTTGGCATTGATTCTGATCGGTTTCACCCTTTCCTTTCTGCTTAAGGCGTCGGCAACCACATTTGCCTTGCCTGGATGGTATCTTATCTCACAGTCATTATCATTTAGAGTTTCCATCCATTGCCTTTGACGCATGTTCAATTCCTTCTGATTGAACAAGTGTTGAAGACTCTTGTGATCTGAATAAATTATACACTTGGTTCCATACAAGTAATGTCTCCATAGCTTCAAAGCAAACACAACCGCACCCAATTCCAAATCGTGGGTGGTGTAGTTCTTTTCATGCACCTTGAGCTGGCGAGAAGCGTAGGCAATGACTTTGCCTTTCTGCATGAGCACACAGCCCATACCAGTGTGCGATGCATCGCAATACACTATGAAATCTTCTATGCCATCGGGCAATGTCAACACTGGTGCATTGCTCAACTTCTTCTTCAAAATGTCGAAGGATTCTTGCTGCTTAGGGCCCCAATCGAACTTAATCTTCTTACGAGTCAACGAAGTTAGGGGCGCAGCAATCCTAGAAAAGTTCTCAATAAATCGCCTATAATATCCTGCCAATCCGAGGAAACTGCGAATTTCGGTAAGAGTCTTCGGCTCCTGCCAGTTCATGACTGCTTCTACTTTAGCGGGATCTACTTGGATACCTCGCTTGCTTACTAAATGTCCAAGGAATTGGACTTCTCGAAGCCAAATTCACACTTCGAAAATTTGGCATAAAGCTTCTCTTGATGCAGAAGTTTGAGAATACAACGAAGGTGTTTCTCATGGTCAGCTTGGCTCTTCGAGTAGATAAGGATGTCGTCAATAAAAATGATAACGAACTTATCTAAATAAGGCTTGCAGACGCGATTCATGAGATCCATGAACGCGGCTGGTGCGTTAGTGAGTCCGAACGGCATCACTAGGAACTCGTAATGTCCATAACGAGTCCTAAACGCTGTCTTGTGCACATCTTCGTCTTTGACCTTCAACTGATGATAACCGGACCTCAGGTCGATCTTGGAGAAATAGCTTGCTCCTTGCAACTGATCGAACAGATCGTCGATCCTGGGTAACGGATATCTATTCTTGATAGTGACCTTGTTAAGCTCACGGTAATCGATGCACAGACGCATCGATCCATCCTTCCTTTTAACGAACAAGATTGGCGCTCCCCAAGGAGACGAGCTAGGTCTAATAAAACCTTTAGCTAACAAATCATCCAACTGCGTCCTCAACTCCTTCATCTCCGTTGGTGCCAATCTGTATGGTGCTCTTGCTACAGGTGCTGCGCCTGGTATGATATCTATCCGAAACTCTACTTGTCTATCTGGTGGCAAACCAGGTAGCTCTTCAGGGAACACCTCAGGATATTCTGAGATAACAGGGATATCCTCAATCTTCGGCTTCGGCTCATCAATGGTAACTTGTGCCATATAAATGACACATCCTTTCTGCATGCATCTGGATGCCTTGAGCATGGACACTTGCTCCGGCAATCCATGATGGGTATCTCCTTGAATAGTAAGTGACTCACCAGACGGAGTCTTCACTATCACCTGCTTCCTATTGCACAGAATCTGGGCTTGGTTACTCGATAACCAATCCATGCCTATCACTATGTCGAATCCAGCTAGCTTAGAGGGAAGCAAGGATAACGGGAAAGAATGATTCCTAATGGATATAACACATCCATCTAGAAAAGTTGAGGCGGTTTCTATGGTTCCATCGGCTAATTCCACCTCATATTTCACGCTTAAGGTTTTAACAGGAAGGTTCAACAATTTACAAAACTTATCATCTACAAACGACTTATCAGCTCCTGAATCAAACAAGACTCTAGCAAAAACATCATTTACAAGAAACGTACCTGTAATGACGTTGTTGTCAAGAACTGCTTCCTTAGCGTCCATTCTGAAGACTCTCGCATTAGTCTTCTTCCCATCATCAGCTTTCTTCGCATTCTTTGGGCAGTTTGGCCGAATGTGCCCCTTCTCGTTGCAACCAAAACAAGTTGCATCCTTCATTTTCTTGCAATCCACAGCTTTATGATCTGTGGACTTGCAGATCCCACAACGTTTCTCGAAAGACTGGGATTTTGCTTCCAAACGACACTTCCCAAAATGGTGTCTTTTGTAGTTCTTGCATCTGGGTTTTTCACCCGACTGATCTCCTTTCTTGAACCCCAACCCTTTCCTATGGTCGTTGTTTCCCTTGTGTCGTTTCTCAGATCTTCGTGAGGTGTCATCCTCACGTTTCCTTTTGTTCTCCTCTGAGCTCTTCATAGCTCTCAATCTGACAACATCTTGAGTGAGGGAGAGGGATAGATCAGCTACTGATCTAAATGTAGTAGGCCTTGAAGCCTTGACGCTTGCCTTTATCTCCGGTGCCAGACCCCCAATAAATCGAGCAATCCTTCGCGGCTCCGGGGTCACCAGATAAGGCACCAACCGAGATAAAGTGTTGAACGTAGTAAGATACGCTTGACAATCGAGGTTATTCATAACGAGAGATACAAAATCCGATTCAATTCTTTCAACCTCATGCTGCGGGCAGAAGTTCTCCTTGATCAGGGCCACAAACTGTTCCCATGACAAACCGTACAGTGTGGCCTTACCGGCAGCTTGTAGGAGTGACTTCCACCATGCTAACGCATCTCCCTTGAACGACTGGGACACGTACTTCACGACGTCCCTATCAGCACACCCGCTGATATCAACCACAGTATCCATCTCATCGATCCACGTCATGCAATCTACTGCTCCTTTTTCCCCAGTAAAAACTCTGGGTTTGCAAGATACGAAATATTTGTACATACAGGACTTGCTGTGCGTATCATGTTTCAGCTTGACTTCTTGCTTAGGAATACTCTGTGGTTGGAGGAGTGGTTATCATCCTCATCTTTCCTCGGCTCACTCTTTTTAGAAGGTGGCTTACTATGAGCCTCAGAATGAGTCTTGGGCTTTACGTGCGTTACTGTTCGGGTCCTACTCCGAGTACCGCTAGATTCCCTGAATTGCCTATCCATAGCTTTGGCAACAGCGTTATCTATCAGTGCTTGCAATTCTTCACCAGTGACGTGAATCCTGGTATTATCTGGGTGTTCTCCAGAATGACTGTTGGTTTCCTCCGATTTGGCCATTGTAGCTTTAAGCTACAATAAAGGACAAGGTCTAATTCAGAACCTAACAGTATTATCGTTCTAGACGATTTATTAACCATGGTATCAAGAACCTTAACAGTTAATTTAATAAATTTCATTCAGGCTCTTATTAGCAATCAAGGAATGAAAATATATATATTGGCATCATAGGCCTAGTCACTACGGACAGCTACTAAATTGTAAATTTAGATTTTTATAGGATTATAAATTGTATAATTAAACAAATAATCCTTTACTAGACAGAGGGTCATAAACCACAACTGCCACTATATGACATAGTCATAACCCGTAGGTATCAAGTCATTAATAGGCTTGTATACAGATATAATCTGTAGATAATTTATTAAAAAGGGTGGCTTGTGTGATTTTTCAGATCACGTTTAGCCAGGAATGTTAACATGTTTTCAGATGTTAACAGGGAGTTGAATCTTTTCAACTAGGTTTTACCATCATGGTCAGGCCTGTTAATAAGGCATTCAAGCTAGGTTATACCTTACTAAGATTCTTATTAAAATGGCAAACCAAATAAAATTGATATTTTTCCATTTATTTTAATATTATATTCATGCATACAAATAAAATGAGAAATTTAAATTAACCATTTCAAATTTTTAAATAAAGTAACTAGTACATCTTTGCCCTAAACGAGACTTTAATTCAAATAACATGAATAACATGCCCGCGCAGGGGCTAAACCAATAACAACAACAACAAATAAAATAAAACAAACCCACGCAGGGGTTATCAGAACAACATACCCACGCAGGGGTAGAATAAGGGAAATATACCCACGCAGGGGTAGAGTACAGGAGTAGATGTCCACGCAGGGACATGAGTGAATAAGATAACAATCAAAGGATTCAATGATCCTTCTTACTCTTACCCTTGAGCAAATCAAACATCTTCTTGAACATGCCATCGTTGCGTCGGCGATCAGCTCGCATCTCATGTTGCAAATCACGTCGTACACTGTTTATTCCTTGCAGGATTTCCTGAACCTGCGGCGGCGACATCATAGGTGCCGGCGGTGGTGGCTGGTACTGCTGTGGCTGCGATGGCTGCTGGTAGCCCTGCGGTGGGAAACCAAAAGCTGATGGTCCCGTAGCCCAGGGACCTCCAAATGTACTCTCCTGGTTGAGAGGGTTGTAGCCTGAGGCTAGCCAATAGGGATCTCCCGTATAATCATATCCGGGAGGGAAAGTCGGCTCAAACGGGTTGAACTGCGCTGCGCTGGCGTAAGCCGGAATCGGCTCTCCGAAGTTCTGCGGCGGCAGAGGCGGAATCGGCGCAGCAGTGACCTCCGAAACGGGATGCGGAGACTCCCCCATCTCGGACTCCTCATGAAGAGGTGAGTAGCGGCTGCTACCAATGTGCGGAGGGGTACCAATGCGAATCCCTCCTCGCGTAGACATACGCGCATTCCTCCGTGGCCTCTGAGGCGGAGGTGGCAAAACTGGTGGTGGCGGTGGCGACGGAGTGATCACGTCGCGCCAGAGGGCCTCAGATAGGTCCTGCTGCAAAGGCGGCTGCTGAAGCTGCTGCTGCTGAGAGTGGTGCTGAGAGTGCACCGGCGAACCATGGCGAGACTGGAGCATCGGAGAGTTGTGGTGGCTGGGGGTGTAATACCAATCGTGCTGCCTGAACTTCTCCTCAAAGCTATCAACACCATTGTAGGGTGATCCCCTAAATGGTGACCCATCCGATATCTCGATAGGATGGTTGGGCGTACCTGACGGTGGCAGTGAAGGGTCCGTGTCCTCGTCAACTTCCATCTCGTGACCACCAGAGAAGTGGTCTTCAGGTCCTAGTGGGTTATGACCCACTGGCTCATCCAAGAAAGCGTCAGGGTTGTATAGGCCCTGATAAGCTGGTGCTGGGTAGTGGTGAGGTGACTGATGAAGAGGTATATAAGATCCATGGGAACCATGGGGCCCATTCTCCGAGTGGGGCCCAAATGATTGGGGTAGTGATGGCGAAGTGCTCGCAGATACCGAGTGCCTGGCTGGCTCGGCAAATGATCTCCAGAGATCGTTGGCTGCGGTGTTGTGCGAAGCTGATGGAGCTCGCCTGTGTGAGGGTCCTGCCTCATGATCGTGTGATGTGGCGAATCCTCCTGGTCCTCGCATACGTGGCGGCATGATGATCCTGTCAAAAATTAAACAAGTTGCACAACAAATATATAAGGCAAAGCTAATAATAAAAATAAAGATAAATAAACGAAATGTCGAACATTTCCTAAGTTCATTGTCTAGACTCGAAAATCGAGGATTGTGCAATTGTGTAACTGAGATTAAACACAAAAGACTAGTGTTTAATTCACTCAGCGTTGGCTCTGATACCAACCTGTCACACCCCGATTTCCACGTGTCACCGGTGGGCCCGGTGTGGGGTACAGTGACGTAGTTGGCATCGTCATAGACAAACAACACAATATAATGATGCACAGCGGAAGCAGAATAGATACATTTCAACTTTAATTTAAAATGACATAATAACATCATAAGTAGTTGAAACGGATCCACAGGCGGATCAAATAAAATAAGATAAAAATTGTTCAACAGATATTTTGTCGTCCGAGCTTGCGAGACTATAGTGGACGCTCTTAGGAAACAGCCAGCCTATTTCGTATAGTACCTGCACTTAACCTTTTGGGAAAAATACGTCAGTTTACACTGGTAAATACAAATCAACCGACTCATTTTGAAAATGATTGAAAATTTATTTAAATGCACAAGGCATAAATATTTTTATTAACTTGGGATAATTATGCAATATAAACTTGTGAACGATTTACATGCACTCGTATCTTTGGTGGCCCGGGATCTACTGTCCGGGCTAAAGATTAAATGACACACCACATTAAAGAGTTATACACGCCGAGTGTACGCCTACACCCCGTGCTCTGGTCGTGGCCATCTCGTAAGATAATGCCAAGGATATCCGGGACACGGTCAATAACCCCCCAAAGCCTAAAGTAAGACAAGACTGTTTAAACGAGTCGCACAAGCTATTCAAGACTGTACACCCATAAGGACCAGGACTTGTGCGCCCGATCAAGCGGTATTTTAAATACCGTACCCCAAGCCCGTATAGGGAAAATAAGTCAAAATGTATTTACCTGAGCAAGTATGTAACACAAACGGTAAGTGTGGTAGCTTTTACTGGGCCTCCTAATCTGGAACAAAGGTTTATAATAACCTATTAGATTCCTAACGGGTCTTTTATTTAAGCCTAAGCTTCGACCGGTTAGTTTTAAGTATGATACGGTTTACGCACGATTAAGCGAAAGACCGGATAGAATGTGATTTAGACCCGACAAGTTTGAATACTTGTATAATATGGGTATACTAAATACATTCTGGATTTTGAGATAAAAATGATAACGTTTGACCCGTTTCGGTCAATTTACGCAAACTAGTTACGTAAACCGAACCGAACGCAAAAAGGGCGTTACGGGTAGCCAAAAGAGTCAAATGCAAGTTCCCTGAGATAATATGCTTTAAATATGATATAACATCAGTAAGTTATGTTCTATTATGCCCCGAATAGTTTTAAACTCAATTTATGCCTTAGAAGGGCATTTTGGTCATTTAAAAGATTATAAAAGAGTCATATTAGAAATCTGAGTTTCGGGTCTGGTTTATACAGTAAATATACTCCATTTAACATATTATATCAGTAGGGTATGACCCATATACCAAACTTAACATTTAAAAATCAAACTATGCACCGTAGGGGTATTTTAGTAATTTCACAAGGGCTAAAACTGCCAAAACGGGAAATCTGAGTTCATATACTTATACTTACTGTTATTATGTGAAAATATGCTAATTACATCAGTAGGTATAGGTCCTATATGTTTAAAATGAGTATAACGCTTACTATGCGCTAAAAATGCTTAAAATGCGATTTAACGCCGTTTCCGGGTTTTCAAAATAAATCTGGGATTTTTTTATATTTCCAGAATACTTAAAATAATTTATTTAACATATAAAATCAGTAGGAAAAAGTTTCGGGTCAAAAGAATGCATAAAACTCATTTTATGGCCTAAACGGTCAAAACCGACATAAACCGAAATAACTTAGCGATCTAAGATCCGATCAGCCAAAAATTAAATAAAAATCATCTAAAATCCCAAAATATTATATAACATCAGTGGGTAAAAAGTTTTGTATCAAAACGTGGCCTGAAATGGGTTATATGCGAAAAGGGCCGTTTATGTAACTTAAGAACATAGTTTTACGCTAATGGCCATAACTCAAAATCTGGACCACCAACTGATCCGAAATTTTCGGTGCAAGTTTATATATTAAAAATAAAGATTTCTACTCTTTCACTTTTCCAAAAATCACGTTTTATATCAAAAAGGGCAAAATAGTCAACTTTTAAGCATAATCGGAAACATGCAAATGAAGCGGCTAAGCATAGACTCAAACAACAAAAATTCCAGAAAGTTTTACCAAAATAAAAATGGTCAAAAATACTCTCCAATACAGATCTCAAACATGCATGTACGAATCCGAATCGATAGTCTACGAAATAGTCGTTTTACAAGACTTTCGGTTCCGATTCGTATTTATACTAAAGATTGTCGAGTTGATCATGGTAAAACACATTCTTATATTCATTATAAAGCTATCTATGATGATCAAACAGATTGCATGTCATCTATATTACCATTTAAGCTATTTTTCACAAAAACCATTTCTGTTGACTTTTTAGAAACAAGTTTGACTCGACAATTAGCATGCATTAAGTGGGAATCAGAGAATACCCTTTTGAGGGTTTGTTTCCCACATAAATACCAACATATATCTGGTTTCAATTTGAGAAATGACTGAGTGAAACTCGTTTAATCAGAAAGTCAAAGTATATGAACAATCAGTTTGACTTTTACTAATAATCGATGCAAGAACGAATTAAAGACTGAATTAGAAGCTTACAAGGGTCCTATTGATGTTTAGCTAACACTAGGAATCGGCCTTGATGTCCAGAAATGCTCCAGAGATGCTTTGAGAGTTCTTGAGAGTAGAGAGTTCTTTGTTCACAATTTCAAGTGCCAAGAAAATGGATGAAAATCTGATTTAAAGCTCAATTCAGATGTTTGTAAGGAGGTTACTGTGGCATTAGGCATGCATGGCATCTTATTGGGGCTTTTGGAGGTGAAAAACAGCTGTTACACACTTAAATTCGGACCCAAACCAAAGCAGTTCGCGAATTCAGTTACTGGCAGCCCCACGCGGCCCGCTTGGGTCCGCCCAGGCGGGTCGCCTGACCCCTGATCAGCCAAACTATTTTCAAACATGACAGCTTTGGTCCCTGAACTTGCACGCGATGTTTCGGCTGCTTATTTTGACTCGTAAACCCCCAAACTTGGTTTTTAAGAACCTTAGGAAATTTACCAACATGGTAATGTCCTCGGATAACTTTGCGCTCAACCGAAAAGCCATGAAATTCGACGTTGACGCTTTTAGTCCCTTAAGTACGGTTTTGGCCATAACTTTATCATACGTTGACGAAACTTCATGAAATTTTTACCACATATTCTAGTGAGTATATTTTAGCTTTACAAAGCTTCGGGTCTGCCAAAAGTTCACTCAGAGGTATAAATTCAACATGTTGACACTTTTGGCCCCTATAGTTTGTAATTCCTCACTTTTGGGCATTTTCCGCTTCGTATGATCCATGAACCACCCGTTTAAGGTTATGAACATTATGTAGGGTTATCATAGAGTCTATTTATCCATTTTTGACACTTTGGACCCTTACGTTCCATAGTTTTCACCGTTTGTCACTTTTAGTCCCTCTAAAGTTTGTTTTCACATACCGGAACCTTATGACACGTGTCAAGACATTATTGGACGTAATTTTTCGAGGTGTTATAGTTTGGATAAAACGAGTTTTGGACATGATCACAACAGAAACCATGTATACCCTTCAAAAAGAAAATCGAGTTTTTCAAGAAATGCATTGATTCGATATTAAAGAGTTATCGCTTTGTAAAAACGCGGTTTACAATGCAAAGATCAAGTATAGTGAAATGATATTTGAGCTTTTGATAAAACAACAAATTGGAATGTTGCCCTCCTATGGTTTTCATAACTCAAATGAACCATATGCGCAACAAACATTGCATGTGTAACGTGTGGATTTACCAAGAAATGAAATGGATCAATATTTACTGCTATGAAAGAAATCCTCATGGTATGATTACCATTAAAAGAAGTAGAAACATGAAAGTCAACTTATTTATAGGCAGAAGTCAGAATTGCAACGAAAGAAATATAAGAACTTTATCTGAAATCTCGTGTGATAACCTTTGTTAAGTGACACCAAGGAATGTCGAATGTAATGAAATGAAATAGGGAATTTGCAAAACTATATGACTTCTTTTGTAGTGCTAATAATTATGACTCAGGTTAGACTATGCACTGATGTTTGTGAAATATTGTACCTCAGCGAGATTTTGATCGGTTGTAAGATCATGTGACAAAATACCGCTTTTTGATTAGTAGTACTTTCACCGATGGAATTAATATTGGCGTCGTCGTGCCTAAGTTATATTTTTCAAAGGTCTTGCTTTGGAAGTCGTGTGATAACTTTGACGTCTTTGGGCATATAATTTAAGTTTCATGTGTTTTCTTGTGCATTAACACAACTTTACATGCTTTTTATGTGCATTAATAATTTATGGTAATGCTTTGGAAATTCTTTATATTTTTGGATGGTGTTTCAACTTAAAGGGTTTCCATTGTTTATTTTGTCACATGAGACAAATGATCAAATGAAATAATGTTTGATATCGGAATGTAAGAGATTTCTGATAAGGAAATCTAGATTTATTATTGACACATATACTTGTGCTTTATCCTTAATTATCAATTGTTTATGGCTTTTGAAATTTCTTATAGATATACATATCTATATTATATATTTCACATGTTGTAATATACATACCTTTTATAAGGTTAATGTATTTAACAGATTCTTATTTCCAAAAACAAGTCTGATATCAGGCCATGATATTTATTTAGGGAAATCTTGTCACTTGTTTGACATTTTATATACCCCATCTTACCCGGTTCGCGCCGGAGAGGTAATCTCAGTATATCCGGACAAGCTGGAGAGTCTGCTACTCTATACCCAATTTTGCCGGAGAAAATTTTCTATTTCCCATAAATAGTATCTTTTCAAGATTTTAAAAGTGTCTCTTTTATTAGGACTTTTATCCAGAATCAAGGAAATTTGTATCCCCATAACATATCTTATTCTAAACCAAATAATATCAATAAGCAAGAATAAATAACAATTAAGTGCTATTGCCTGCTAACCGTCATTCTTATGACATACCAGTATCCATTACATTATACTTATATAAGTAATTTACCTTAAAGTTTATTTTAAGGCAAAATTCTTAAGTTCAAGTCTAAATATCATTCAGAATGTTATCAGATAATATTAAGTTTCTAACTTTCCGTTTAAGCTTAGGTATTATTATTATAATACCTACTTGCTCTTAAACAAGTGGCTTAGTTTATACTAAGGCATCTTTTCTTATGTTCAAGTCTAAATTCTATCAGATGTGCTACCAGTTAATAGCAATCTCCTAACTCTTTTATTTAAGTATTGTTATCACAACACTTATAGGCTTAAAGCAGTGGCTTAGCTCTGATACCACCTTCTGTCACGACCCCCGACCCCATCCTGGCCGGAATCGGTGCCGTGAGCAGTCCAGTGGTACCGGTGATTATTTTGAAAAACATTGCAGCGGAAATTTCATCAGGACCGTGAGTTAGGAAAAATATCAGAGTTTAGAAACACCGGATTTTATTTTAAAAGATGGAATAAATTCCATGTTTTACAAAGGTAGCTTTTAATAAAAACAATATTTCTTAATTTGAAAATAAGCCACTTCTTGAAGTCCTTCAGTGTCGGATCCAATCCTTACTCCAATCTATTGTAATTACCTGAAACGCGTTTTAAAAAGATTTTGTCAGCGGGAAATACTGAGTGAATTATTCATTTTACTACTGAAAACGACACATTTGTTATAATTCACAGTGTTAAGATCTTTTACAATGTTTCTGATATCAACCAATCTACCCACAGTACTTTACCACTCGACCCATTGGCCCATACGTCCAATGGTGTCTGTGATTATGGTCATATCACCCAATGGCTGCCCCAATGGTGAAGATTATCAAGTAATGTGCACAATACCCCACATACCGGCTGTAACTTGGTGATTACATAAACTTAATCACTGTAAGTTATAATTCTGAAAATAATTTGGAGTATTGTAAACAGTTAACAGCTCACAAACGGTGAGAAAAGAGTTTATAAAAGAAGAATAACTCACTAATCATCATGCAGGATTGAGTTAACAAATTTCTTGATTCTACTTTTCCCGATAATTAAGCATGTACTTTATTATTCTGGATCTTCTGATGATTTAATAGTTTGTTTGATTGTAAGGGTGTAGTTGGGAGTGTTTTTGGTGGTTTAACAGAATAGAATACGTATTGGTGTAAAACCCAAATCAAACCTTAACGGTAGTCATGAGATTCGAACCTTAACGAATTTCACAAAAACCGGGTTAATGATCAATACAGCTTTTACGATAACTCACGAGATCAAATTCTCCTAATAAATGACAAAGTGCAATACTTCAACTCATTTATCGTATTAACGACAAACGACAAAGTATAATACTTCAACTCTTTTATCGAATTATCGACAAACGACAAAGTATAATGCTTCAACTCATTTATCGAATTATCGACAAACGACAAAGCATAACCCAATGTGGGCGGCACTTAGACATTCTTTGGATATATTGATTGCTCGGAAAATGAATCGTAATAGCGATCGAGTTATTACCCTGTTATTGTGGCAGAATTTCGAGATTAGGTGGGTTTTTGTAGTATTTCGACGATATCTGGGTGTACGAATTGAATTTTACCGTCGAACCAACGCAGGAAATCAAGTGCCAAACTCCTCTATTTATACTTGTAAAACGGCGCGCTCGCGTGTCACGACAGGGAAACCTGGTCCTGGCGCGTGGCGCGAGAGATCACTTTTAATATGGTGTTGCCACGCGTCTCAGTAGCTTGGGTGAGTCGACGGTTTGTTAAAATTCAATTTCTATCGAAAACAGTTTGGATAATACTAACTAGGAAATACCCCCCCTGGGTTTTAGGGGCCCTAATCCTGATTTCGATTGTTCTGAAAATTTTAGGGGTCATGCAGTATCACTTGGGGGTCTCAATTAGGGTTTCCTATTGGACAAAATATAATAAGAAATAATAGTTTTGGTGAGAGTTGTTACAGCACATTCACGCCCAGCTTCGAGAAGCAGACGTGAAGACCGCGGATCATTTTACTGTTCGATCCACACAATCAACGAGGATGATTCCGCGTACGGGTCCCACACCAGGGGACCAGTGCATACCCGCCTAGGTCCTTACGTTGAGGACAGGCAACGATCCGCATCCCGACATGGCTCTGGAATTCACAGCCGGTTGGGCCCACAGCCATACACCGAAGGGTATGGTCGTACCGACCCGGACGACCATACATATCGCGGGGATTCGCATGACACCAGCAGCAGACCAGGAGGACGCAACTATGTTCCTCCCACTCACCCCCGCAATACATCCCTCAGGGCTGCAAAGCGCCCTGAGAATAAACCCTACAGACCAAAGGCAGCGGCCGAAAATTCCAAATTCGCCCCGCGGATTGCCCGCGCCCATGTCACTACAACAAAATTCCCATTCAATGTTGGGAAATACAGTGGTTCGACCGACCCGGACGACCACATGAACATTTTCATGGGTGCGGGGTGCAATGGCCAGTGGGATGAACCCACTTGGTGTAATTTTTTCCCCCAGACCCTCACGGGCCTGGCCAGGGCATGGTTCGATTCTTTGCCAGTAGGATCACTGGAATCATTCGAGGACTTGCACACCAAGTTCCTCGCCCATTTTAGCCAGCAACGACGCCACGAACGAGATTCGATGGACGTCATGAATATCTGGCGTAGGGATGACGAATCTATCGAAGCATTCGTCGTCCGTTACAACAAAGAGTGCTTGGAGATAGGTGACGTGGCAGACCAAATGGCACGGAACCACTTCATCAAGGCCGTCAGGGACAAGCAGATGGTCATGACCATCTCTGGCAAGGAGGGCTTGCCTAAAAAATGGGAAGATGTCATGACCGCGGTCAAGACATATGCCCAGACGCAGCGGTCTCTTGAACCGCATCTGGCAAAGGCACAGCCCCAAGCCGAAACCTCCCACCAAGGGTCCAAGCGCAACAACAAACGCAACAGGGACGCGGGAAATCGCGACAGTATTTCCAAACCATACTTCCCGCGAACCAACCCGTTCGACCCAAGGAACTATAACGCCCAACGGGACAACCGGGCGTCAAAGAAAGATTCTCGGGACCGCAACTGGACCGAGATCACTATGTCGCCAAGCGAGGTCCTTCTTGCGGACCCACAATTCCTGCGACCGGCCCAACCAATGAAGTTCAAGAAAAATCAGGATCTCACACTCTACTGTGAGTACCACAAGGACTCGGGCCACACCACCAACAACTGCATCAGTCTCCGGCTGGAGATTGAGCGAGCCTTAAAAGAGGGGACACTGCAACATCTTTTGCCAGGTGGACAAAAACCCACCAAGCGCATCACCCCTCATGGCGAAGGTACCTCCTCCGGGAAAAAAACCATGTACGTGGCCTCCACCCACATGATCAACGGAGGCAAAGGTAGGCCGCGCAAAGCGGCGAGAAGGCCGGACAATGAGTGGAAAGATGAGCAAGTCGTCTTTCCAAAAGTCCGAGGTGGACCGCGCGATAGGCGCGCCGTCGTTATTACAGGCCAACTGGCACACTACTGCACCGAGCGTCTATTCATCGACCCGGGCAGTACTTCTGACATAATCTACGAACAATGCTTCAACCAGTTTGACCAAGACGACAAAGATCGGTTGCAAGCAGTAGATTACCCATTGGCCGGGTTCGCAGGGGAAACTGTCTTTCCCCTGGGCCAGATCACCTTTCCTGTGCGTCTTACCAGCGGAAGACACACAAGAACAGAAGAGGTAAACTTCATGGTTTTACCTCACACCTCCAGATATGACGTACTCCTTGGGAGAGAATCACAGGGAGATTTCAATATGATTACATCCGTCCCCCACTCTGCTGTCGGTTTCCCAACCGAATCGGGGGTCGCGATAATCTACGCTCGAAGAGACGTCATGATGTCGGACGAGCTACGTCCGACCAAGGTCGCAAGACCCACCCCCAACAACCAACCAGAAAAATGGGTTCTCAACGCGAGATACCCAGAACAAAAGGTTACATTGGGTCACGCCTTGTTCCCAACCACCAAAGCGCACCTGAAGCAACTTCTCTTCAGGAACCAAGACATTTTCGCGTGGACACCCGCAGACATGACAGGGGTCCCACGTGATATCGCGCAACATCACTTGAATACCTTACCAGGTATCAAGCCGGTGATCCAAGGCCAACGCCACCTTGGGTCCGCTAAAAATCAGGCGATGCAAGAGCAGGTCGAAGAACTGCTCTCCGCAAGCATCCTGCGGGAAGTTAAATACCAGAATTGGTTATCCAACCCAGTCATGGTAGAAAAACCATCCGGGGGCTGGCGCATGTGCGTCGATTACAAAGACCTTAACAAAGCCTGCCCCAAGGATTGTTACGCGCTTCCAGAAATCGACGAAAAAGTCGATAATCTCGCACCATTCAGATGGAAGTGTTTCCTCGATTGCTACAAAGGGTACCATCAGGTACAAATGGCAATCGAGGATGAAGATAAAACGGCATTCCGGACTCCTACCGGGAATTACTGTTATACAAAGATGCCGTTTGGGTTGCGCAACGCGGGCGCAACCTATCAAAAACTGATGAACGACACTTTCCGCGGCCAAATAAGTAAAAGTGTCGAAATCTACATGGACGACCTAGTCGTCATGAGCATGGAAGAGGATACCATGCTCACAGATATTGACATAACATTCCAGACTCTGCGAAGCGTTAACATAAAGCTTAATCCAGGGAAATGCTCGTTTGGAATGGAAGAAGGCAAATTCCTTGGATTCATCGTGACTAAAGATGGATTCAAGGTAAACCCGGAGAAAGTTCAGGCGATCGAGCACATGCCATCACCTTCAACGATGAAAGATATGCAACGACTGGCCGGCAGGCTAGCAGCACTCAACAGATTCTTAGCCAACCATGCAGCTAAGTCTTATCCTTTCATCAAGACCCTGCGGAACTGTTTAAAGAAAGAACAATTCCAGTGGACCACAGAGGCTGAAAACGCTTTCCGGGAAATTAAGGAGTGTTTGATACAACTCCCAACCTTAACCGCACCACGCAAGGATGAGCCACTCATATTATACCTATCCGCCGCGGACAACGCGGTAGGTGCGGTATTGATAGTGGAGCGGGAGGGGGTTCAAACACCCATCTATTACATCAGCAAGATGCTCAACGACCCAGAAACAAGGTACTCAATAATGGAAAAATTGGTATTAGCACTATTGCACGCATCAAGACGGTTGCGACGCTACTTCGCGAACCATGTCATCACGGTGTTAACCAATTACAGGATCGGCCCGATCCTATCCAAACCTGACATTTCTGGGAGATTAGCAAAATGGGCAATAGAGCTGGGCGCGCACACGCTGAACTATAAACCGCGCCCCGCAATTAAAGGCCAAATCTTAGCTGATTTCGCCGCCGAAGTACCGGCGAATCGCATCCAAGAATGCGAAGAAGCACAAAACCCTGCACCCACACCATCTTCCTCAGAAACATGGGCGCTATTTACCGATGGGGCCTCCAACGAAGAAGGTGCGGGCGCAGGTCGGCGACTCGTCAGCCCTGATGGCCAAGAACTTACATATGCAATCCGCCTCGATTTCAAAAGCACAAATAACGAGGCCGAATATGAAGCCCTACTGGCAGGACTACGTTTAGCAGTCAAACTCGACGTGCAACATCTGGAAGCACACGTCGACTCTTTGTTAGTTGCAGGACAGATACGCGGCGACTATGCCGCAAAGGGGGATATCATGATCCTCTACCTTGAGCAAGCCCTGCAACTAACATCAAAGTTCACTTCGTTTAATATCCGACATATTAACAGGAGTGAAAAACAAATCCGCAGATGCACTCAACAAACTTGCATCCACCAGCTTCCAACACCTGGCAAAGGAAATACGTATCGAAATTCTACAAAATCCTTCAGTACCCCTGCGCCAGGTCAACGTCATCCAATACGGGACAACGTCGTGGATGACACCAATTATTGCGTATTTGCAATCAGGTGTGACTCCCGAAAGCAAATCGGAGGCACGCAAGCTACAATACAAAGCGTGCCATTATCAAATGGGAGACGATATCTTATACCGCAAATCATACCTAGGGCCACTTGTAACATACGGAACTTTCAAAACCTTATTATAATAAATGTCATAAGTAGTATGGCATATTATTATGTCGGATAATTAGTGTTTAGAACGTTGGTCTGTAATTATACTAGTAACGTCTAAAATCTAGATAATTAATATATTAGTATTACGATATAGGTAACATATTATTTTACCACTTAAAAATAAATAGAGACATAATGTTGTGGAAAAAAAATATATATTTATCTTTTCAAAGGATGTCCTTTATTCTATAACCAACAAAATAAAAAAAAATAATAATAAATAAATAATTTGTGAGTGTCTGTTGTAGTCAGCGGTCCCGAAGGCTTTCTTACACGTCTACTTTTGTTCATGCAATACTAAATTCCCAGTTGTCAATTTAGAAAGAATAAAAAAAAAACAAGTTTCAGTTGGCAATTTCGATCATTTCCAAAATTTAGAAAAATTATGGCGGGCCTTTTTCCTTTCAAAAAACAACTTGGACGTAAATCTCGGGATTTCGTATCCCGTCTCAAACCACCAATATAGTCGTATTATTTTGATCCATTTATAACCTTCCATCTCCACCAAAACCCTTCTACACTACGAACGAGTCTGCCGCCGCCAACCACCGGTTCGAACCTATCTCGCCAGTTTGTTTCCCAGGTGGTTCGTCTCGTTTGAGCCGAGTCTAAACCGTTGAGCGCCACCATCGCGATTGATCGAGCATCCGGTAAGCTTCTCGTTTCGTTCCATTGTTCCTAATCCGGGAGCTCCATGATTAACCCCGTTATTGTTTTTGTTAGCCACCATTGTCGCGTTCTTTTAGTCGTCTCCGTTCATACCAGTGACATAACGATAATTCCGAGCCACCGTTGCATACCCATCGACGCCATCTAAAGGTCTTCGTTGAACCTACCTCACCGCACCGGCCGTCTATTTTTTCGACATAAGGTATCAACAATATCTCCTTGTACTTTGAACATAACATAGCACACCAATGGTTGTTTAAGATAAGAAAATTATCTCAGTATGTTGTTTTGATTTTGGCCTACTAATTCTATTCTCTTAATTTGCAACTAGCCATGAAATAGAGAAACCAGACCTGAGAATATAATTGAATTATTTTTTTGGTTTTGAAACCATTTTCTGATCACCGGAGATAACGACCGGTTCAATACCATATGATTATTTAATGAGAGTATAATTGTTCTTTTGAAAAGTGGGGAAAGGAAATGGGTTTTTGTATAAATCTAAAGAAAATATGTGCTGGGATATATTTACATTGATATACCAGTATAATTTCATAGTTCATAAATTAATATTTATAATAATAGGAGCTGGTGTTTTGTTTTTCTTGTGAAATTCGATATAAGTAATTATCGAATCATAATCCAAATACTTTCATGTCCACAACCATATATATATATATATATATATATATATGTATAGACGTATATATAAGCCCAAACAAACCAACCAGGGAACTCACATAAACTAAGAAATATATTAATAAGTCATAATGTATTAACATAAACTAGTGTTGGTTTTTGGAACACTAAATGAAATTTTTGTACACTTATAACTATGAGTTATGTGTTTTATAACTAAGATATTAGAGAAAAGAATTTATATTATTTTTTTTTTTCTAAGTACACTCGGTATTTTTTTTAAGAAGTCCTCTTTAAACAACAAGACAACACAGTTTAGTATATATAATATTTCCAAACGTAATAATGTTGTAGGGTTTCGTGACGTTTGATCCAAGCTTAGGATTTACTACGGTCATCGTTAATTGCTTAAGGTACGGATTTTGTGGTGTCTTGCTCTTAGCATAATTGTTTTAAATTCATGATATCGTATTCGTTCGTGATTGCTACTTGAACCGTTGAGTTTTCTACGTTCTCTAATTGTTGTTACATACATCGAATCGAGTTATTGTCCTTGCCACGCATGCGATAAGTTACACATTATACTCATTGTCGCATGTTTCCATGACTTTTATTATTTATTATTTATCTTTGGCTAGATGTGATATAGCCTTAGTGTATCGTTAGTGTATTTGCCTTGACTTGAGTGAATCGTTTTATTGACCTCAATACCCGAGCATATCCACCTATGGGGACATAGGGCGTCATCATAGGCACAGTTGACGTGCACCATCCGTGGCGGTGCGAAAGGCCCACGGCGTCTCTATATTGTATTGTGTGCTAAGTGATTTCACTTATTGATTATTGAGAGGCGTATGGATCGATCCTAGGAGTGTAAGTGCAAGTGTTAGTGGTAATGGGATAGGTGTGAGTGCCCACATCCCCACTACATAATGGTGCATTGGAACTGCAGCTAATGTACAAAGTGATAGTGTTTATTGTTAGTGGCTCACATGGGTATTTCTAATATACCTTTATGGTATTCACCAGTGATCATTCAGCGTATTGTATTGTTTGCATCGTTAAAGTATTTAGTGTATTGCTTTTATCATTTATGTGTTAGTGCCATTGTTTTTCCGTTACTGGGCAATTTTTGGCTCAACCGTTTCTTTTTGTTGTTTTCTTTTATTATGTCTTAAACAGGTACTCAGGGAAATCGGGGAAATGTGTGAAGAGTGATAATAAAAAGCTAGAGTTGGAACAAGGAGTTTAATAAAACCTTATATTCAATAAATTTAGACACTTATGTTTTTCTGTTGAGACCGTTATGCCATTTTGGGGATTTTTGTTTTTAAACCTATGGAATTTATGTTTTAATTAAGTTATTATTTGTCTCTGATTACCGAATTATGTAACACGTCAGCCCTAATCGGGGCGGGGTGTTACAGTTATGGTATCAGAGCTTAGGCTCTATCCTGTAGAAAACATTAACTAAATAATTAAGACACGTGAGGAATGGGTAGACATTGGGTTAGGTATTCCGTTATGTGATTAGTCCTTATTATTTGTTTCATCTAAATTCTTAATGTGTTTTCTTTAGATGCCTCCTCGTCGTGAGACACGCAACTCTGGTCGTCGTAATGGTGGTGGACCAAATGAGCCTGATCCAAATATCGTAGCTGCTATCACTCAGGCCTTTACTGCTATGTTGCCTGCACTTGTTCAGGCCGTACGCGGTCCTGATCCAAATCCGAACCCTAATCCAAACCCAAACCCAAACCCAAACGGTGTAATTGGGGATTGGCTAGATAAGTTCATAAAACAGAAACCGAGATCCTTCACAAAGGCAACCACTCCAATTGTAGCAAGGGACTGGATTGCTCATATCGAGAAAATATTTCGGGCGTTAGGAGTTGGTGATGAATTTAAATCAAGGTTAGCATCGTATAAACTCGAAGAAGATGCGCAAACTTGGTGGGAAGGTGTATTGGAGGAAAGAGGAGGAGACCCATTTGTGGAGAATTTACCTTGGGCAGATTTCCGTGCTATTTTCTTCGAGAAATATTTTAACAGCGTGGATAAGAGTTCATACACACGAGAGTATCACAATATCCGCCAGAGGAATGACGAGCCACTTTCTGACTTCACTGATCGATTTTATCGACTAGTTGGATTTCTTGGGTCAGCTGCTGGAACACCAGAGGAACAAGCAGAGAAATATCAATGGGCAGTTTGTGATCGGATTCGTAGAGCAATCATCCAGTCAACGTTCCCCACTGTTGCAGAGGCCGCTAAGGCTGCCAAAAAGGTTGATATGGAGAACAAAGAATTTTTGGGTGGTTCCAGTAATAGTAGGAAGAGAAACAGAGACGAATACCGCACTCCGTTCACTAGTGAGTCGCCTCAAGCACCTACTCGAAATAATCAAAACAATATGGGGAATAGGTCATCGGGAAGGAATAATAGACCATGGCAGGGAAGGAGCCAAAATCAGGGTCAGACCAAACCCTACCAGCCACCAACCCAAGCTCAACCGGTAAACCAGAAAGGTAACCAGAACCCTACCCAGCATCCAGTGTGTAACCATTGCAACAAGCGTCACCCAGGCATCTGTCGTCGACTTACTAGGGCTTGCCTTAAGTGTGGAGATATGGGGCATAAGATTAATGAATGCCCAAAGGCTGGTAACCGACCAACTGATACCACTAGGGGAGCTACTGTGCCACCTACTACGGGAGGGCATGTTTTCTCATTGACTGCAGGGGAAGCTGCTAATGCTCCAGGTACCGTCTCCGATAAATGTTCCTTTTAGTATTATTATTTTGCTTGCTTAGTTGTTTATGGCTTTCATACAATCGTTTGTGTCTTATTGTTTATCGATTCACTAGGTACTGTTTCGGGTAGTATTTATTTGGGTGAGCGTGACTTGTATGTGTTATTTGATACTGGGGCAACCCACTCGATAGTCTCACAACTAACTGCCCGACATCTTAAAATTACGCCTTCTCTATTGGATCAAGCTTTAGTCATTTCTACACCAATGGGAAATTCTTCGGTTATTACTCACATCTATAAAGATTGCCCGCTTGTGATCGGAAATGTTATTCGTATAGCGAATCTTTATCCCATGAAAATGGGAGATTTTGATGTCATACTAGGCATGGATTGGTTATCCACGCATCGCGCTACCATCGATTGTCACTCAAAACGAGTCATTTTTGGTGATATTCTGAATCCTGAATGTATTTATCAAGGATCTCAACCTCGAAAATCCATTAAAATCATCTCTGCTCTTAAAGCTCAAAAACTTATATCCCATGGATGCGAGGGATTCTTAGCTGCTATTAAAGATACCTCAGTGGATACACCACGTGTTGAAGACGTTCCTATTGTTCGAGACTTCTCTGATGTCTTTCCAGAAGAATTGCCAGGGATACCACCTGAACGTGAAGTAGAGTTCACTATTGATTTGATTCCCGGAGCTGAACCTATTTCTAAAGCACCCTATCGTATGGCCCCATTGGAGTTGAAGGAATTGAAAGAGCAGCTGCAAGAACTTTTGGAACTTGGATTCATTAGACCTAGTGTTTCACCTTGGGGAGCACCGGTTTTGTTTGTGAAGAAGAAGGATGGTAGCATGCGTTTATGCATCGACTACAGGGAGTTGAATAAGATCACCATTCGTAATCGCTACCCCTTACCACGTATTGATGACCTTTTTGACCAACTCCAAGGAGCAAAGTTTTTCTCAAAGATTGATCTTAGATCAGGGCACCATCAGTTGAGGGTTAGAGATCAAGATGTTCATAAGAAAGCATTCCGCACCCGCTATGGTCACTATGAGTTTCTAGTCATGCCTTTTGGTTTGACAAATGCTCCTGCCGTTTTCATGGATCTTATGAACCGAGTATTTCATGAGTACTTGGATCGGTTCGTGATTGTATTCATCGATGACATCTTGGTGTTTTCTAAAAGTAGAGTAGAGCATGAGGACCATCTTCGCACGGTTCTAGGAACTTTACGCAAGGAGAAGTTATACGCAAAATTTTCTAAGTGCGACTTTTGGCTTGAAAAAGTGGCGTTTCTAGGCCACATTGTATCAGCGGAAGGTATCACAATGGATCCATCAAAGGTGGAAGCTATCACTAAATGGCCCAGACCAACTTCAGTTACCGAAGTTCGAAGTTTTCTTGGTCTAGCGGGTTATTATCGACGTTTCGTAGAGGGATTTTCTATTTTGGCCTTACCTCTCACTCAACTCTTGAGGAAAGGGGTAAAATTTACTTGGAACGATGATCAGGAAAAGAGTTTTGAGGCACTGAAGCAGAAGCTAGTATCCGCTCCTATTCTTACTCTACCTTCTGGCACAGGCGGATTCGATATATACAGTGATGCATCGAAGAAAGGACTTGGTTGTGTTCTCATGCAGCATGGAAAGGTTATTGCTTATGCCTCGCGTCAGCTTAAACCCTACGAGGTGAATTATCCCACGCATGATCTAGAGTTGGCGGCAGTTGTTTTTGCACTTAAGATTTGGAGGCGTTATTTGTATGGGGAGACATGTAACATATTCACCGACCATAAGAGCCTCAAGTATATTTTCACTCAGAAGGAGCTTAACATGAGGCAGAGGAGATGGTTAGAGCTACTTAAGGATTATGATGCCAACATTCAGTACCACCCTGGTAAAGCAAATGTTGTTGCAGATGCACTGAGTAGGAAGAATTCTGGGGGTTTGGCATACTTAACTGTGCAGCCTCAAATTCAATCAGACCTGAGACGCATGGATATTGGTATACAAGTTGGTGAGTCTGGTGGTTATTTGGCTAGACTGAAGATCGAACCGAACCTTATCACTCAGATAAAGGAAGCTCAAAAAGAAGATGGTGAGCTTTGGGCGGTCTTACAAAATTTGGGAGTAGGAAAACAAACTGAATTTCGAGTGGATGAACATGGAACAATATGGTGTGGGAAGCGTTTATGTGTGCCAGATGATTCCGCTCTTCGTGAATCATTACTGACTGAGGCACACAGTTCACCTTATTCTATACACCCTGGATCCACAAAGATGTATAGGGATTTGAGGCAACATTTTTGGTGGAGTGGTATGAAAGAAGATGTAGCTAGACATGTGAGCCAGTGTTTGATTTGTCAACAAGTGAAGATTGAACATCAACGGGCTAGTGGATTATTACAACCTTTAGATATTCCTGTCTGGAAGTGGGATGATATTTCTATGGACTTTGTAACTGGTCTACCAAGAACCCGTATGAAGAACGATGCTATTTGGGTTGTGGTAGATAGACTTTCAAAGTCTGCTCATTTCTTGCCCATTCGTAAGGAGTACGCGGTGAGTAAGCTATCTGAGATATTCCTTCGTGAGATTGTTCGATTGCATGGTACGCCATCATCTATAGTGTGTGATAGAGATCCACGTTTCACATCACGGTTCTGGAAGGGTTTCCAAAAAGCTTGGGATACGAAGATACGATTTAGCACTGCTTTCCATCCGCAAACTGATGGACAATCTGAACGTACTATTCAGACTTTAGAGGATATGCTCAGATCATGTGCACTTGATTGGACGGGAAACTGGGATGAATACTTGTGCTTGGTGGAGTTTTCCTACAATAATAGTTGGCAAGCTAGTATCGACATGGCACCTTTTGAATTGTTATACGGGCGTAAATGTCGAGCTCCCACATGTTGGGACGAGGTCGGAGAAAAGATGATTGAGGGTCCTGAACTGGTACAGATCACGAATGAAAAGGTCGCTATTGCTCGTGAGAAACTTAAGGAAGCCCAGAGTAGACAGAAGAGTTATGCTGATCGCCACCGACGAGTTTTGGAATTTAATGTAGGTGAAAAAGTATTCTTAAAAGTCTCACCATGCAGAGGTGTCCGGCGTTTTGGTATGAAGGGAAAATTGAGTCCTCGCTTTATCGGACCTTTTGAAATTTTGGAACGAGTTGGCGAAGTTTCTTATCGGTTAGCTCTACCGCCACAATTGTCGCATGTGCATAATGTGTTTCATATTTCACTATTACGTGGGTATAATTACCACCCTCTCCATGTTGTGAACTATTCCCTACACGTGATACGTGAGGACTTATCATACGAAGAGCAACCAGAGGCTATATTGGATCGACAAGAACGTGTGATGCGTAAAAAGTCTTTTCCGTTCATCAAAATCTTGTGGAAAAACCATCCAGAACGTGAAGCCACTTGGGAATCGGAGGAAGCGATCCGTTCTCAATATCCATATCTATTCGAAACCTAAGGTTAGTGTTCCGAACGGTTTAAATTGCATATATGAAACTTGCTTGTGTGTCTTTCGACTACTCTACATCGTGTTTGCAACTTTGTTATCGTTATTCTTACGCTTGATCTGTAACATGAATAGTATACCATTTTTGTCATCGCTAATTTCGTGGACGAAATTATTTTTAAGGGGTAGGGAGTTGAAATATCCGTACTGTGTAGTGTAATATAACGTTAATTTCGAGGACGAAATTTTATTTTAAGGGAGGTAGAATTGTAACATACGGAACTTTCAAAACCTTATTATAATAAATGTCATAAGTAGTATGGCATATTATTATGTCGGATAATTAGTGTTTAGAACGTTGGTCTGTAATTATACTAGTAACGTCTAAAATCTAGATAATTAATATATTAGTATTACGATATAGGTAACATATTATTTTACCACTTAAAAATAAATAGAGACATAATGTTGTGGAAAAAAAATATATATTTATCTTTTCAAAGGATGTCCTTTATTCTATAACCAACAAAATAAAAAAAAATAATAATAAATAAATAATTTGTGAGTGTCTGTTGTAGTCAGCGGTCCCGAAGGCTTTCTTACACGTCTACTTTTGTTCATGCAATACTAAATTCCCAGTTGTCAATTTAGAAAGAATAAAAAAAAAACAAGTTTCAGTTGGCAATTTCGATCATTTCCAAAATTTAGAAAAATTATGGCGGGCCTTTTTCCTTTCAAAAAACAACTTGGACGTAAATCTCGGGATTTCGTATCCCGTCTCAAACCACCAATATAGTCGTATTATTTTGATCCATTTATAACCTTCCATCTCCACCAAAACCCTTCTACACTACGAACGAGTCTGCCGCCGCCAACCACCGGTTCGAACCTATCTCGCCAGTTTGTTTCCCAGGTGGTTCGTCTCGTTTGAGCCGAGTCTAAACCGTTGAGCGCCACCATCGCGATTGATCGAGCATCCGGTAAGCTTCTCGTTTCGTTCCATTGTTCCTAATCCGGGAGCTCCATGATTAACCCCGTTATTGTTTTTGTTAGCCACCATTGTCGCGTTCTTTTAGTCGTCTCCGTTCATACCAGTGACATAACGATAATTCCGAGCCACCGTTGCATACCCATCGACGCCATCTAAAGGTCTTCGTTGAACCTACCTCACCGCACCGGCCGTCTATTTTTTCGACATAAGGTATCAACAATATCTCCTTGTACTTTGAACATAACATAGCACACCAATGGTTGTTTAAGATAAGAAAATTATCTCAGTATGTTGTTTTGATTTTGGCCTACTAATTCTATTCTCTTAATTTGCAACTAGCCATGAAATAGAGAAACCAGACCTGAGAATATAATTGAATTATTTTTTTCGTTTTGAAACCATTTTCTGATCACCGGAGATAACGACCGGTTCAATACCATATGATTATTTAATGAGAGTATAATTGTTCTTTTGAAAAGTGGGGAAAGGAAATGGGTTTTTTTATAAATCTAAAGAAAATATGTGCTGGGATATATTTACGTTGATATACCAGTATAATTTCATAGTTCATAAATTAATATTTATAATAATAGGAGCTGGTGTTTTGTTTTTCTTGTGAAATTCGATATAAGTAATTATCAAATCATAATCCAAATACTTTCATGTCCACAACCATATATATATATATGTATAGACGTATATATAAGCCCAAACAAACCAACCAGGGAACTCACATAAACTAAGAAATATATTAATAAGTCATAATGTATTAACATAAACTAGTGTTGGTTTTTGGAACACTAAATGAAATTTTTGTACACTTATAACTATGAGTTATGTGTTTTATAACTAAGATATTAGAGAAAAGAATTTATATTATTTTTTTTTCTAAGTACACTCGGTATTTTTTTTAAGAAGTCCTCTTTAAACAACAAGACAACACAGTTTAGTATATATAATATTTCCAAACGTAATAATGTTGTAGGGTTTCGTGACGTTTGATCCAAGCTTAGGATTTACTACGGTCATCGTTAATTTCTTAAGGTACGGATTTTGTGGTGTCTTGCTCTTAGCATAATTGTTTTAAATTCATGATATCGTATTCGTTCTGATTGCTACTTGAACCGTTGAGTTTTCTACGTTCTCTAATTGTTGTTACATACATCAAATCGAGTTATTGTCCTTGCCACGCATGCGATAAGTTACACATTATACTCATTGTCGCATGTTCCCATGACTTTTATTATTTATTATTTATCTTTGGCTAGATGTGATATAGCCTTAGTGTATCGTTAGTGTATTTGCATTGACTTGAGTGAATCGTTTTATTGACCTCAATACCCGAGCATATCCACCTATGGGGACATAGGGCGTCATCATAGGCACAGTTGACGTGCACCATCCGTGGCAGTGCGAAAGGCCCACGGCGTCTCTATATTGTATTGTGTGCTAAGTGATTTCACTTATTGATTATTGAGAGGCGTATGGATCGATCCTAGGAGTGTAAGTGCAAGTGTTAGTGGTAATGGGATAGGTGTGAGTGCCCACATCCCCACTACATAATGGTGCATTGGAACTGCAGCTAATGTACAAAGTGATAGTGTTTATTGTTAGTGGCTCACATGGGTATTTCTAATATACCTTTATGGTATTCATCAGTGATCATTCAGCGTATTGTATTGTTTGCATCGTTAAAGTATTTAGTGTATTGCTTTTATCATTTATGTGTTAGTGCCATTGTTTCTCCGTTACTGGGCAATTTTTGGCTCAACCGTTTCTTTTTGTTGTTTTCTTTTATTATGTCTTAAACAGGTACTCAGGGAAATCGGGGAAATTTGTGAAGAGTGATAATAAAAAGCTAGAGTTGGAACAAGGAGTTTAATAAAACCTTATATTCAATAAATTTAGACACTTATGTTTTTCTGTTGAGACCGTTATGCCATTTTGGGGATTTTTGTTTTTAAACCTATGGAATTTATGTTTTAATTAAGTTATTATTTGTCTCTGATTACCGAATTATGTAACACGTCAGCCCTAATCGGGGCGGGGTGTTACACCACTACTACGATGCGTCAACCCCCAGGATGCCAAATACCTCATCAGAGAGATACACGAGGGTATGTGCGGCATACACGCAGGACCACGCATGGTAGTGGCCAAAATCATGAATGCTGGGTATTACTGGCCCGACATGCACCTGGACGCCGTTAAAGAGCTGCGCAAATGTATCAACTGTCAACGACATGCTCCAAAAACTTTGCGCCCCAAAAACAACCTGGTCCCGGTCACCACCGCATGGCCCTTTTAGAAATGGGCAATCGACGTGGTGGGACCTTTCCCTGACGCACCAGGTGCAGTCAAGTTTATCATAGTAGCGGTTGATTACTTCACAAAATGGGTAGAGGCAAAACCGCTCGCCTCGACCACTTCTATGATAACAAGAAAATTCATCTGGGAACACATCATCTGCCGTTTCGGTCTACCAATGTGCATTGTTACCGATAACGGCACCAACTTTGCTGCCGACGATTTTCAAAAATGGCTAGAAGAACTGATATTGAACACATATTCTCATCCGTGGCACACCCGCAAGGGAACGGCCAAGTCGAGAGTATCAATAAAAGCCTAGTCGAAGGCATAAAAGCAAGGTTGGGAACAGCCAGGCGTGGCTGGGTCGATGAACTCTCAAGTATCCTATGGGCTCACCGCACAAGCCCAAAAACAAGCAATGGGGAAACACCCTTCAGCCTAGTCTATGGCTCAGAAGCGGTGATACCCGCGGAAGTAGGCATCCCTTCACCCAGAATGTTGGCTATTGAAAAAATAGACAACAGTATAGAACGCAGGATCGACTTAGACCTTTTGGAAGAAAGGCGTGAAAATGCTGCCATCAATGAGGCTAAGTATAAATCCAAACTGGAAAAGTACTACAACTCGCGTGTCCGCGTTTGTACTTTCAACCCGGGAGACTACGTCCTCCGTGACAATGAAGCATCTAATGCTGAACGCCCAGGGAAACTTGCCCCCAAGTGGGAAGGACCCTACCTCATCAATGAGGTCTTGGGAAAAGGCGCGTACAAATTGCAAACGTTAGAAGGCGAACAGGCCTTAACATAGAAGAATTTCTTCTTCCAGCTGGTCACACCCTTAGGAGGCGTCATCAACTTTAAACTCCCATGCCGTTGAGTAAAAGAGAAAAAACCAGTGTTCACCGTCAACTGGTAGAATCGCCGGAAATTTTCAACAGTAATGGGCAAGCCATGGGCACGGAAAGTATATTCAAAGTTCTTGATTCGGAACATCCCAAAGGGACTAAGTTGGGAGATATGGAGATGGTAGTACTCCAACACCTCCGCAACGAACACCGTCACCGGCAACCTAAGGTTGCCTTCGGTGAAAAAATCAGCCCACAAAGTAATATAACTGGCCAGAGCATCGGCACGGGTATCCCCCTCTTGTGGGTAAGTAGCATCCCACTCGTCGGCCATATGAACGGTGGTTATCAGGTTTTTGAAACCACCCTTCGACCACTTCAACACCGGTAAGCCACCACCGGCAACATCCACGTCGTCCTCTTCATCTTCATCAGCATCCACTACCGGTTGTTCAGGGTTCTCACCCTCCATATTATGTGGATTTGATGGTTCAGCCATCAAGAATATAGAAGATGAACACTACAAAACTCAAAAAACCTCACTGATGTGTGTAAAATGCAACATATAAAACACATCAATTAAGGCATAAAACTAACCCTTTTTAAGTACTAATGTTGGAAAAAGAGTGTTTTTGTCTTCCTTTTGTATTTTCAGGATGAAATGAGCTCAAAATCACAAAAGAAGCAAAAAGACCACTAATTCTACCATAAATACAAGAAAAGGAACAAAAGTAAACTGCCCGGACCCTCAACGGCACCTCCCAAGACAAAGAGAAGAGAACAGAGCCTGAACACGCCCCGTGTCCAGTGAACACGGGGGCGTGCCCAGGAAGCAGCAGAAAAGACAAACCAGTAGAAGCTTCCATTGCTCACCACGGGGCCGTGCCCAGCGGACACGGGGGCGTGTTGAAAGTACAGCAGGCGCATTAATTGTAATTCGCAATTACAATTAATGAAGAGAGAGAATGTCAGACGGGCACGGGGCCGTGTTCAGCGAACACGGGGCCGTGTCCAGCGTTCTGTTCAGCCTATAAATAGAGGAGCTTGGCTTCATTCTCTCTCATCCCTTGGCACACCACCTCTCTCACACTTCATCCACCACCCACCACCACCATAACACCATCATCCACCACCATCATCCATTGTCCATCATAGAGTGTGTGAGTCGTCTCGGGATCCAAGATTGATCGTAAGAGTTCTTGACAATCAAGGCCATGTTTGCCTAAGTCTCTTACATCACTTGGTGAAGACAAGTGTTTAGTATAATACTTTTTATTTTTAATCTTTTGCACTTTTTATTTGGTTTTGTATTAATGACTTTAATAACTAGTTACTTATGTTGAAGGTGATCTTTCCTTATCATTTGTCCGTGGTGTCTTGGCATTATTTTACTGTCTATATAAAATAAAAGATTTTCACCATTCATATCTCCACGGTCTATATGGAGGTATGTTGGCTACCTGGTCGGGGGTTAAGGGAATGGTTTGGTAAAGGTCTTGCCCTTGTTCAGCGTTTAGAGGTCCTGCTTGGGACCTGGGTCAAATTTAGTAGGATCTCCTTCAATGCCCATAGGTATTGGATGGCGGGGATCCAAACTCTTTGACCCCCTCATAAGCTAACTACTATTAATACTATAACCCGGCTATTTAGGACTGTATCCCTGCTGACTCAGACTACTTAGCCGAGGGTAACGTCACCGCCAAAAGCGGGGCCTACCATAATTTGCATTAATAACTTAATTCATTATCTTTCAATAATCCGACCCTTTAGGATTGTATCCTTGCTGACTCAAACTACTGGGTTGAGGGTAACGTCGCCTTCAAAATAGGGGCCTACTACAATAACTAAGATAATCTCTTAAACAAGTGCAAAAGTGCGAAAATAATCAAAGGTTATACTAATACACGTGTCGGATCCAAGTGATTCATCTTGTCTATCTGTTTTTTATTTTATTTTCTTTTTCAGCATTTAGTTAGTTTTTATTTTTCTTAGTTTAAAACATTTTTCTAACTTTTTGATTTGATTAGACGTTGAGGATAAACCGATATTAAAAGCTCTTGTGTCCTTGGACGACCTCGGTATCTTACCAACACTATACTACGTCTACGATGGGTGCACTTGCCCATATGTGTGTTTAGTGTTAGTAAATATCGTGTTTATAAATTTAAAACTTGGCTAAAAGTGTAAAAAGGGCTTAAATATATATCTAAAAATATAACACACTTCACGCACATCAAGTTTTTGGCGCCGTTGCCGGGGACACAAGGATTTTAAGAAAGTTAGGAATCAACGGCCTAATCATCTTTTTATTTTTCTTTAATTTTTTAGGATTTTTTTTAGATTTTTCAGCTTCTGCAGAGCTCAGCACGGGGCCGTGCCCGCTGAACACGCCCCCGTGCCCAATCATTGGAACTGGCAATCCTGTTTTATATCAGACAGTAGGCTGAACACGGGGCCGTGTCCACTCAACACGCCCCCGTGCCCAAGATTCAGTTGCTGAAAACAGAACCGTTTGATCCCGGCGGTTGGTAACTTCTGATACAAACATGAGTAATAGTGATTCTTTTTACTTTCGGTACTCTTATGGTTTGTGGTGTCAAATATGTGGAGGCGAACACGAGGAATTAAAATGTTTCTTCCTCACTTATAGGCCACACTATATAGACCCACCAATTCCTTGTAGCCTTAAGAGGGGCGAAAGTAAAAATAAACACTATTTCTCCCTCGAATGCGCCCAACCGGATATTCTAGGAGATATGCTCCTTGACGAGCTATTTCAACTAGAAGAACTACTTCTAAATTGGTCAAAAGAACTTAGGAAGGATTTCTTAGATCCATCCCAAGATGATGACCATGAGGAAATGTTGGAACCGCATTCTGACAACCTCGTTGCTCCCGAAAATACCTTTCTTCCTAGACAAGACGTGGACGATAGTCGTCCCTGTGCCGATTGTGCCGTGAAGGACTCCCCATCGACCTCGTTCGGTGCATACATAGACCTGAGCGATTCGGCATACACCTTCTTTAACGAGAGCCCGGGAAAGGGTTGGACTTGTCCACCTAGAATGAAAATAGGAATTACCCTCACCGACAACCTCTTGCGTTCTCGCCTTAGTATAGGACAATTAAGGTATCTTAGGCACTTTGGGGTTGTTCCAACAAGTCAGGAGCCACCCGATAAGAATTAGCTCCTTAATAAAGACAAAACTTCATAAATCAGCTTTCCGACACGGGGCCGTGCTCGGCCAACACGCCCCCGTGTCCATCAAAAGATTCCCTTCTGATCATGACGTCAGAATACGGACAAACTGTGTCAGAATTTTCTCTGCACACGGGGCCGTGTCCAGCGGACACGGGGCCGTGTCCAGCAGGCTGTCATTTTCTATAAATGCAGCCAAAGATCCTGCACATTTGGACCAACTTGGGGACAGAGATTTGAAGGAATCTTCTCTCAAACAATCCTAGGTAAGTCTAAAAGAAGTTTCCAACAACTCATCTTGTCCTTTCCTCTTCTAGACATTTCCTTCTTCTTCATCTTTCTTCAAAAGCCACCATGAAAAGTTTGAATTTTCAATCTTTATGGTAGGAAACAAGGAGTTTTGATCATGGAATCTTGGTAAAAACATGTTATGTAACATTGTTTAGGGTTATTTACTGTCAAAAAGCTTGCACAAACTCAGAAAATAACTCGAAAACCCAAGGTTCCTTGCTCCAAAATTCTGCAGAAAGATGAACACGGGGCCGTGCTCAGTGAGCACGGGGCCGTGTCCAGAAACTGTTTCGTCTTATAAACTATTTTTGGTTTATTTTTCGTAGAATGGCGAGTGAAAACAGCGAAACATCATCCGTGCATTCCTCAAACAGCCGAAGGGGAAGGAGACCCTCCGTTGAAGCCACACTTGTGCACTACGTGATAGCACTAAGAGAGGCTCTCGACGAAATGACGTCCGTAGAGGAGGTCCTCATTGACCGTATCAACGATCTTACAATGGGATTGGAAAGCAGCTTCCAAGAGATTAACCTTTTGCACCAAAGGTTAAACATTTTGGTGGCACCTCCTATGGAACCAGTCCTTCCACAACAAGACTGGAACTTAGCACTCGGTATTAACAACCCTACCGGGTGGGGAGACATCCCCGCGGAACCTCCTATGGAAATCCCACAAGAAGTCCCGGCGGAAGTTGAAACTCCTCAAACAAATGCAAACGAGCCTTCCTTCCTCCTTCCAAGGGAGGTAGAGGAGTGGCTTGCCGACATATGAGGAGAAACACATCCGAAAGTTGGAGCTCTACAAGGCCTTGTCTAACCAGGATCAGTAGATTCTTGGAAATTTTGCTAAAATTAAAATAAAACATAGGGCTAGAACTCCATAAGCTTACTATCTATGTAACTTTTATCTTTATGTATTATCTCTCTATTAGCAATGTTATGATGGTTTTTACGATTTATGGACTCATGGTGGTAATGGATGAAAAAGGGAACGAGAAAAAAATGGAACCATGCAGAAGAACAGAACAAACCGGCAAAAATCTCCATAACAGAAGGCTCCACACGGGCCGTGCTCAACCAACACGGCCCCGTGCTGAGCCCCCTGCAGGAAATCACCCAGTTCAGGTAACTGGACACGGGCCGTGTTCAGCGAACACGCCCCCGTGTCCAGGCTTCTGTTTCATTTCTATAATTTTTGTTACTGACACTTGACCACGGGGCCGTGCCCGGTCAACACGGGGCCGTGTCCAGAGTGCCAGTAACACAAATCTTTGTTTTTAAACACGATTTTACATATTCTAATCAACCAAAAACTCTATTTTTGGACACATTGAGGACAATGTGTAATTTAAGTGTGGGGGGGATGCTAAAACCTTGGAATTTTGCAAAATCCTAAAACAAGCCTTACACAAAACTCTATTGGAACCGCTAAACACCCCAAATTTTTTCAAAAACTTTTTCATTTTTTTATTTACTTGTCTTAGTTTAAGTTGGGAATAACAAGTTATAAAAGGGTTATATTTTTACAAACTTACAACCGATAGCGTCGTGATAAAAAGAACTAACATAAGAAAATTATGAAACGGTATAACAAGTCTAGCTAAAATTCGATTATATATGCTTGGTCACATTAAAAACCCATTCCCACAAAAAAGTGAGTTTTGAGCCTTTATTGAGCATAAAAATACACATACTTAGATTAAATGCTCATTTTTCGTTTCTTGTGTGAATAGCCGCTCGGTCTTTACAAATCTAGAACTTGCCACGACGATACATTCCCGGTCCTTACGAACTTAAACCCAAGTAAGTAAATGATGGAGGCATTAGGACTAACTATTTTTCTTTCAAAACCATTATTTTTCATTTTTTTTTACCTACCCAAAATCCCCCTAGAAAACCCCTTTGAGCCTAAACCTTTCATTTCATTACCCCCAAAACAATTTTCTACCCACCAAAAACCTTTTTCATTTTTTTTCACCTTTATTTTAGTGACAAACTCGGTTTTTCATAAACATACCCTTTACGTGACGAAAAAAAAAAAAAAAAAAATTTGAAGTCAAAAACAAACATAAGCTACAAAAAGCTTGTTTGGAGAAATACTTCAAAAATAAATGTCACCAAAAATAAGGTATTTCACGAAAACCGACACTTGTTACGATTTTCGCCCTTTTTACTAACCACTAACCAACCACCCACCTTTAAACCCAAGCCTTCACCCCAAAAGACCTCTTGATATTTACAAAGGTAAAAAGTTAAAAAGGAGGAGGATTGATCGCTTGGCAAGCATATGGAAAATGTAAATCCGTGCCGCTCTCGAGCGATTCACTTAAATATACACCTTCGGCCGAGTGATTGAGTGATCTCCCGTGAGGTATGTGAACTTGTATATAAATGGAATTTTAATAAGGCATGCTATGCCAAATTAAGTAGTTTATCTTATGAAAAGTTCAAAATAAACCATGACGAATAAGATTGTAAATAAAATAAAAATAGAACCTATACAAACCTTGGATTCCCGACACTCTAGGACAAGTTAAAAAAACTTCTCTTCTACCTATTCCATTTGGGAGTGTAAGCCACATTAAAAGAGTTTTGCTTGAGGACAAGCAAAAGTTCAAGTGTGGGGGTATTTGATGTGTGTAAAATGCAACATATAAAACACATCAATTAAGGCATAAAACTAACCCTTTTTAAGTACTAATGTTGGAAAAAGAGTGTTTTTGTCTTCCTTTTGTATTTTCAGGATGAAATGAGCTCAAAATCACAAAAGAAGCAAAAAGACCACTAATTCTACCATAAATACAAGAAAAGGAACAAAAGTAAACTGCCCGGACCCTCAACGGCACCTCCCAAGACAAAGAGAAGAGAACAGAGCCTGAACACGCCCCGTGTCCAGTGAACACGGGGGCGTGCCCAGGAAGCAGCAGAAAAGACAAACCAGTAGAAGCTTCCATTGCTCACCACGGGGCCGTGCCCAGCGGACACGGGGGCGTGTTGAAAGTACAGCAGGCGCATTAATTGTAATTCGCAATTACAATTAATGAAGAGAGAGAATGTCAGACGGGCACGGGGCCGTGTTCAGCGAACACGGGGCCGTGTCCAGCGTTCTGTTCAGCCTATAAATAGAGGAGCTTGGCTTCATTCTCTCTCATCCCTTGGCACACCACCTCTCTCACACTTCATCCACCACCCACCACCACCATAACACCATCATCCACCACCATCATCCATTGTCCATCATAGAGTGTGTGAGTCGTCTCGGGATCCAAGATTGATCGTAAGAGTTCTTGACAATCAAGGCCATGTTTGCCTAAGTCTCTTACATCACTTGGTGAAGACAAGTGTTTAGTATAATACTTTTTATTTTTAATCTTTTGCACTTTTTATTTGGTTTTGTATTAATGACTTTAATAACTAGTTACTTATGTTGAAGGTGATCTTTCCTTATCATTTGTCCGTGGTGTCTTGGCATTATTTTACTGTCTATATAAAATAAAAGATTTTCACCATTCATATCTCCACGGTCTATATGGAGGTATGTTGGCTACCTGGTCGGGGGTTAAGGGAATGGTTTGGTAAAGGTCTTGCCCTTGTTCAGCGTTTAGAGGTCCTGCTTGGGACCTGGGTCAAATTTAGTAGGATCTCCTTCAATGCCCATAGGTATTGGATGGCGGGGATCCAAACTCTTTGACCCCCTCATAAGCTAACTACTATTAATACTATAACCCGGCTATTTAGGACTGTATCCCTGCTGACTCAGACTACTTAGCCGAGGGTAACGTCACCGCCAAAAGCGGGGCCTACCATAATTTGCATTAATAACTTAATTCATTATCTTTCAATAATCCGACCCTTTAGGATTGTATCCTTGCTGACTCAAACTACTGGGTTGAGGGTAACGTCGCCTTCAAAAGAGGGGCCTACTACAATAACTAAGATAATCTCTTAAACAAGTGCAAAAGTGCGAAAATAATCAAAGGTTATACTAATACACGTGTCGGATCCAAGTGATTCATCTTGTCTATCTGTTTTTTATTTTATTTTCTTTTTCAGCATTTAGTTAGTTTTTATTTTTCTTAGTTTAAAACATTTTTCTAACTTTTTGATTTGATTAGACGTTGAGGATAAACCGGTATTAAAAGCTCTTGTGTCCTTGGACGACCTCGGTATCTTACCAACACTATACTACGTCTACGATGGGTGCACTTGCCCATATGTGTGTTTAGTGTTAGTAAATATCGTGTTTATAAATTTAAAACTTGGCTAAAAGTGTAAAAAGGGCTTAAATATATATCTAAAAATATAACACACTTCACGCACATCACTCACCGGAAGTTCAAGAAATATCGTCGGAGAAGACAAAGAAAATGTTTCTCTCACCGGCAAATTTTTGAAATTTTGAACAAGTGAGGGGAAACCACGAACGGTTTCCCCTTATATACCCATCGCAATTAATGCGGAGGGAGAAACGAATCATCACGTTCAAAAAGAACCAATTATGCGGCTACACGTGTCAAGCGCCGTTTACGCTGACAGTTATCACGCGCGCGTGGCCGCCCACGCGCCTGACATAAGAGACCCTTACACTCCTTGCTACAGTGCATTTAATGCCTCGGGCAGTGCAAATGTCCTTTCATTTCAGCACATGCCAGAATGACCTCACCAACTTCCACCAACTCACACGTGAGGTCAGCCACGTATGCAACAAAAAGCGACTACATTATCCAACTATAAGCGACATGCGGTTTCTCTGGTTCCCGCACCATAACCCATACCGCATGTCGTTTTTTTACATACCCCTAAAAATAGGCAAAAATATATATCTCCACACTATAAGGGGGTATAATACCTAACCGCACTACCCACGAGCACACGTGGAATATGCGGAAATGACACACACGAGCCCGTTCAGGTGTGTCAGATACTCAGAACCAGCGTTGTTCTTTGGACTGAACCGCATCTCAGAAACAAGTAAACCGCATTGCCTTCATTCTCTTCAAGCTTTAAATCCCTCCTATCCGGTTCACAACCACAGAGGGTGCTTGAACAACTTCTTCAACGAGAAGAAGCAAGGGAATATACGTGAGCGCACATCAGCAACCCTGACTCCTGATCCTTCAAGAGCCACATCCGAGCAACACACACGTTTCAAGCGAATATGGGGTGACAAAACCGCAGACACTCATAAGTCACTGCGGACATAACCATAGCTTCCGCAAACGGTTGCTACGGAAGAGCCACAACTAACTCCACATCGAGGAACGAAACTACTTCAAGGAAAACGCCTCGGTATTGGAGCGTGAAGGAAGGTGCCCAAGGAAGAGATGCGGCCGAGATCCCCAATGATCATACGAGCCCTTGTCGAACAACAAGCGATCGAAAAAGCGGTGACAAGTCTGCTTATGACTTTGTTACCCTACTTGTAAGTTGGATAGAATAAACAATGGTAGGCATTACCATGCCTATGACCATGTTTATTTGACCATTATCCAGAATCACATTGTTCGACCAAACATGGCCAACAATGACGCAAGTACCCAACGTTGTTCCCACAACCGTGGCCAACAATGTCAAGCAACGAGGTAACCGCAAAGGACGTGCGGTTACTTGAGAGCTAATGGGAAGAACATGAACACCCCACGAAAGGAATCATCATTAGATATCCAATCATGGGAGCAGGACGCTCTTTTCTTCGTTCACCACCTCAAAGGTTGGTTCGAAGTTTGTGCACACCTTCAACCATCATCTCAGAGATTGGTTCGAAGTTTGTACACTTCCTCCAACTAATTCCCACAATTGGTTCGGCACACCAACAGGTGGCAACCAGCCAAAGGCTGAGAATTTCGCATCAGACGAAACATTTTCACCGGTACGGAAGAGACGTCAAATGACCCTTCCAGACCTCCAGCTTGATTTACAAACAGAGAAGACCATCCACATGGTCTAGAATCTTCTCCAGACTCCAAACTACCTTCTAAACACCATAGTCCAGTACTCCTCCCACATACAACTTGCATATGGCAGCAACACTAGACTGGGGGGACTTGAAGGGGTATGGTCCCAGATCTCGCGTCAGCATCGACCGCGAGTGACCATTACCCTTATCAAAACCCCCACCAGCCAACAACCTACTTGTGCCCATGCGAGAACGCGTCGACACAAGGGTTGAATCCAATCTGACTAGTGATGAAGGAGGACTTACCTGGAACATGAGAACGGTAGAGTGATGCGACATAGCATCACGTCTGGTGTATGAAAACGGAAGTATTCACAGCGATGCGGCCTCGCACCGCGTCCAGTGAACACTTCTATCAATACAAGGAAGCTGGATAACAGCAACAGTCACCACAGGCGACGATGCGGCCAGCACCGCATCTCGCGTATTTCTTAATCACAAGCAAGAGACGCGATAACATCAGATGTTACCGCAGGCAGCGATGCGGCTCGCACCGCATCCTATACGCTCAACAAGTGGGACTGACACCACAGTGCAAGTGGCACCAATGGCAGTCACCTGTCAGGGCTACGTAAGCAACGGACTGACGTGGCATAACATCCACAACCGACAAGCCTGACACACCTGCAAAGGTGCAGCACGTCGTCAGTCCGTCCATCATCCTCCTCCTTCACTCCTCGGATATAAATACCAACCCCAAACCAGGTTTGAGGTATCTCTTCACAACTCTCTCACTACTACTACTATCATACTTTGCTTCCCAAGCAGATTACTGATTCTCACGCCGGAGAGTGGTAACAAGGAGCACCCCCCACCCCATCCTCCTTGTTACGAGTCACGGTTTGTTTCCTTGTGCAGGAGATCAACCCACCGGTGATCCAGCCAGCGATCCTCGAGAGGAAGGGATTAACCCTTCTTGACGAGACCAGTGAGTTAACCCTGCCCAGCTAACCATTGTTTCATCAAGTGAGTGGTGCAATTTTAACTTAGAATTGTAGTATTGTAAGTCTTGGTGAGTTTTTGAATGGTTTTTGGAGTCGAATATTGTAAATGTGGTGTCTAGCATCTTGCTAGTTTGGTATAATAAAATGTTTTGTTGGCCGTTCAAAAAAAACTTGCAAAATGTAAATCAATACAAAAACAAAATTCTAATTAGAAAGGCAGTAAAATATAGATGTAAAGTATCATTTATGAATAAAAGTGATTAATAATTACATACACGTATTGTCATTAATTTTAAATATAATTTAAACTTATTTTGTTGTATAATAATTAAAAGTACTTTATAAGAACTAAGAATTAAAAAGAATTATATGTATCAAAAAGTGCACACATTCGTTTATTGTATAATAAAATCGGAGATTTAATCCATATGTATTGAATTGTGTATAATAAAATCGGAGATTTAATTCATATCATATATTGAAGAGGAAATCACGAATGCAACATCTATTATCTATTATGTATAATAAATGAAAGTGATTTGAATCATGTGTCACTAGATGAGGGCATCGTTTTTCCCCTTTTCACGCCCAACAATACCACTGCCCTCTTTTATTTATCCTCTCTCTCATTTACTCATTTAGGGCTTCCCACTTTCTCTCTCCCTCTGCTCTGCTCTATTCTGATCGATGTTCAGATCAATGCTCCGAATCAAGGTTAGATTATCAATAACTTCCGTTCTATAAGTGTCAATTTTTGTTTTCATTGTTCATTTATTCGATCTTCATGCGTGTTTACTTATTGTTGTGCTTTAGCTAGGGTTGCGCTGGTAACTTGATGACGAAGATGATCGGAGGTTGTCGGCTCTGCGTCCTGCAGTTCTCTTGGTTATGCTGTAATGGATTTGAGGTTTAGGGTTAATTATAAATATATTTTTTCATTTTTCCATCTTGAGTTTTAGGTTAGGGTTTGTTTTATTTTTGTGCTTCTTTATGATTTTCAGGTCGATTGTTTGGTGACTTGTTATTGATGTTTGCTGTTGTTTGTTAATTAGGCTGCTGACATCGCCGACCGACTCCAACGACTTCGAAAGGTTGTAGGACTATGAGGACCAACTAAAAGATTTGGACGACAAGTATCAGGTGGTGTTTGGTTTCATTTTTTTTATGTTTTACTTATTTTCATATTATGAAATTTGTGAAATAAGGTAAAAATGGCTATTCTAATAGTTCATGATTTCATCCCTGTTGAAATAAGGTAAAAATGGTCATTCTAATACGGCAAGTATCTTATGGTTGGATGGTTGAATTAGTTTTATTTTGGGTGTTTTTGTATGATTTCATCCATTTCTTTAAATAGTTCATGATTGAAGATGCAGTTGAACGTATCTTTTGAGTGAAATGAATGTTGATTTATCAGAAGATGCAGTTGAAGGTATCTTAAATAAGGTAATAATGCATTACATTCTTGTTGAAAAACAGAGTCGATAAATTTAGGGAAAATGAGGTTGAAAGATGATAAGCCAACAGTGGACGATATCATTCTACAGGTTTGATAAATTCAGATGTATTCTCAAATAATGCTTCCTAGATGCTTCCAAACAAGCAGCACTTTGAACATTTGTCGGCCTTCAAACATCTGTTATCTATAATCTAATATCTATTATCTATTATCTATTATCTATTATCTATTATCTATTATTTATTATCTATTATCTATTATCTATTATCTATTATATATAATAAATGAAAGTTGATTGATCCACTTTGGGTCATGTGGAGCAATCAATTTTCATTTATTATATATAATAGATAATAGATAGTAGATAATAGATAATAGATGTTTGAAGACCGACAAATGTCCAAAGTGCTGCATCTTTGGAAGCATCTAGGAAGTATTAATTGAGAATAACCCTGAATTTATCGAAGCTATAGAATGAGATTGTCCACTGTTGGCTTATCATCTTTCAACTTCATTTTCCCTAAATTTATCAACTCTGTTTTTCAACATGGATGTACTGCAATCATTCCTCTCAGTTAAATAGACCGACACTTGCTTCCTCTCAAAGGGTTATTGAGTGGTTATAACAGCTGATCATGCTAAGAACTGTTATAACTAACCACTGCTCCTTATAAAGACTGATGGACTTAAAGACTGATGAGGCATATCCACTGTTGAAGACAAAGCCCTATTAAAGACAAGCACTTATGTACCTAGAGCTTGATTAACCAATGGAAAACCACTGCTCAGTAGCTGTAACAACTCTCACTAAAATTAATACTTAGTATGATAATTATCCAATAAGGAAACCCTAATTGAGACACCCAAGTGATTCTGCATAAACCCTAAAATTTCCAGAACAATCGGAATCAGGATCAGGGCCCCTAAAACTCAAAGGGGGTAAACCCTAGCTAACGATTATCAACATAAAACGTTGTTTAATTCTTATTGGTCAAAATCATCAAGTCAGCAAGGCTAGTCCCGAACCTAGGCAGCCTATAAATAAAGTGCTTCCCTTACGGACCGTAAGGGATATGGCTTACGGTCCGTAAGCCTGCCAAATTTCGTGTATAAATAGCAGACATTGGCACTTGCTTTCTGTGATTGAAACGACGTCAATTCTCACTATGTACGTCGAATTAGAGCAGTAGTAGTGCAATTAAAACACACACGGGTCACGAAGTGCTGCTACGATGCCGAGTATTAACTCGATCGCTGTTCAATTCTTTTCTTTCCGTCAGCTTTTATTTTTGTAAATAATAGCTCGGGATTTTACCCTCTAAATCCCTAAACTCTGCCCGTTATTAGGGTAATAACTCTAATCACTGGAATGATTCTTTATCCGATCGATTATAACTATCCAACGATTGTCTGAGTGCTGCTCAAATTGAGTTATACTTTGTTATTCATCGTGATTTCAACTTGAATGTTTGAGTGCTGTCCGAACTCGGGCTATACTCTGTCATTCGTTGTGAATCCGCGGAATTATTAAGTATTGCACTTGTAAATCGTTGTGAGGGTTTTATCTCGTGATTATCGTTAAAGTTGAATTGAGTTAATACAACTAATACGGGTTCTTGTATCTAGAAATTAGAACTCGTAAGCAAGGAATTGCTAGAATACTTAAAAGCTAAGTAAACTTAATAAGTTAAATAAACTTAGCAGTTAAGTTAGCTGAGTAGATTAATTAATTTAATTAATCAGTTAATCAATATTAATTAAGCTAACAAGATTAATTAAGCTAAGTAAGGTTTATAGATATATATGGGGTCGTATGAGAACGTTTAATATTAATAGTTAAATATATTATTTTTTTTTACCTTATTCCGTTTTTAATGAAACTTAGGTTAAAACGTAGATAAAAATATGCTCGTTCTAAAGACATATTCGTCGTTTTATAAAACGTCATATTTTAAAAGTTATACGAGAAAAACGAGTGAAGCAGCTGAATTAATATATATAAGCAAGCTAGCTAGCATGTCAAGCAGGTAGGTAGGCACGTCAAATTTATCCCACATCGACCAGAAATATGTTTGAGGTGCTTGCTTGCTTGCTATAAATAGGAAGCTTAGGATTTCATTCTTCCTTGCTCATTTCTCTTCTTCTTCTCTCTATACGTTGGTGTTCTAACCAATAATCACCGATACGATATTCTGTTCGGTCGATTCAGGAACCAACTAACGGATGCCAAAGTATTATACTTTGTGAATTTCGTTAAACGGAATCCAAAGTACTATACTTAGTGAGTTCGTTAAACGGATGCCAAAGTGCTATACTTTGTGAGTTCGTTAAACGGATGCCAAAGTACTGTCTGAATAAGACTACACTTTGTGAATTCCGTTAAGGTTCGAATCTCGTAACCATCGTTAAGGTTTGATTTAGGTTTTACACAAATACGTATTCCATTCTGTTAAACTATATGTTTAACTACCGAAAATACTTCCCACTACACACTCACAATCAAACAAACTATTAAATCATCAGAAGATCCAGAATAATAAAGTGCATGCTTAATTTTCGGAAGAAGTAGAATCAAGAAGCTTGTTAACTCAATCTTGCATGCTTATAAAGTGAGTCATTCTCTTTTTATCAACTGTTTTACAAAACTCCAAATTATTTTCCAAAGTTATAATTACAGGGATTAAGTCTATGTAATCACCAAAATACAGCCGGTATGTGGGGTTTTGTATACATTACTTATTTCCCGTCACACTTGGACAACGAGTTAGCCAAGGGGTGATCTGACCACAGTCACAGACACCATTTGGACAACGAGATAGCCAATGGGTAGTCGAGTGACAAGTACTGTGGGTAGTTGGTTTGATATCAGAAACATTGTAATTCCCCTTAATACTGTAAATTATAACAAATATGTTTTTGTATAAACCTGAATGAACTCACTCAGTATTTCCCGCTGACAAAACCTTTTTAAAATGCGTTTCAGGTAATTACAGTAGATTGGAGTAAGAATTGGATCCGGCACTGAAGGACTTCAAGAAATGGCTTATTTTATTAATTAAATCAACTTAAGAAATATTGTTTTTATTAAAAGCTACCTTTGTAAAACATGGAATTTATTCCATCTATTTAAATAAAATCCGGTGTTTCTAAACTCTGATATTTTTCCTAACTCACGGTCCTGATGAAATTTCCGCTGCAATGTTTTTCAAAATAATCACCGGTACCACTTGACTGCTCGCGGCTTCCGATTCCGGCCAGGATGGGGTCGGGGGTCGTGACAGAAGGTGGTATCAGAGCCACTGCTTTAAGCCTATAAGTGTTGTGATAATAATACTTAAGCTTAAATAAAAAGATTTAGGAGATTACTATTTGGTAGCACAGCTGATAGCAGTTAGACTTGAACATAAGAAAAGATGCCTTAGTATAAGCTAAGCCACTTGTTTACGCAATTAGGTGTTATAATAATACCTAAGTTTAAACGGAGAATTAGAAACTTAATATTATCTGATAGCACTCCGGATGATATTTAGACTAGAACTTAAGAATTTTGCCTTAAAATAAACTTTAAGGTAAATTACTTATATAAGTACAATGTAATGGATATTGGTATTCCATAAGAATGACGATTAGCAGGCAATAGCACTTAATTGCTTCTTGCTTATTGATATTATTTGGTCTAGAATAAGATATGTTATGGGAATACAAATTTCCTTAATTCTGGATAAAAGCCCTAATAAAAGAGGCACTTTTAAAATTTTGAAAAGATACTATTTATGGGAAATAGAAAATTTTCCCCGGCAAAACTGGGTATAGAGTAGCAGACTCTCCAGCTTGTCCGGATATACCGAGGTTACCTCTCCGGCAAGAACCGGGTAAGATGGGGTATATAAAATGTCAAACAAGTGACAAGATTTCCCTAAATAGTATCATGGCCTGATATCACACTTGTTTTTGGAAATAAGAATCTGTTAAATACATTAACCTTATAAAGGGTATGTATATTACAACATGTGAAATATACGATTATATAGATATGTATATCTATAAGAAATTTCAAAAGCCATAACAATTGATAATTAAGAATAAAGCACAAGTATATGTGTCAATAATAAATCTAGATTCCTTTATCAAGAATCTCTTACATATATCGATAACAAACATTATTTCGTTTGATCATCTACCTCGTAACTCGAGCGTCAACATAAACAGTGGAAACTCTATAAGTTGGAACACCATAAAAATATATATATATATATATATAAGAATTACCAATGCGTTATCATAAATTATTAACGCCATAAATTATGAACGCAAATAAGAAGCATATAAAGTTGTGCTAATGCACAAGAAAACACATGAAACTTAAATTATACGTCCACAGACGTCAAAGTTTATCACACACAACTTCCAAGGCAAGACCTTTGAAAAATATAAATTAGGCACGATGACACCAATATTAATTCCGTCAGTAAAAGTACTACTAATCAAAAAGCGGCACTTTGCCACATGATCTTACAAACGATCTAAATTTCACTAGATATGTTAGAACAAGAATCCAATCTGAGTCATAATTACTAGCACTGCAAAAGGAATCCCATACCTTCGCAAATCCCCTATTTCATTTTATTCGACATTCCCTGATAATGTCACTTAACAACGGTTATCACACGAAATTCCAGATAAAGCTCTTATATTCCCTTCGTTGCAATTCTGACCTCTATGAATAAAACTTTTGCTACTTCCCCTAATGGTCATCATACAATGAAGATTTCTTTCATAGTGGCAAATATTGATCTATTTCATTTCTTGGTAAATCTACACCGTACACATGCACTGTTTGTTGTACATGTGGTTCATCTGAGTTACAAAGACCATAGGAAGGCTTCATTCCAATTTGTTGTTTTATTAAAAGTTCAAATCTCGTTTTGCTATACTTGATCTTTGCATTGTAAACCGCGTTTTACAAAGCGATAACTCTTTAATATCGAATCAATGAATTTCTTAAAAAAACTCGATTTTTTTTAGGGTATACATGGTTTCTGTGGTGATCATGACCGAACTTCCTTATTAAAACTCGTTCTATTCAACCCAAGTTAACTTGCTCGCAATACGTATTCAATTCGAAGTCCCATATGATGGATTGAAACCATCATATTCAATATAGTCCCAACAAGCACTTCAATTCTCTTGAACCATAACATGCTTGTTTAGTCTTCGAATTCATCAAATCATTTCTTTGATCACTATCACTTTGTGATGATATTTTCACAAATTTGAAGATTGCGCTAATCTAGGATTTAATTATTTATTTATTTATTTATATTGAATCCGCTTTGTTGATTTATTTTATAAAAGCAATCTTAACACAATTGTGTGCTAAGATAATGATCCACCATTTCATGTCCTAATTCCGTAGTCCTTACAACCTCAATCGAGCCTTTCGTGATATTTCTTACCTTATCATCATTGATCGAAAAACATTATATAAACTTAATTGATTATATATAGAAACTTACAATATAGTATTCCTGTATTTAAAATTTTTGTTAAAACCATTAAGGTAAAGAATTTATATTTTTACGTATAAAATTTTGTTTAAAGTATATTCTCATTTAAGTTTATGCATTTATTATTGGCAATTAATATTAGTTTTATTATTAGTAATAATATATTAATAGTAATAGTGTTAGTATTATATTTAGATACTAGAGTTATTATCAGGGGCATGTATTGAATAGCCTAGCCTTAGTTAGGCATGGACTGGCCACCTATGCTTAAACAAGGCAGCACTAACCAATATCCAACCATGATAATAACTATTTAATGTATATAAATTAAGTCATCATACTTATTTAGTAAATTTCAATTATATATAAAAATATTTTTATATTAAATATATATAGAAATATATGTACTTTGTACTGTAAAAAGAAGACATATTTTCATAAAACAATTAAAGGGACGGATAAAATTATCTAAATAATTGTCTAAGTATTCATGAACAAGACGTATTATAAATAAATGTTCATCTTGATTAATATTTCACAACTATTAAATACTTATAGAAATATTCTTTTATAAAATATATATATATTAAAATATCAAATGTTATTTATGCAAGCCAATATTTAAGTATGCTTGATAAACATTTATTATTTTACTTTTATGATTTAAAAATACCCTATTGTAAAATCTTATAGTTAAACATACTTGATTTTAAAAATGATAATCGTAAATTCTACGATATTAAGTAAACCTATTTATAAAACATATATCATTATTTTGTCAAAATTACCACGGGTTTTGATATTTTAAACCTATCTATATTTATTTATTATTCTACTTTATGATAACATAAAAAGAAAAGGTATTTAATAAATCAAAATATCACCTATCTTTAATCAAACATTTTGATTAAAATCATCTGAATACAATTATGTATTAAGACAAAAATACACTAACTTTATTATCTTTTCGTGTATTCTTACAAATCACCCATCTCAGCACATTGATTTTCTCATATCATAATTCAATATTTGACGAATCATTTTCATGTTTTCATTTCATTTTGAACCTGTCAATCTTAAATCTTCCTTAGGTACCAATCAAGGTAAGTTTTCTTCTGACAAAGAATTTTACTAATTCCAAAAAGTTCTTCACATTCATTCTAAAAATCTATAGACCATATATCTTTTGGCTTAAACATAATCACCTTGGAAACTATATCATTTCATCGGAATGTCTCATCTTTTGAAATATCCAGATTCGCCTCCTTGAAACTCTCAAATTCGAAAACGATGAATTTATTCGGTCATCATTGAATTCTTTCAATCATTACAAACACTTTGTAGCGTCCGAATAGATTTATAGCCTGTGCTAAACCCTATTCATACGCCATTCGTTTGATTTATCATATTCTTGGTACAATTATGTACTCCGTTTACGATACACTAAATTCTATTGTCCAGTACCATTTAAGTAAACAATGTTGATTTTCGGATAATCATTAACAAATCATTTTCCATACTCCCATTCACAAATAGATATTTATCAATTCGGAATCTCCCTCAATTGATCAAAGTAAGTTCATTTCGAATATTAAATCCAATTGTTTCTATAAATCATTTTTATTTTTAAATTTTCATACCCCTCAAAATATCTTTTGATTCCATTCCACGATACATTGTTTCTCTTAATTAAAAGAAGAAACATAGCCCCAAGAAAATATCATAGTCCAAATCTCGAGGACGAGATTTTTATTAAGGTGGGGAGGATGTAACAACTCTCACTAAAATTAATACTTAGTATGATAATTATCCAATAAGGAAACCCTAATTGAGACACCCAAGTGATTCTGCATAAACCCTAAAATTTCCAGAACAATCGGAATCAGGATCAGGGCCCCTAAAACTCAAAGGGGGTAAACCCTAGCTAACGATTATCAACATAAAACGTTGTTTAATTCTTATTGGTCAAAATCATCAAGTCAGCAAGGCTAGTCCCGAACCTAGGCAGCCTATAAATAAAGTGCTTCCCTTACGGATCGTAAGGGATATGGCTTAGGTCCGTAAGCCTGCCAAATATCGTGTATAAATAGCAGACATTGGCACTTGCTTTCTGTGATTGAAACGACGTCAATTCTCACTATGTACGTCGAATTAGAGCAGTAGTAGTGCAATTAAAACACACACGGGTCACGAAGTGCTGCTACGATGCCGGGTATTAACTCGATCGCTGTTCAATTCTTTTCTTTCCGTCAGCTTTTATTTTTGTAAATAATAGCTCAGGATTTTACCCTCTAAATCCCTAAACTCTGTCCGTTATTAGGGTAATAACTCTAATCACTGGTACGATACTTTATCCGATCGATTATAACTATCCAACGATTGTCTGAGTGCTGCTCAAATTGAGTTATACTTTGTTATTCATCGTGATTTCAACTTGAATGTTTGAGTGCTGTCCGAACTCGGGCTATACTCTGTCATTCGTTGTGAATCCGCGGAATTATTAAGTATTGCACTTGTAAATCGTTTTGAGGGTTTTATCTCGTGATTATCGTTAAAGTTGAATTGAGTTAATACAACTAATACGGGTTCTTGTATCTAGAAATTAGAACTCGTAAGCAAGGAATTGCTAGAATACTTAAAAGCTAAGTAAACTTAATAAGTTAAATAAACTTAGCAGTTAAGTTAGCTGAGTAGATTAATTAATTTAATTAATCAGTTAATCAATATTAATTAAGCTAACAAGATTAATTAAGCTAAGTAAGGTTTATAGATATATATGGGGTCGTATGAGAACGTTTAATATTAATAATTAAATATATTATTTTTTTACCTTATTCCGTTTTTAATGAAACTTAGGTTAAAACGTAGATAAAAATATGCTCGTTCTAAAGACATATTCGTCGTTTTATAAAACGTCATATTTTAAAAGTTATACGAGAAAAACGAGTGAAGCAGCTGAATTAATATATATAAGCAAGCTAGCTAGCATGTCAAGCAGGTAGGTAGGCACGTCAAATCTATCCCACATCGACCAGAAATATGTTTGAGGTGCTTGCTTGCTTGCTATAAATAGGAAGCTTAGGATTTCATTCTTCCTTGCTCATTTCTCTTCTTCTTCTCTCTATACGTTGGTGTTCTAACCAATAATCACCGATACGATATTCTGTTCGGTCGATTCAGGAACCAACTAACGGATGCCAAAGTATTATACTTTGTGAATTTCGTTAAACGGAATCCAAAGTACTATACTTTGTGAGTTCGTTAAACGGATGCCAAAGTGCTATACTTTGTGAGTTCGTTAAACAGATGCCAAATTACTGTCTGAATAAGACTACACTTTGTGAATTTCGTTAAGGTTCGAATCTCGTAACCATCATTAAGGTTTGATTTAGGTTTTACACAAATACGTATTCCATTATGTTAAACTATATGTTTAACTACCGAAAATACTTCCCACTACACAATCACAATCAAACAAACTATTAAATCATCAGAAGATCCAGAACAATAAAGTGCATGCTTAATTATCGGAAGAAGTAGAATCAAGAAGCTTGTTAACTCAATCTTGCATGCTTATAAAGTGAGTCATTCTCTTTTTATCAACTGTTTTACAAAACTCCAAATTATTTTCCAAAGTTATAATTACAGGGATTAAGTCTATGTAATCACCAAAATACAGCCGGTATGTGGGGTTTTGTATACATTACTTATTTCCCGTCACACTTGGACAACGAGTTAGCCAAGGGGTGATCTGACCACAGTCACAGACACCATTTGGACAACGAGATAGCCAATGGGTAGTCGAGTGACAAGTACTGTGGGTAGTTGGTTTGATATCAGAAACATTGTGATTCCCCTTAATACTGTAAATTATAACAAATATGTTTTTGTATAAACCTGAATGAACTCACTCAGTATTTCCCGCTGACAAAACCTTTTTAAAACGCGTTTCAGGTAATTACAGTAGATTGGAGTAAGAATTGGATCCGGCACTGAAGGACTTCAAGAAGTGGCTTATTTTATTAATTAAATCAACTTAAGAAATATTGTTTTTATTAAAAGCTACCTTTGTAAAACATGGAATTTATTCCATCTATTTTAATAAAATCCGGTGTTTCTAAACTCTGATATTTTTCCTAACTCACGGTCCTGATGAAATTTCCGCTGCAATGTTTTTCAAAATAATCACCGGTACCACTTGACTGCTCGCGGCTTCCGATTCCGGCCAGGATGGGGTCGGGGGTCGTGACAGTAGCAGCAGTGGTTCAGCATCTACAGCGGATTCAACTTTAGTATTTTTGTATCAGTGTTTCTTATGTAACAGTGTTTAGTATAGCAGTGGTTCGCTAGAGTTTATCTCTCGAGACAAACCCTTTACAAACCCAAAGACGAACCACTGCCCAACAACAACAGTGGTTCAGCATCAACAGCAGATATTCTACCTTTGTTTATGTTAACAGTGTTTATATGTAACAATATTTATCACATCAGTGTTTTATACTCTGTTAGATTGTTAGATGTCATATCACTAAGGTGTTTATATGTAACAGTATTTATCACATCACCTTATTGGTTTGATCTGTATTATAAATACAACAGTGGTTTGATCTTTATACTACTAAATAAAAATGAAGTAAACTTGGATGATTATTAAGCTCCTCATTTTGATTGTTTGGGTATAGTATTCTTGAAATTGGTCTTTTTTTTTGCAAACAGATATTTATGGGCAAACTTCTTTTTAAGGTCAAACATTTGTTTAAGTGCAAACATTTGTTTATGTCCAAACATCTGTTTAAGGTCAAATATATGTTTAACTCCAAACAACTGATATAGAAGGTCAAATATCTGTTTAAGGTCAAACATCTTTAAAATATTTAAAAATGATAGTTTTCATTAATCCTTAAAAGTCTGTTACAACCACTGTTTTGGTTCAAACATCTGATTGTTAAATGTTATCCACTGCTGAAAGGCAACCTCTGTTTCTTCATTCTTTATGTTGACCACCGACTCACCAAACATCAGTGTTTCAATCACTGTTGGGTATCCACTGATAGTTAAAAAATAGTCACTGCTCACATTTTTATTGTTGACATCCACTGATATTGACCATTATTGGTTTTCCTAAAAAACATACACTGATCACATTTTTATTGTTGATGTGGTTAATTAATTATAGAATGAAATTGTCAAATGAAAACTAGAATTACAATGAAATTACCATTTAACCTAATCGTTACATTCCAATGAGATAAGAGTTCCTCCAATATTGTTTTGGTGATAAAAATTAAAGTTAAAATAAAAAATAAAAATAAGTGTTGATGACATTTTCTTGCATATCAAATCAGTAATTATGTTAATTTCTTGAGCTTTGGACATTGAAAATATGCAAAATGGGAATTTCAAATTGACGGTTATTTTCTCTTAATTAAAGTTAAAATAAAAATTAGAAATGTCATGATGACAATTTCTTTCAAATTAAATCAGTAATTACTGACAATATCCATAACTTTTGAAATTCAGAATATGCCAAATGGTAATTTAAAATTGACTTTCTCTCTCTTTTTTTCCTACAAACGCAACATAGATTCATAAGATTAAAATTTATTCATTTATTCATGACCTTAAATGTCCAATTATTACATAACATATTGAACAACTAAACTTTTAAATCTAACAATAACCGTAAGAATTAAGAAATGTCAGCTTCAACTCCATCGATTGTTGAACCTCTCGATGTATGTCCTTTAGCATCGCCATGAACTCCACGTCTCTATCACCGCACTCTATATTGCTGACAACACAAAGCTCACGAACTGAAGTTGAAGGCATTCGCATAAGATTTCTGGAAACTTGCTCTCTCGTGAACAGGCCAACTTGCAATCCATCAAAACATCTCTTCAGCTCTTGAAGAGTAGCCATATATTCATACACCTATTCCTCTATATGCTTGACGAAACGCTGCTTTAAATCATCTGATTTTACAGTAGTGAATGACGCCATATCAATAAACTATATTACTCGACTTTCCTGAAAGTATGATGTCTTCGTAGGAAATCGTGATGAAAAACAGGTGAAGTGGTCATGAGTTTATATACTTAATCAATCCAAACGTGTAGATTTAATATAAACATATTAATATATATTTTAAAGCATCAGTCTTTTAATGCAAAAACCTTTTGATACCCCAACTTTTATGGGAAAACTTTAAAATTAAATACCAAGAAACCCAAGGGACAAATTTTCGAAGTTCAAAGAACAAAAGCAGATTATCATAATTACAATTAACCTCTTCATTTACCATGTAGACGCGTTTTTAAACTCTATAAAAGATCGATAATTACTTTTGATTCAAAACATCAACAAACTGTCCTACAAATCACTGTCTGTGAAAGATTGTTCCACATCAGAAAATCCAACAAAAATCTACATGGCAAACTTCAGCTTCTACCAATGGTCAGACACCAGCGATGTTAAAACCCAATTCTCGATGTGGTCACTTAAAGAAAAAAGAACAGACGAAGAACTAAACAGGAAAGTCAACATAATCAATGACACTAATTACAAGAAAACCTGGAACAGCATAGCATTGCTTGATGAAGTCCTCCACTCTCCTCCATCAGATTTCAAGAAAAATGCAGAAGAGTTTCTCACACAACTTCTAAAATAGGATCAGAAAATCTGCAACATGCTAACTAATTTGAAAAACAAAAGAGAGCATGAAATCACATGGAGAAAGGCCAGAGTTTACGAAATCCTAACAAGTGTTAACTCTAGCGTGTAATAGTTTATCAATATTTCATTAAATTTCTATTTTTCTATGTAATAGTTTATTTTAATAATCTCAATATCCATCTTAACATTTAACTTTTCACGATTTTCATTCAAAGTTTTATGATATTTCAGTGTTTATTCATTTATACTGTTTAATCTAACATGGGTTTCCATCCAACTGTTGACCAAAAGTCAAACAGATGTTAATCAAAAGTCAAACCGAGGTTCAACAATAGTCAAACAGATCTTGACCTTAAACAGATGTTTGGTTAAGACCAAACATCTGTTTATGGGCAATCATTTGTTTAAGGTCAAACATTTGTTTAAGGCCAAACATCTATTTATGGCCAAACATTTGTTTGTTGCAAACATCTGTTTAAGGTTAAACATCTATTTAACTCCAAACATCAGTGTTTCAATCACTGTTGGCTATCCCCTGATAGTTAAAAAAACAGCCACTGCTCACATTTTTATAGTTGACATCCACTGATATTGACCATCAGTGGTTTCCCTAAACAATTGTCATCCGTTTTCATTAGAGGTTGTTACGTGGACAGTTCTTAGCTGTTCACGCTTTGTAACCGCTGACACGTCAGCATCCACTTTTCACTTTTATAAAACCCTGATCAAAACCCCAAACAGGGTTTTAACTGCCATTTCGAATTCCAAATAGGTACTCTAAAAAACATCCACTGCTCACATTTTTATTGTTGATGTGGTTAATTAGTTATAGAATGAAATTATCAAATGAAAACTAGAATTACAATGAAATTACAACTTTACCTAATCGTTACATTCCAATGAGATAAGAGTTCCTCGAATATTGTTTTGGTGATAAAAATTAAAGTTAAAATAAAAAATAAAAAAAATTGTTGTTCAAAATTAGTGTTTTAATCCATTGATGGCTATCCACTTCTAGCTTAAAGTCAGTCACTGTTCTCATTTGTAACCGTTCCAAACCACTGATACTGTTCCATCAGTGGTTTCCTACCAACTGTCCTCCATTATCATCAGAGGTTGGCACATGGACAGTACATAGTGGTCAGATCTTTTAGTAACCGCTGCCACGTCAGCATTCCCTTTCCCCCTATAAAACCCTGATCAAAACCCCCCAAACAGTGTTTTTACTGTCGAATCGAATTCAAAATTCCTTTCTCAAAGCAGTTATCATCCATTTCTCTCAAAACCACTCATCCTCTTCATCGTCTTCTTCCTCTCGCAATCATATTCAAATCACGATGTCTCTCCCACTCAAATCCACACATAACTACTTGGGTCTACTTGAAAAACCCAGTCACACCGAAACCTTCAATTCCATCATTGATGCTCTGTCGTCTTCAAAGTACAAAACTTTGTTGACTTGTGATGCTCCGATCTACATGGATACCCAGCAAGAATTCTGGAAAAATGCAAAGTTGGAAACTAAGGATAAAAAGCCCTTAGCCATCAATTCTTCTATAAAGGATGTTCCAGTCACAATAACACCTCAAACCATTTCGAAGGTTTTTGAACTCAATGATCTTCAAGGTAAAACATCTTTCCCTAAAACAGAGTATCAAACATTTTTCACTTAAAGGGGTTATGAAGAGGAAATGAAAAAAGACACTTTAGAAAAAGGCAGTTTTCCTCCTGCCACAAGGTTTTTGTTTCATACCCTATTGATGTGTGTCTCAAACAAGACCACTGCTTTCAATGAAATCCCATTGAAGATTTAATATCTGGGTTATGCTATCTTACATGGTGAAAATTTTAACTACTCCCAGGAAATCTTCAATTATCTTGTTACAAATGTCAATAAAAAGGCATTTTTGCTCTTTCCAAGGTTTTTAAGTTACTATTTTAAAAAAAAATTTCAAAAGATAATGCCCATGTGCTTATCCAGGGCAATCCTTTTTCAATAAAGAGCCTCACTTCTGAAACCTTTACAAGGCTGTCAAAACTTTCCAAAACACAAGCCGAGGTTCCTAAGTAGACTTCAGCAGCTACCACTGATCCTCAGGCACCTGCTGTTAAGCCCACTGCTCAAGGTGATGACAACAGCAAAACAACTGTTGTGAAACCCCCACCTAAAACCACCAAAAGACCAAAACAGAAAAAATCACAAAAGCCCCCCAAACCCAAAACAAAGGTAACTCTGGAAGATGAGATCCCAGAGCAACTACTAGTGACAACACAAAAGTCACCAATAACCACTGCTGCTACTTCCTCACAGCAGTTGGAAGAAAGATCTCAACCTGAGCCTCAAACTCCTCCTGCTTCTTCTAAAAAAGAACAGGTTGTAAGAACAGGGACACCAAATTATGATGCACTGGAATCACTTGATTCCATCATCCACAACCCACTGCCCGGGGCAAATTCGCTTTCTACACCTATCCTCATTTCTCAAATTCCCCCACAAACAAAACTTTTGTTGGATGCAGTTGACTTAGCCCAGACACAAACCAGTTCTTCTCAAACACCTGTTAATGAGAATATACCTCAACAAGTGACTGGGTCTGGTGTCTCAATCATTGCTAACCCACCAACAACTGAGGAGGTTACACTGCAGGAAGTACAAGCACTTCCTGTCAGTAGTTCAAGTGGAGCAGCAACTACAGGTGTTGGATCCACTGATCTACACCTGGCCAGTTGTTTCATCAATAAGACTCCCTTGAAGGAAATTTCCTCTCCAGCAACTCTGATATCCGCTGGTGTCTTTGTTCCAACCACTGGTTCTATTAAAAGGATGTCAATTGCTGAGGAAAGAAGTTCCCAGTACCAAGAAAAAGGGGCATCTGTGGATGACTTTTGGGAAACTTTCCCTAAGTCAACTGCTGATACAACCACTGCCATTGGGAAATCAGATGATCCCATTATCTTGGGTGATGGTTTAATGTACAAGGAATTGACGGAGAGGGTTGACAAATTGGACACATCTGTTGCAGATATTAAGTCAATGATGCAACAGTTGTTACAAGCACAAAAGGCAACACCCACTGCTGCACCAGTTACAACATCTGCTCAATCATCTGCTCCTACTCCCACTGAGCTTTGGAGTTTATTTCAACCTCTGCTTCACCAACAAAGGGCATATGCTGATCAGCAACATGAAATACAGGTTCAAAAGATTAGAAATATGATGGAAGCTAGGTTCATGGATACACAAGCAGACATAAAGGCAATCAAAGCCCACTTGCTGAAAACCACTGATTCTGCTCCTCCTACTATCATCTTTGTGGACAGCCCACCACCACCTGATGCCAAAAAGGAGGAGAAAATGAAGCAGCTAAAGAAAAAGGGATATGAATATGGTTTGTACATTGCACCAGACAAATCCAGTATGCTTGCAGACATCCCTAAACCAGATGGTTCTAAAAAGGTTGATGTGACCTTAAGTGCCATTGCTAATGAAAATGCAAGGGTGAAAAAGGATAGAGAGGCAAAGGGAAAATCAAGGTTTGAACAGGAGAAGAAAGTTTATATGGAAATGGAAGTGCAGGGTATTTCTGAACCCAAGGATGAAGAAAATCATGATCTTAAAAGAAAACAGCCCACTAGAATAGTGAGGTAACCCAAATCCACACCTCCCAAAAGCTCCACACATCAAACCTCCAAACCAGCAGATGTTAAAACACCTGTTGTACCAACAGTTGTTGGTACTTTAGTGGTTTCAACATCTGTTACACCAACAACTGCCACCACTTCAACACACACTCAATCCACTGCCTTACCACAAATCACATCACCATAAAAAAACATCCTCATTACCACCAACACCACCTGCCAAAAAACAGAAGACTTCAGGTGACACATCATTTGTTGTAATGGAAACACTGGTTGAAACACAAGTTGTTTCAACAACTGTTAGTCAACCATCTACCACTCAAATCACCACCACTCATCCCACCAAAACACCACTAACCTCTCCAAAACCTAAAAGGAGAAGGATAATTCTGAATGATGACCCTTCACCACCACAAACATCCACACAACCACTATCCCTTGTTACCATTCCCAATCCTGTCCCACTCTCTTCGGCACAAGTCTCAAATTCAAACACTGCCATTTTTCCTGCAGGAGTCCAGTAGCCATTACATCTTCCAGTAGTTAGAGACGAGATCAAATCCTTCTACTCTGAAGATGACCCTGCTAAAAGGAACTTTCCTTCTGTTCAAGGATATCCAAGGCCTAATAACATTGAAGAATACTTGAAGTTAAAGGCTCAACAAGCAGAGGATATCTCCAAAAGAAATACAGAAGGAAAATCTGACAGAGAGATTCAAACATACTACCAATATCTGCTAACCCAAGTCAAAACTTTGGAGCAGTTTTCAAAAGATCTCTGTCAAAATTTTTCATAAAGAGCTGATGAAACCTTGAGGAAAGATTATCTTGATAATATCATGGCTTACAAAACATACAAGGGAGAAAGGTACCAGTGCAAAGAATGGACCATCAGTGAGCTAGAAAGTGAAACAACCAGAATTCAAGATATGATCAAAAACAAGGTGAAGCAGACTCCTCCTATCTGGGCAAATTTTAAGAAAAATGTACCAAAAAGACTCTGCAGCTGAAGAGAATGAAAGAAGAGTTAATAACAGCAAATTTTGGGTCAAGGAACCAAGTGTCAAGGTGGAAAGAGGATAAAGTGTTCGCCTCTTACAAAAAGCTGGAAGAATTAAGAAAGAAAAATCCTAATGTTCCACAAAAGCCTGTTTACCCTGAACCAGTGGTTCCACCTAAGCCACAAAAGCTACAAATCAGGAGATCCACTGTTCCACCTGCTACCATCATTTACCAAACAAGGAAACAAAAGCAGATGGATGCAGAAACACCAGCAGATAAAGCAGCAGGGGATTACCTTGTAAAAATAGGCCTTAAGCAGATGATAGGAGAAAAACTTGAACTGACACAAACTACAAATACTGCTCAGCCAGTCATTACCAGGCCACCATCTCCAAACTCATCATCAATAAAACCTCTCCCAAGAAACCCACTGGATTGAAAAATATTAAAGTGGATATCTGACAAACAGACCAACATATTGACTCTGATCAATTCCAGTGGTGAGGTGAAGAAAATATCAAGTGAACAAGCACTGGGCCTGGATGTTGAAGATCTGCAAGATCTCCTTGATCTTACACTATGCAGGGATGAGGATGACACAGATTCCTTGGACTTTGAATTACAATTCAAAGGGCAGGTCAGGGAATTATTGATGAGGCAATAAAGATTCACAATATAGACATCATTGATGGAAATGAGCTTGACTACTTTGGTGAAGGTTGAATAGGGATGTCTGTATTGGATCAGAGAAACCGTGCGAAAAATCGTGCGATTTTGGGGAAAACTCGGTCTGGAACGGCTGGTGCAGTAGGGTTTTCGTGAATGAGAATGGGGGCTGCAGATAAGGGTTTTTATACTGCACAAATGACCAAACTGCCCCTGGCCTCTCGCACGGTCGTGCGTCTCCGACTTTGTGTGACCCTGGCACGGTGATCTTGGCATTGCACTGGGGGTGCGACTCGAGATGCTGGCCGGCCCGCAACCGCACGGTCGTGTGGTCTCTGGCACGGCCGTGCCACATCTGCAGATCAGTTTTTTCTGCAGAAATCATTTGCAGCACCTGTTTTGACCATTTCTCGCCATGTTTGCACTACACTAACTATTTTAACATTGTTCTAATATAGAACCTTCGCTCGGCACGTTTAAAAACTGTACAAACCTATGAAAACTGCCAAACACGAGAAAAACACATAAAAACGACAAAAACACAAAAAAGGACAAGTTTACTCCTAAAGCGCCAAATACGCTCTTGCTACATTTTTGATCCTCGAGTCAGTAGCATAGACTCTCTTACCCACACTTAAGCTGTATGCAGGGTATGGAGCTCGATAACCTCCACCGCCGACTCGATCGACCCTCCAACGTAAAGCTTCAAGCGATGCCCATTTACCTTGAAAATCACGTCGTCCGCGTTCTCAATTGCAACAGTCCCATATGGAAATACCTCTTTTACCGTGTACAGACCCGTCCAACGCGAATGTAATTTTCCTGTAAATAAACGCAACCTCGAGTTGTAGAGTAATACAAGATCTCCCGCTTGGAATTGTTTATGGTCCTTCAAGCGTTTGTCATGCAATCTATTGGTGCGCTCTTTGTACGATTTTCATAAGCGTGTTGTCGTAGCTCCTCTAACTCGTGAATCTGAAGGAACCGGGCTTCACCTCCGGTTTTCAGGTCCAGATTTGCAGTTTTTAGAGCCCACATCACTCTGTGCTCCAACTCCACAGGTAAATGACATGCCTTTCCGTAAACAAGCCTAAAGGGAGTAGTCCCAATAGGCGTCTTGTAAGCCGTACGGAAAGCCCAAAGCGCTTCATCTAGTTTGTCTGACCAATCCTTGCAGTTTGCACCCACCGACCGCTCAAGGATTATTTTCAACCCCCGGTTCGTGACCTCCACTTGCCCACTTGTTTGTGGATGATAGGGCGTGGATAAACGGTGATGCACACCATAACGGTACAGAGCTCTCTCCAGCTGAGTATTGCAAAAGTGAGTCCCTCTGTCACTGATAAGCGCCTTTGGTGCACCAAACCGGGCAAACAAACTCTTTGAAAAACTCACGTCCACCCTGGCATCATTGGTGGGCAAAGCCTGTGCCTCGGCCCACTTCGATACATAATCAACCGCTACCAGGATATATTTGTTTCCTCGTGAGGGAGGAAATGGTCCCATGAAGTCTATCCCACAGATATCAAAGACTTCACAAACTTGAATCCAGTTTTGAGGCATTTCATCGCGTGCCGATATATTTGCTGACCTCTAGCAAGCATCGCACGCACTGACCCACTTCTGCGCATCATGAAATATTGTCGGCCAATAAAACCCCGAATCGAGCACCTTCTTATCGGTGAAATTGGCACCATGGTGACCTCCTGTAGGTCCCTCGTGACAGTGGCGCAGAATGTCAGTCGCCTCCTTTCCTGAAACACACCTTCTAATCACCTAATCAGCACCAACCCTAAACAAGTAAGGGTCATCCCAAATGTAGTGCTTGACGTCCGAAAAGAATTTTCTCTTTTGTTGGTGAGTCAATCCCTTTATGAGAATCCCACAAGCAAGATAGTTCGCAAAGTTGGCGAACCAAGGCGACTCATCGCATATCTCAACACTCATCAACGACTCATGTGGGAAATTGTCATTGATTGAATCCCAACGCGTGTCCTTGACGTCTCCATGCTCCAACCGAGAAAGATGGTCAGCCGCTACATTCAACGCACCCTTTTTGTCTTGAATTTCGATATCAAATTCCTGCAGCAATAAGATCCATCTAATGAGACGCGGTTCGGCGTCCTGTTTGCTGAAAAGATATCTGATGGCTGCGTGATCAGTATACACAATTGTTTTTTAAAGCACCAAATACGATCTAAATTTGTCGAATGCGAAAACGACCGCCAAGCGTTCTTTTTCTGGCGTGGTATAATTCTCCTGAGCGTCGTGAAGAGTCTTGCTCACATAATAGATCGGGTGAAAGTGATTTTCTTTCTTCTGTCCCAGAACGGCCCCTATAGCGAAATCGCTCGCGTCGCACATAATTTCAAATGGCAGACTCCAGTTAGGCGCGACTAAAATAGGGGCCTCAATCAACTTTTGCTTGAGAAGGTCAAAAGCCCTCAAGCAATCAGCCCCAAAGATAACGGAGCGTCTTTCTCCAACAGACGGGTCATGGGCCTAGAGATCTTTGAAAAATCCTTAATGAATCGCCTGTAGAACCCCGCATGACCAAGAAAGCTCCGAATCGCTCTCATAGAGGTGGGCGGTGGAAGTCGTGAGATAATGTCCACTTTAGCTGGATCGACCTCCATACCAGCACGCGAAATCTTGTGTCCTAAAACTATGCCTTCCCTTACCATGAAGTGGCACTTCTCCCAGTTTAGGACAAGATTCGTCTCTTCGCACCTCTTCTGCATCTTCTTCAAATTTTCCAAACAACGATCGAAGGAATCTCCAAATACCGAAAAGTCATCCATGAAAACCTCCATAGAATCCTCGATTATATCATGAAAAATCGCAACCATGCATCGCTGGAAGGTAGCCGGTGCATTACACAACCCAAAAGGCATACCCGGTAGGCGAATGTGCCAAAGGGGCAGGTAAAGGTAGTCTTCTCCTGGTCCTCAGGAGCAATAGGAATTTGAAAGTATCCAGAAAACCCGTCCAAGAAACAGTAGTACGACTTCCCCGACAGACGTTCCAACATCTGGTCGATTAATGGAAGTGGGAAGTGATCCTTGCGAGTAGCATCGTTGAGTTTGCGGTAGTCGATGCAAACTCGCCACCCAGTGACGGTACGGGTAGGAATCAGCTCATTCCTATCATTTGGGACTACAGTAATACCACCTTTCTTGGGTACTACCTGCACTGGACTCACCCACACAGAGTCAGATATAGGATAGATCAATCCGGCATCCAACAACTAAATCACTTCTTTCTTACCCACGTCTTGCATATTTGGATTCAACCGCCTTTGAGGCTGTGCACAGGGTTTGTACTCGTCTTCCATCAGAATCTTGTGAGTACAAAAAGAAGGATTGATGCCTTTGAAATCCATAATCTTCCACGCTAGTGCTTTCTTATGAAGTCGCAAAACACTAAGCAGTCTGCTCTTTTCCTCGTCCGTCAACGATGATGAAATAATAACCGGCAAACGGCGCTCCTCGTCTAGAAATCCGTAATCCAAATGGGGCGAAAGCTCCTTAAGCTCCAAAGATGGGGGATCTTCAACTGAAGGTTTCGACTTATCTTCATCCTCACGATCAATCTCTGTAAATCGATCCGGACTCTGGGAACCATCATCACCAATCTGATAGACCAGCTGCTCGAAATCGTGGCCCTCCTGCGTAATGCCATCTAGGTCCCCATACAACAGATGTGTGTCCGAATCAATCTTATCAATCGTGCCCTAGAAATGTGTACTCACATACGTGTCAACAATGTCAACATAGTAGAGCGCATCATCCTGACTCTGCGGGTGCTGCACTGACCGCTTGATGTCAAAGGTCACATGCTCATCATTCACTCGGAGTGTAATCTGGCCCGCAGCTACATCTACAATGGTCCGGGCGGTATTCAAGAATGGACGTCCGAGAATCAAAGGCACCCTAGAGTCCTCATCCATATCCAGGATAACAAAATCCACTGGAAACACAAACTTGTCGATCTTAACAAGCATATTCTCAACAAATCCACGTGGATACTTGATGGAACGATCAACTAGTCGAATGCTCATTCGTGTAGGCGACGGCTCACCTAGATCCAACTTTGTAAAAACCTTATAGGGCATAAGGTTGATACTCGCCCCCAAATCAGCCAATGCATGGCTAACAGACATATTTCCGATCAAACAAGGAAGCGTGAAACTGCCAGGATCTCCCATTTTTGTGGGCAGACGATTTTGAAGGATAGCAGAGCAGCTTTCGTTCATTACCACACAGGACATATCCTCAAGCTTCTGCTTATTCGAGAGGATGTCCTTCAAGAACTTCGCATACTTCAGCATCTGGGCCAAGGCTTCAACAAACGGTATGTTTATATGCAGTTGCTTAAACATTTCAAGGAACTTACCGTATTGTTCTTCGTTTTTCTGTTTCTTCAGCCGGCCCGGGTATGGAACTGGAGGAGTGTACTCTTTGACTGGCTCCTGGACTTGTGCTGTACTTGCTGGGCGTAGCCTGTCTTGCACCTCGTCCGGTGTATCAGTCGGGACCTTTTCAGTGATCGGTGGTGAGTCCGATATGTTGGGTCCTGTAGTCTTGCCACTCCTGGTCATAACCGCATTTACATGCCCGCGCGGATTTGGCTCTGTGTTGCCTGGAAGACCACCTGGGGGGTCTCTCCGACATCATCTTTGCCAGCTGACCAACCTGGTTTTCTATATTCTGGATTGAGGCCTTTTAACTCCTCATTTCTCCCTCATGAGCTAGAAAACGATCTTCGCTTTGTTGGTATCGTTTTTCAGCCAACTGATTTGCACTCAGGGAGCTACTAAGAAGCTGAGCCATCATTTCCTCCAGCTTAGAACTTGACTGAGGGGCTTGCTGCTGGGAACTAATCCCTGCGCCCTGATTCTGATATGAGTATGGACGTGGCTGGTAAGGTTGGTTGTAAGGCTGGAATTGCTGACCGTGAGCCTGCTGCGGAGCTGGAGCGCGCTGGGCAAATCCTAGTGGGTTCTGATTACCCACATTCGCTCTCGACCCAAAATTTGGGTGATTCCTCCATCCTAGGTTGTGTGTGTTGCTGTACGGGTTGTTCTGTAGCCTCACCTGATTACTCACAAAATCTACCTCTTCTTGGCCCTCATACACAACTCCTTGAAAACATGCACCAAGCTCGTGTGACACTCCGCACTGGTAACATCCAGAACCAGCTTGTGCAGCCATCTGGGACTTATCAAACTTCGCCGACAGAGCTGAGATTTGTATAGTAATGGCTGTGTAGTCGTCCACAGCGTGTACTCCTGGGCGAGATGATGATGATGATGATAATGTCCGGCCTCTCTCTCCATCTCGACGTGAGCTAGACTTCAACGCAGCCTTTTCGATGATAGCATAAGCTTCATTTGGCGTCTTTGTCCCTAGATCGTCTCCTGCATTCACGTCTAATCTTTCCTGCGTATTGTAATTAAGCCCTTGATAAAACGTCAAGACCAGCTGTCTTTTGGAGAAGCCATGATGTGTGTCACACCCTGGCTTTGCGGAAGCGTGGTTAATTGGTGTGACTTCTTAATACCATAGCTTAATCATAACAAAGCTATATGAATTTAAAACATGCAAGATCATCCATTGAAAATAAAATAGTAAAACATTGTCTTAACGGGTTAACACCCGACAACCACAGACTTGTCTAAACATTACAACCACAAGCTTAAAATAAACACGGTTCAGGGACTGTGACTTGTCCAGGAAAGAGTCACAAGTCTCGAACCCTGGATGACCTCAGGCCTAATGCAGCGGAGAAACAAGCCATACCGCGCCAGATCGTTAATTTCCTGAAATACATGTAAGTTGAAAAATCAACAATAATGTTGAGCGAGTTCACGTGTAGGTGAGTATATAAAACATTTGTGAGTATAAAAATAGTTATGGTATGTAGCAGTGTAAGAGGACTTGTGATCACCAATGGTTTGCAAGGCCACTGACATATGTGAAGTGCAAATAGGGAGACTCAAACCTAGCAGATTTCGCCACGGCAAAGTATGTGGACAAAGTCACCCCACGGTCCGTTTCTAGTTTGGCCGGGGGCTGGGCTCGCTACACCCAGATAGATCTACCGCTCCTGTCCCTCGGTCCCTCCATGAGGACTAATGGCCCCATGTTGTTCCTATCCACTCACATGATCGTATAACACCTCCTTACGTTAAACATACCGTTGTAAAGTACTCGTAAATCATAGTAACATGTATTTCACCCCCGCAGTTAAGTAAACTGAAAACAGTTAGAGAAAAGGGGGACATGAACTCACAGTGAGTGCGTCACAACACCAAGTAATCCAAATATCCAACTGCTGCGCAACGACCTACATGTGCTAATTCTATTAGACGGATGGCCGTGCTTTAGCTTTATAGTTTAATTTTTCGGGAAACGGTTAGACAACCGTTCCGTGTATATACTTGGTAGAAAATCTCCTTCCCAAGGATGGGGGAATTAATACATGCGTGTTTATAACATTAAGTCTCACTTAATATATTTTATTTCTCATTCCAAAATATAATTATTTTTCTCAAAAATAATATATTTTCTTTTTACATAATACTTTCCAAAATAATACGTTGACAACATATGCGTTTATGAATATTTCCGTATAAAGCGTAAGTTACGTTTTGGCGATTAAGTGGTAATGATAATTACCGTTGTAACTTATATGTTGTCGTATAAGCGTTTGTATCATTTTGGGTTCGACAAAGCTTGCAAATATTATTTTTACTCTAAAAATAATATTTATATATTTTCACAAAATAATCATAAACAGTGTGATGAAAAATATATTTTTCGAAAAAATATTTATCACGTTTAGTTTTGTGAAAATCCCACCTCCGATTATTTAATAAATAAAGTCATGGCGAAATATATTTTGAAAACATTTCAAAATAGTTTAACACTTGTAAATAATTCTAAGTGTTAAATTTTTAGAAAAATTTCGCCAGAGTTTCCCCTGTAACTGGAGGTGGCCACGCTTTCAAGCGTATCATTTTCTTTTACAAAATCATTTCAACAATTCTTCAAATCAACCAAATCATTTCCCGATACTTCAAACTAGTTTCAACACATTAAACTCGTAGACTAGTATGTAAAATCACAATATTACATGAACTTGTAGTTTTTCTAAAACTATTATGTAGATCTCGTTATATTTAGTGGATCTATGTTTAAAATAGTTTAGTCTTGCAAAAACCCCGTTTTTGGAACAAATCACTCTTTACAACTTCCGACAATTTTTATAAAAATTGTTATTTTGTCGGATCTTTCGTTTCACAAGTGTTTTTACACTTGTAGTTTATAGAAATCGTCTTTTATTAACATGTTATCCACTTTTGTAAAACATGATTTTCTCAACACCCGGTTCTACGAATATACCACTTGTACATACGTAGATCGGCTCGTTTTAAATACTATTTCACGTGTCAAAACACTTTTACACAAGTTCATGTTTCCCGTGTGGTGGAGTTTCACCTTTTAACCCTTGTACAAAAGAAACAAGTGTATGTCAAGATTCGGGATCTTAACAAAGTCGGGTTAAACGATGATAAGAGCCACCACAACGTAGATCGGGCCTTAACAATCAACATATTCAAATACTACGACATTTACACGCGTTATATGCTTTTAACCAACGTTTTTCATGTTTTAGTAGACTTTAAAGATTCAAGAAGTGGGTTACCGACTTTTAACCGTCAAAAATCCTTTTAACCACTTTAGTTACGATTAAAAACGAGTTTTAAACAATATACCTCTAGCTCAAGGCTAGGGAAGAATCTAGTCGAAAACGGCGTGGATAAAAGCAAATGCACGAGGTCCTTTAGCTTCCGTTTGCTCCAAGCTTCGTTGTACGTGATCCCCGACACTAGTGTGCACTTGGAATGGCAAGACTTGAACCGAAAAATGGATGGATGGTGGGGGTTCTCTTCGGCCGAGAATAGGGAGGGAAAGAGAGAAGAGAGTTGGTGAGTGTGTGTGTGTGTTGAGTGTGTGTGGGTATTTATAGGAGAAATCTAGTCCTTTCGTCCAACGGATCTAAGTCGTCTCGATATCCACGTAATCTAATTAAATAATAAAAAGTGTACTCTTTATGTCACATCATAGTGACCGATTCCATTGGAAAGAAATGGTATCCGGTTCGATCTCGATTGTTCAGTTACAGTTTAGTTTGGTTAAAGTCGGTTACTTTAGGGATTAACCCCGTTAGTTGTTTAATGTGTTAAAGAGCGGGTGTTAGGGAAATCAGGGACCCTAACTGGCTCAGAAAAATACTAACAATAATTCTGGCAATATTTTTATGTTCCGGGTATTGTCCGGTTGTTCGGTTGGATAGTAATCCGTTAAAGTGCTTAAGTAATCTTTTAAGCGTCATAAATAATATTTTTAGCGACACAATTTATTCTGCAAAGTGTCAGGAATAATTTCTCATGTTTTGGCACTTTATTAAGTAGCTAGAAGCTAGTGTGTTGATAAAAGTGCTGTGTTTTGTGCTTAGAGTACGTTTTAGGCACATCCAATCTCTGTATCTTATCCCTAGAGACGTAAACATACAACCCTTGTATCTCTACACACACTATGGGTGTAGTAAAATAATTCTGGCTCATTCAGGCCTTTAGAGGCATTGTTTGCCTGATGCTGGCTATATCAGCATGTTCAATAGGTTATCCGTTCAAATGCTACTGTGCTTTTGTGCATCATGTTTGTCACTAAGGTTCAGTAAATAAATAATGTAGTGACGGAAATCAAAGTATGATGCAGATATGTACATGTATCAAAAATCAAGTAGCAGTTTATCAGGAATCTCAGTCAAGCACAGTAATTAGGCAACAATTAATAGTTAATTAAGTCGTACGGATACCTGGTTTTGTGAGGGTTGTCACATTCTCCCCCCGTTAAATAAATTTCGTCCCGAAATTTTAAATTCTGCTTGTAGAAGCAGGGTTCTCAGGAAATAAGTGAGGGTATTTCTCCTTCATTTGGTCCTCACGCTCCCAGGTGAATTCAGGACCATGTCTAGCATTCCAGCGAACTTTGACGAGCTTGACACTGCTCCGGCGGGTCTTGTTTATTTTCCAATCTGTGACCTCAACAGGTTCCTCAACAAAGTGGAGCGTGTCATCAATATGAATTTCGTCGGTAGGGATGGCAACGTTAACTTGAGTTGGACTTCTCTTCAGATTGGATACATGAAATGTATCGTGAACATTATTCAGTTCGGCAGGTAGATCCAACTTGTATGCTACGGTCCCAATTCTTTCTAAAACTTTGAAAGGACCAATGTAGCGCGGATTCAACTTCCCACGCTTCCCAAAGCGTGCCACACCCTTCCAGGGTGATACCTTCAACAAAACCATATCCCCAACCTCAAACTCCTGAGGTTTCCTTTTCAGATCTGCGTAGGTCTTCTGACGGTCACGAGCCGCACTAATGCGATCTCGGATTTGCGCGATCTTATCGGTAGTTTCCTGAACTACATCGGGACCTACTAATTGTCTAGCACCTGCGTCAGACCAACAGAGCGGGGACCTGCACTTGCGCCCATATAACGCTTCGAATGGCGTGGCACCAATACTGGTGTGGTAGCTGTTGTTGTATGAAAATTCAACCAGGGGTAAAAGCTTATCCCAGCTACCGCCTAAATCCATCACACATGCTCTCAGCATGTCCTCCAACGTCTGAATCGTCCGCTCACTTTGGCCGTCGGTCTGCGGGTGAAAAGCTGTGCTCATATTCAGCTTTGAGCCAAAAGCTTCCTGGAAGGATTGCCATATCCTCGATACGAACCTCCCATCTCTATCAGAAATAATCGAGAGAGGTTCTCCATGGCGGGTAACAATCTCTCTCATGTAGATTTCGGTCAATTTGCTTGTATGATCCTTCTTGCGGATAGGCAAGAAGTGTGCTGACTTCGTTAAGCGGTCCACTATCACCCAGATAGTGTCATGGCCTTTTGGCGTTCTTGGCAACTTCGTAATAAAATCCATGGAGATTTCTTCCCACTTCCACCGGGGGATTTTCGGTTGCTGCAGAAGTCCCGAAGGCTTCTGGTATTCCACCTTAACTTTGGCGCAAGTTAAACATTTGCTCACGTAAATAGCAACATCGCCTTTCATCCTAGGCCACCAGTAATAATCTTTAAGATCCTGGTACATCTTATCCGCTCCAGGGTGGATAGAGTACCGCGACTTGTGAGCTTCATCAAAGATAACCTCTCTTAAACCACCAAACAGAGGAACCCAAATCCTTTTCTCAAAACATAACGTTCCTTCCTTGTTTGGCACCAATATCTTCTCCATCCCACGGAGATATTCTTCCTCAAGGTTTCCCTCCTTGAGAGCTTCCTTCTGTGCTGCACGAACGCGTGAGGAAAGGTCGGTCTGAATTATCATTTCCATAGCCCTAACCCTTATGGGCTTGATTCTCTCTTTACGACTTAGGGCATCGGCGACCACATTCGCCTTCCCTGGATGATACTTGATCTCGCAGTCGTAATCGTTCAACAACTCGACCCATCTCCTTTGCCTCATATTCAACTCCTTCTGGTTGAATATATGCTGGAGGCTCTTGTGATCTGTGAAAATTGTACACTTTGTACCGTACAGGTAGTGTCTCCAGATCTTCAAAGCAAAAACCACTGCGCCTAGCTCCAAATCATGTGTGGTATAGTTCTTTTCGTGCACTTTCAGTTGGCGTGATGCGTAGGCGATAACCTTTTGACGTTGCATCAACACACAACCTAAACCTCGACGCGATGCGTCGCAGTATACCACAAAATCATCAGTACCTTCTGGTAGAGCTAAGATTGGCGCGTTGCAAAACTTATCCTTCCATGTCTGAAAGGCTTCATCCTGTTTGATTCCCCAATCAAACTTCTTATCTTTCTGCGTGAGGAGTGTCAACGGTTGATCGATCTTTGAAAAGTTCTCGATGAACCTTCGATAATAGCCAGCCAAACCCAAGAATTGCCGAATCTCAGTTGGCGTCTTTGGCGTTTCCCAATCTTTGATCGCCTCGATCTTGGTGGGGTCCACGTGAATTCCATCTCCATTCACCACGTGCCCAAGGAATTGGACTTCTCTTAGCCAAAACTCACACTTAGAGAACTTGGCGTACAGCTGTTCCTTCTTTAGCAGCTCCAAAATGGCTCTAAGATGCTGCTCGTGCTCAGCCTTTGTCTTCGAATAAATCAAAATGTCGTCGATGAATACAATCATGAACTTATCCAGGTATGGCTTACAAACTCGGTTCACCAAGTCCATGAACACAGCAGGTGCGTTTGTCAACCCAAACGGCATAACGAGGAACTCGTAGTGTCCATATCGAGTTCTGAAGGCTGTCTTCGGAATACTCTCTTCCTGTATCCGTAGTTGATGGTATCCGGATCGAAGATCGATCTTTGAATAGAAGCTCGAACCTTGAAGCTGGTCGAACAGATCATCGATTCTTGGCAGGGGATACCTATTCTTAATCGTCAGCTTGTTCAACTCTCTGTAGTCAATACACATACGGAAACTACCGTCCTTCTTCTTCACAAACAAAACTGGAGCTTCCCAAGGCGAGAAGCTTGGTCGGATAAAACCCTTGTCTAACAACTCTTGAAGTTGTGTCGACAGTTCTTGCATCTCAGACGGAGCAAGTCTGTAAGGTGCCTTAGCCACAGGCACAGCGCCTGGAACTAAGTCGATGCGAAACTCCACTTGCCTTTGAGGCGGCAAGCCAGGTAAGTCTTCAGGAAAGACTTCTGGGTATTCCCTCACGACAGGGATGTCTTCGATCTTCGGCTCAGCAGCCTTTTTATCCACAATGTGTGCTAGAAAAGCAACACATCCCTTCTGCAAACACTTTCTCGCTTTCAGGCAGCTAATCATCCTTAACGGCGTCTCACGCTTCTCTCCGTGAACAACAATGGTCTCACCATCATTGGTCGGGATACGAATTATCTTCTCGTGACAAACTATCCCGGCCTTGTTATAACCAATCCATCCCTACTACCACGTCGAAGCTTCCCAACTGGACCGGTAGTAGATCGAGAGCAAACTCACGCTCTCCCAGCTCGATTACGCAACCTCGAATCACCTTGTTAGCTTCTACTAACTTCCCATTTGCTAATTTGATCGAGTATCTAATTTACTAGCAGTTAAACCAAGCATATTCTTAAATCCTAATGATACGAAGCTATAATCGGCACCAGTTTCACACAAGATAGATGCGAAAGTTTTGGTTGTTAAAGAACGTACCAGTAATCATGCCTGGATCCTGGCATGCTTCACAAACTCCGATGCTGGGTGTTCTCTCACGGCCTTGTTTCAATTCCGGGCATTCTCTCTTAAGATGTCCAATGTCCCCACAATGGAAGCATCCTAGCACTCGGCCATTTCCTTTCCTGCTTCCACCTTGAGCGTTGTTACGGTTTTCTCCTTGTTTGGGACTCTTCATCCCACAACCATCCTTGTTATGCCTTTTCCTCCCGCACCTAGGCTTCCGACATCCACATTCATGGTGATATTTGCACCCAGCACGTCTTGCTTTAGTTTCTAAGTAAATCTTATCATTGGCCTGTCTGTTGTTAGGGCAATCTTTCTTGAAATGCCCTTTGTCTCCGCAGTCAAAACAACCTCGAATAGATCTTTGTTCATCATTATCTGTTCGGGTATCTTCGGTAAGCTTCCTTTTGTTCTTTCCAGACGACTCTACCTGAGTCTCCCTATCAAGGTTTGCAAGTTTTTCTAGTCTTATGGCTTCCGTAACGAGTGCCAAGCCCATCTTACTTGCAGCAATAGTTGTTGGTGGCGTAGATGCTGTCATCAAGCTCAAGACTTGTGGTGCCAGTTCCCAAATGAACTGTCCTAATTTCCTCATTTCTGGTTCCGCTAAGTGTGGAACAACTCGTGCCAAGTCATGAAGCCTTTGCATGTATCCCAACATTTTTGGGCCTTCCATCATCAGGCTCTGGAATTCCCCTTCCAACTTCTGGGTTTCCGCTTGGGGGCAATACTTCTTATGCATCATTCCTTTCAACTCATCCCAAGTTAACGCGTATGCTGTAGTTAGGCCCATCATTCGAACCTGAAGATTCCACCATAATCGAGCTTCATCTTGAAACAACTCCGTAACGTATGGGACTTGTTGTTCTGGCGTACAACCACTCATTCGAAAGATGGATTCCATACTTTCAATCCATTTCACAAAAGCTATGGCACCCCAGTGCCGTCGAACTTCGGAGGCTTGTAATTGAGGAAGTGCCAGTAGGAACAACCGTTATTTTCTGAGGTGCCTCTGCTAGGTTCGGAGCGTAGGGCCTCGTGCTGTGCTATAGCTGCAGCAATTATCTCTTGAAGTTCCGCCTCTGAGGTGGGCATGCGCATTTCGCGTCTTGGTGGCATCTTCTAGAAGATGTTTCACGTGGGTTAGGTCGTAGCAAGTAAAATGTACGTATGTATTCAACAATATCAGCACATAACATCTTATGCTATCAATAAATCAGCCACTTAACATCTCATGTCGTAGAACATAAACCATAGATCAAACATCACAAATGATGAGAATACTGCGATTGCGTTACCACAAATCGAGACCACAATGTAAGGCTTACACGTACATAACTGTATCATACAACAACAATGACTTAGTAGGGGACGACCCTAGGCAAGTCGTGCGATTGCTGAACATGTTAAGGAATCTCTGGTTTGTCCATTTTCAAATTCCAGAACTCCACCTTAAGCTTCTGGATTCCAGTCCTAGAACAACATTTCTTCTCAATCATTTCCTTGAGCTCGTCCCAGCTCAGTGCATAAGTAGCATCCGTGCTAAGGGCCTGAACCTGATGGTCCCACCATGAGAGTGTGCCGTCTAGAAATGACCTTGAGGTAAAGGTATCACTCCATTTGGGGCGACCAGTTTGTCTTTCTTAGAATGGAGTCAATCTTTTCAGGCCAACGAACAAATGCAATGGCGCTTTCTGTTTCGTCGAAGTTCAAAGGCTTGCAGTTTAGGAACTGCTTATAGGTGCGGTTAGCTAGGGATTATTTCCAATAGTGCCATTGCTGTGCTAAAAGCGGAGAGCTTCATGTCGTGCAATTGCCTGTGAGCTCGGCTTCTATCCTTGGCAACATACTGGTGTTTGTGTCACGCCTGGGTGGCATTCTCTTCTGCCGAAATGGCATGAAGTGGGTTAGACAAATTTCCAATTGTCTATGAGATTCATAGCACCATAAGCCATCATGTACTCACCCAATTTTACACATAAATATACTCATTGTATGGGTGGGAAAATAAATTTTCTGAGCCTCCACATAGGCTTGCCAATTTGGCTTGTTGCTTGAAATAGAATGAACTCGAGGCTTCATCGCCTTGGTCATTCGTGTTCGAGTTATTTCCTGCTACATTGGTTTTCATTAGCTTGGCCCGCAGAATCCACCAGGATTTCTGTGCACTACAAGTCGTTATTACGTGGGCCCCCGTAATAATAAATTGTCTTGCACAGTTACCCCAAATTTTCTCTCGTCCAAGCAGACGATCAACCAAGGAGCGACAGCAGGTGCATTGGCATGAACAAGGTCATGCTCTAATGCGGGGTCAAGAGCAATGCCTGGCTCATGGCCACGGCTGGCTCTGGGTCAACAAACTCTATCTCAAAATCAGCTGGATCAACCATCACAGGGGGTTACAGGATCCTCCAAGGGCTGGCCTAAGCGTATGAACTCAAGGTCATGGTCTGGGTCAAAACCAGATGGGAGAACAGGATTACCCTCAATACTGTGATCAAACTCAAAGCTATGTGCGGGAACCGGTGCAGCTGATGATGCCGTATCAGGGTCGGCGTCGTGTAAATGGTGTTGCACTCCCTAAATATGCGAAAATGCGGATGTCAGAAATTCAAATGAGTCTGGGACAGGGGAATGGGCATAAGTTTCCCCTGCAGGAGCGTCCGCAAGCAGTAGGTTAATACCAGCAGCAATAGGGCCTCGCCCTCAAATGGGTCCTCTTTCTAGTGGATCGTTATCGTCGTCAGAGGCCACGTCAGGGGGCATATCAACAATAGGATAAGCGGCAAGGGGTACAGGGACAGGGATCACCACGAGTGGCAAATTCCCAACAAGATGGCCATCAGTAGGCTCTGCTACGACATCAGGCAGCGCAAAAGGGGCTGAAAGTCGTCATCGTCTATGCCGGTAGTATCGGAAATGTACACCTCGTGCTCCGCTGCAACTATGTCGTCTGATACTATGGCCATGGGATTCGTAGTGTCCGTCCTTCTAGTACATGGTGAAAGCATGACGTTTGTAACACAAACACATATACGTATAATAATCAATCATATATTCATATAAACATGTAAATCAACAATAATCAATCAAATAATTCTCCTAGTCCCACTAGCCTCCCAGTCTCCTAGACTGACATTCCTAGTCCCACTAGCCAAATTCCTCCCAGTCTCTAAGACTGCTCTATCATCCACCTCGACCTCTTAGATCGAGCCTCGGCCTCCAAGACCGAGCCTCAGCCTCCAAAACTGAGCCTAAAAACAACAAACATCTACCTCGATCTCTAAGATCGAGCCTCGGCCTCCAAGACCGAGCCTCAGCCTCCAAGACTGAGCCTAACATAAATAACATCTACCTCGATCTCTAAGATCGAGCCTCGGCCTCCAAGACCGAGCCTCAGTCTTCAGGACTGAGCCTAATAATGAATAAATGAAATGTGCTCAACATTTGTTTGTAAAAACGTTTTGGATCTGGACTTAAGTGGTATGCAGTAAAAATGTTTTCGTGAGAGCCCTAGTGATCATAGTCTAGACTCGAGAAGGAATCCTAGTTCGCTATGATCAGAGCTCTGATACCAAGCTGTCACACCCTGGCTTTGCGGAAGCGTGGTTAATTGGTGTGACTTCTTAATACCATAGCTTAATCATAACAAAGCTATATGAATTTAAAACATGCAAGATCATCCATTGAAAATAAAATAGTAAAACATTGTCTTAACGGGTTAACACCCGACAACCACAGACTTGTCTAAACATTACAACCACAAGCTTAAAATAAACATGGTTCAGGGACTGTGACTTGTCCAGGAAAGAGTCACAAGTCTCGAACCCTGGATGACCTCAGGCCTAATGCAGCGGAGAAACAAGCCATACCGCGCCAGATCGTTAATTTCCTGAAATACATGTAAGTTGAAAAATCAACAATAATGTTGAGCGAGTTCACGTGTAGGTGAGTATATAAAACATTTGTGAGTATAAAAATAGTTATGGTATGTAGCAGTGTAAGAGGACTTGTGATCACCAATGGTTTGCAAGGCCACTGACATATGTGAAGTGCAAATAGGGAGACTCAAACCTAGCAGATTTCGCCACGGCAAAGTATGTGGACAAAGTCACCCCACGGTCCGTTTCTAGTTTGGCCGGGGGCTGGGCTCGCTACACCCAGATAGATCTACCGCTCCTGTCCCTCGGTCCCTCCATGAGGACTAATGGCCCCATGTTGTTCCTATCCACTCACATGATCGTATAACACCTCCTTACGTTAAACATACCGTTGTAAAGTACTCATAAATCATAGTAACATGTATTTCACCCCCGCAGTTAAGTAAACTGAAAACAGTTAGAGAAAAGGGGGACATGAACTCACAGTGAGTGCGTCACAACACCAAGTAATCCAAATATCCAACTGCTGCGCAACGACCTACATGTGCTAATTCTATTAGACGGATGGCCGTGCTTTAGCTTTATAGTTTAATTTTTCGGGAAACGGTTAGACAACCGTTCCGTGTATATACTTGGTAGAAAATCTCCTTCCCAAGGATGGGGGAATTAATACGTGCGTGTTTATAACATTAAGTCTCACTTAATATATTTTATTTCTCATTCCAAAATATAATTATTTTTCTCAAAAATAATATATTTTCTTTTTACATAATACTTTCCAAAATAATACGTTGACAACATATGCGTTTATGAATATTTCCGTATAAAGCGTAAGTTACGTTTTGGCGATTAAGTGGTAATGATAATTACCGTTGTAACTTATATGTTGTCGTATAAGCGTTTGTATCATTTTGGGTTCGACAAAGCTTGCAAATATTATTTTTACTCTAAAAATAATATTTATATATTTTCACAAAATAATCATAAACAGTGTGATGAAAAATATATTTTTCGAATAAATATTTATCACGTTTAGTTTTGTGAAAACCCCACCTCCGATTATTTAATAAATAAAGTCATGGCGAAATATATTTTGAAAACATTTCAAAATAGTTTAACACTTGTAAATAATTCTAAGTGTTAAATTTTTAGAAAAATTTCGCCAGAGTTTCCCCTGTAACTGGAGGTGGCCACGCTTTCAAGCGTATCATTTTCTTTTACAAAATCATTTCAACAATTCTTCAAATCAACCAAATCATTTCCCGATACTTCAAACTAGTTTCAACACATTAAACTCGTAGACTAGTATGTAAAATCACAATATTACATGAACTTGTAGTTTTTCTAAAACTATTATGTAGATCTCGTTATATTTAGTGGATCTATGTTTAAAATAGTTTAGTCTTGCAAAAACCCCGTTTTTGGAACAAATCACTCTTTACAACTTCCGACAATTTTTATAAAAATTGTTATTTTGTCGGATCTTTCGTTTCACAAGTGTTTTTACACTTGTAGTTTATAGAAATCGTCTTTTATTAACATGTTATCCACTTTTGTAAAACATGATTTTCTCAACACCCGGTTCTACGAATATACCACTTGTACATACGTAGATCGGCTCGTTTTAAATACTATTTCACGTGTCAAAACACTTTTACACAAGTTCATGTTTCCCGTGTGGTGGAGTTTCACCTTTTAACCCTTGTACAAAAGAAACAAGTGTATGTCAAGATTCGGGATCTTAACAAAGTCGGGTTAAACGATGATAAGAGCCACCACAACGTAGATCGGGCCTTAACAATCAACATATTCAAATACTACGACATTTACACGCGTTATATGCTTTTAACCAACGTTTTTCATGTTTTAGTAGACTTTAAAGATTCAAGAAGTGGGTTACCGACTTTTAACCGTCAAAAATCCTTTTAACCACTTTAGTTACGATTAAAAACGAGTTTTAAACAATATACCTCTAGCTCAAGGCTAGGGAAGAATCTAGTCGAAAACGGCGTGGATAAAAGCAACTGCACGAGGTCCTTTAGCTTCCGTTTGCTCCAAGCTTCGTTGTACGTGATCCCCGACACTAGTGTGCACTTGGAATGGCAAGACTTGAACCGAAAAATGGATGGATGGTGGGGGTTCTCCTCGGCCGAGAATAGGGAGGGAAAGAGAGAAGAGAGTTGGTGAGTGTGTGTGTGTGTTGAGTGTGTGTGGGTATTTATAGGAGAAATCTAGTCCTTTCGTCCAACGGATCTAAGTCGTCTCGATATCCACGTAATCTAATTAAATAATAAAAAGTGTACTCTTTATGTCACATCATAGTGACTGATTCCATTGGAAAGAAATGGTATCCGGTTCGATCTCGATTGTTCAGTTACAGTTTAGTTTGGTTAAAGTCGGTTACTTTAGGGATTAACCCCGTTAGTTGTTTAATGTGTTAAAGAGCGGGTGTTAGGGAAATCAGGGACCCTAACTGGCTCAGAAAAATACTAACAATAATTCTGGCAATATTTTTATGTTCCGGGTATTGTCCGGTTGTTCGGTTGGATAGTAATCCGTTAAAGTGCTTAAGTAATCTATTAAGCGTCATAAATAATATTTTTAGCGACACAATTTATTCTGCAAAGTGTCAGGAATAATTTCTCATGTTTTGGCACTTTATTAAGTAGCTAGAAGCTAGTGTGTTGATAAAAGTGCTGTGTTTTGTGCTTAGAGTACGTTTTAGGCACATCCAATCTCTGTATCTTATCCCTAGAGACGTAAACATACAACCCTTGTATCTCTACACACACTATGGGTGTAGTAAAATAATTCTGGCTCATTCAGGCCTTTAGAGGCATTGTTTGCCTGATGCTGGCTATATCAGCATGTTCAATAGGTTATCCGTTCAAATGCTACTGTGCTTTTGTGCATCATGTTTGTCACTAAGGTTCAGTAAATAAATAATGTAGTGACGGAAATCAAAGTATGATGCAGATATGTACATGTATCAAAAATCAAGTAGCAGTTTATCAGGAATCACAGTCAAGCACAGTAATTAGGCAACAATTAATAGTTAATTAAGTCGTACGGATACCTGGTTTTGTGAGGGTTGTCACAATGTGGAACATCAAGTAACAAATCTTTAAACTGCTCCCAAGTTACATGCAACGACTCTCCCTCATCTTGGCGAAAGGTCACAATCCTGTTTCTCAACTTGGTTGTTTTCTCAGGCGGAAAGTATTTTTGCATGAATAATTCCGCCAGCTCATTCCAGGTCCTGATGGACCCAGCTAGAAGTGACATAAGCCAAGCTCTCGCTTTGTCACGAAGTGAGGATGGAAACAACCTCAATCGAACAGCATCCTCCGAAACATCTCTAATCTTGAACGTCGAACAAACTTCAAGAAAAGCCGCTATATATCGTCCGGGATCTTCATGCTCGCGCCCGTCAAACTGCACCGAATTCTGCACCATATTTATAATACTAGATTTAATTTCAAAAGTAGGTGCATCTACAGTAGGTCTAATAATACTGGGCTCCAAGCCTATTCCTCCGGGCTGATTCGATTCATTCAAAGGTCGCTCGTCGTCCGCCATGATTGCGTCTCCTTCATCCCCTGAGCCCTCGGCTTCAGTGGGTACCACCGGCTCCGGCTCACCAGCTGCGAGCAACAACCCAACCGCATGAGATCTATCGCGAAGACGTCTCCTCAGATCACGCTCAGGTTCGTCTAACGGCTCAACAACTTCTGGAGCGGGGGTTGAGGACATCAACCTGCAAATGAAAAATAGACACAGTGAATAAATTATTATTATATTAATGCTGTTTTTTTAGCTGAAATAAAACAGAATATTTGTAAATAGGGCTGAAAAATTTTATAAAAATTCAAAACGGGCCCGGAATTTTATAAAAGTTAAAACAAGTAAAGTAATCGAATCGGCTAGCATAAAAATGATTTTTTGGAGCCGAAAACTCAAAGAATAAACGAATAATTAGTCCGAATTCGAACAAATAAATGGAATAAAAATTCACGAGTATATGAAAATGAGCTTGAAAATGAATAAATTGAATTAAAAACAAGAAATATTAACAAATAAATAAACGAATAAATGAATAGGAAAATATTCACAAATATTAACAAGTATATACACCGATAAAATAATGACTCGGGTCGTTCCTAAAACTCGCCACATCCCCGGCAACGGCGCCAAAAACTTGACGTGTGCGCATATATACATGTTTTTACAAAGAATATAACACACGATTCGGTTTTAAATTTATAAAAATGATTTATACTTCAACATTAAAACACACACGAAAGGGCAAGTGTACTGTAACACCCCAAATTTCGTAAGTCATATTATAAAAATTATAATCGCAATATTTGATGGAAAAGAAATGGTAAATATAAATTTTACCATTTATAAAGTTTTATAAGTTTTAGTAAGTCTAGATTTTATATATACCTAAAAGTTAACTAAGTTAGTATGTAAATGTAAGGAAAATGGCATGTTCTAAAAGAAATGAGGGGGTGGAAATGAAAATTGTGGAATTAAAACACTTAATAAAAAAAAGGTCAGTGTTTGGGTTCTGGGGGCGTGTGATCGAGAGAGGGAAAGAGCCAGAAGAATCAAAACCCTAACAACCCAAAATCCATCAAATTGAAAGGGAAATTGAAGGTTTATCGTATGCATGAACTAGGAATGTTAATCACTTGAGGATCTCCAACATCAAGTGTTAGGTTTCGATAGTAAAGGCTAAGTTGCCTCCTCCATTCTCATTCATTCAATATATATAGTTATTTACAAAACCCTAGAATAATTACAATTGGCATAAATATGGAAATACAATCTTGACTCCTATTACACCCCGCAGTCGAAACGGGAGGTTGCTGAATGTTGAGACTGGAACGAAAATCATCAAATAGTATCCGCGGCAATCCCTTTGTGAAGATGTCAGCAATTTGGTGACGGGAAGGCACATGAAGAACCCGTACCTGACCTCGTTGAACTTGTTCTCGTACAAAGTGAATGTCAAGCTCGATGTGTTTTGTACGCTGATGCTGCACCGGATTACCGGATAAGTAAATAGTGCTGACGTTGTCACAGTACACTAACGTAGCACGAGTGAGAGGTCTTTTAAGTTCGAGCAGTAAATTGCGTAACCAGCAGATTTCAGCAACCACATTAGCAACGCCACGGTATTCAGCTTCCGCACTGGAGCGAGAGATGGTGGGTTGTCGTTTAGACGACCATGAGATCAAGTTATCACCATAATAGACACAATATCCACTCGTGGAACGGCGAGTGTCAGGGCAGCCGGCCCAATCCGCGTCGGTCACGGGACAAAAGTTATACTCTTTTTTTTATTTTTTTTATTTTTTATTTTTTTTTCAAAAACTTGATGTGCTAAATGTGGGTTAATTAAAAACAACTAAAATTACCCTAATTCTAGACTCTCTAAGTTTTAAATTTATAAAACTAAGACTCTCTAAACCCTAAACCACACGACCGGCAAGTGTACCGATCGATGCAGTATAGCCTAAGGAAGTCCGAGTATCGAACCCAAGAGACTCTAATGAATTACGCTAATGACTCTATCTAGACTAAAACTGACACGACATACTAAATTGTTTATTGATTGGGGGGTTTCTAAATATCTTAAAAAATATAATAAAATATTAAACTAGAAAAATCAAAGAAAAGACTAAACACGAATGTGGACGAAGGTTTTGACCAGTGGTGATGAAGACTACCTAGGTTAGACGCAGGCTAAACTCAGAAGGGATTTCTATTCGATAATTTTGTGGTGTGGAACCGGGATCGTTAAATGCTAAACCTATTAAGACACCACTAAGCCCCTCAAACACTCTCAAGGCGATTCTTGTGGCACTACCTAGGATGTTATGCTCACCGGCTTTCTAGATTTTCCTTTCAGTACTCTAGTTTCTTGAAAGTGCCTATGTAAGACACTCTACCTTGCCGCGCGAATGTCTAAGGCAACTACGGGTTTTAATCTTGGTTTAATAGACAATGGAACGTTAAGGACTTATAACCAAACCGAGACCTATTAATACCCTCGAGCCTCACAGCGACGAGTTTAGCAGCACACTTGATTTTATTAAATACCGAATATTGTTTCTAAGGTTACTTATGCACTTTTCACCCTAAAGGATTAATGACCTATTACGTGATATAGACACTCACCTAAATCAAGAATCCTAGCACAACCCTATTATGTGATAAAGACCGTCACCAAGGATTACACGAAGCAATAATCAATAATAAAATAGTCACAAGCACGCATACGCACCAAGTTAAATTCCCATAGCTTTTACAGTACAAGAAAAATCCACAACCACGCCAAGAACCGAATAAAAATCCAAACTTATTAAACTATTGTCATAACCTAGGTAGTTAATGAAGATCTAGCCGAGAAACATGGTCTTAAAAACAATCAAACGAAGTTTCAAACAAGAATTCATAGATATCAAACAAGAAAAGTAGAAAACTAAGGAAATTAAGTAGCGAAACCCGTTAATCCCTTGCTCTCCAAGCTTCTTGACCTTCAATCCAATGATTCTTTAGCCTTGATCATATGTAAATCGCCTTCAAAAAATATCTAAGAATGTATCTTCGTGCGTCTGATCGTTGCTGCCGTCCCCTCCGATGTTCCTCTTCAAAAGTCGCTACCCCAATGTTGATTTATATTGGTCGCAGAGCCCAATGTCACTATTACCTAATTCTGCTGGGCTGATGATGTTTCACGGCCCAAGTGGGCTTTTCATTCACGTCCAGAATGTTGATAATGCATGCCTCCAAACGTGTGTCCCTATTGCAGCCGTCTAATTTTGATGCTGTCTCCTCAAAAGATTAATAGGGCCGCCCCCCCCCCCCCCCCCCCCCCCCTCTGGCATACATATCCCCTCGTGAACCATAGTCCAATAGGGTTATCATATAAATCATAACATGTTAAATTGATTAATTAACATGGCCCAAAGTCAACGTAAACATGCTGCATTTACATGAGGCTCTCTTTTTTTATCATGTGAAAGATCATAAGCCAGACCCACAAAATACTCGAATAATAACAATATCAAATGGCAGCAGCTTTCATCTAACGGGTATTTTAGCAGCCCAAACTTCATGCGGCGAATTTCCTTCGATCATTGGCGTCCTACTCTACCCAACTGGCTGGTTATTTCCATATTACTCTTTTTTGCTCCATTTGCACCAGGTTCTGCCAAAACACAAACTAATATAATATAATACAAAAACTAAATAAAACAAATAAAAACTATACAAAAGTTATACATTTTACACGGGACAAATATGCGTATTTTACCCCACATCAAATATCCCCACACTTAACCTTTTTCGTCCCCGAAAAAGAATTATGCAAAACGGAATCATAGTCGAGATAATCATTCGGGCCAAAGCTTATGTTACTTATTAAAATCGAAACTTGTGTTAGCCGCGATTGCAAGTATATTGATCCTCTTAAACCCAACCCCGTTCCAAGCCCTTATCATGCAATTTAGGTTCAAGTACGGTTAATCTACCTAGGGTCTCACACTAGAAATTACAGGACCATCTACTCCCACCTCAAACTTATAGGACAAACGGAACGATCACTGGACCAATTCCCAACCGTCTTATATCAAAACCAGGAGAGTTTACAATCAGATTTTTTTTCCATTTTTTTTCTCTTTTTTTTCATTTTTTTTCCGTGAGTCTAGACGGTGCTTTCCCAAACCAAGAGGCAATCCGGCTGTAGAGTTGCTATCCCCAACCACAGACTACTTAGTTTCGGTACTTTTTATTATTTTTTTCTTTTTCTTGCTTTGCACGGTCGATTTCACACACCCTAGCGGTAATTCGGCTGTAGAGTCACTATCCCCAACCCAGACTACATAGAAGTGGCTACTTTCATTTAGTTTCTAGCTCACTTTTTATTCTATTTTTTTCTTATGATCACAAACTCTAACGGTTTTAACTTATAACGGTGCCCCTTATGTTATTTTTGGCGGTTTCAATTTTCCCACTTTCCCTAGATGAGAACCCACTAGTAGACCGACATTTAGGTATATTTAAGATCAAAGGAACTCAAAACCGAACCAGGCCTACCCGCATATCCCAAACTAGACACAAGCACGATTAAATTATCTCATATTATTATTATTTCAACCCGAACAAAAACTCGACTTTTCTATCATTTTCCGTTTTATTTTGCAAACTTCTTATTTCAAAGGACATTTTCTAATTTTTTCATTTTTTCATTTTTTCATTTTTTTATTTTTTTGTATTTTTTTTAAGACTCAAGACACTACTAACTAGACACTAAACGATAGTTTCCATCCCCACACTTAAACTTTACATTGCCCTCAATGTAAGATGGAAACCGACTCAAAAAAACTAAAAAAAAATAAGAAATAAAAGACCAAGGGCAAAATTGGAAAGGACTTAGCTGATTAAATAAGATGTATGCTCCCATGGTCTCGTCCAATCCAGCTCGATCGTATAGCATTTCATTTGCGATCGGCTTTGACACTGACTAGTACACTTGGTAAATGCATGGAATTTGATAAGCAGCTCCAAAATCGTCCGAATGGAGATTGAGTACGGGTGGTATATGCGGCATGATGGGCCTGAGTGGGCCGAGATCCAAGAATTTCTTGAGCAGAGGATGGACCGCTAGGAGTGGGGTTGAGTGTCGGGTATGGACAAGGAGGGGCGGCCCACTGTTGATTCTGTGGCGGACTGGCCCATGGCTGCTGGGTAGGTGCGGCCCACTGCTGGGAGGCCCAAGGAGGAGGGGCGGCCCACTGTGTAGTCCATGGGTTTGTCGAAGAGTTCCAGTTTGGCCATGAACTGTGGCTGTTGTTACCACGCCCGCGACCCGAGTTTCGGCCACGTCCTCTGCCACGCGAGTTTCGTCCACGGCCGCGACCACCATATTGGCCGTCGGAGCGGTAGTCACCCGGTCCGTGGGTATTGGTAGTTGATCGAGAAGCGTTGGTGTTGAGTGCGGTACCGGCGGTTTGAGATGCTTGAAGGGCTTGCTCAGCTTTACGAGATTCCACCAGGATAAGTTTAGAACGAGCATCATAGAAGCTGGGAAGAGGATCCTGATTTTGGAGATAGTGGCGATTCCCTCATATTGTTCGTTCAACCCACTGATGAGTTGAAGAACAAGACTCTGATTATCGACTAGAGCTCCGACACTTGCGAGTTGATCAGAAAGAACCTTCAACTGTTGACAATATGCAGAAACATTCGGAAAGCCGCTGAGACGTGTGTTGGAGAACTTGTGCCGAAGGTGAATAGCCCGGGAACTTTTGTTGTCGTGAAAGATATTTTCGAGAGCCACCCATGCTTCGTGCGCGGTAGCATTGGGTTTTAGAATAGTGTGTAGAAGATCACTTGATATGGTCGCATAAATCCACTGCAAGACAATAGCGTCCAGTCGATCCCACGAGTCGTCGACTGGTTGGGTGGATTTGTCTTTCTCTTTGTCAGGTTCCTTTGACGAAGACGATTCAGCGGTGGGCTTCCGGGACAGATGCTGAATAACTTGGAATGCACGGCAGTGGAGGCGAAAAAGTTCGCTCCAGGAAGCATAAAGGCCGCAATCCATCTCGAGGGTTACGGGGATAAGGCTTTTGATATTATTGACAGTGGAGGCAGGATGAAGCTTAGTATCCATGGTGTGGGATGAGAAGAGAGGAGATGAGAGGCGAAGCAGAAGCAATGGGAGGGGAAGGGACGAAGGAGACGACTGCGATTAACAAGCCTGGTCTCTTGATACCATGTTAGGTTTCGATAGTAAATGCTAAGTTGCCTCCTCCATTCTCATTCATTCAATATATATAGTTATTTACAAAACCCTAGAATAATTACAATTGGCATAAATATGGAAATACAATCTTGACTCCTATTATCAAGTAAGTCGAAATTTGTGATTTGGTGATGTTTGATTTGGTGGGTTTTGTGTAATCCGTGAATGTATGTAAGAATATTGATGATAGAAGGTTATAATTAGTCCATAAGACTTGAATGAAGTATGAAATTCGAATTATATTGATGTTTTCATGTAAACTCATTTATGTATGAAACCCACATGAAAATTTATGATGGTTTTGAAGTAATGATAGATGTAGTATGATACATGAACTTGAATTATGCTTATTGATGTTAAAGAAATCTGAATATTCGATGAATTTATGTGTTTATGATGTAGTGCCATGATTTTAGAAAGACTTGGTAGGAATGTGCTTAATATGCTTATACATTATGCTAGTTGAGTAGTACGCACATAAGGTGTTCGACGAAATGTTTGAGTTAAATTGGTTATGTATGAACATGAGAAATTGAAGTATTGATGATCTAATGATGGTATAAAAAATATAAAAATAAATGTGAATAATGAACGTTATGGTAAATGATGTAAATGTGCGTAAGTGATGTATAACGCGAAAGCTAAACGCGTATGTAATGCACCTTATAGGGTCGAAGAAAGGAGCGGAATCAAACCAAGCAAAGGCAATCGGAGCGCACGACTCCGGTAAGTTCATATGAACTTCGCTCATGTAGAAAGTAGATTTTTGTGTTAGTTCTCATGTAAATAATTGTTTGATGTTCTATGCGGAAATTTATAGTAAAATGTCTTAATCCGAATTGTTAGTAGAAAAAGGGAAACGTTTATTGACGACCCGTACAAATGGGTCTAAAGTATGAGAATAAGGTGTTCTTGGTGATGTATTGACCCGTAGTTAAACGGGTCAAGTAAGATGAAATTGTTATGAAATTAAGATAGCTAGTGATGACTTTTATAAGCCAAACTAGTGAAATATGGAAAATTGGAAAAGTAAGGATAAGTATGATCCGTGAGAACGGGTCGGATAAATTAGGATGAGCGATGATGACGGAGACTAAGATGGTGCTATAACCGTTAAACGGAATTGTCATATGAGAAGTTGAATGAAAAGATGTAAAGAAATAATGACCTGGTAACGGGTTAAATAATGATGAAAAGCAAAATGTATTAGTAATATGTTTTAACCGAACTAACTTGTAAGTTTGTGTTATGGATGTAGGTGAATCTCACTCTTGATAATGGCGAGCTTGGATCGAACACACCACATTGCCCTTTTATGCGCTTCCGGTTTAAGTCGTCTTTGTAAATGGGTCAAAACACTTTCATAATGTAAATGTTAAGTTTATGTCTAGGATGTTTCGTAAGTAAGTTAGGATTTTAAATCTTATTTTGGTAGTTTGGACAAAAACATTTTTGATGGAATCTTGTATGGTTACAACTTTCATGTCTTTTGAAATGTGTCGTAGATTTTAGTTTGAACGGTGATTGTTAAAAGCAGGGAAATGCTTATAGTACGAACGGGTCATGCCCAATTTTCGTTAAAAATAGTATGTCATTATTTGTATTTTTTCGAATGTGAAAAAGTGGGCGTCACAAGTTGGTATCAGAGCCCAGGTTTGAGGGATTCAAGTATTAGAGTTAAAATACTTGAACTCAAACCGAAAGCTCGAATGAAGGTGTGTTCGTTCCGAAGCGCTATGCAAGTAAGTAAATTATAAATTTGATTATGCTTATAGTTAGGAATAAAAAAAGAGAATTATAGGATTTAGTTTATAAACTGAGTTTTAAGGTAAATGATGATGTTAAACGGGTCCGTTTTTAAATTACGAACACGTAGGAAAAAGAATCGAGTAAAACGGACTAGTAGAACTATAGATATGGAGTTTTAAAGTTAGTATTTTTAGAAAAGGTTAGAGCTGGGCAGATGCAGCAACCCAGACCGAACACTATGTGAAAAAGGGGGCGTCGTGCTGCGCGACACCCAACTGAAATCACCATCGCGTCACGCGACAACGGTCGCGGCCCGCGATAGCTAAAAGGCTATCCTTCGCGGCCCGCGAGGACTTCAAATGCTGGCAATTTTTTTTTAATTTGTTTGTTTTGAATACGGGACTTGTTTTAAACGGTTTCTAAGGCCTCGTAACCAATGTTTAAGGTAATTTTGAAATTAAGAATGATGAGGGAAAATATACATGAAGGATGAAAAGGTAATGCATGAAGTATGAAATATAAATTGATGGTAGTATGATAAAATGAGTTAATTATGATGCAGGAAAGTATAAAAAGAAATTTAATGAATGAAACGAATGTTTTATGTAGATGGCGGACAATGTAAACATGAATGATAATGAAACCATGAATATAAGTTGACTAACACGAAGGCTATTAGTTAAAGAACAAGGAATAAGAAGTTAGTGTAAGAATGAATATATGTTTTGATTAACATGTCTAGAATGTTCGTAATGAAGGATAGTATGGTTTTATGACCTACGGAAATGAATTATTGAAAGCAAATAATGCATGAATGATAAAGAAAAGAATGATACGGTATCTAATAAAGTATGTAATTGTAGATGGTGGGTGCAGTGAGTGTAAATGATGATGATAATGATATTACCAATAATGATGGTAAAACGGTATGCGGTGTGGTCACAAAGTGACCGTTAGCACCGAGAATGATGAACGGTATGGTGTGGTCACGAAATGACCGTTAACACCAAGAATGATGAATGGTATACGGTGTGGTCACAAAGTGACCGTAAACACCGGGGATGATGAATGGTATGCGGTGTGGGCACGAAGTAGCCGTCAACGTCGAGGATGATGAAAGGGATGCGGTATGGTCACTAAGTGGCTATTAACACCCGGAATTATGAAATAAAAGCATGATAACCATAATTAAAATGACAAAGGTCAATAAGACGTAAGCATGATGGCATGAAGTAACATATAATGAAGTGAAAAGTATATATATAATTAACAAAAGTGTAATAAGTAAGAGAATGAAAGTCATTGAAATATGTTAGGCATACTAACATATTTTCTAAACTATGTTGTAGAATATTTCTTGAGGCAAAACCAATAGTTTCGTTAAGTTTCAAAAAAATGCAACCTATGATAAATAGGATCCTCTAAATGTCAACCGTGTCATGTCAAAATGTTCCGAAGTGAGAACGTATATGATTGGAAGGTTGTGGATGAAATTCTATAATGAGAGATATGTGGTGTGGCCATAAAAGGACCGTTAACACCTAGTATGAAAGAAAGGAAAGTATAAAAATTTAAAGTGTTAGAATGAAATGAAAGTGACCAAAGAATAACTTTTAATAAGGATCTCGAATGGTATAGTAGATGGCTCGTGAAAACTAAGAAAATTGTTATAAAATATGTTCCGAGTAGCGGACGGTGCGAGAAAGTAAGTAAGAAGGATGAGGGATTCTATTCCCCTATTAACGAAAGACATGCATGATCTGGACTATCGTGACCGATGTTGATGATGAAGCGCAAGTGGAATGAAAGTTATTGAAATATGATTAAAAATGCATCAATGTAACTTAAGATGACATGGAAAGTATATGAAGTAATGAAGGTAGAAAATGCTTAAGGTAGATGACGGACGAAGGAAATACAAACGATAATAAATGACACGGTACGAAGGAATAAAAGCAATGATTACAGAAGAGGATGGTATGGTCCTAGTGTCACACCCTGGCTTTGCGGAAGCGTGGGTTTATTTGGTGTGACTTCTTAATACCATAGCTTAATCACAACAAATCTATATGAAATTAAAACCATGCAGATCATCCATTGATTTAAGTTTTAAAACATCAGTGATATAACGTTGTCTTAAGGCGTTGACTCAAGCAACGGACACTACAACTTGATGACATAAAAACATTGTTCAGAAGACACAAACATCAACATGAAATAAACGCAGTTTAAGAACTGTGACTCGTCCAGGAAAAAGTCACATCCCTTAAACTTGGATGACCTCGTAACTTTAACGCAGCGTGAAAACGGAGCATGCCGTGCCAGATCCTTTAATTCCCTGAAATACATGTAAGTTGGAAAAATCAACATAATGTTGAGCGAGTTCATGTGTAAGTGAGTATGTAAAACCCTTGTAAGTATAAAAACCCTGGTATGTAGCAAATAAGGAAAAGAGATCACCAATGGTTTGCAAGGCCATTGATATGTGTGAAGTGCAAGTAGGAAGACTCAAACCTAGCGGATTTTGCGTTGGGCACAAAGTCACCCCAAGGTCCGTTCTGCTGGGCCTGGGGTTGGGCTCGCTACACCCAGATAGATCTACCGCTTACGTCCCTCGGTCCTACAATGAGGATTAATGGCCTCTAGTTCCCGCCTACCCACTCACATGATCTAAGTAGTAACCCTCCTTACGCTAACCATACCATGTAAAAAGTACTCGTAATCATAGTAACATGTATTTCACCCCCGCAGTTTAGAAAACTGAAAACAGTTAAGAGAAAAGGGGGACATGAACTCACAGTAGTGCGTCCTCGATAACAGCAACTCAAACTCGGTCTGCAACACGACAACCTACAACGTGCTAATATCTATTAGACGAACGACCGTGCCTTAGCTTAGAGTTTTGACGTTCTTGGGGAAATAGTTAGACAACTATTTCGTGTTTATACTTCTTAATTATCGTATAAATAGATTCCTTCCCAAGGATGGGGTATTCGTACATGTATTATGTATTGGTGACTTAAAGTATTGACAAAATACATTTTCAAGTCTCATTTCCAACACTTTAAAGTTTTATGTCAAAACTCATGGCGAGGTTTAATTCCGAGAAATAAAGTTAAACATACTTGTTAGAAAAATAATTTTTCTAAGTCTTGGTATTTTTAGAAAAATTCGCCAGAACTTCCCCTAAAAACGGGAGTGTCCGTGCTAGTACGCACATCTTTTTCTTTTTGAAATCAACCCATGGTCGTCAACAATCAACCCTTACGTTTTAACACGCAAAACACTACCTTTGTCGTTTCAGTTTTAATATCTGAAAAACTGGACTGTTTTCGGACGATTAAATAAAATACTTAACTTATTCCAAAAATTCCCAAATTTTTGTGGAACGTCCTAATCTACCCACAAATTATTGCGTAAAAATATCGGGGTCTAGTTCATTATCAATAATTTGTAGAAAATCGTTTACCGAACTGTGATCAGATTTGTCACATTCTGATCACAGTTTACGGAATAATTCGTCTAAAATTCCTCGTAAGTCCGTTTGTCAAAATTCCAGTTGGGGGTCACAAATACATCAGTGACCATCTTTGATAAAAATTTCAGGGGCTGGTTCGGTTTAGATTTCAAGTTGTGACTGAAAACGTATGACCCATTTTACTGCAGTTAAAATCAGCCTTAGCTGCTGTTACGAAAACAGACTTTTAAAATAGTAACCGACCTTAGAAAAATACAATTCCAGCGCCATTTTCTTCGTTTTTCGAAAAGACACGATTTAGGCTTCAGAAATTCCGTTTTTCGATTTATTAAAGTCCGTTTACAGCCTGTTGAAGGCGGCTGAAAAAGTACATCAGCGTGTTATTTTAAAGTTTAAATGTTATTAATCGTGTTACAAGTGTCCGATTAACGGGTTTAACAAGAAAACAACTTTTAAACATCAAGTATGATTTAATCAACCCTCAAACCAACAAGATTCCGCTTCATGATTCAGACATAAGTAAACTTTTATGTAACTTTTGTAATCTTTACTTTTGTTTAACATCTTTTAATCTTTTGATCTTTGGTGATCTAAACAACAACACATCATACAACATGCCATAAATTTAAACAAGATGAACCAAGTGTAAAGAAACTTACCACTAGCTTATAGCTAGGGATGATTCTTGTGTGAAAATGATGAGAAAAAAAAGATGATGAAAATACTAGAACAATGCTCCTTTGAAGGTTCTTCAAGATACCACCTCCATAGCTCACTTTGTAACTTGAATGGGGCTTAAATCTTGGATGGAGGTGAGGGTGGTTTCGGTTTAGGGGAACCGTAAGTGAGAGAGGGAGTAATGAAGTGGAGTGTGCAATCTTTGAGGAATGATGGATATCTAAAGGACCTTACTCTTATAGATATCTTACATGATTTAGCAAGTTCAACAAGCAACAAATCCATATAAAAAATTAGATTAAATCAAGAAGGCATGGTGGATATATTTGGTGGGTCCACATGGGAATTGAAATTTTTTGCGGGGGGGGGGGGGGGGGTCTAAATGAAAAATTGTGACTAAAATGTAAGTATAAGTTAGGTTTTAGAATTTGATATTTTATATTAGATATAGGATTTTTAGTGGGTGTTATGGCATACGGGGATCATGACTAGCCAAAAATAATAAGATAAGGTATTTGACAAAAATTTAGTGTCCCGGGTAATGTCCGGTTATACGATTAAATACCGCTCCGTTAAAATGTTTAATTATGCCGAAAAAGGTCCTTTATGTATATTTTTGCAACAATAGCTTCATAGTGTAACTTTATCTTCAAACATCTTGTGTTCTTTTGGTCTTTGGATAGCGTCAGCTACACAGTTTCTGACATCAACAAACTCCCCCTTAGCTGATGCTTCCAATCTGCAAAACTTTCATTTGTTGTAGAACAGTGAACTAGCAATCTTTGGTTTAGCAAGTAAACTTCAATTCTTCCAAATCTCTCTCTTTCTGCAATGTAGTAGAAGGATCCTACCATGCATCTTCCCACATTCTTCACTTCACTCTCAATCTGCACTTTACTTGTATTCTGCACTTCATTTTGATAACTGCATCAATCTGTTTAGAAACACAAGCAAGTATCTCGAAAAACCATTAGCCTTTTTCACATTTAAAGATAAACCAATATTTTATCTTATCATGCAAAGACAACAACTTGTCAATTCAAAATGGGAGATCCTTTTAAAAAGAAATCTTTTTGGTATTTTTAATATTTTTCAACACAAACTAAACTAATAAAACTAAACTGAAAAATATTTACAATACTTCTTTTTGTGAGTATCAAGTGCAAGAAGATCATATCAGCACAATCAAACTGTTTTCACACTATTAGATAATTCTTTATTTAATTTTTCGTGAAAAGCAGTTCAAGACGATTACCAGTATGTTTGTCCACTTAAACAAAATGCATGAACATTTCAAGTACCATTACCATATGATACGTTAAAGTAATTTTATTTACTGAAATATTAGCGTGTCCCACAACAGGATATACCCCCACGATCAAGGTATGCACAAAGATTCATCGTAGTAGGTGAGTATACTGATGTAATCCTTTAAGATATCATGACGGTGTCTAGATCTGCATATAATATGTGTTATCATGTTTTGATTGCTTAACTATGAACACCCAAATAAATACTAATCAAATCCTGGAAATATAAACAGCACACTCTATCATGCAAGTATCTTCCCTACTACATATTTCACATGTCCAATCCAGATTTCTGAAATCTTAACTGGGAATAGGTTGAGAAGAGAACAGAATAGATCTTTAGCAGAGATGGTATAATATACAGATCAAATGAGGTATTCTCATTTTGATATAGGTTTATTGGGTTTCTTTTGGGCACTTGAGGGCCTCTTTCGGGTGTATTAGATCTATAGCGCGACAACGTACAGCTAGGTCAGCATGTATCTGGATGCAGCAGAAGCTGTCGTTGCCTAGCACCTCCAGGTCAGCATATATCTGGATGCAGCAGAGGAGGTACACGACTTTTTTCAGAGAAGATTTCAGAATCAGATCAAAATTGTGTGTATCGGGACACATACAGACATTCAAATAGAAATGAGCTAATTCCAAGTGACTTTCTTTCCTGAGGTCATGTACAATTTTAGTTCTAACAGACAGACAGCCAAGATATCCCTAGATGAAATAACAGTATAAAGACCCAAAACTTCAGATTTTGGCAATCTATCAACGCAAGAATTAAGGTCATTAAACCATACACCACTGATGTGTTCCCCACTCATATTCAGTTCGTTTAGGTTTATATCACTTTGGTAAGTTGATTAGTTCATGCTTTTGCCTACTGGTACATCGTATAATGAAGCTGCTATCACACTTAAGCAATTTAATTTCAGTTTCAGTGTGACAGTCTAACTTGCCAATGTACTATCATTTCTTCTTTTTCACACAGTGATAACTCGTTTTTGATTTTCTATTTTTTTTATGTTTTTGAATTTTATAATGTTTTTGTATTTTTGTTTTTTTTTTAATTTTATAACTTACTCCCCCTAAACACACGCACTAACTAAACTCTTTTTGGCTTAGGGAAATTTCTCCCCCTAAATTTTTGTTTTTATGGAGCAAGTTTTAAAAACACAAATTTAAAACACAAACAGACTCCCACTCTAAATCTGACAATTAGTTTTTCACTTTTGAAGTTTAGAAAAATCATAACCATCACTGAAGTAAATAATTCGTTACCTATGTTAACCTACTATTCACCTCATATGCTTTACAGGAACAACCACTGTCGAACACATCAACAGTCCTTCTTGGTCATCCTTCACATTCTCAACAACTCAGTTAGACTTAACAACCCAAACCTGACCGGTTTTGGGTTGACCATGTAAATCCACATAAGATGCTTGTAACCAATATCCATCACACCTTACTGGTGTCTTGCATGTGTTACCCGTTGTTGAACAAGATTTATAATTTCCACTAGGTCTTTGATCGCGAGAGTTCCAATAAAATCTCGGATTTTCTGACCTTTGAATATTATTATCTTGATACCTTCTTCTCCCATTATTATACCACGAATTTTGGAAAAATTTTGGATGTTGTTGAACATTTGAGTTACTAAAACCCCTATGTTCGTTTCTTCTTTGAAAATTTCGATTACCAAAAGTCTGGTATCGATTTTGATATCCACAATTTTTGTATTGACTTTGAAACCGATTTGATTTACCATTAAAATGACTAAATTGTGTAGAATTGCTTCTTGGTCTATCAAATCGTCTTGATGTTGAAGTTTTAGATTGAAATCTTGGTTGATTATATTGACAATGTTGTTGAATATTATTATTCAAACCAACCCTATTCCCTTCCTTAACCTCATCAACTTTTCCTCTGTTTTTCTTCAAAGGACAACAGCTCGCCACATGTCCTTTGGTGTGACATTTAAAACAAGATTTTGTCTTATAAATTCTCTTTTTCTTAAATCTCTTTTTAAATGTTTTCTTCTTTTCGTCTTCAGTATCCTCATCCGATTTATGAGGTGTACTGTTAGACTCAACAGATTCTTTCAAAGTTTCTGGACTACTTGGCAAGTCCACAGCTATCGGATCCACTCCAACTGGTGTAGTAGGCACAAAATCAATTAACTCATTCTCATCAGATAAAAATGAGTAATCTTGATCTTTAGAAGATGAGGCTTTACTAAACCCCAAACCCTTTTTATCATTACTCTTTTTCAACCCCTTTTGAATTTGAGTCCTAACTAATGAAGAATTTCCAAATTTGTCTAACTTTCCTTTAAGTTCAACAATTTGGTCTTGTGCAACGGCCAATTCCCTACACTTATCAGAAAATTCATTAGTTTTATCTTTCACAGTTTCACGAGCCAAATCAATGATCTGTAAGAGTTCATTGATTTTGCTTGTTAAACTGTTGATTTCTTGTTCATTTGATTTGAGTTCATTTAAGCAATTTGACTCTCTTTTAATCAAAAGAACATTTGACTCTTTTTGTTTTTCCAATTCAGCTAATAGAATTTTGTTTTGCTCCGATAGTCTGTTAACTTGACCCTGTAGTTCAGTGCAATTATGACATGTATGACTTACAGGTTCTGATGTTACCTTCACCTCTGTTGTAAGTTCATTCACACCATTCAAGCCCTTTGAAACTTCTGCAGCCTTCTTCTCAACAGCTTTCTTCTTCTCTTCTACCACAACATCTGCATTTCCCTGATATCGCTTTTCTAATGCATCCCACATATCCTTTGAATTAGTGTACTTCGTAAAGGTATGCTTGATGCCATCAGGTAAGGACATTTTAATTGCAGCTAAAGCTTTCTTCTCAGCATCAACCACCTGCCTCTCAGATTCATCCATCTTGTCATAAGACATCACTGTAACCCTTCCTTCTACACGACGTGTAGGAGCAACATATCCATCAATCATACAATACCACATTCTGGTATCTTCACTCTTCACAACCGATTCAAACTCCTCCTTCCAGACAGCATATTCTTTAACGTTTCTCAGCTTTGGCCAATTCTTAACAGTCTCACTGACCTTATCCATTTTAACCATCTTAAAACAAGTTTTACTGTAACCGTACTGATAAAACCGTACAAAATTTTTCCGAAAACTGGTTTTACCAAATTATACCCTTAGAATCGTCTCGAAAAAACGAATCCAATGATATATAATGTCGAAAACCCAATTCGGAAATTTCCAAAGTTTTTTTTTTTACTCCACCTTTTAATTCCTCTAGCTAATTTTGCTGGCAAACCAAGTTAATTTCGCCGGGTTACGCTAATTATGCTGGCAAGCCAAGTTAAATATGCTGATAGAGAAATTATAAATTTGCTGGTAGAGTAGATATAATTATGCTGACTTTTTAAATTCGCTGGAACAAATTCGCTGATTAATTCCTCTGGTCACTTAAATTCGCTGGGTAATTCCTCTGATCACTTAAATTCGCTGGGTAATTCCTCTGATCAATTAAATTCGCTGGGTAATTATGCTAGCTGATCAAATTCGCTGGTAAATAATTTCGCTAGCACGACGTCTTGTAACTTCGCCGATCACCGTAATAATGTCGCTGAGGACAATTATAACGGTTACCAAAGTCGCCTTTGGATTTTAATTTCGCCGGTCACCGAGTTACTAGATCACAATTTCGCTGGTCTGTTAGAGTATTTATCCGATTTCAGCAAATTTGCTAGAAAATTTTGGAAACTCAATCTGTTCGAAATTTCTAAAGATTTTCCAGATTCTTCAAACAGTTTCCTGCAAAATTAAACACCAAATCAGCAGAATTTTTTGAAGAAAATACGAAGAACACGAAGAACAATCTTCGAATCTTCAAGACTTTCTTGCCAAAATCCTTTCAAAAGTCAACCAAACCTGCAACCAAAAACACTTAAACAGCAAAATTAATTACGCAAACAGATCAAATTAACCCTAAAAATTTCGAAAATCCCAAGAACAAACACAAAAATTTCGAATTTTTTTTAACCACAATCCAAAACCCTAGTTTTCTGCAGCAGCCAATTCTGAACCGACCCTTCAAGAGCCTAATGCTCTGATACCAATTGTAGGTCCCCTTGATGTGTATGGATCTTCACAGAATTGTCAATCCGATCAAGAGTGCGGAATCCTCTTGATCAGAATATAGCAGAAAGAGTAGAAATAGAAATCAGCAATTCACTTTCAAACCGGGTTTTTATTGATTATCTATCAAACTGAATCACAATCAATCAAAACCCTAACCACACACTCAAATTCGTCCAAGTCTAGCTCTCACGAATTCTAATGCCTCTCAAACTCTGTTTTGGCTGATTAACCTAAACCCTAATGTCTAACCTTGTTTATATAACACAAGGTTTACAACTGGGCTAGGTCAAAACCTCATGGGCTGCGAATTGGACAGGCCCAATTCGCCCCCCATCACCCAATGTGGGTTTAGTTTAGCCCAAACTCAATTATCTCACTAATACAAAGCTAAACCCGCTAACTGTTTATCGTTGAACTAATTACAAGATATCCAAAGACCAAATCTAAGCTGTTGTCACAAATATGCACCAACAATAAATTATTCCCGACACTTAGGAAAATATACGGGACCGTTCTGCAATGTTTTTGCACTTTATTAGTAATTTAAAATGCTAAGTTTTGTATTAAAGTGCAGAATTTTGTACTTAAAGTACGTTTTAGGCACATCCGGTCACTATAAACTTCACCTAGTGACGTAGTTCTACAATCCTCACCTCCCTACACTCACTACTAGTGTAGTAAACTATTCCCGGCTCATACTGGCCTTAGAGGCAATGTCTGCCTGATGCTGGTTATGTCAGCATGTTTGATGGGTATCCCGTATAGTGTGCTCACTGTGCTTTTTGTGCATCAGGGTTGTCACTGGTGTTTGTGCATAAATAATAGAGCGACAGTATAAAATGTGATGCTTGAGCATGTATGTATCAGAAATCAGTAAGCAGTTTAATCACAGTTGTAAGCAAGCACAGTAATTAAGCGGTAATTAAATATTAATTAATTTGTACGGATACCTGGTTTGGTGAGGGTTGTCACATTTTCCCCCCGTTAAATAAATTTCGTCCCGAAATTTAAGTTCTGCTACAAGATGCAGGGTTCTTAGGAAACAAATGGGGGTATTTCTCTTTCATTCGATCCTCACGTTCCCACGTGAATTCAGGTCCATGCCTAGCATTCCAACGAACTTTGACGAGTTTGACACTGCTCCTGCGAGTTTTATTAACTTTCCAATCCGTGACCTCAACAGGTTCTTCAGTAAAGTGGAGCGTGTTGTCGATATGAACTTCGTCAGCATGAATGATCACTGTATCTTGTGTTGGACTTTTTCTCAAATTGGATACATGGAATGTATCGTGAACACCATGGAGTTCAGCAGGTAGGTCCAACTTGTAGGCTACAAGCCCAATCCTTTGCAGAATTCTGAAAGGGCCAATGTAACGCGGATTCAACTTCCCACGCTTTCCGAAGCGTGCCACACCCTTCCAGGGTGAAACTTTCAATAAAAGCATATCTCTAACTTGGAATTCCAAATGTTTCCGGCTTTGATCTGCATAGGCTTTCTGTCTTTCGCGAGCCGCTTCGATGCGTTTTCAAATCTGCGCAATCTTGTCTGTTGTTTCTTGGACGATTTCGGGACCAACAAGCTGCCTATCACCTGCGTCAGCCCAACATAGGGGTGATCGACACTTGCGTCCGTAAAGAGCTTCAAATGGCGCGGCTCCAATACTAGTGTGGTAGCTGTTGTTGTATGAGAATTCGGCCAATGGTAAATGCTTATCCCAGCTACCACCAAGATCCATTACACATGCTCTCAGCATATCCTCCAATGTCTGAATAGTTCTTTCACTTTGGCCATCAGTTCGCGGATGGAATGCAGTGCTCAAATTCAATTGTGAGCCAAAAGCTTCTTGAAAGGATTGCCAAATCCTTGATATGAAACGTCCATCTCTATCAGAGATGATCGAGAGAGACACTCCATGACGTGCAACAATTTCTCTCATGTATATTTCCGCAAGTTTACTAGTATTGTCCTTCTCTTTGATTGGCAAGAAGTGCGCGGACTTGGTTAGGCGGTCAACTATCACCCAAATAGTATCATGACCCCTGGGCGTCTTGGGCAGTTTCGTTATAAAGTCCATTGAAATCTGTTCCCATTTCCACTTGGGAATTTCAGGTTGTTGCAGAAGTCCCGAAGGTTTCTGGTATTCAGCTTTCACCTTGCCACACGTCAAGCACTTGCTAACATAAACAGCAACGTCGCTCTTCATCCTGGGCCACCAATAATAATCCTTAAGATCCTGGTACATCTTATCCGCACCGGGATGAATAGAGTACCGTGATTTGTGTGCCTCATCAAAAATAACTTTTCTCAACCCACCAAACAGAGGAACCCAAATCCTTTTCATAAAACATAATGTTCCTTCCTTGTTTGGTACTAATTGCTTCTCCATCCCACGGAGATATTCTTCTTCAAAGTTTCTTTCCTTAAGAGCTTCCTTCTGCGCGGCACGAATGCGCAGGGAAAGATCTGTCTGGATGATCATCTCCAAAGCCCTAACCCTTATGGGCTTGATCCTTTCTTTACGACTTAGGGCATCGGCGACCACATTTGCCTTCCCTGGATGGTACTTTATCTCGCAGTCGTAATCGTTCAACAATTCGACCCAACGTCTTTGTCTCATGTTCAGCTCATTCTGGTTGAATATGTGTTGTAAACTCTTATGATCTGTGAAGATTGTACACTTCGTACCATATAGGTAGTGTCTCCAGATCTTTAATGCAAATATCACTGCGCCTAGTTCCAAATCGTGTGTGGTATAGTTCTTTTCATGTACTTTCAACTGACGTGACGCGTAAGCTATAACTTTCTGGCGTTGCATCAAAACGCAACCCAATCCTTGACGTGAGGCGTCACAGTATACCACGAAATCATCTGTACCTTCCGGTAGTGCTAAGATCGGCGCATTGCAGAGCTTATCCCTCAACAACTGAAATGCTTCCTCCTGTTTGATTCCCCAGTCAAACTTCTTATCCTTTTGCGTGAAGAGTGTCAGTGATTGAGCGATTTTTGAAAAATCCTCAATGAACCTTCGATAGTAACCAGCCAAGCCTAAGAATTGTCGAATCTCGGTTGGCGTCTTTGGAGTTTCCCAATTTTTGATTGCTTCAATCTTGGTGGGGTCCACATGAATCCCATCCCCATTCACCACATGTCCAAGGAATTGGACTTCACGTAGCCAAAACTCGCACTTCGAGAATTTGGCATACAACTGTTCCTTTTTCAGCAACTCCAGTCTTTAATGCAAATATCACTGCGCCTAGTTCCAAATCGTGTGTGGTATAGTTCTTTTCATGTACTTTCAACTGACGTGACGCGTAAGCTATAACTTTCTGGCGTTGCATCAAAACGCAACCCAATCCTTGACGTGAGGCGTCACAGTATACCACGAAATCATCTGTACCTTCCGGTAGTGCTAAGATCGGCGCATTGCAGAGCTTATCCCTCAACAACTGAAATGCTTCCTCCTGTTTGATTCCCCAGTCAAACTTCTTATCCTTTTGCGTGAAGAGTGTCAGTGATTGAGCGATTTTTGAAAAATCCTCAATGAACCTTCGATAGTAACCAGCCAAGCCTAAGAATTGTCGAATCTCGGTTGGCGTCTTTGGAGTTTCCCAATTTTTGATTGCTTCAATCTTGGTGGGGTCCACATGAATCCCATCCCCATTCACCACATGTCCAAGGAATTGGACTTCACGTAGCCAAAACTCGCACTTCGAGAATTTGGCATACAACTGTTCCTTTTTCAGCAACTCCAGGATAGCTCTTAAGTGATGTTCGTGTTCAGCCTTTGTCTTTGAATAAATCAAAATATCGTCGATGAATACAATCACGACCTTATCTAGATACGGCTTGCAGACTCGGTTCATTAGGTCCATAAAAACAGCAGGCACGTTGCTTAGCCCAAACGGCATAACTAGGAACTCGTAATGTCCATAACGAGTTCTGAAGGCTGTTTTCCGGATACTCTCCTCTTGTATCCTTAACTGATGGTATCCAGATCGAAGATCGATCTTTGAGTAAAAGCTTGAACCTTGCAGTTGGTCAAATAGATCATCGATCCTTGGCAGAGGGTATCTATTCTTGATCGTCAGCTTATTCAACTCCCGGTAGTCAATACACATACGAAAACTATCGTCCTTCTTCTTGACAAACAGGACCGGAGCTCCCCAAGGTGAGAAGCTTGGTCGGATAAAACCTTTGTCAAGTAACTCCTAGAGTTGTGTCGACAATTCTTGCATCTCTGAAGGTGCAAGTCTATAAGGTGCCTTAGCCACAGGCGCAGCGCCTGGAACTAAGTCAATACGGAAATCCACTTGCCTCTGGGGCGGCAATCCTGGCAAGTCTTCTGGAAAGACTTCAGGATATTCCCTCACAACGGGGATGTCTTCAATTTTCGGCTCAGCAGCTTTCGTATCTACAATGTGTGCCAGGAAGGCAGCACATCCCTTTTGTAAACACCTTCGCGCTTTCAAGCAGCTGATAATCCTCAAAGGCGTATCACGCTTTTCTCCATGAACCACAATTGTTTCACCATCTTCAGTTAGGATGCGAACGACCTTTTCGTGACAAACAATTTCTGCCTTGTTACTTGATAACCAATCCATTCCTACTACTACGTCAAAGCTTCCCAGCTGGACTGGTAGTAGATCCAAAGCAAACTCACGCTCTCCTAACTCGATTACACAACCTCTGATAACTCATTTGCTTCTCCTAACTTTCCATTCGCCAATTCAATTGAGTAGGGGATATCTAGTTTACTAGCGGCTAGACCAAGCATATTCTTAAATTCTAACGATACGAAGCTATAATCGACACCAGTATCAAATAAAACGGATGCAAAGCATTGGTTTATAGGGAACGTACCAGTAACAACATTGGGATCCTGGCGCGCTTCCCTCGCTTCGATATTGAAAACCCTTCCCCGTGCTTGGTTCAATTCCGGGCAGTTCCTCTTAAAATGCCCAATGTCACCACAGTTAAAACAAGCCATTCTTTGACCATTTCCTGCTCCATTCCCAGCTTGATTGTTGTTTTGGTTACGATTCATATTACTAGCTTGATTCGCATTGCTGCCTCGATTCCCATTTCCTCCATTGTTCCCCGGTGGGCGATTCCCAATACCACCACGATTATTGTTTCTATTTCCAAATCCTCCTTGGCCTCCCCGGCCAGTACTAGCCCAGCAAGAATCCTTCAAGTGGCCTAGTCTTCCACAAGCTTCACATACTTTTGGCCCGCATCGGCCAGAATGATGACGCTGGCAGGAGTTACACTTGGGATGAGTACCCATATATCCCTTTCCTCTCCTTCCAGTACCAGTCATAGCTTGAACCGGTGCGCTTGGTTCTCCTTTCCTGCCATCACTGCTTGTGCCTTGTTTGAAATTCGAGAATTTTCTTTTGTTATCCCCGGACGACTATACATGAGTCTCCTTCTTCTTTTGCTCAACATCAGAAAACTTGTTTAGGCGGATAGCCTCCTTAGTGAGAGCTACGCTTAGATCGATCGCCTCGGTGATTGTTGCCGGTTTTGAGGTGGTCACCATACTAATGATTTGAGGAGCTAAACCCCAAATGAAGCGCTCAATCCGCTTGAATTCTGGCATGACCATATAAGGTACCACCTGTGATAGGTCGTGAAACCTCTGAACATATTCCGCAATTTTCGGACCTTCCATCTTCAAATGCCAAAACTCAGTTTCCAACCTCTGGATCTCAGCGCGAGAGCAATACTTTTTGCGCATGAGATCTTTCAGCTCGTTCCATGTCAATGCGTAGGTTGTGGCTTCACCAAGTGTTTGGACTTGTAAATTCCACCATGACAGGGCTCCGTCCAAGAATAGCCCAGAGATGTAGGTAACCTTCTGATCTGGAGCGCATTTGCTCATGCGGAGAACTGATTCTGTCTTTTCTGCCCAACGAACAAAAGCAACAGCACCTCCGGTGCCATCAAAGTTTACAGGTTTGCAGTCTAAGAACTGCTTGTAGGTGCACCCTGCACATACGTTACAATATATGAATGGCATTAGCAAACTTGCTATAGATATCCAATGTATCATGGTATGCCTTAATAACTTAGTATTACCATGAGGCGGATTGTTGTTGCCGTTATTGTTTGAGCTGCCTCCGCTGGGTGGAGTAAAAGGTGGTACAGTGAACGGTGGAACAGGGGGAACAGCAGTATGGTGAGGGATCTGCGGTGCAAACTGATCCCCTCCGGTCAGAAAAGGTGCATGGCCAAAAGGCTGATGAGAGGGGCCCTCTCCAGGACGCGGCGGAGGGATCTCCTGGAGAAATGTGATGGGCAGATCCGTGCGTTGCGCATCAGTAATGTGTGTGGGGAACAAGGGTGCATCAAAAGGAGCTAAAGCTGGTGCAACCGGTACTACAAAAGGTGGAACATCATCATCGGCCTCTATCCACCCATTCCGGGTGTCAGCATACTGAGGTCGACATGAGCCGCAAAGAGTGCATGGTCGGGCTCTAGAGGCACCGGGTCAGGAAAAGGAGCAACAACATCAGGCTCAGCGGGTATATCAGCATGAATAGGTGGTGGAACAGAGGAAGCTACCGACTCAGGAGAATCAGGAATCGACGAATCAGAATGGGCCTCCTCATCAGGAATCTCAACTAACGGAAAAGCGACATCGTCTGCAATCTGGGCCCCGCCCTCATGGTGGTCCTCAGGGGGACCCTCGAATAGATCGAGGTCGTCATCGGACTCAACATCGTGTGGCAAATCCTCTGCAGGAAATGCAGCGAGTGGAACAGGAGCAGGGATCTCCACAAGAGGTAGATCCCCGGCAGGAACACCATCAGCATGAGGTATGTCATCCCCAAAATCGGGTATAGCAAAAGGCTGGAATGCATCCTCGTCAGTGCTGTCTATATCTGATGTATGAACCTCTGAATCAGTGTACATCGGGTCGTCAGAGTCTACTGCCACTGGGTCTGAAACCCTGCTCGATGAAGACATAGTGCCTGTAATACAACCACAGATATGCACATATATGAATCATATAATCAAGTAAACACATTGGTCACCAATAAGCAATCAAATAGTTCTCCTAGTCCCACTAGCCTCTCAGCCTCCCAGACTGCTCTCCCTAGTCCCACTAGCCAATTTTCCCAGCCTCCCAGACTGACTCCCTAGTCCCACTAGACAATTTTCCCAGCCTCCCAGACTGACTCCCTAGTCCCACTAGACAACTACCTCGGTCTCCCAGACCGAGCCTCGGCCTCCCAGACCGAGCCTCAGCCTCCCAGACTGAGCCTAACAATAATAAATAAAATGTGCTCAACGTTTGTAAAAATATTTTGGATCTGGACTTAAGTGGTATGCAGTGTAAAAATGTTTTCGTGAGAGCCCTAGTGATCATAGTCTAGACTCGAGAAAGAATCCTACTTCGCTATGATCAGAGCTCTGATACCAAGCTGTCACACCCTGGCTTTGCAGAAGCGTGGGTTTATTTGGTGTGACTTCTTAATACCATAGCTTAATCACAACAAAGCTATATGAAATTAAAACCATGCAGATCATCCATTGATTTAAGTTTTAAAACATCAATGACATAACGTTGTCTTAAGGCGTTGACTCAAGCAACTGACACTACAACTTGATGACATAAAAACATTGTTCAGAAGACACAAACATCAACATGAAATAAACGCAGTTTAAGAACTGTGACTCGTCCAGGAAAAAGTCACATCCCTTAAACTTGGATGACCTCGTAACTTTAACGCAGCGTGAAAACGGAGCATACCGTGCCAGATCCTTTAATTCCCTGAAATACATGTAAGTTGGAAAAATCAACATAATGTTGAGCGAGTTCATGTGTAAGTGAGTATGTAAAACCCTTGTAAGTATAAAAACCCTGGTATGTAGCAAATAAGGAAAAGAGATCACCAATGGTTTGCAAGGCCATTGATATGTGTGAAGTGCAAGTAGGAAGACTCAAACCTAGCGGATTTTGCGTTGGGCACAAAGTCACCCCAAGGTCCGTTCTGCTGGGCCTGGGGTTGGGCTCGCTACACCCAGATAGATCTACCGCTTACGTCCCTCGGTCCTACAATGAGGATTAATGGCCTCCAGTTCCCGCCTACCCACTCACATGATCTAAGTAGTAACCCTCCTTACGCTAACCATACCATGTAAAAAGTACTCGTAATCATAGTAACATGTATTTCACCCCCGCAGTTTAGAAAACTGAAAACAGTTAAGAGAAAAGGGGGACATGAACTCACAGTAGTGCATCCTCGATAACAGCAACTCAAACTCGGTCTGCAACACGACAACCTACAACGTGCTAATATCTATTAGACGAACGGCCGTGCCTTAGCTTAGAGTTTTAACGTTCTTGGGGAAATAGTTAGACAACTATTTCGTGTTTATACTTCTTAATTATCGTATAAATAGATTCCTTCCCAAGGATGGGGTATTCGTACATGTATTATGTATTTGGTGACTTAAAGTATTGACAAAATACATTTTCAAGTCTCATTTCCAACACTTTAAAGTTTTATGTCAAAACTCATGGCGAGGTTTAATTCCGAGAAATAAAGTTAAACATACTTGTTAGAAAAATAATTTTTCTAAGTCTTGGTATTTTTAGAAAAATTCGCCAGAACTTCCCCTAAAAACGGGAGTGTCCGTGCTAGTACGCACATCTTTTTCTTTTTGAAATCAACCCATGGTCGTCAACAATCAACCCTTACGTTTTAACACGCAAAACACTACCTTTGTCGTTTCAGTTTTAATATCTGAAAAACTGGAATGTTTTCGGATGATTAAATAAAATACTTAACTTATTCCAAAAATTCCCAAATTTTTGCGGAACGTCCTATTCGACCCACAAATTATTGCGTAAAAATATCGGGGTCTAGTTCATTATCAATAATTTATAGAAAATCGTTTACCGAACTGTGATCAGATTTGTCACATTCTGATCACAGTTTACGGAATAATTCGTCTAGAATTCCTCGTAAGTCCGTTTGTCGAAATTCCAGTTGGGGGTCACAAATACATCAGTGACCATCTTTGATAAAAATTTCAGGGGCTGGTTCGGTTTAGATTTCAAGTTGTGACTGAAAACGTATGACCCATTTTACTGCAGTTAAAATCAGCCTTAGCTGCTGTTACGAAAACAGACTTTTAAAATAGTAACCGACCTTAGAAAAATACAATTCCAGCGCCATTTTCTTCTTTTTTCGAAAAGACACGATTTAGGCTTCAGAAATTCCGTTTTTCGATTTATTAAAGTCCGTTTACAGCCAGTTGAAGGCGGCTGAAAAAGTACATCAGCATGTTATTTTAAAGTTTAAATGTTATTAATCGTGTTACAAGTGTCCGATTAACGGGTTTAACAAGAAAACAACTTTTAAACATCAAGTATGATTTAACCAACCCTCAAACCAACAAGATTCCGCTTCATGATTCAGACATAAGTAAACTTTTATGTAACTTTTGTAATCTTTACTTTTGTTTAACATCTTTTAATCTTCTGATCTTTAGTGATCTAAACAACAACACATCATACAACATGCCATAAATTTAAACAAGATGAACCAAGTGTAAAGAAACTTACCACTAGCTTATAGCTAGGGATGATTCGTGTGTGAAAATGATGAGAAAAAAAAAAGATGATGAAAATACTAGAACAATGCTCCTTTGAAGGTTCTTCAGGAAACCACCTCCATAGCTCACTTTGTAACTTGAATGGGGCTTAAATCTTGGATGGAGGTGAGGGTGGTTTCGGTTTAGGGGAACCGTAAGTGAGAGAGGGAGTAATGAAGTGGAGTGTGCAATCTTTGAGGAATGATGGATATCTAAAGGACCTTACTCTTATAGATATCTTACATGATTTAGCAAGTTCAACAAGCAACAAATCCATATAAAAAATTAGATTAAATCAAGAAGGCATGGTGGATATATTTGGTGGGTCCACATGGGAATTGAAATCGTTTGGGGGGGGGGGGTTCTAAATGAAAAATTGTGACTAAAATGTAAGTATAAGTTAGGTTGTAGAATTTGATATTTTATATTAGATATAGGATTTTTAGTGGGTGTTATGGCATACGGGGATCATGACTAGCCAAAAATAATAAGACAAGGTATTTGACAAAAATTTAGTGTCCTGGGTAATGTCCGGTTATACGATTAAATACCGTTCCGTTAAAATGTTTAATTATGCCGAAAAAGGTCCTTTATGTATATTTTTGCAACATAAATTATTCCCGGCACTTAGGAAAATATACGGGACCGTTCTGCAATGTTTTTGCACTTTATTAGTAATTTAAAATGCTAAGTTTTGTATTAAAGTGCAGAATTTTGTACTTAAAGTACGTTTTAGGCACATCCGGTCACTATAAACTTCACCTAGTGACGTAGTTCTACAATCCTCACCTCCCTACACTCACTACTAGTGTAGTAAACTATTCTCGGCTCATACTGGCCTTAGAGGCAATGTCTGCCTGATGCTGGTTATGTCAGCATGTTTGATGGGTATCCCGTATAGTGTGCTCACTGTGCTTTTTGTGCATCAGGGTTGTCACTGGTGTTTGTGCATAAATAATAGAGCGACAGTATAAAATGTGATGCTTGAGCATGTATGTATCAGAAATCAGTAAGCAGTTTAATCACAGTTGTAAGCAAGCACAGTAATTAAGCGGTAATTAAATATTAATTATTTTGTACGGATACCTGGTTTGGTGAGGGTTGTCACACCTAGAATGTAATGAGAGGTAAGAATGATAATTACGACTAAGCTTAGAAAATATTGAACATGAAAGGATGATGGAATTCCGAGTATAGTATGATCCTAAGGATGAAAAATTTTGTCAAACAAAAGTAAAGGTTAGTAGAATTGAAATTTTTAAAGGAAGATATTATGAGGAGATGCTTTTTCTCCTCCTAACTAAAGATAAGTATAAACAAAACAAGTAAGTGGCACAGATAGCCTGGTTGGTCAAGCATAATGTAGGACAAAAGAACACACATACATACTTTAGTAGCCAAAGTTTTTACGTCACAAGAGGGGGTGACTAGGAAGAATGATGATATTAATAATAGAGAAATCAAGTAATAGGCTCTTCGTGAGCATTATTGTTTCTAACGGCATAGTGAAGGAACAAGTATGGCTAGTAACTTGGAAGGCAGAAGTAAATGACTCATAATGCTAATAAAAAAAATTATAATCTTCATATCAATACAAGAAATAATGGCGGCTCTAAATTCTTGTTTATTGTAGAGTGCGGTTATTAGATGTCTTGAAATGCCATGATGGAAAGATAGTAAGAGTTGATCCGTATATCGGAAAATAGGTAGTAGAAAGGAAAGAAAAGTGAGGAACTGTTAAGAAAGCGGGGTACACACTTTGTATGCCAAATTAGAATAATTAGAAAGAACTGTAGGAAAGATGTGAACAGTTAACGTCGAAGGAAACTAGAATGAAAATATAAGAATGCATAACTGTTAGAGGTGGAATGTTACATAAAGAGGGGTTGAGTGGAATGTAAAATATAATGAATATTTGAAAGGATATTTGAATAAATCTTGCCCTCTGTCGAGTTCCCTGTCATATGTGAGGAATTATTAGAAGATAAACCTCTAAAGAAATATTCGAGAGTTAAAGTATTTATACGCATGATTCTTGATTCGTATTATAAAACAACACTACGTGGTAGAGTGTAATCTCAATTATCGAATGAATGGTTGTGCCAAGTTATATGTAACTCATACGTAAAATGGAGGGGCATATGTAATAAGCTTATAATCTCTTTTGTAGCGGAACCTAGGTTGATGAGAATTAACCCTTTGAGGTACAGTGTTAGGTAATTCCCTTAGTATTACAATTGCTAGGAGGAATGACGTATGTATGACATCTATGAAATGTGATGACAAGTATAGCTGAGTACGACACCTCGAGTGTAATATGAGTTGCTCAAATGTAAGTATTGATTACACGATCATATTGATAGCGTGATTAAAGGCTTATGTTGGCCCTTGTAACCTAGGGATAGACGGTAAAAAGATTAGAGCAAGATAGTATGTACACAATTTGTATAACCGTATACATTAAGTTGTGGTTAACCATGCAGTTATAATAGATCATCAGTGAAAGAAATATTGGTCCCGGGTAAAGATTATACTTAGGTATTGCAAGAAAAATATGAAAAGAACTATCAAGCAAGTGACATGAAAGAAATTTTGCTTGATATTGGCCCCGAAAGGATGGGGAGTAGGTAGAAGTTAAATAAGTTAGAAACTATTGAATGATGTTTGAATTGTGATTTTATATGAATAAATAGAAATGGACAAGTATGAATATTATGATTATTATTTTCCCTTAAGTAGATGTTAGAGGTATGCGGGAATGATAATCTGACAGACACGTTTTAAGAAATCAGCTTGAACAATTGAACGATAATCAAGAAATAATGTAATAGGATTGCTTTGATTCATACAAGATTGAATTACCAAATGTATTGGACAAGTTTAGAATAGTAACAACCAATTCACCACGAGGGATGATCGAATGAAAGCATGCTATCGAAGTTCGAGGTATGAAATTACGAAGGGATACAGATAAACTCGTCGGAATGTATGTATTCAGGTTTCGGGGACGAAACCTTCTTTAAGGGAGGTAGACTTGTAACACCCCAAATTTCGTAAGTCATATTATAAAAATTATAATCGCAATATTTGATGGAAAAGAAATGGTAAATATAAATTTTACCATTTATAAAGTTTTATAAGTTTTAGTAAGTCTAGATTTTATATATACCTAAAAGTTAACTAAGTTAGTATGTAAATGTAAGGAAAATGGCATGTTCTAAAAGAATGAGGGGGTGGAAATGAAAATTGTGGAATTAAAACACTTAATAAAAAAAAGGTCAGTGTTTGGGTTCTGGGGGCGTGCGATCGAGAGAGGGAAAGAGCCAGAAGAATCAAAACCCTAACAACCCAAAATCCATCAAATTGAAAGGGAAATTGAAGGTTTATCGTATGCATGAACTAGGAATGTTAATCACTTGAGGATCTCCAACATCAAGTAAGTCGAAATTTGTGATTTGGTGATGTTTGCTTGGTGGGTTTTGTGTAATCCGTGAATGTATGTAAGAATATTGATGATAGAAGGTTATAATTAGTCCATAAGACTTGAATGAAGTATGAAATTCGAATTATATTGATGTTTTCATGTAAACCCATTTATGTATGAAACCCACATGAAAATTTATGATGGTTTTGAAGTAATGATAGATGTAGTATGATACATGAACTTGAATTATGCTTATTGATGTTAAAGAAATCTGAATATTCGATGAATTTATGTGTTTATGATGTAGTGCCGTGATTTTAGAAAGACTTGGTAGGAATGTGCTTAATATGCTTATACATTATGCTAGTTGAGTAGTACGCACATAAGGTGTTCGACGAAATGTTTGAGTTAAATTGGTTATGTATGAACATGAGAAATTGAAGTATTGATGATCTAATGATGGTATAAAAAATATAAAAATAAATGTGAATAATGAACGTTATGGTAAATGATGTAAATGTGCGTAAGTGATGTATAACGCGAAAGCTAAACGCGTATGTAATGCACCTTATAGGGTCGAAGAAAGGAGCGGAATCAAACCAAGCAAAGGCAATAGGAGCGCACGACTCCGGTAAGTTCATATGAACTTCGCTCATGTAGAAAGTAGATTTTTGTGTTAGTTCTCATGTAAATAATTGTTTGATGTTCTATGCGGAAATTTATAGTAAAATGTCTTAATCCGAATTGTTAGTAGAAAAAGGGAAACGTTTATTGACGACCCGTACAAATGGGTCTAAAGTATGAGAATAAGGTGTTCTTGGTGATGTATTGACCCGTAGTTAAACGGGTCAAGTAAGATGAAATTATTATGAAATTAAGATAGCTAGTGATGACTTTTATAAGCCAAACTAGTGAAGTATGGAAAATTGGAAAAGTAAGAATAAGGGGCTGTTTGTTAGCCACTTAATGGGTCCATTCAGAGGAAACCTCTGACCCGGTCAGAGGCATAGTTGTTTGGTTCGGTAAAAGGCCCACCTCTGAATGGTTCCATTCAGATCTGATCCATTCAGATAATAAAAGTCGCTGAATGATTTTTTTCACAAAATACCCTTTGCCCTACTTGTTCTCCCCCTCGCTCTTCACATACGCCTCCGCCTCCATCTACACCTCCTTCCTCCACCGGCCTCCTCCACCTCACCGGCCTCCTCCACCTCACCGGCCTCCTCCACCACGTCGCACGCGCTCAACTGTCGGCTCTCCTCTGCCGCTGCGTCTATCAGGTACCGCACTCATGTCTGTTTCATAAAAATGGGTTCGATTTAAGATGTGGGTTTGAATATTGTTGTGTGGATCTGTTAGTGATTATGTGTCATCACCGATATGCAGTAAGATCTTTTTCACATTTGTTTTCAATTTGTTTTTTTTTTCACAAGTGTCCTGCTATTGCTTGCAAAATCATACATCGTATTTTACTATTTCTTGTGTTATCTCTGGTGGATGGCCTCCTACATGAGGTAGACCAGTTAAATGTAATGCAAGTTCTACATGATTTCCAACTGTATTAAGGTCTTTTAATAAAAAGGGTAGTAGCTTTATATAGACAGATTATTCTTTTGGGATAATTTTTGAGTTCAATAAAATTTGATTTTGCAAAATTTGATTCTTTTTGTCAAAATTTGAGCTCCTGATTGTTGTGTGGATCTGTGTTGCCCAGTTGTGTTACCATGATTGTTGTTGACCTGATTGTTGTGTTGATCTCTTTAGAAACAGTTTATAGATGGTAGTTTGGTTATACTAGTATGTTCTTTTTGAATGATTTTAGAAGCTCACTCGTATTAAGTACCTTTCTTTTTATGTGTGTATGTTTTAAATCGTTCATAGAAATGGAACAAAAAAAGGGTAGGATTAACTAGAACCTAGAGGGTGTTGAGAAAACGTTTCTTGAAACATGTCTTCAAGAAATCACACTTCGTGGACGTGAAGGAAGCAGTCTTAAACAATACTCATGGAAGAATGTAGCTGAAAAGTTAAAAGTAGAACACAATTTCATAGCGGATCAAAAACAAATGAAGAACCGATATGACTATACAAAATCAAAGTTTGCAGCCTGGTTAAAACTTAAAAGCAAAACCGGCAATGTTTATGATCCTATAACAAACACATTTAACTTATCAGAAGAAGAATGGCAAACTGAGATCAAGGTATTTTTTTTTCAAAATAATAGTTATTATTATATTTCAATAATCTTATAGTATTCTATAATATTTTTCACACAGTCCAACAAATTCGTAGAAGCTTTGCGAAGAGCACCACTATCTTACCCCGAGCTTTGTATTCAATTGTTTGAGGGGTCTACATCGAATGGTTTTGACAGTTGGGGGCCATCTTCTACACTTCCTCACCCTAATGAGGAAGTGTGCGAGCGGAATTTAAATGGTATTGAAGATGTCGAGTGCACTCAGGTGGAGCCCGCGACTCAAGGTGTTAGTGAGGAGTCAACTGTTCGGTCTAAAAAAAGAGGAGAGAAACGAAGGCAGCAGAAGATTCGGCGCTACTAGAAGTTAGAGACTGTATTACGAAAGTGGCAAAGATTTTGATCGACAAACATGAAAGTGCTGATATGGATGCATGTATGGAGAAGTTGGAAACAATGGGATGGGAAGAAGAAGAAGATGCAAAACGTCAAACGGCGCTTTTTCTTTTTGGTGAAAGTGCTGATATTAGGAAAGTTTGGTTACGACTCAAGCCACAGAGTTGTGAGCTATGGGTTAAAAATGCGGGAGCGAAGTACGGGTTGTTCTAATAGGATTTTGTTGAACTTGTTATGCATCCTTTTTGGATAAGCTTTTGCTGAACTTGTTATGCATCCTTTTTGGATAAGCTTTTGTTGAAACTATTGTTAGGGATTTCGTGGTTTTGTTGAACTTGTTACGGTTGTTTTACTTCTCATGTTATGGATGTTTTGCTTCTTATGTTACGGATGTTTTACTTCTTATGTTTGGATGTTTTGCTTCATATGTTTCAATTTTTATCACAGGTTTCATATGGATTCGGATGATGAGATTTTATTTTTCATGCTTCTTTGTTGCCATTTGGTAACGTTATGCTCAAAAAGGAATGGAAGGATAAGAGATCTGAATTCGGCATTGACCGGTCATGCATACACACAAGAATTATTGCATGGATCTTCCACACAATGTCTTGAGATGATGCGTCTTTCGCGTGATGCATTTGTACTATTGTGCAACCATTTTAAACAAAAAATTGGTTGCAAAGTAGTAGATCAATAAGCTTGGAAGAAAAGTTGGCTATGTTTTTGATGGTCATAGACATAATGAACGATTTCGAATGGTTAAACGGAGGTTTCAACACTCAACTGAAACGATTCATAGATGTTTTCACGAGGTCTTAAAGGCAATGATGAATTTCGCAAGAGAAGTTATAGTTCCAACATCTTCTAATGCAAACTCCAATACACCAGAACGACATAGAAAGCTAAAAGAAATATTTTCTGGAGCAATAGGCGCGTTAGATGGCACTCTTGTACATGCAATCGTGCATGCTGAGCAACAGACTCGTTATAGGGGAAGAGGAAAAGGTGAATGCTTTCAAAATGTACTAGCAATTTGTGATTTCGATATGATATTCACGTTCGTATGGGCCAGATGGGAGGGCATTGCACATGATTCACGTGTTTTAAAAGAAGTAGCATTTAACCAGACTTCCGGCTTTACTTTCCCCCCACCAGGTTTTTAACCATTCTTTAACACTGATTATTTAATACATTATGTGTTTTTTATGTAATAGTTCTGATACTAATGTTTACAGATAATTATTACCTTTGTGACGCCGCATACACCAACACTCGTGGATTTATGACTCCGTACCGTAATACGAGGTATTGGTTAGCCGATTTTCGACGACAACGTGCGTTAACTAAGGAAGAAAAATTCAATCATGCACACGCACAACTGAGAAATGTTATTGAGCGCTCATATGGTGTTTTGAAGGCAAGATTCCCAATCCTAAAGCAAATGGCTCCATTTTCTTTTCCAATACAAAGAGACATAGTGATTGCTTGTTTCGCCGTCCATAAATTTATAAGGAAATGCAATATTCATGATCAATTATTTATGGCCTATGGCGAGAACACTTTGTTTTCCGAAATACAAAGTGGAGAAAGTGATGGGCAGTTCGTTCAAGACATAGAATGGGGTTCACAAGGCATTGAGTATATGAATACCTTACGTAACCAGATTGCTAGTCAACTATGGTCAAATGGTTCAAATTAAAATTGTACGCATAATATTAATTTCTATTTGGATTGTATTATGTTTCCATGAACTTTGAAGAATTTATGTGTAACTTGAATTTTCTAGTATGTTTTGTATTTTTTTAAGTTATTCATTGTTCAGTACAGCGAACTAAACAAACAACTATATTTCATTCAGCACAAAGTAGTTCAGAGGGGTAAAAATGTCATTTTACACAGTCATTCAGAGGTGCAACCAAACAGCACTTTAGTGGTTCAGCACTTATTAGTTCAGAGCCTCTTACCCATTCAGACCTCTTATTCATTCAGCACTTATTGGTTCAGATGTTGCCAAACAGCCCCTAAGTATGATCCGTGAGAACGGGTCGGATAAATTAGGATGAGTGATGATGACGGAGACTAAGATGGTGCTATAACCGTTAAACGGAATTGTCATATGAGAAGTTGAATGAAAAGATGTAAAGAAATAATGACCCGGTAACGGGTTAAATAATGATGAAAAGCAAAATGTATTAGTAATATGTTTTAACCGAACTAACTTGTAAGTTTGTGTTATGGATGTAGGTGAATCTCACTCTTGATAATGGCGAGCTTGGATCGAACACACCACATTGCCCTTTTATGCGCTTCCGGTTTAAGTCGTCTTTGTAAATAGGTCAAAACACTTTCATAATGTAAATGTTAAGTTTATGTCTAGGATGTTTCGTAAGTAAGTTAGCATTTTAAATCTTATTTTGGTAGTTCAGACAAAAACATTTTTGATGGAATCTTGTATGGTTACAACTTTCATGTCTTTTGAAATGTGTCGTAGATTTTAGTTTGAACGGTGATTGTTAAAAGCAGGGAAATGCTTATAGTACGAACGGGTCATGCCCAATTTTCGTTAAAAATAGTATGTCATTATTTGTATTTTTTCGAATGTGAAAAAGTGGGTGTCACATGTACCCTGTCATATATGTAGTAAAGTATCGGTAATAACCAAGTGTCGATCCAAGGATGTGGGTGGAGAAATAATACTAGACCTTTGTCATTAAACTACCGGTAGGAAGATAAGTGATTGATTTTCTAAAAACTAAAATAAGCATAAACAAATATTTATAAAAACATAATAGACTCCAAATAAGAAAATAAATATATAGCCTTGCTTTATACACAATCCAAAGTATATGAACTAAGTCGGTTTTGTCACTTGAAACATTTGGTCAATTTTCCATTTTCAAGACAATTAGTATCCCTTTCGTGAATCCTAAAATGACAATCATTCGGAAAGCTAAAACGATAAACACACTTTAACCACCTAAGATTGTTCTTTAACGTGCAATTGATAAATGTCTATGAAAATCCCCTAAAGATAAGTTAGTCATCCGTTAGGAGTTTTCTAACCTCACTTAATCAAGGAAAGTGACACCGATAAACACAATGCAACCACCTAGACAAGCATAAACTAGATTAAATCACAACCGAGTTTATTTTACAAATCTTGAACATAAATTCACCAAGATAGCAATTTTGGCCTAAACTACTAACTAAGCAAACAATTCATGCCAAGAATTCATAACAACACCATTTAACCCGTTAAGGTCCTTACGTGAGGGAAAGCTTTCTTGATTAACAATAATTACCCCTTATTAAACCACTAACCATTTCTAGCATCATGGTGCACACATTTGACACAAGTTAAACAAGTTAGACAAGTTAAACAAGTTCAAAGTCTACTAATACATGATTAATTAAGCTTCATCTTTCAATTATCTCAACTAACCATATATTAATCATCCAAGATAATTACTTATAATCAAGAAACCAACATCAATAAACAAGGTTGCAAACTAATCATCAAGGATTAACATAGAAAATACTTCAAATGTCGTTACAAACATAATTAACATACTAATGGTTGTAATTAAGCAAGGGATTCTAGTGTTTTTGCCCATAGGCCTACATTAATACATAATAATCAATCTAAATGCTTGAAACATAACAAAATCATGGAAAGATTTAAGAAATCAAACCATAAACAAGCACAAGATTAAGAATCCGGATAGTAATGGAGCTAATCGGCACAATGGGGCTCGAATCCGGGTGAAAGCAGATGCCTCCGGAGCCTATAAAATCGCCTGAAGAGCTCCCAAAAGTCCACAATTGCGAATAGAATGCTGCTGTCTGTTTTTTATAACATTTTCAGATCGCACGGTCGTGCCAATAAAGTGCACGACCGTTCACTTTTAAAATACTATTCACCAAACTTATGTGACATCATCAGATCTTGACCGGTCTTCGTAGTCGCACGACCGTTCCACAGGTCGCACGAGCCTTCATACCCGATGATTGGTTGGCACGAGCTTCTGAACTGGCGTGCATCTCCGATCTGGGGCTTTCTGTCGGAAGTGCACGGGAGTGCCTCGAGATGCACGGTCGTTCCACTCCGAGATAGGCTTGCACTCCTGATCGCACTGTCGTGCATTGCTGGGCAGGGCTCGGTTGTTGGATCCGCACGGTCGTTCCATTCATTGCACGGTCGTGCCAATTGCCCAGATCAGAATGTTCACAGAATCTTCGCAGCTTTGTCGTTTTGCCCGGAAAGTCCTCGTTTTCATCATCTTCTTGTTTGGCATGCTGTTTTAGGCCTGTAAACAAAAGTATACCTGATTAAGTATCCGATTCACGGTTTTACGGCCGAAAAAGCATGAAATGGGGGTAAAATGGGGGAATAAAATATGCATATTTTGGTGAATATCAGTTGTCATTAACCGCTGATCATCTCATTGTCTTTGAGATGATAGATCTTCAGACTTTTCATATCACGGTTTTCAATTGTGCTACCTGTGATTTAGTGCTTCCACTGGAGGTTTATGCTGTTGTTAAAGAAAAGGTGATAGAAGAGATTGTCTTGAGTTCAGATACTGAAGCTGTACAGGACATCTTAATGTCAATGAAGGTGGTATGGTCGATGTGAATGAAGATAATCAGATCGTACCTATTTCTTTCCGTGTGGACGGTCATTTGTGATGATGAGTTTATTAATATATAATACTTTAGTCAGATTTTAAAGATGTGTTAATTGTTTGTTTATTGAATTGTTCGTTGTTTGTTACAGTGCCTTTTTAAAAAACAGGGTGAAGATCTTGGACTGAATCGTAAGATGGGTTTGAAGATTGTGGACGTGACAGGTGATGTTTGGAATGTTCAAGCTGCTATAGGTTCATCTCGAGGTCAACCAAGATATTATCTACAAGGAATGAGAAAGTTTGTGAGAGATAAAGGCATGGCTCCAGGTCAAGCATTTAAACTTAACTTTGTGAAAGGTAAAAAGCTTTTTATGTTCGGATGAATGTTCATGGGTTGAAGAAGGCAAATGCAGAAGGATACATTGAACCAAGTTTTTGGGTTGTAGTTCTTTGCTTTTCGAAACTGATACTAGACTTGTTTGTTTAGTTTTGAAGTTGTGATTCTAAAACAATATATGTACATGTAAATTATTAGGTCCATGTCTAACGGAAACAATGCGGAGATGTAAGCTAAAGACAGTATACTCGGTTTGACTTTTGGTCAACATCTGATTGACTTTTGGTCAACATCTCATTTAGTATTCAACAGACGGTTGAATAACTCAAACAGTGGTTTTAACATCTGTTTGACTTTAGGTCAACAGTTCATGGAAACCCATGTTAGGTTGAACAGTGTTTTGAAGAGGAAAATAGTTCTAAAATATAAGAAGACAGTGGATCTGGTTGAACATCTGTTTCACTTTTGGTGAACAACTGTTTGACTTTTTGTCAACATCTGTTTGCTCGATCAGATTAGGTGTTAAAGTATAGTTCTTTAAGTCATTGTTTTGTTTTCTTGAATTCTATGTAATTTTGTTAAGAAGTACAAGAACAAACATTTTTACAAAATCCCAAATCACCCGATCATGCAAGTGCATTGAAGTAAAATTGGAAATGATGTTATTCATGTGGTCCTGTTGTGCTTTTGTCTGACCTCTAATATGGGTTTATGATCTAATCCGGTGATGTGAAGACATTGTTGTTGAATCCAATGAGATGCTTGATGTAATGAGGTCGTATTAATAACAAGTAATAATTGATATAACTAAGTTTCCCAAGCCCGGGAAGCAATCCCGGGTAAAAACCTAGTTTTTTCATAAAACAAAGAGTTAAATGCTTTGTTGGTCCCTGTGGTTTGCAAAAATTTCATACTTGGTCCTAGTGGTTTACTAATTACATGCGTGGTCCCAAAAGTTGTCAAAAATGAACTCGGTTGGTCCCCTGACCTAACCTCTATTACATTTCTCAGTTAACTATATGCGAAAATGACTAGATTGCCCCTGAACAATAAAAAAAAAAAAAAACTCGTCTTCTTACTCCTAAAACTTCCTGCTGTCGCCTCCATTCTCAAAGCCTAACCTTTTTGCTTTCTTCTTTGTTTGAAAACAATCCTAAAATATGATAAATCAGATTGTTGGCCACTGATGACGGGGGTAGCCCGAGACCAAATAAAATGACCAAGTATGAAAACACCTAGAATGTTAAAAGGTTCAACGCTTGAAAAAGCTGAGGAGATGGAGTAAATTAACACGGGAATAGTGAACAAGTCACATCCCCAAACAGTCTCACCAACCACGGTCGTAAAAGCAATGCAGGTCCACAGAATGCACGCTATTACCCGGGGGTCAAAAGGCTTCAACCCCCGAAAGGGTAAGCCCCTCACTGCAAGCTGGTTCACTAGTCAAATGAATACTCCTTTGGGACATGTCTTTGCCTATCAAATGACACTTCATTCATTAACAAAGACATTTGAGATCAGATTTGTTCTCTCAAACTCTGGTCCTTCACATCGTACATTCACTTCACTCAAAGTGTCCCTCTTTCACGTTGACATAACTCTTATTCTTTCTGTTCCTCAATCCTTTTCTGAATAATATTTCAGAATTGGATCTTCAAACAAGAAATATAAACTAGTGAACCTCCTTCCACGTCTTGCAAACGTGGGGGGACCCCACGACCTGCGTTAGGTGAGGTTAAACCCTTTAACCTTTCTGCCTAACCACCCTTGCTACTATCCTCGGTCTATATTTTGTTGTCTCAACAAGTTGGCGCCCACCGTGGGGCTACGCCGCTATTTCTCCTCAAAAAGGCCTAGTAGTGTAGCTCTTCTCTCTCAAAGTTGTCATGTCTGAAAGTGGATCCCCAGGTGAAGTGAACCAGGTACCAAACACTTCAACTCCGGGTAGTAGTCAAGCCCATGTGACTATCCCAACTCCTTTTTCAACTCCGGGGAGCACACCCGAGTTTCTCGCCTTTAACACTCCAACTCCTTCTAGATCTGGAGTTCCTTCCCCTAACGTATAACACCTCGAATTTTTGTGTCCAATAATGTATTAACACGTGTCATTTGTTTACACGTGGCATTGATATTAAATAAAGGATTAATATTGACAAACCTTGAAAGTATATAAATTCGAGGGTTATAAATGTCAAACAAGGGTAAATATACTGTATAGTAACCCTAAATGGTGCTTGTACCTTCAAACGAATAAATCATGGATCGTACGGAAGCGAAACGCGGAAGAAAGTGAGAGATTACAAGCTACAGGGGTTAACTGTGTCAACATGTTTAATTATACCTCTGAGTGACCCTTTAACGCTCCCGAGGCTTTGTAACAATATTATACGCTCACAAGAAAATATCTTATAAATTCCGCGAAGTTCCGTTTTAAAACGAGAAAGTTATAATCAAATTCGTATGAGAAGGGTTAAAAGCGTCAACAATGAAAGTTAAGGCTTTCTGAATAATTAATAAACTAGATAGGGACTTAACAACGCGGGTAAATAACACGAGGTCCTTAGTTGTAATTAACCGAGGGCCAAACCGCAAAGTTACCCCTTCAAACCCGAAAGGTCAGGTAAATCATTACGAAAGATTTCGTTATTAATTACCAGATTCTGATAATCATTTCAAAAGATTTAAAATTTCTGGAAATCTAACCTCTCGCGACCCGCGTGAAGTTTCGGGTTAAGTTGAGGCGGGCCGCGAGCCACCTAAGATACGCGCCTGAAGTTTGAATCTCAGGCGACCCGCGTACAAATGCATGGGAACTCCCATGCGGGCCGCATTAGACGCCCAGATGCAGAATGTTTGTAGTTTCTTGCCTTTTGAGCTTGTGAACGATCAAAACGCCAATAAATGAGGCATGGGCACCCTATACTCGACCCATAGCTCTATGGGACACCTGCCCATCATCCATGATCAGTGTAGATTGTTGTGTAATGATCTTGAAGGCTTTGTTGCACTATAAATAGCCACATTGAGCTCATAACATTCACACAACTCAAACACTCAACTACTGATCATTCTAAAGCTCCCAAGCATTCCTCTCTGCTCTCTAAGCAAGATACAACTTCTGTAAGTCGTTCAAATCCATTTTGGTCTTATATTTCCATAGATTTAGCTTATAAACTCAACCGTCGTAACTAACGGTTGTCATAACGATAATTCACAAATGGTCCAGTGAATTGTCGGATCAAAAGTAGTTTTGAGTTGGCATTTATGTGGGTAATAAACCCCTAAAAGGGTTCCCTCTGATCACCACTCTAACTATGTCAAATGTCGAGTCAAACGTGCACTTAAAAAGTCAACAGGAAGCTACTTTGCCGTTTTATACATAATCTGTAATGAATACGTTATGAAACCTGTTTTGGCACTCATAAAACATGATATTAAGTATATAAACTTGTTTACGCTCGTTTGAATCGACCATTTGCTATATTGACCCGGTTCGGAGCCGAATGTCGCAAAAGTTGACTTTTGCTTTGACTTCAGTTCTGACCCGTTTTAGTGAGGTATAGATATGCCTTAGGACTCTCTTAGGACCAGGTTACATGTTGGTATAACCCTCTGTGACCGGTTCATGAATTGTCCGAGTCTTTTACGCATTTCCGTTAATCGCCTAAAAGTTGACCGTAACGGCCTTTTGAAAATAAAATGAGTATTTCGGACACGTGAATGGACCAGAACCTTGCTTACTAAATTATAAGCATGTCCTTAAAGTTTCACGTCAATCCGAGGTCTAGAATGAGAGTTATGCTAAATAGCGCGATTAAAGTAAACTTTTGTAATAAACGGCGCAATTAGCATAACGCCCATCTAAACCAAGATTTCGTCACCAAAACTTTTACCCACTGTTATAAAATAATATTTTTGGAATTTTAAAGATTTTTAATAATTTTTACCTTGCTCATAACCTACGGTTATGGCTACGGTTCGGTAAATACCGAATATGCCCTTTTCGGCCAAAACGTGAGTTCTACAAGGTCTTTTGACCCGATTCCAGTTGCTACTGATTTTAAATAATAAATAAAGTATTTTAGACTTTATAAACTGTTCGGGAAACTCAGATTTCCTGTAGAACTCGAAAAGCCCTTTTAAAGTCTTTAAAATGACCGAAAAGCCCCTACGGGGCGTAATATTAACTTAAACTCGTTACGGGCATCACGGAAGGTATCCTACTGATACCACAACCTCTTTAAGGCATATTGACTTAGGAAATAAGCGTAAGACTCACATGGTTAACCGTTTCGCCTATTACGCGCACGGTTCGGCTTATGAAACTAGTTTTCATAAATTAGCCGATACGAGTCAAATTATATTATTTGGACCCCAAAATCCAGAGTGTGAACCTTAAACCCATATAAAACAAGTCTCTGAACTTGTTGGGTCAGATTCACACTCCATTCTCGGTTTTCGCCTTTTCGCGCGATTAAACCATATTTATATTCCGGAACCAACCGGTCTAGGCTACGGCCAATATAAAGACCCGTTAGGATTCTAAGAGGTTAATTAAAACCTTCGTTCCAGATTAGGAGCCCAGTAAAAGCTATCAGTGATTTAATCAAATTAAGGAATAATACTTGCAAAGGTAAATACTTTAACTTATTTTCCCAAGTTATAAAAGAGTTTGTGCCTTGTGCATTCAAATCAATTTTAATAAACATTTTCAAATGTGTCAGTTGAATGTATTTACCAGTGTAAACTGATGTATTTTTCCCCAAAAAGATTAAGTGCAGGTACTATACGAAATTGGCTGGTATTAGCTTCCTAAGCATCACGAATAGTCTCGCAAACTCGATGCCGTATCTGAATGAACAATATTTTTATTTTGATCCGCTGTGGATACATTCGACTTCTGTAATATATTTGATATTACAACCAGAGGTTGAAGAATATATTTATCTTTAAGCTTCCGCTGTGCATTTATATAATTGTGTGGTTTGACTATATTGTTGCCAACTACGTCACGGTAATCCCCCACCGGGCCCACCGGTGATACACGTGGAAATCGGGGTGTGACAGGTTGGTATCAGAGCCAACATTGAGTGAATTAAACACTATCCTATTGTGTTTAATCTCAATGACACAATTGCACATACTTGAGTCTAGACAAGAACTTAGGACAAATTCGAATTGTTATTCCAATTTTGTCTTTTCTTTTATTATTGGTTTTTAAAGTTTTATAAGCAGGAAACATGCCGCCAGTAATATTCCGAGGAAGAGGAAGGGGAAGAAGAGGCAGAGGAGATATCGTGACACATCACGATCACGAAGCTGGACCGTCAGGTACAAGACCTCCTTCGATGACAAGGAGCGAAGAACCACAACGACGAAGAGACCTCTACGAACCCGCGAGGCATTCCACCTCGCACAGCTCGACGCCATCATACCGGCACTCCTTTGGGCCAAATTCAGAGAATGATCCCAACAACCCACAACCTTCCTTCATACCTCTACAACGTTCGGTATCACACCGAAATTACGACGACCCTACTCCATACTTCATAGGTCAGTTTAATCCAGCTAACTACATACAGGAACCTTCAGGCTTTGTTCCATTAGGGCCACAAGATCACTTCTCCGAGGACCATATGGATGAAGATACTGATCCAACAGAACCTGCTCGTGGTACGCCCACGCATCCGATAGAAGTCTCTGATGGGTCATCCTTCCATGGCACACCCTATCAGGGACCAGATAGTTTCCAAGCGTTGTTTGACCGACATGAGTGGTACTACACACCACCCCAACAGACGTCACAACAACCGCGACATCCACAGGATCCCTCTGAGGATTCACGCTTTGAGGCAGTTACACCACCACCTCCGCCACCGGCGCAACCAGTAATGCCTGATCCGCCAAGGCGTAGGAGGACGAATGCTCGTATGTCCACACGAGGAGGAGGGGGTATCCACTTCAGCACCCCTCGACACTCTAGTAGTAGCCACTATCCGCCACTACAAGAAGAAGGACCTTCAAGTCCTATACAGGAGGCGAACTCCGCACCAGCTGCAGCAAATTCGCCACCATTTGGGTACGACCAACCCATACCTGCTTACACGGGTCCAACGGCTTACAACCCGTTCGAACCGTCACAAGCACAATACAACTACAATTATGAGCGCGACCCATATGTGGTGTCGGCTAGATATAATGCACGCTACCCTGACGGAGCACATGGAAACATGGGAGCTCCGGACTACTCAGCTCATGGGTATCCAATACCTCCCAGACCTCTAGTTCCACAACAAACGCCACAACCACGTTTCTCTCCTCCTGAACAGGAAGAGATACTCCATCGACTAGATCGTGTGGAGAGAGAGTTCGAGGAAGAGAAAAAGAGCCACCGAGGATTTCTCAAAGGCTTGGCGAACCTACTAAAGGGCAAAAAGAAGAAACGTGACCACTAGCCCTTAATAGTTGTACTAATGTAATTTCTACTTTAAAAGAAGTCCCTACGTGGACATTTATCGTATTTCAGTCCCTACGTGGACTTATCTTTTAGTCCTTGCATGGACACTTATCTTATGTTAGTCCCTGCGTGGACTTGTCACTTATTTTATACCTCTATGGAGGTATGTACTATTTGAAAGACCCGTTTAGGGCAATATGTGATTGTATTTGAGATTATGGAATGTATGTTATGAATTTTGTTTTAATATGTATGAAATAAATCAAAACCATTCCTTTTAAATTGATCTGCCTAAATAAAGAATCTTACGAGTGAAACCTAGCCTGGTGTCTTTTAAGATCCGACCAAGATGGTAGGACTTAATTAAAAGATTCAGATTCCCTGTTAACCGCTGCAAGCATGTTAACAATCATGGCAGAAGTGATTCGTTAAAATCACGCACGTCATTCTTATACAATAATCCTTTAAGGATTCCAAAACCCAACTAAATGATTTATAAATCATGGGTTAAATCATCAGTAGGGATGATCACTTATTAAAACATCCATTAGTGATGTAGTGCCTACGGGCCAACCTTATTTAAACATCCATTAGTGATGTAGTGCCTATGGGCCGTAATAATTGTCTTATAAAGACAAAAGACAGTGGTGGTCTATGACTCCCTGCCAGAAAGGGGTAAGAGAACTACGGTTCAAACCTCTATGCCTTTGATTCTCTGAAATCTCGGCTAAAATTATAAAACATCCTCGTGATTAGGCTTTACGCCGCCAATATTATTGTTATAGCTAAAATAGGATGTATTCAAATCCTAAGATTTAATGAGTAATAAGTTAACCAAATATGGTCTCTGTTACCATGGTTGACAAATTGACATAAAAGACAATTATATAATAATCTCCTGAATAAAATTTTGTTATCTTCTGTAGCAGATTCAAGTTACAATGGCGGATCCCAATGGAGAGAATAGCCATACTAATGAAGATGACTACGACAATGCGTCAGTGCATCTGACAGGCGCACAGCTAAAGGCTCTAATTGACAACGCTGTCCAGGCAGCTCTTGATCGTCAATACACTGAGTCTCATAGCAGATCTGTAACAAAACCACCCTCCAAACCAAAGACACACTCCAAACCACCCTCTCAACCCAAGAAAGATGACGACAACCACTCGTCAGCTGAAAATAGTATTCGCCGTGAACGAGAGTACACTGATGCATCTGGTGCCAAGGGTTGCACCTACAAGTATTTTGTATCTTGTAAGCCCCGGGAATTTACGGGGGAGAAAGGTGCTGTTGATTGTATCACCTGGCTAGATGAGATGGACACTATTGTGGACATCAGTGGGTGCGTAGAGAAGGACGTGGTGAAGTTTGTGTCCCAGTCATTTAAGGGCGAGGCCCTGGCATGGTGGAGGGCGTTGGTGCAGGCATCGGGTAAGTCTGCTTTATACAAGATGACATGGGAGGAATTTATTGCTCTCATTAAGGAAAACTACTGCCCTCAGCATGAGGTTGAGAAGATCGAGGCTGACTTTGTGTCACTGGTGATGACGAACCTGGACTGCCAGGCTTATTTGACGAGCTTCAATACGATGTCTCGCCTGGTTCCGTACCTTGTGACACCAGAGTCTAGAAGAATCGCCCGTTTCATTGGGGGCTTGGAGCCTGCGATAAAGGCTAGCGTAAAAGCCTCCCGGCCGACGACCTTCAGGTCAGTTACCGACCTTTCCTTGTCTCTAACATTAGATGCTGTCCGTCTGAGGACACTAAGGAGCAAGGAGGCTGAGAAAAGGAAGCGTGAGGATGATACCTCACGAAGGTCAGGAAAGAAGCACTGTGGAAACGGTGATGGCAAAAGAGGGTCGGAGATGAAGAAGGATGGGCAAGCTGGTGAAAGGCCCAACTGCAAAATCTGCAAGAAACCCCACTCTGGGAAGTGCAGGTTTGCATCGAATTCACAGTCACAACCAAAGACTCCTTCCTGTGGACTGTGCAAGTCCAAGGATCATAAGACTGTGGAATGCAAGAAGATCAAGGATGCAACCTGCTATGGTTGCAACGAAAAGGGGCATATCAAGAGTAACTGCCCTAAGAACGCCAGGAAGGCGGAGGAGACAAAGAAGACTAATGCTAGAGTCTTCCGCATGGATGCGAAGGAGGCTGTGCTGAACGACAATGTGCTTACAGGTACTTTTCTCGTAAATAATATATTTGCAAGAGTACTTTTCGATTCAGGCGCCGATAAATCCTTTGTAGACCAAAAGTTTTGTAAACTATTAAACATGCCGATCAAAACCCTAGATGTAAAATACGAGGTAGAGTTAGCAGACGGCACGATAGAAACCGTCTCCACTGTTCTAGAAGGATGTGAAATGTCCATTAAGAACCATTCTTTTGCTCTATCTCTACTTCCTTTCAAACTAGCGGGTTTCGACATAGTTCTAGGCATAGACTGGTTATCCCGTAATCAGGCCCAAATCATTTGCGGCAAGAGGCATATAGTGCTAAAGACCCCGAGTGGTGAATCGCTTACCATTCGAGGAGACACGCAGCATGGACTGCCCGAAGATGTATCTATGCTCAAAGCTTCTAGGTGTTTGAACAGAGGCTGTGTAATTTATATGGCTCAGGTGATAATTGAGGAACCCAAGCCGAAGATCGAGGATCTTCCCGTCATTTCTGAATATCCCGAGGTTTTCCCCGAAGAACTACCTGGTTTACCACCAGATAGACAAGTGGAATTCAGAATAGATATCATACCAGGAGCAGCTCCGATAGCAAGAGCACCTTACAGGCTAGCTCCTACTGAAATGAAGGAACTAAGAACCCAGTTGGATGAACTGTTGGCAAAAGGTTTTATCAGACCTAGTTCGTCTCCCTGGGGAGCACTTGTCCTATTTGTAAAGAAGAAGGACGGATCGATGCGGTTGTGCATCGATTACCGTGAGCTGAACAAAGTTACCATAAAGAATAGATATCCTTTGCCAAGGATCGATGATCTATTCGATCAGCTGCAAGGAGCAAGCTATTTCTCAAAGATCGACTTTAGGTCAGGCTATCATCAGCTAAGGGTCAGAGATGAAGATATACATAAGACAGCATTTAGGACTCGCTATGGTCATTACGAGTTCCTAGTGATGCCTTTTGGGCTCACAAATGCACCGGCTGCGTTCATGGATCTCATGAATCGCGTTTGCAAGCCATACTTGGACAAATTTGTCATCGTCTTCATCGACGATATCCTGATATATTCAAAAAGCCAAGCTAACCACGAGAAGCACCTCCGTTGCATTCTCGAATTACTACAGCGTGAGAAACTCTACGCCAAATTCTCGAAATGTGAATTCTGGCTACGAGAGGTTCAGTTCTTAGGTCACGTTGTAAGTGAGCGTGGTATCCAAGTGGATCCCGCTAAAGTAGAGGCGGTTATGAACTGGCAAGAGCCAAAGACGCCTACCGAAATTCGTAGTTTCCTGGGATTGGCAGGATACTACAGGAGGTTTATTGAAAATTTTTCGAGGATTGCTGCACCCTTAACCTCCCTGACCAAGAAGAAAGAAAAGTTTATTTGGGGCCCAAAGCAGCAAGAGTCCTTCGAAATACTGAAGCAAAAGCTAAGCAACGCACCTGTGCTGACATTACCGGAAGGTACAGATGAATTCGTAGTTTACTGCGATGCATCACACACGGGCATGGGGTGTGTGCTTATGCAGAAGGGCAAGGTGATTGCCTATGCTTCAAGGCAATTAAAGGTGCACGAAAAGAATTACACCACCCATGATTTGGAGTTGGGTGCCGTTGTATTTGCACTAAAATTGTGGAGGCATTACCTTTATGGTATTAAATTTGTGATTTATTCTGATCACAAAAGCCTCCAGCACCTGTTCAACCAGAAGGAGTTGAACATGAGGCAGCGCCGTTGGATGGAAACCTTGAATGACTATGATTGCGAGATCAGGTACCATCCCGGCAAAGCGAATGTGGTCGCTGATGCCTTAAGCAGGAAAGAAAGGGTAAAACCTATACGAATCAATGCCAAGAGCATTGAGGTCAAGAACAATTTAATTGAAAGGATTTTAGCTGCACAGCGAGAGGCTGTGTTAGAAGCTAATTATCCTAAGGAAAAGTTAGGAGTAACTGAGGAGCAGTTGACTCTTAGCAAGGATGGAATCCTTAGACTGAACGGACGTATATGGGTTCCGATTTATGGAGGACTACGAGATGTTATCCTCCAGGAAGCCCATAGTTCCAAATATTCTGTCCATCCTGGTGCAGATAAAATGTACCAAGACTTAAAGGCAAACTATTGGTGGATAGGCTTGAAAAAGTCTGTGGCCGCCCACGTAGCAAAGTGCTTGACTTGTGCTCAAGTCAAAGCCGAGCACCAAAAGCCGTCTGGCTTGCTACAACAGCCTGAACTTCCCGAGTGGAAGTGGGAATGCGTAACTATGGACTTCATAACCAAATTACCCAAAACCAGGAAAGGAAACGATACAATATGGGTCATAGTCGATAGGCTGACTAAATCAGCTCATTTTCTACCCATCAAGGAGACGTATAGCTCCGATATGTTAGCCCAACTTTATGTTGATAATATTGTAGCCTTACATGGCATACCTGTGTCTATTATCTCCGACCGGGATACTAGATACACGTCTCACTTCTGGAAGAGTTTCCAGCAATCTTTGGGCACGCGTTTGAACTTCAGTACGGCTTACCATCCACAGACAGACGGTCAAAGTGAGCGTACTATACAGACGTTAGAAGACATGCTTCGTGCATGTGCGATCGATTTAGGTGGTAACTGGGATAAGAATCTGCCCCTAATCGAATTCTCCTACAATAATAGCTACCATACCAGCATAAAGGCTGCGCCTTTCGAGGCATTATACGGTAGGAAATGTAGATCGCCTGTTTGTTGGGCGGAAGTAGGAGAGGTCCAATTATCGGGACCAGAGATAGTTTTCCAAACAACGGACAAGATTGTCCAGATTCGGGAACGTCTCAAGGCTGCCCGGGACAGGCAGAAAAGCTACGCCGATCCAAAACGTAAGGATCTTCACTTCGAAGTAGGTGAAAAAGTGTTGCTTAAAGTATCACCTTGGAAGGGGTGATGCGTTTCGGCAAGAAAGGCAAACTGAGTCCGAGATACATAGGACCTTTTGAGGTCATTGAACGTGTCGGGTCAGTCGCCTATAAGCTGAACTTGCCTGAAGAGCTCAATGGAATTCACAATGTGTTCCACATTTGCAATCTCAAGAAGTGCTTCGCCGATGAATCATTGGTGATTCCACACACAGATGTGCATATAGATGAGAGCTTAAAATTCATAGAGAAACCGTTGACGATTGAAGATCGACAGGTGAAGAAGCTTCGCAGAAAGCACGTACCGATTGTAAAAGTCAAATGGGATGCTCGTAGAGGTCCCGAATATACGTGGGAAGTCGAAGACACAATGAAAGAAAAGTACCCCTATTTATTTGAGTAAATCTCGGGTCGAGATTTATTTTAAGGGGGTGAGGATGTAACACCTCGAATTTTTGTGTCCAATAATGTATTAACACGTGTCATTTGTTTACACGTGGCATTGATATTAAATAAAGGATTAATATTGACAAACCTTGAAAGTATATAAATTCGAGGGTTATAAATGTCAAACAAGGGTAAATATACTGTATAGTAACCCTAAATGGTGCTTGTACCTTCAAACGAATAAATCATGGATCGTACGGAAGCGAAACGCGGAAGAAAGTGAGAGATTACAAGCTACAGGGGTTAACTGTGTCAACATGTTTAATTATACCTCTGAGTGACCCTTTAACGCTCCCGAGGCTTTGTAACAATATTATACGCTCACAAGAAAATATCGTATAAATTCCGCGAAGTTCCGTTTTAAAACGAGAAAGTTATAATCAAATTCGTATGAGAAGGGTTAAAAGCGTCAACAATGAAAGTTAAGGCTTTCTGAATAATTAATAAACTAGATAGGGACTTAACAACGCGGGTAAATAACACGAGGTCCTTAGTTGTAATTAACCGAGGGCCAAACCGCAAAGTTACCCCTTCAAACCCGAAAGGTCAGGTAAATCATTACGAAAGATTTCGTTATTAATTACCAGATTCTGATAATCATTTCAAAAGATTTAAAATTTCTGGAAATCTAACCTCTCGCGACCCGCGTGAAGTTTCGGGTTAAGTTGAGGCGGGCCGCGAGCCACCTAAGATACGCGCCTGAAGTTTGAATCTCAGGCGACCCGCGTACAAATGCATGGGAACTCCCATGCGGGCCGCATTAGACGCCCAGATGCAGAATGTTTGTAGTTTCTTGCCTTTTGAGCTTGTGAACGATCAAAACGCCAATAAATGAGGCATGGGCACCCTATACTCGACCCATAGCTCTATGGGACACCTGCCCATCATCCATGATCAGTGTAGATTGTTGTGTAATGATCTTGAAGGCTTTGTTGCACTATAAATAGCCACATTGAGCTCATAACATTCACACAACTCAAACACTCAACTACTGATCATTCTAAAGCTCCCAAGCATTCCTCTCTGCTCTCTAAGCAAGATACAACTTCTGTAAGTCGTTCAAATCCATTTTGGTCTTATATTTCCATAGATTTAGCTTATAAACTCAACCGTCGTAACTAACGGTTGTCATAACGATAATTCACAAATGGTCCAGTGAATTGTCGGATCAAAAGTAGTTTTGAGTTGGCATTTATGTGGGTAATAAACCCCTAAAAGGGTTCCCTCTGATCACCACTCTAACTATGTCAAATGTCGAGTCAAACGTGCACTTAAAAAGTCAACAGGAAGCTACTTTGCCGTTTTATACATAATCTGTAATGAATACGTTATGAAACCTGTTTTGGCACTCATAAAACATGATATTAAGTATATAAACTTGTTTACGCTCGTTTGAATCGACCATTTGCTATATTGACCCGGTTCGGAGCCGAATGTCGCAAAAGTTGACTTTTGCTTTGACTTCAGTTCTGACCCGTTTTAGTGAGGTATAGATATGCCTTAGGACTCTCTTAGGACCAGGTTACATTTTGGTATAACCCTCTGTGACCGGTTCATGAATTGTCCGAGTCTTTTACGCATTTCCGTTAATCGCCTAAAAGTTGACCGTAACGGCCTTTTGAAAATAAAATGAGTATTTCGGACACGTGAACGGACCAGAAACTTGCTTACTAAATTATAAGCATGTCCTTAAAGTTTCACGTCAATCCGAGGTCTAGAATGAGAGTTATGCTAAATAGCGCGATTAAAGTAAACTTTTGTAATAAACGGCGCAATTAGCATAACGCCCATCTAAACCAAGATTTCGTCACCAAAACTTTTACCCACTGTTATAAAATAATATTTTTGGAATTTTAAAGATTTTTAATAATTTTTACCTTGCTCATAACCTGCGGTTATGGCTACGGTTCGGTAAATACCGAATATGCCCTTTTCGGCCAAAACGTGAGTTCTACAAGGTCTTTTGACCCGATTCCAGTTGCTACTGATTTTAAATAATAAATAAAGTATTTTAGACTTTATAAAATGTTCGGGAAACTCAGATTTCCTGTAGAACTCGAAAAGCCCTTTTAAAGTCTTTAAAATGACCGAAAAGCCCCTACGGGGCGTAATATTAACTTAAACTCGTTACGGGCATCAAGGAAGGTATCCTACTGATACCACAACCTCTTTAAGGCATATTGACTTAGGAAATAAGCGTAAGACTCACATGGTTAACCGTTTCGCCTATTACGCACACGGTTCGGCTTATGAAACTAGTTTTCATAAATTAGCCGATACGAGTCAAATTATATTATTTGGACCCCAAAATCCAGAGTGTGAACCTTAAACCCATATAAAACAAGTATCTGAACTTGTTGGGTCAGAATCACACTCCATTCTCGGTTTTCGCCTTTTCGCGCGATTAAACCATATTTATATTCCGGAACCAACCGGTCTAGGCTACGGCCAATATAAAGACCCGTTAGGATTCTAAGAGGTTAATTAAAACCTTCGTTCCAGATTAGGAGCCCAGTAAAAGCTATCAGTGATTTAATCAAATTAAGGAATAATACTTGCAAAGGTAAATACTTTAACTTATTTTCCCAAGTTATAAAAGAGTTTGTGCCTTGTGCATTCAAATCAATTTTAATAAACATTTTCAAATGTGTCAGTTGAATGTATTTACCAGTGTAAACTGACGTATTTTTCCCCAAAAAGATTAAGTGCAGGTACTATACGAAATTGGCTGGTATTAGCTTCCTAAGCATCACGAATAGTCTCGCAAACTCGATGCCGTATCTGAATGAACAATATTTTTATTTTGATCCGCTGTGGATACATTCGACTTCTGTAATATATTTGATATTACAACCAGAGGTTGAAGAATATATTTATCTTTAAGCTTCCGCTGTGCATTTATATAATTGTGTGGTTTGACTATATTGTTGCCAACTACGTCACGGTAATCCCCCACCGGGCCCACCGGTGATACACGTGGAAATCGGGGTGTGACATAACGTCGGTGTCACGGACACCCCCACACGTATTGAACTCACCCCCGAGGGAGTTGCTAACAATTTTCTTGAGTTGAGGACCCTCCTCAACCAGTATGTGAACAAAGAAAAAGACAAGGGAGTAAGGATTCGTCTAGACTACGACGAACCTGAACCAACATTGTCTCCTGGACCTCCTATTCCACCTTTTGCAACCAGGAATGAGGCTAGCCCCAGTAACCCTTCAAACCCCGTTCCATATTTATCCACCATGACAAATCCTACAGCATATCCCCTCTTTTCATCCCAACCAGTTACAAGTGGTGCTCCTCTGGGCCATGAGCTGACTTTGGATCAGCTCCTACATTCCCCAGTAGCAAGCTTTCCAGCTTCAACCTCCACTTCGTGGGAACAAGCCCTGTCAGTGCTTCCATTAGCACGGAGTGCGGTAATGAGCACCCCCTTGGAGTTAGCTGCCCGATCACATCCGGAAGCCTCCAAGGTTTCAACCCTATGTCCCAGATGATGACCCAGATGATGGCCAGTTTCCCATGGCAACACTTCGTCAATCAAGTGCTGGCCGCTCAAGGGAACAACAATAGTAATAACAATATGGGTACAAGGGTCGAAGAAGACTTGGCTAAACCCTACAAGCCGAGTAACCTTTCATGCTTCTCACAGCAAATAGCCGATTATGATTTTCAAACAAAGATCAAGATGTCGTCCCACATCAGAACGTACGACGGGTCTGAAGACCCAGAGGACCATCTTCAGATCTTTACCGGTGCAGCAAGGATAGAAAAATGGTCAAACGCTGAATGTTGTTTAATGTTCATGCAAAACCCTTATCGGATCTGCCAAAATCTGGTTCAACGATTTACCTGCTCGAAGCATTCGAAGCTTTGACGACCTTAGCAAGGGTTTTTTGGCCAACTTCTCCCAGCAAAGACGATATGTCAAAGATGCAACCGTTATTTTTCAAATAAAACAGCGAGACAATGAAAGTCTTCGTGAGTTTATTGAACGATACAAGAAGGAAGGTCTAACCTATGTAGGGGCAGATGAAAAAATGAGGGTAGCAGGTTTCATGAACGCTATCACCTCAAAATACCTCACAAGAGATTTCAACAAGTCCCTGCCTAAGACCTTGGAGGAGGCCCTTGAAAGAGCAGAAGCCCACATTCGGGGAGAGGAAGCGGTTGACATCAAGGAACAGAGGAAGAGAGGGTCTAGCTGGAGAAGTAATAGCCCAGTCAGAAAAAGAGGGAATTACAACTCCTATGACAGACGGCAAAAGGGTTCAGACCATCGAAGGTCTGAAGGCCGGAACCCTCCAACCAGGGAAAAAGGCATGAGTTTCACACCCCTCACAAAGACTCCTCAAGAAATCCTGGCAACCGAAGAAGTCAAACAGAACTTTAGACCTCCCAGGCCTCTCCCCAAAAGTAGAAAAAATGAGAACTCCACGCAGTTCTGCGAATTTCATGAAGAAAAGGGTCATCACACCAACGATTGCTTCCAACTAAAGAAAAGAATTGAAGAGGCTGTTAAGTCAGGTGAACTCGCCCATTTGGTAAAAGGGGTTCGAGACAAGATGGCTGAAGGCAAGGGAAAGGAAGTCAATATGGTAAACTCTGATGAAAAGGTTCCTTATAAGAGGCAGCGGTTGGAAGCTTGGGAGCTTCAACGTGTTTGCTTTCCCCCAGCTGAAAAAAGGCCCCCTTTCAAGCCCTCTCGTCGTAGAAGCTACCATTGGAACATTGGAAACACATAGGGCATACATAGACACTGGGGCAGCCACTGAGATCATGTTCGAGAAATTTTTTAACCGCTTAGGCGATGAAGAACGCTCAAGGCTTCAACCCTCTGGAACCTCCATAAAAGGTATCGCCGATATACCCCTCAAGCCTTTAGGGCAACTGACACTAGATGTTTGCTTCAGTGAAGGTCAGAAGAAAAGAATCCAGCCACTTACCTTCGTAGTCCTCAACATACCTTCGAACTATGATGTAATCATAGGAAGGCCAGGGCAATGTGCCTTCTTTATGGCAGTGTCCGTCGGGCATGGCACGGCAAAATTCCCAACCGAAAGGGGGGTAGCAACCCTTCAACCCTCCCAAGAGGCCTACATGATCGAAGGTGAAAGTCCCAGAAGTGAAGAGGACAAGCAAAGGCTTATCATAAACCCTGAGTACCCTGAACAAAGAATAAGGGTCAACCCAAACCTTTCACAAGAAACTCTCTCCTATTTGGAAAAGTTGTTGACACATTACAGCGATGTCTTTGCTTGGTATCCGGAAGATATGACAGGAATCCCTCGAAGCATTGCTGAACATGAGTTGAGGATACCTCCTGATGTCAAACCTGTTGTACAAAAGAAAAGGAGCTTAGCACCAGAAAGAAGCCTGGCTGCTTGTCAGGAGGTTGAGAAGCTCGTCTCAACTGGCATTCTCCGAGAAGTCAAGTACCAATCATGGGTTGCAAACCCGGTCATGGTCAAAAAACCTGATAACTCCTGGAGAATGTGCATAGACTTCAAAGATCTCAACAAAGCTTGTCCTAAGGACTGCTACCCACTACCAGAAATTGACCTTAAGGTTGACTCGCTCACCGGTTACCCTTTCAAATGCTTTCTTGATGCTTACAAAGGGTATCACCAAATACTCATGAAAGAAGAAGATGAAGAAAAGACGGCATTCCACACTGATAAAGGAATCTTCTGTTACAAGAAGATGCCTTTTGGACTAAAAAACGCCGGTGCAACCTACCAACGTCTGGTGGACAAAGCTTTTGCAAGCCAAATTGGCAAAAACATGGAAGCCTATGTTGATGACTTGGTAATCAAAAGCAAGACGGAGAACCAAATGCTTGACGACATCCAAGAAACTTTCAAAAATCTCAGAAAGGTTAACATGAAACTTAACCCTGAAAAGTGCTCGTTTGGGTTCGAAGAAGGAAAATTCCTGGGTCACATTGTCGGAAAACAAAGCATCAAAGCCAACCCAAATAAAGTAAAGGCTGTCTTTGAAGCCAAGCCACCAAAAACCAAAAAAGAGGTTGAAAGCTTAAACGGGAAACTCGCTGCCCTGAAGCGTTTCACTTCAAAGCTGGCTGAAAGGTCCCTACCCTTCTACAAAACACTTAAAAATTGTTCTGATAAGAAGGATTTCAAATGGACCAATGAGGCCGAGGAAGCATTCAACCAAATGAAACAACACCTGGCCTCATTGCCAGACATTGCAGCCCCAGAAACGGGAGAATTAATATCAGTTTATCTATCAGTTGCTGAAGAAGCCATAAGTGCAGTCCTCACAATCGAACGAAACACGGCTCAGGTACCCGTTTACTTTTTCAGCAAAACTTTAAAATTAGCTGAAACTAAATATCCTCCCCTCGAAAAACTTGCCCTAGCCCTAGTTCAAACAGCTAGAAGGCTTAGGAGGTATTTCCAAGCACATCCTATACAAGTGGTCACTGACCAACCTGTCAAGAATGTGCTCGAAAAACCTGAAAACTCAGGAAGGCTAGCAAAATGGGCAGTGGAACTGGGTGAACACAACATCATCTATGTCCCACGAAAAGCCATTAAAGCTCAAGTTCTGGCCGACTTCCTTGTGGAAGTCCCAAACCAAACAATTGACGAAGTAAACACCACAACCACTGAACCCTCCAACCCTGAGGCCTGGAAGTTATTTACCGACGGGGCTTCAAGCGTTGAAGGGTCAGGGGCTGGGTTAGTTCTAATCAACCCTGAAGGGTTAGAATTCACATATGCTCTCCGTTTTGATTTTCAGACTACCAATAATGAGGCTGAATACGAGGCACTAATCGCCGGCTTAAGACTGGCCAAGGAAATGAAAGTTCAAATGCTTGAAGTGTTCACAGATTCATTGCTAGTATCAAGCCAAGTCAACGATAGCTACGTTGCTAAAGAACCCAATATGAGAAGATATAAAGAAAAATCCAAGGAATTGATGAACACCTTCCAAGCACGCAGCATCAAGCAAATTCCAAGGTCCCAAAACAAAAAGGCGGATGCCTTAAGTAAACTAGCATCCCTCACCTTTGCCGACCTCACCAAAAAGGTGTTGGTTGAAGTGTTGAAGGCTCCATCGATTGATGAATTGGAGGTCCAAGATGTAGTCACCGAGGAAGATCCAAACTGGATGACTCCCATCAAAAAATTCCTTCAAAATGGTGAACTACCCAATGATCAAATAGAAGCAGAAAGGGTTAAAATCAAAGCAAGACAATATGTGTTGCAAGGAGAAACCCTCTACAAAAAGGGTTACCTTGCCCCCTTGCTAAGATGTGTTGGTCCCGAGCAAAGTAAGTATTTGATCAAAGAAATTCACGAAGGAGTGTGTGGAGCCCATTTTGGAGCTAGGTCGGTGGTTGCAAAACTCATGAACCTTGGATATTTCTGGCCCTCGATACATCGTGACACCATTGAGCAATTGAAGAAATGTGATGCTTGTCAAATCCATGCTCCAATCCCAAGAAGTCCCAAACATGATCTTGTTCCAATAACCTCGGCATGGCCATTCCATAAGTGGGGAATGGACATTGTTGGGCCATTCCCTCCAAGTAAAGGAGGAGTAAAATTCTTGCTAGTAGCAATAGACTATTTCACCAAATGGCCCGAGGTTAAACCCCTTGCAAAGATCACAGGGAAACAAGTCATAGACTTCGTTTGGGAAAACATCATCTGCCGCTATGGGTTGCCGGGAGTGATTGTCACCGACAATGGAAAGCAATTTGCTGAAAAGCCTTTCAGCCTTTGGTGTAAAGAGTACAGAATCAACCAGATCTTCAGCTCAGTGGCTTATCCACAATCAAATGGCCAAGTTGAAAGGGCTAACCGAAGCATAGTGGAAGGCATCAAGACAAGATTAGGAAGATATGAAAGCAATTGGCTCGAAGAATTGCCTAGTGTTCTATGGGCAATTAGAACAATCGAAAAAACAAGTCACAAGAAAACGCCTTATAGCTTGGTATTTGGATCCGAGGCTGTAATCCCTGCTGAAATAGGAGTTGTAACCCAACGAATTGTCAACATGGATCCCGAAACAAACCAACAAGAGACCATGTTGAATTTACAACTCCTAGAGGAAGCCCGAGATCAAGCCGCAATCCAAGAAGCCAAATACAAGCAGAAGATGGAAGCCTACTACAACAAGAAGGTTAAGAACGAACGATTCAAGCCAGGGGACCTAGTCCTAAGAAACAATGAAGCTAGCAAAAAGGAAAATCAAGGAAAACTAGGCCCAAAATGGGAAGGTCCATACACCATCCTCGAAGCACACAAGGGTGGATCCTACAAGCTAGCAGATTCAGAAGGCAAAAGGCTTCCAAGACATTGGAACGACAAAACCCTGAGGAGATTCCATGTTTAGACAGAAAAGTTTGGTTTGTATCAAAATGTACCTCGAACAACACTATGAAAACCTTTTGTAAAAAAGCAAGTATTGCTTGAATGAATGAAGTTGTTTTATCAAACTTGTCTTTCTATCCTAATATCAGGTTGAGAACCTAGCAAAAAACTCCATGGCAAGGGCCATGTAAGGGGATGAGCTCCCAGGCCACATCGCTCAATAGGTTCAAGGGTTGAATGAACCTATATAAGGGGTGAGTTCCTAAATCAATACAACTCCATGAGACTCATTGAGCGAAAATAAAATCGTCTCATAGACAGGTCTGAACAGCCTACGCCAATCGTTCCTTAAGCCTTAGAAACATAACCAACAAACAGGCTTACGAAGTAAAACAAATCACAAAGAAATGATAAAAAGGATAGGTGTTATGTCTTTTTGTTAAAAATACCAAGGCTAAGTGTCTGCGGCACTGATCCCTTTAAGGTGAAAAAACATAAAGATAGCACAAATTCAACAAAGACAATGTTAGAAAGAAAAAAAAAATTATCCAAGGAAAAATACACGTAAAAATTCATCGGTAAAGCATACAAACCAAATCAAAAGCTATCAAGGCTTCAAGCCACCCACACGACAAGCTTGAAACGTTGAAGGCTCTAACCCAACTACGACTAGCCAAAAGGCTTGAAGGGTTAAAACCTACCAAACAAACTAAACAACGCAAGCAATATAATAACCATCATACCATAGCAAAGAAAGTCATGAAAGACTTTCAAATAAAAGTTAAAGCAAGTTCTAGTAACTTGCAAGTTAAACTACTGTTCAAATGACCATACAGGCCCAACACACCATCAACAGGAACCTTAAGGGTTCCTGGAAACCTAATATTGTTCAAAATAACATTACAAACCATAAAGTGTTTTGCTAAGAAAGCTACGAATAATCATCAGATGGCAGAAGGCTTGGAGACACCAGAACCTTCACCTTTGACCTTCTTGGCTTTCTTGGACTTCTTAGCCTTAGCACCATCATCACCACCAACCGCTGAGGTCTCTAAACCAACATCCTTCGAAACATCCGGCAGACTCGAGAGGGTATCATCACTATCTCCAGAATAAGACCTTTTCTTTGAAAGGGAGCCCAAGACCTCAGTGTAAACCTTTTCATTTAGACCCTCCGGTTTCAAATCCTGTAAAACAGACAAAGGCTTACCAAAGCAAGAGGAAACCTGATGAACATAAGGATAGGTTAGCCTCTCCATCTGTTCAACTGAGCTTTTGAAAACATCAGAAGCATCGGGACGAAATAAGGGGGACTTTTCCAGAGCATGCCCAGCTTCATGCAACTTGTAACCAGCAATGAGACCTTGATGTTTTCCCAAGTTTAGCAACTTTGTATACACATCACCAAGAGCAGAATTAAACTCGGTAGAATGAAGCAGGTAAGTGACAACCTGTTGAAAGCCCTGCTCAATCAACCACTGGTTATCACTAGTTGCACGAGAAACTGAAGCCTTCAGACTCTCCTTCTCTTCATCAATGGCTTTCTAGGCAACAGACAAAGCCTCCCTGTCTGCCTTTAGCTTCAACCGATCAGCCTCAAAGCTCTTCTTAAAATCAACCATCTCAATCTCATGCTTCTTGGACAAGCATTCAACCTTCCTCGACCAAGCTTCCTCCTTCTCAGCAAAGCTGCTTATCTCCTTTCTCATTGATGCCATCGAAGACTTCATCTTATCTTTCTTCTTGGAAAAGTCTTCATACTCTCGCATCCTTTGGCGAAAACGAGCAACGCCCTGAGGAAGCATGGCAGCAAGGTTGCAAGTACTAAGAATCATCTGGGACAACATCACATCATCATCCATTTCAGAAATAGTCTTGTGAACCGAAGGAGGAGCAATATAACTCAAGGCCTCTTCACAAACAGCAGCATCTTTAAAGCTATCATCAACCTTTACCGACCAGCATGGCACATAAACCGCATCAGGATCCAACCCTTCAACGTCCATACTCGAAGAGCCTTGAACAGGTGTAGCAGCAACCTTCTTGGCTGAACCCTTTTTGCCATGAACAACTAACTTCCTCTCCCTTTCAGAACCCGCCTCAACACCTTGATCCCCAGACTCTTCAACATCATCACTCAACTCCACCGGTTCAGTAGAAGTGGATTGAGGAGCAGCTTTCAGACGACGAGTAGATCGTCGGGTCGAAGTCTTGGGGGCAAGAGGTTTAGAAAAACCCTTAACGTTCGAGACACTAACATACCCAGCACCTTCAAACCTTTGTTCGGCACCTTTAACCACAACATTTTCATCAGGAACAACAGGAACATCCCCAAAAACCACATCCGAAGTGTCATCACTTTTGATGAAATCCAAGGTAGACATAACTGCAAGCAACAAGCAGACAGAACATGAGACAAAAATTAGAAAGATACAAGAAAGGAGAAAACAAAAATGCATACCCGTGCCATCTCTCATCAGAACCGGATCCCGGTCAGCTTTTTCCCACAACTTACTAACCCCTAATAAAACCAGCAAATGCTCAGGAAAGGGACGAACCCTCGCAGGGCATTCACGAATAGATTTCAGAAAAGCATCATTCAAATCAGATGCAAGGGGTTCCGGTTCATTGAGAACAGCATCCGGGTGTCGCCACACAGTTTTAAACGGAACAATAGTGTCTGAAACCCAGAAAAAATGATTCTTCCAAGTTCCAAGTGTGGTAACCATAGATGAAATAAGGCCGGAATCAACCTTAGATGCTTCAAAAGTAAACCAATCGCCATTTTTGGCCAAGCGGAAAAAATGACGAAATAGCAACAAGGAAGGATCATATCCGAGGGCACGACACAAAACCTCGAAATGTAAAACCCTAGCCATGCCCTTCGGATGAATCTGACCAAAAGAGACCCGGTAATACTCCAACAAATTCAAAACAAACAGAGAAAATGGATAGCGAAGGTTTGAAAACTCAAAGTGACGACAATAAAGAGCGATGAAACCAGTTGGGCATTTATCAATCGAAGCATCACACGCAGGAGCAGTAGGTGTAAACTCAATCCCAATGCCATATTCCTTACAAAATAACTCTACTTCCTCTTGGGTTAACCGGGAAAAGGATTTTGCTAAATCCTTAAGGGCACCCATTTTTGCAAAGAAACTATGAAAAAGTAAAGCAAAAGAAACCAACACTAACCTTGAAAGAAAAGGGGAAGACTTGCAGAGAATACTTGGATGGAATAATGAAACGGCAAATAAGAAAAATATAAACAAGTTAATATATAGGGGCAAAAATGTAAACAATACACCCTGCAAAACCGCCACCCTAGGAACTGCTACACATCAATCAAATCAGTTGTCAGATTTTCAAAATTCAAACATTAACTGCCGACAACCTTCCAATCCTTCAAACTTTGAACCCTTGAAACCTTCAGGGAATAAAACAGATGCTTAAAAAAGTCAGAAGTCTTTGATCTACTCCCAAAAACCTCTGACTTGGGGGGCTGATGACGGGGGTAGCCCGAGACCAAATAAAATGACCAAGTATGAAAACACCTAGAAGGTTAAAAGGTTCAACGCTTGAAAAAGCTGAGGAGATGGAGTAAAGTAACACGGGAACAGTGAACAAGTCACATCCCCAAACAGTCTCACCAACCACAGCCGTAAAAGCAATGCAGGTCCACAGAATGCACGCTATTACCCGGGGGTCAAAAGGCTTCAACCCCCGAAAGGGTAAGCACCTCACTGCAAGCTGGTTCACTAGTCAAATGAATACTCCTTTGGGACATGTCTTTGCCTATAAAATGATACTTCATTCATTAACAAAGACATCTGAGATCAGATTTGTTCTCTCAAACTCTACTCCTTCACATCGTACATTCACTTCACTCAAAGTGTCCCTCTTTCACGTTGACATTACTCTTATTCTTTTTGTTCCTCAATCCTTTTCTGAATAATATTTCAGAATTGGATCTTCAAACAAGAAATATAAACTAGTGAACCTCCTTCCACGTCTTGCAAACGTGGGGGGACCCCACGACCTGCGTTAGGTGAGGTTAAACCCTTTAACCTTTCTGCCTAACCACCATTGCTACTATCCTCGGTCTATATTTTGTTGTCTCAACAGCCACCATAAATCTTTCTGGTCAAACTTTATACAACATATAGTTCTAAATCAGTATTAAGGTGATATTTTGGTATCGGTCTATGTCTTTAATTTATTCCTATATCTTTAAAGGGGGTTTGATTTGAAATTTCCGTGTCAATCGAAGTTGGGTTTCGATTTGGAGTTTCTGCGTCAATTGTTAAATGATGAGTAAAGGGGGTGGTGAACTGTGGGTAGGGGTTAAAGTTTTTCGGGTGTTTGGATCTTGTAGCGGTGGGAGATGGATGGTGTTTTGGTAGGCGGTGACAGGCGGAGGAGATGATTACATATGGTGGCGACCGTGGAGATGGTTGCAGGTGGTGGCGAATTTGGAGGAGTCAGGAGATGACGGTTTGGATATGGGTTTGCGGTGGGGTTAAGGGTTACGAGGTGAAGGAAGATGGTGATAGTGGACAACGATGGCTATGGTTTCTGCTTGCTGGTGGCAGCAGGGATGGTGACATTGAAACAATGGTGAAGGTTGAGAGACTAGAGGGGTTTATATATTTTTTTATTTCTTTTAATTGTTCAAGGGTAATATAGTCATTTCACACATAGTTAACTAAGAAATTTAACAGAGGTTAGGTCAAGGGACCAACGGAGTTCATTTTTGACAATTTTTGGGACCACGCGTGTAATTAGTAAACCATAGAACCAAGTATGAAATTTTTGCAAACCACAGAAACCAACCAAGCATTTAACTCTAAAACAAAATATATTAGATCACCGTAGTAGAGAGAGAGGTGTGTGATGGAGTAGTGACCAATCAAAGCAAGAAACATGGGATGTTGACTCTTGAGGAGCAACAAAAGTTGACAATTAACATTGAGAAAATTACATGTACCTCAAATAAACAACTTAAATTGTTAACACTTAAGCTTTTGCACATGGTACACTAGCACGATCCACTCCATGAGTTAAGAGCTCTACAACATAGAGCTCCCAATTATTGTGTGCAACAAGTCGGATCTTTTAAGGGTTTCGAGACCAGTTTATGATATTCTCTTCGTACGCCTAAGTATATGTCTTTATAATTCAAGCTTAGATTTGGAGGAATTCCATATATCCCAATCTAAACTAGCAAAATATCATATTTTCCAAAAAGTAAGTTTTCAATATATAACACTCTTCAAACATGATTTGATATAAATATGACATTTTACAAGTTGAGGGAAGGGAATATATCCGAGCTTTTTAACTTTTGGAGATGTGTCGCCTATACATGGGTGTAAAAATCTCAACAAATCCCCGATTAATCACAATTAATCCCGATTAATTCCAACTAATCCCCGATGAATCGCAAGTCCCCACCCCACCGCCCGACTAGAGAAAGAGAAGACTAATGATAACAAAAACACATTTTCAATGTAAATAATACCAATCAATAAATCAAGTTATGCAAGATATCATATAAATACACATAAACAAGTAAAATTCCATTACAATAATATCAAAGAAACCCTCCCCTATATTGCTGAACACATACATACTATAAAAGCCGTCACTTTACAAAAAATTATACCCAATAAATAAAATGGTATGGAAAATGGTGTTATCCTCTCTCTTTTCACATAAACAAGTAGATAATCAGAAGAATCAAACCTGTATTCTATACTTCTTCCTCTCAGCTTCAAACCTACAAATTTTGTAATAAAATTCAGCACAAATGCAATACTTTAAACTGAAAAATATCAAACAGGCAAGTTATTCAAGATGTTACCTCCAATCCAATCATGATTTAAGCTTTTGATTTCTTTCCAACAATGATCTGGAAAATACGCAGACCCCGACTAAAAGCTTCATTAAACAAGATTCTCGTTTGCATCGACTGGAAACCCGGCATCCATGATAAAACCGCCACTGGGGTCAAGACAATCACGCCAAACATAGTATCGTACGTGCGGGCCACAGACACAACAGTACCCCAGAATATAGTTTTCTCCAAAACGGGCCGGAATACTTGCGCAATCAAAAGAAATCCCCAACCAGTGGGAAGGAACGCCAACAGACTCGTGAAGATATCAAGAAACTTGAACTGTGTGAACTCCAACAAAGCGATTAGTATCAGTATCCCAAGAGCAACAACCAGAAACTGAACTAACCGATAATAAATATGTTCCCGGGCAGAATATTTATCACGCGCGTAGACCACTACCGTATACAATACAAGAGCCACAATCACGTAAATCCAAGAAAGTATATATACTGCAAAGCTTTTGCTACCAGCGGCGATACCCAACTGGTAAACGATCCCGTATTGGAAAAAGAAAAACCGTAAATCCAAAATAATTTCGAAAATTTTCCCGAATAAACCGGTGTTCCTCAAATGATCTTGCTCTTCATACCACCATCGTTCCCAACTCTCTTCGGATTTTGCGAACACGCCCCCACGAAACCCGATCCAGTTCATGAAATCGTCGTAATCGTAAACCGTTTTTAACCAATCAAACCCGGAGGGATTGAACACAAACGGTGCCATAATCCATGAAAACACAAGGAACCAACTTGAAATAGTTAATGCGATGTACGTGAATGTTCCTTTAGCAACGGGACTGTATCCAGCGTAAACGGTTAGGATCAAACCGAGCTCGATTGCTTTTATGAAATGGCTTCGAGCGTAGAGTCGGTAATTTTCGGCGAATTTCTTGTGTTCGACGACAAAACCACGACCCGTTGCGCGGTATTTTGCACCCCCGTGAAGAATCGTTCGCCCGAAATAATGCGAACGAGTTCCTAACGAAAAGGTGTAGAAAACCGAAGAAAGCTGAAGCTGCATTGTTATGAAATCCCAGATGGCTGAGAGAAACCCTAACTCGAGGGTATTTTCGACAATCATCGGTAAAGCGGTGAAAATACCAAGTTGGACGATAAACTGCTGGTTTAAGATTGTCCCTAACGCTCGATTTGTGCTGGCATCTCCTGTGACAGAATTCTCGACCCCGCTAAGCGCAAGATATAACCGGCCCCACAAGAACGCGTAAACGGTTAACGAAATCATCATCGTGTTGAAAAAGAAACCAACCGTCGTGTAGAAAAACGAAAGCATTCTGAAAAAATCAAGCCTATGACCCAATCTATACACGTCTCGACTAAGAACTTGCTCACCATTTCCGCTTGCGACTTTCGCCTCAAACATCGATACTTGGTTTAACCCAACATCTCTTCCTTTACCGACTTGAATATACTCATGGTGCGTCACATTCCCGCCTCTTAACGTGCAGTTAAATCCAGCAAAAATGTCTTCACTTAAGTTGATTAATCTGGAAGCTTTACTAAGCCCGCCCCGAGTTAAGAACCAAAACCGATCGAACACATCAGGATGGCCATAATGCAACCGGATTTTCAACGGGTTGGCTAAAACCCGTTGACCCAATGTGACAAAACTCGTTTCTTGAGCCGACATGAACCAAGCAAGTGAAGAAACGGAACCCGTAAAGATGTTTTCTCTAACTCCCAAAATATTCGGCTTGCGAAGACCGTATTTCATTTTGTATTCTTCGAGTAAATTCCTCATTTTAAGAGCTTCTTCGAAGTAATTATCTTGATTCATGTCGATAGTTTGAACCGCATCCCCGCGAGTAAAAATAAGCGCATGGTTTTGATTCTCGGGTTTTCCTTCTCCGAGCTTTAACGGACCTGGTAACTTCACCCGATAAACTTCGACTTCTTTTTCTAATTCCTGATCGTACTTCACAAGAACGGAATAATAATCCGTTCCGTCTCGTTTCACCACCTCATCAACATACGCAACGCGAAGAGCTTCATTGTTTTTCATCAAATACAAAATCTCTTCAGCGTGGGGATCTTTTTTCGCCTTTTGAGTACCGTATATCTGACACGCAACAACATAAGTGTACTTCATCAATGCGGTTCCATACTCATGCCCCTTAAACATAGTACTCATCGTACTATCCGCTCTTTGTAAACTCCGACCCGCACGAATGGAACCATCCGCACTGCTAATACTCCCTAACGGAACGAGCTCCCGTGCGCCTTCACGAATGTCCATTTCGGAAGCCGAATCAAGAAACGCCAGCATTTTTAGAGCCCGGTAATAGTACATCATTCCCCGAACCGTACGGGCCAGCGTCTGGCCTCTATACGAAGCCCAAAGCCGAAGATCTCTCAGCTTATTCGTCCATAACTCATCTTCCGACACCATTCCTTCTCGTTTCATCCTTTGCAAAAAGTTAACCCATTCATCAGCGTATATCGTTTGCAAATAATAAAGAACGGAAATCCCGTCTTCATTTTCGGTTCTAAGCTGCTCCTTACTGTACACCACTTCTTCGTTGTAATACGGCGTCAAGACGCTAAACGCCATCATCTTTTCAACTTGTGGTGCGTGAGGAATATTCATAAACAGCGAGTTGCTAAAGAACGCAATCCGTCTTCTCGCTTCTATATTCACCGGAATGTTATTCATGGAGTCACGTGAAGTAAGAATCGTGTGCAGTCTTCGCGTCTGTCTATAGAAATTCTCGTTTTCTGAACCGGGTAACTCAACCGCATTCTCGAAAAGCAAACCCGCTCCTGAAAGCGGTCTATGTGGGGCCAGCCCGTCTTCTTTCAGCTCATTCATCGTTCGTTTTTCTCTAAAGAAGTCGCGAATAACAACCTCGTAAAGTGCTTGGAGTATGTTAATCACCTTGTTGACATCTTTTTTCGACTTTGTTAACAAACCCACAAGAGTGATCAGATGGTTATGGATCTTCGGAAGCGCATACATGTTAAAAGTCTTGGTAAACTTTCCGATATTGATCGAGTTATCGATTTCTTGAAAAATCGTCGTGACAATTGAGTGCTCCTGAGTGTTGTATTGTACGATCGTGAGCAGCAAGTGTCGGACGCTATCGTAAGTTTCAATGACAGAACAACGTCTGTACTCGTGTTTCTTGATTTTCGACCATAGCCACTTGTCAGGCGCGTCTACCAATTCTTTCGCTTGCCGTAGCGCAAGAAGTAATTCGTTAGCTAATAAAAAGCACGGCCACCTTACGACGTTAACATTCCACGTATTTTGCGGTAATTCCAGAAGTTCGACTTCACGATCACTAACAATATCTTCTTCTCTAAACGTTAAGATTATTTCATTCCAAATCAATGCAAATTTATGGGCCTCGATTTGATTCGAATCAAGTTTCTTAAACGGTGTTCCGAAACCATATCTTAATTGAAATCTATGAAGGGCATCTTTAAACTTACTCCTTAAAGTCCCTCTTGTGTTCAGCAACTGTTCTTCCGGCATGAGATTAAACTGCATCGCACTAGCGAAAAACTGAAACCGTAACCTCAACTGTTGTACATTTCGAATCTCACCCAAATGGCTAAGCAACCCAACACCCGCACCCACAAACGAAGAGTAAATCGAGTACCAGATCTGTAAATCCATTAAGTAAATCAACACAACGGGTAGCCATAACAGCCCTACAGCAAACCTGTTACTGTTACCGAAGAACTGATGCCATTCGTATTCCACATCGTCGAGGTCTAAAATGGCCTTTGTGGGTTGAATCATCGGTTTTATCTGCAAGAAGTAGCTAAAAGTAAACTTGGTGGCGAGAACTGCGATCCAGAACAACGAATACTTGATGTTATCGACTAGACCTTCCCTAAGTCCACGACCGACAAACGCTTTACTCTGAAACCACCAAGTTATGATGTAAAAGACTCTCCAGTTAGTGTTTTCGAGAAAGTTACGAACCCACGGGATAATAAACAAAACAAGCGCTAAAATTTCGGGGAGGATGAATACAAACACAACTTCAAGAAAATTCACCACGCGTTTATTAGCTGCGCTTGTCCAACGCCCATCGTTGTTCCTCTGACTCCACATCCTAGTGTAGAACACTAGAAAGATGATAATCCAAACGACAGACGTAACGATCTTCAACACCATTCTAACCCCAAGCCACAACGTCTCCCTCGAAACCAGCTTATACTGCATTACAACATCAAGAACCGCCTGCAACAACCTCAACGCGCTCCACGTAATAAACACGCTCAAAGCCTTAACCTGAACATCCCGATCCTCCAACGCCTCCCACGGATACGTCTTCCTATCTTTCCACGCCACAATAATCGCCGCTTGTAAAAACATAAACAACATGATCCACAACTTATCAAAGCTTCTAAACAGGTTTAAAAACGACCTCTGCTCCACAAACCCCGTCTTCCCCACCCGCTTCCCTCTACTCGTCGTCGCGAAAAAATTACTTCCAATATCAATCGGCCACTTCAACTTATCGAAACACCTCTTATCCCAAAAATACTCGTTAATGTCATCGTAATTTCGCCAGTTCGCGTGTGGCGCAGTCCCGTTCCTACTAAACTCCACCTCTAGTTTAACCGTATCGTATATCGGCTTAACCACGCGTTCCAAAAACGCGTTTTCGCCCGATATCGACGGCAAAACCGGCCTCCCGGTATTCTCATCGATATAATCCTCTAGTATTCTATTCAACTCCATAGCCATGTGATGAAATATGTAACATATGCATTCAGGCATAAACCTTAGATTAGCGGACTCACCCCAAATTAATAAATACAAGGCTACATATAAAAGCTCACGGCGGCTATCGGCGTCAGAGATCTGACGGCGAGAGTCAGAGATCCAGATGTTAGATTTACATCCAATAAACGAGCACCAACGAGTGTAGTTACTCAAAAGTTTCCGGCGAAACTTGCGGAGAACGGTGTGGTCGAGGGTGTCGATGATATCCGGCGGTGGTTGAAGCCGCATCTGAGCGTTGGATAAGTGGAGGACGAGGTGTTCGCGTTGGTTTGAAACGTTGTGGGATTGGAAGCCGAAGAAGGCGCCGAGCCAGTCTAGAAGGTCGTAGTGTGGTTGCCATGGGATGAAGGGTGGGCGGCGGAGGTCGCCGACGGCGCGGAGGGCGGCGGTGGCGGCGCGGACTTCTGGGAAGCGGAGGGAGGGGTGGTCGGCGAGGAGGTTGTGGATGGGGATTATGTTGTAGGTGGTGGTGGTAGTGGGATGGGGTTCCGGTGAGGGTGGAGGACGGTGCCGGTGGGTCATGGGGATCTGGAGAGGTGAAAATAAAAATACAGTTGAAAATTTGATTTGATTATTGGATTGGAAGTGGATTTTGGGGAAAAGGTTAAAAGAAGGTGGAGGTGGGCCCGTGCTACCGCGTGATTAGACTTTTTCTTTGGCGGTTTGAATTTAGAAATTTACCTTTGGCGGAGATTGTGATATTTAGGGGTGAGCATGGTGCGGTTCGGTTCGGTTATTACCTATAACCGAAACCATAACCGCACACTGCGGTTATCAAAAAATCATAACCGTTCGGTTTCGGTTAATGCGGTTTCGGTTAATCGGTTATTGCGGTTAATGCGGTTTCGGTTCGGTTATAGGTCGGTTATATTAGTGTAAACTATAATGGGCCAATAAGGTTGGGTCGTGGTTAGTGTAAAATGTAATGGGCCAATAAGGTTGGGTCATGGTTAAAAGTTAAAACATTCAAATACTTCACCAAAGATAAATATAGATTAGGCCATGGTTAAGTCTTTAAATACAAACTTAAAGACTTATGGTGCTACGGATTTGGCTATGTTTAAAATATTCGGTTCGGTTCGGTTATTTGCGGTTATGAAAACAAGAATAACCATAACCGAACCGCAAAAATCGGTTATTAAAAATATAAATAACCAACCCTTCGGTTATTTCGGTTATCGGTTATTTCGGTTCGGTTTTTTCGGTTATTTCGGTTACGGTTCGGTTAATTCGGTTGTATGCTCACCCCTAGTGATATTTGTGTCTTTGCTTGCAACTAGTCAACTACGTGTCAAGTCGGGTTTAATTTAACTTACGTGAGGTTGATTTGGTTGGGATCTTATTTCTAAATTTTTAGTTCAACTTGTGTATTTCTCACTTAATTTACGCAGACTGGACTCGAGGTCTACCTCTAAACCTTGAGTGTATCACGTATGTAGTTTTTCAAGTTGAGTTCGAGTTCGGTCATTTAACATGAGCTCAACTCATTCGAACAGCATTTCTAAAGCTCAAGTTCAAGTATGTGTAGTTTTTCAAGCTGAATTCAAGTTTGATTCAGCTCATTTATTCAGTTATTTTTACCATTATATAATAAATTTAATAGTTATATTAAATATAACTCGTACAAAAAAAATATGCTCGTTTAGGCTTGTGAGCCAGCTCGAGTGGTAAAGGAAGCTCAGGCTAGAACTCAATTAAGCATACTTAATTTTAGGCTCAAACTCGTTTAACCTCGGCTTGAATTAAGCTTTTAGTAAACTGATTTAAAGTAAATTAGGAGCAACTTGGTTTTTACACATCCCTATTTGCCCCTAAGGCCGGAGGGTGTGGAGACGCCACCATAGCCACCTCAGCCCCTCTATAAAGTCACCACCCCACGCCGCCGAGTTTAAGGAGGGGGCGCCATCCCTTGTCCGCTACCATGGTAACAAGAAAAAGGGCGTGATAAAATCTTTTTTTTTTTATTTTGTTTAATATGGGGCTTTATACCATACCGTGCAAGTTAAGGGAGGCGTGATAAAGCCCCCTGGCTGACGTGGATCCTATGTGGCGCTGACGTGTCCTAATAAAGCCCCTAGGGGCTTTATCCCACACCCGATAGACTAAAAGAACCACTTGAGAAAAGATAAGGTATTTGATTGTGATTTTTGATGTGGGAATATAATTGCCCAATTTATGGCTTTGAATATTATATGGCGTAAAAGTTACAGCATTGATGTTGGAATGAGACGCTGGGAACGCGTTGATGGGTTTTGTTTGAATTTTATTATTAGTCCCATTGAATCATTACATGATAAAAAGTGGGTGATCAACACAACATCCCTACGAAGCAAACACTAAAAATATCCTGGTATGAATAGTATGCAATATAAGAAATTAAAAGTATGTACATATACAAGTCATCTCTCAAATATTGAATAAAATAGACATTAATCTCTATTTTGATAAATTAGAGGGGATGTAGTAATAGTCCGACAACACGCTCAATCACTTGGAACGAGTTCGATGGGCGTCGTTGGAATAATTTTATACCCTTATTTTCTAAATTGATGCGTAATTATAAATCATGGTCATACATTTCATAAAAAAGAAAAAAGTTGGTCATCAACTCATCGTATTGATATCTGTAAAAAGTTATAAAATGTGTATTTCTTCAAATTAAATAATATTTTTGTAACATAACACTTGTCAATATATAATTCCACAAACTCATCACTTCCTTTATTTTTAATCACTCCCTTAAATTAAGCATGGTTGGGTAACATGCATGTAGTGCAACTTGTATTCTATTTCTTTTTTCAAAAGGCAAAATACAATAACTTATATTTTATTAAAAACCATTGGCGATATGTGATATATATCTATTTGTGTCCAAACATAAAATCCATACTTAACTAGATTGGTTTTCCGCGCGTTGCGGCGGTATGTGATCGTGGGCATTCGATCGGTATCGGGTAGGTTTGTTATAGTACTGGTATGATACATGCACTCAATATAGAAATCAACACATGTTTTACATGGAGAGAAACGAAAAAACAAACACCATTACCGACATGATGTCCGAACGGTATCAATCAGTTCAGATCGTCACGGTACTGGTAATGAAAGAAAACAAAAACCATAAAAAAAAAAGAATACATGTACATGTACCAATGTTATTCGGTAGGGTACATCAGTTTTTTTAAAAGCAAAAGCAAAAGTAATAAAAATAAGTAGCGGTACTGATACCAATGTTGTTCGGTCGGTTTCGGTTTGGTTAACTAAGATAGCATCACAAAATTCATTACCAAACATAAACCATACAAATGAGTACATGTACATGTAGCGATGTTGTTCGACACGGTATAATAGCAACACGATGTCAGTTTATTGAAAACAAAAATAATATAAATAAATAACGGTTTATCAAAAACAAAAACAATATAAATAAATATTGGTACCGATACATATATTATTAGGTCGGTTTTGGTTCTTTTTTGGTATGATGGTAGGACAATATTCGTTTTCAATAAAATTTATACTGCAATGTTGAAAAAGAAAAACAATCGGTTTCAGTTCGGTTTAGTACGATGGTAGCACATTATCCATTTTCAATAAATTTATATCGCAATGTCGAATAAATAAACTGAAACGTCCGTTTTTGCGTCTAGGAGAAGTGACAACCAAAGACGCTAGAAAACATAAACTTTTCAAAATATACGAATCTTTCACAACTCAAAAAGATAAATTACTTACTAGAGTAATTTAAAGACATCAAAAATACCAACTTTGATACATAGTAAAATTTTTACAAAAATTCGGCATGATCCGTTCGTAAAACGAACGTGCCCCCTGTTTTTAACATAATAAACTAAACAACATACTACGATCCGTTTGACATTAAACTACTCAAAGCAAGTCGACAAGCTTTACAAATGTACGACTACTAACAAAGTTAAAAAAAAAAATAACAAGTCATGGACCATAAAGATGAACATAAGCTAGCGGAAGCATTTGGTATAACATGACATGGACATGTGCTCGCTCCATTTCGCCGAGTCGCCTAAGTTGAGGATTTACCTACATTCAACAACAATACTTAAAAGTTAGTCATCACACTTGTTAATTATAATTCCTTCGTTTTAGTTCCATCCGCATATGAGCTTTCATCCTTTTTACACATTCGACTACCCAAATACTTGGGTATGGCATAAACACTCTCAACGAGAGTTAAGCATACACATTCAACCCGTTTAGTTGGGTTATTTGCTTTCAACATAAATTCTTCTTTCTATCCGTATAACGGATTAAACTTCTAGCATTCGTTATTGTCACACCCCCAAAATCCACCTGCGGATAACACCCGCTTCGGGGGCGTGACTGACCAGGATCCAGCCACCAATTATACTGAATACTTTAGTTGATAACAAAAGTAATACTTACTATTCGTAAGCTTAGCAAATATTAAGTTCAGAGTTTAAAGTTTTGGTTCAAAACAGTACTAAGTAGCGGAAGCATAAGTAAGGTAGTTTAAAACAAGTTCATGATTCAAAATGAGGTAACACCCAACACAGGGGTGAACAGACACTACGCGTTCCCAAGCTGCAAGCTCCATCGTCACTGGTTACCTGCAAAGCATGCAGTAAGGGGTCAACAATAATGCTGAGTGAGTTCACTAGTTGTCCAGTTTTAATTACCCAAAAACTTTGTTTCACCGGTTAATTTATCCGTTTACACATGCCCTGGGGAGCTACCCCAAAAGTTAGCGACTAAACTGTTTTTCCAATACCGAACACTAGGTAACCGTTGCGTATCCGCAGGATGCCCCGATGTCAATGTTCTATCATCATTGACGGATTTCTGAGTACATTAGTTCACGCCCGTCCCAAACCAGGGCACGGTGTGAGGCTGGTAAACACCTAAATAGCGCTATCAACTAATAACCCGCTCGCCTAACCCGGCGACTAATCGGTATTTGTAGTAGGGACTTGAGTGATAGAGCTTCGTTTAGTGCTGTTAGTTGCAATCCGTATAAACAGTAATTAACCAAAAGGTTTCCCAATACCCGGGAAGGAAAAGTAAGTTTTGTTCCCAATAACTAGGGAAGGTATGTAAATGGTATCCCCTTTTTACCAGGGGATAGGATTGTTAGTCTCGTGTCCCAAACCACCGGGACGCATGCTTTTAAGTTGTGAACTCACCTTGGGTTGCTCGGTAGGTTTAGGTTACTTGTCAATCACGTTGGTCACCACGTCCTAACATGGTTACCGGTATAGGTCAGGTTCGGTGTACAAGCATTCACGTAAAAGCACATATAGGCACGTAACATACATACAGGTAAACAGTCATTGGGTTATTGGGCCGGCCTAAACAATTAAACAGTCAACAGCAACACATAGTCCATTTAACAGATAGCCCAAGTTAACACAAAATGGCCCAATAACCAAAATGGACAGCCCACTCGCAACCAGCTGGTCTCGAGTCGCAATCGTGGTCTCGAGTTGTCACGTGTTGGTTGCGAGTCGCAACCGTCGTAGTCTCGAGTCGAAATCTCGTGGTTTCGACTTGTCATGCTTTGGTTGCGAGTCGCAACCGTGTGGTTTCGAGTCGTAATGCCGTCGTTGCGAGTCGGAATGCTGTCGTTGCGAGTCGTAATCTGTCACTTTCATATACACGTGATGATGCAGAAAAGACAGTCCAAATTGTACATATGAAATCAGACCCATATTTGGAAACAGCCAATAAGGTTTCTACAAACACTTTTCCTAATTTTGACCATATACAACAATAGATCAAACATTACCATTTTAAAATCTTCAAACTATCTTCAACAAGTTCATCAAGTTCATAGTTTTTCCTAGGGTTTTCATGTTAACATAATCACACATTTTTGGACCGAAAATCACCTATTTCTAACAAGATTAATATGCAAGAACAAGTAAAACATACACTTAGTGGCATTAACATAACTCGGTTGGCCCTAAACATCCTTAAACCATTATTCCATAACCATTTAAGCATGTTAGCAAGTATCATACATAGGGTTTAACACACATAGTCAAAACTTCACAATCTTCCTAAAAATCATGCATAGTATTTCTAACCAAGCATAATACTTCTAGTTCATTTAACCAACATAAATCTTATACACAAAAGATACACAAAGATAACACTAACCGGTTATGAAAGGAGGAGCCGAAAACAAAGAAAAGAGAACCGAGAAGATGGAGTGTCCGAATTTGGTCTTGACCGAGTTTCCTCGTCCGAGATCCTTGAGCTTGAACCGAAAGTTTGGAAGAGTTTGGATGTTGTTGGCTTGGGGTTTTTAGTTGAGAGAAAATAGAAGAGGTGTGTGTTTGTTTGGTGTAACAAATGAAGGAAATGAGGAGGAGGTGGGATATATATATGGGGTGTTTCGGGTTGGGCTTGGGGGTTTCGGCCCAAACCGGTTACGACCCAAGGGCCACTCGAAACCAAGAGGCCCACTCGCAACCGCCCGGTTGCGAGTCATGGTCTCGGGTCGTGGTTTCGGCTCTCATATAAATATATACATAATACATACATATCACACATATCATGCAAAAATCACGTTTCCATTTAATAATATATATATACACACAAAATATTACAAGGTGATCGTTCGGAAAAACCTCGAGTGTCACATTATCCCCAAGTTTTAAGAACTTTCGTCCCGAAAGTTGAAGCAGCCACTGCCAAGCTAGCGTGTTTCAACGGGGTGTCACATCATCCCCCCGTTAGTTTGGAATTTCGTCCCGAAATTCGGCTGTAGCTTCAGTGCTGGGGTTTTCGTTTGGGAATAACTGGGGATACTTGGACTTCATCTGGTCCTCCCGCTCCCAGGTAAACTCTGGGCCGCGCCGTGAGTTCCAACGAACTCGTACAAGGGGTATCTGGCTACGTTTGAGGGTTTTGATTTCTCGATCCGTGATCTCAATCGGTTCCTCAGTAAAGTGTAGCTGTTCATCAATAGTCAGTTCCTTAAAAGGAATTACAAGTGTTTCATCCGACAAACACTTCTTCAGGTTAGATACGTGAAAAACGTTGTGCACTGCACTCAGCTCTGCAGGCAGGTTTAATCTATAAGCAACCTTACCGATTTTCTCGGTAATTTCGAATGGTCCAACATACCGTGGATTCAGCTTGCCCCGTTTACCGAAACGGACCACACCCTTCCAGGGTGAGACTTTAAGTAGAACCCGGTCCCCGACCTGGAATTCTAAAGGTTTCCTACGCTTATCAGCGTAGCTTTTCTGACGGTCACGAGCTGCCGCCATGCGTTGCCTGATCTGTGAAATCTTTTCAGTTGTATCTACCACTAACTCTGGGCCTGTGAGTTGACTGTCACCGACTTCCGCCCAGCAGAGAGGTGATCGGCATTTACGACCGTACAATGCCTCAAAAGGTGCCGCCTGAATGCTAGTGTGGTAGCTGTTGTTGTAGGAGAATTCCACCAACGGTAGATGCTTCTCCCAGTTCTTGCCAAAATCGATCACACATGCTCTAAGCATGTCTTCCAGGGTTTGGATGGTGCGTTCAGACTGCCCATCCGTTTGCGGGTGATAAGCGGTGCTCATGTCCAAACGTGAGCCAAAGGATTTGTGCATAGCTTGCCACAACTCGGAAGTAAAACGAGCGTCTCGGTCGGAAATAATAGAAGTTGGCACCCCGTGCCTGGAGACTACTTCCTTCAAATAGATTTCTGCCAAGGTGGAAAACTTGTCTGTTTCCTTAATGGCCAGAAAGTGTGCAGACTTAGTCAAACGATCTACTATCACCCAAATAGTATCATTCCCGCGTTGAGATCTAGGTAGCCCTGTAACAAAATCCATGGAAATCTGTTCCCATTTCCATTTCGGGATTTCGGGTTGCTGTAGTAGGCCTGCTGGTTTCTGATACTCGATCTTGACTCTTGCACAGGTCAAACACTTGCCAACATAGGCTGCTATGTGGGCTTTCATGCCAGGCCACCAGTATGTGGTTTTCAAGTCGTGGTACATCTTATCTGCACCAGGATGTACTGAATAACGGGACTTATGGGCTTCGTCCATCACAAGCTCTCGTAGATCTCCGTAAAGTGGGACCCAAATGCGCCCTGCCACATAGTAGGCGCCGTCCTCTTTCTGTTCTAGTTGCTGTCTCGATCCTCGCAGGGACTCAGCCCTGATGTTTTCCGGTTTCAAAGCTTCAACCTGAGCATTTCGGATCTGGGTAGGGAGACTAGACCGGATGGTAAGTTGTAATGCTCGCACGCGCTTTGGTACAGTGTCTTTCCGGCTGAGGGCGTCTGCCACAACATTGGCCTTGCCCGGATGATACTTGATGGCGCATTCATAATCATTCAAAAGTTCAACCCACCGGCGTTGTCGCATGTTTAATTCTTTCTGCTTAAAGATATGCTCGAGACTCCTGTGATCGGTGTAAATGGTGCACTTGGTACCGTACAGGTAATGTCTCCATATCTTAAGCGCAAATATCACTGCTCCCAGTTCCAAATCATGCGTTGTGTAGTTCCTTTCGTGTGTCTTGAGTTGTCGGGATGCATAGGCAATAACTTTCTCGCGTTGCATCAACACGCAACCGAGTCCATGAATAGACGCATCGCAGTAGACCACAAAGTCGTCAGTGCCTTCAGGTAACGAGAGAATAGGAGCACTGCAGAGGTTATCCTTAAGCCTCTGAAAAGCAGATTCCTGTGCTTCATTCCACTTGTAGGCGACGCCTTTCTGAGTGAGTGTAGTGAGGGGTTGAGCGATCCTTGAGAATCCCTGAATAAATCTGCGGTAGTAACCTGCCAATCCCAAGAATTGGCGAACTTCAGTCGGAGTCTTAGGGGTAGGCCAATTCTTTATAGAGTCGATCTTAGCTGGGTCGACGTGGATTCCATCCTTGTTAACCACGTGCCCAAGGAAATGGACTTCTCGAAGCCAGAAGTCGCATTTCGAGAACTTGGCATACAGTTGCTCATTGCGAAGGAGTTCGAGGATAAGGCGTAGGTGCTGTTCATGCTCTTCCTGACTTTTCGAGTAGATCAAGATGTCGTCTATAAACACAATCACGAACTTGTCGAGGTAGGGTTTGCATACTCGGTTCATAAGATCCATGAACACTGCAGGGGCGTTGGTCATTCCAAAGGGCATAACGAGGAATTCATAATGACCATAACGAGTTCTGAATGCAGTTTTGGAAATGTCTTCATTACGGACCCTTAACTGATGGTAGCCTGATCGCAGATCAATCTTAGAATAGTAGCTCGATCCTTGCAGTTGATCAAACAAATCGTCGATGCGCGGGAGAGGGTAACGATTCTTGATGGTAACCTTGTTCAACTCACGATAGTCTATGCACATTCGGAACGTGCCATCCTTCTTCTTAACAAAGAGTACCGGTGCTCCCCAGGGTGATGAACTAGGACGGATAAATCCTTTATCCAAAAGTTCCTGTAGTTGTGCCGAGAGTTCCTTCAATTCTGCGGGGGCTAATCGATAAGGTGCACGAGCTATAGGCGCTGCTCCGGGAGCTAGCTCGATTTGGAATTCGACCTGACGATGGGGAGGGAGTCCAGGTAATTCCTCAGGAACTACCTCGGGGTAGTCACGCACTACTGGAAAGTCTTCAATCCTCTTTTCCTTTTCCTGCGTGTTGGTGACAAGTGCCAAGATAGCGGTGTGCCCTTTCCGTAAACACTTCTGGGCCTTCAAGAACGAGATAATGCCGGAGATTTCTCCACTTTTGCCACCTTGTACAATGAGGGGTTTGCCAGAACGGCGAGGAATACGAACTGCTTTCTCTTGACAGAGGATCTCAGCGCGATGCTTGGATAACCAATCCATACCAATAACGACGTCGAAGCTTCCAAGAGTAACAGGGAAAAGATCGATACTAAATGTCTGACCAGACAACTCTAGTTTGCAGCTTTTGACAACATGTGAGGCCTCGATGTTTCTACCATTAGCTAACTCGACGAGGTGAGGAGAACTTAGTAACGAAAGCGGACGCTTAAGCTTCTTACTAATACGTAGGGATACATAACTAGCATCGGCACCGGAATCAAATAACACAGAAACATAACGATCATCGAGTAGGAACTTACCCGCCACGACATTGGGGTCATTCCTTGCTTCACCAGCTCCAATCACGAAAGCCCTTCCTCTAGCACCATTCCCAGCATTGTTGTTCTGATTGTTGTTCCCAGCTCCCTGATTATTGTTGCGATTCTGATTCAGTTCAGGGCAATCCTTCTTAAAGTGCCCCTCAGCTCCACACTTAAAACATGCCCGGTTGTTTCCCTGCTGCTGTTGCTGTTGAGGTTGTTGCTGGTTCTGTCTAGCTGGGAACTGACTTCTACAATCCTTGGCCTCATGCCCCATTTTGTTACATCGCTGACACTGGCCCTTCACACACTGCCCGCTGTGATGTCGATTGCACTTGTTGCACTTGGGGTGGTTTCCACGATAGCCACCCTGTTGTTGAGCGCCCTTGTTGTTTTCGGTTTTCCTTTGCTGTGCTGGGGCCTGAGTGGGGTTAGCATCCTTGCTTTGACTTCCTTCCCACTTACGCTTGTTGTCACTAGAAGTTCCGACAGTAGCATTGATCCTCTTGGGCAACCGGCCCTCTTCTACGGCCTGATCAGTAAGTTTGTGAGCAAGTCGAACAATCGGCTGAATGGTAGTGTGGTTGGCTGTAGTGACATGGCTTCGAATTTCAGGAGCCAAACCCTTGATGTACAGTTCGATTCGTCGATACATTGGTCGAGACATGTTTGGGCAAAGAGCAGCATAGTCGTTGGACAACTTGGTGTAGGTTTCAATCTCTGACCCAACCATCTTGAGCTCATAGTACTCATTCTCAAGCTTGTGGATGTCATCTCGGTGACAGTATTCATCCTTAATCATATCCTTGAAATCCTCCCATGCCGTAGCATTTGCAGTTTCCAACCCAAACATCTGAATCTGCGCCTTCCACCAAGAAAGCGCGCTTCCTTCAAGCGTAGCAGTAGCAAACTTCACCCAGTTCGCAGGGGGACACTCGCAAACAGCAAAAACAGCTTCAATTTTCTCAATCCAATGCAGAAGACCTATGGCACCCTCCGTGCCGTTGAAAGGGAGAGGCTTGCAATCCATGAAAGTTTTGAAAGTACACACTGGTGGTTGCGCAGGTGCATGCTGACCTGTTCGTGAGAAGCGAAGCGTATAGGTTTAGAGGCGAAAAGTCGATGTGGCGGTAGGATCTAAACATCCTAAAACAACGAGCTTACCTAAAGGGTGAGCTGCAAAAGCCGCAGCCACTGTGTTGAGCAGGTTAGTGAACTGAGCCTGCGTCATGTTGATGTTTCCTCTTCCGCGTCCACTCATTGTCTTCATAACCAGAAAACACAGTATGAGTGTGATGCCGTAGTGTAGCGAGAATGAGATAGAAGAGAGAGGTGTATCTATCTAGTTAGGCACACTAGTACGTATAGCATAACAGGAAACATAAGTAAACAAGTAAACACTGGTCCGAGCTATGAGGTCAAATGTGTCGAGCCTTGCACTTGGAGTGTAGTGTCGTCGCGAGTCACAGGTTATAGTCTGGTTTTCTCCAAAAAGATTTTCCCCTTTTTAAAACCAAGTTCACTATAACCAATGGCTCTGATACCAATCTGTCACACCCCCAAAATCCACCTGCGGATAACACCCGCTTCGGGGGCGTGACTGACCAGGATCCAGCCACCAATTATACTGAATACTTTAGTTGATAACAAAAGTAATACTTACTATTCGTAAGCTTAGCAAATATTAAGTTCAGAGTTTAAAGTTTTGGTTCAAAACAGTACTAAGTAGCGGAAGCATAAGTAAGGTAGTTTAAAACAAGTTCATGATTCAAAATGAGGTAACACCCAACACAGGGGTGAACAGACACTACGCGTTCCCAAGCTGCAAGCTCCATCGTCACTGGTTACCTGCAAAGCATGCAGTAAGGGGTCAACAATAATGCTGAGTGAGTTCACTAGTTGTCCAGTTTTAATTACCCAAAAACTTTGTTTCACCGGTTAATTTATCCGTTTATACATGCCCTGGGGAGCTACCCCAAAAGTTAGCGACTAAACTGTTTTTCCAATACCGAACACTAGGTAACCGTTGCGTATCCGCAGGATGCCCCGATGTCAATGTTCTATCATCATTGACGGATTTCTGAGTACATTAGTTCACGCCCGTCCCAAACCAGGGCACGGTGTGAGGCTGGTAAACACCTAAATAGCGCTATCAACTAATAACCCGCTCGCCTAACCCGGTGACTAATCGGTATTTGTAGTAGGGACTTGAGTGATAGAGCTTCGTTTAGTGCTGTTAGTTGCAATCCGTATAAACAGTAATTAACCAAAAGGTTTCCCAATACCCGGGAAGGAAAAGTAAGTTTTGTTCCCAATAACTAGGGAAGGTATGTAAATGGTATCCCCTTTTTACCAGGGGATAGGATTGTTAGTCTCGTGTCCCAAACCACCGGGACGCATGCTTTTAAGTTGTGAACTCACCTTGGGTTGCTCGGTAGGTTTAGGTTACTTGTCAATCACGTTGGTCACCACGTCCTAACATGGTTACCGGTATAGGTCAGGTTCGGTGTACAAGCATTCACGTAAAAGCACATATAGGCACGTAACATACATACAGGTAAACAGTCATTGGGTTATTGGGCCGGCCTAAACAATTAAACAGTCAACAGCAACACATAGTCCATTTAACAGATAGCCCAAGTTAACACAAAATGGCCCAATAACCAAAATGGACAGCCCACTCGCAACCAGCTGGTCTCGAGTCGCAATCGTGGTCTCGAGTTGTCACGTGTTGGTTGCGAGTCGCAACCGTCGTAGTCTCGAGTCGAAATCTCGTGGTTTCGACTTGTCATGCTTTGGTTGCGAGTCGCAACCGTGTGGTTTCGAGTCGTAATGCCGTCGTTGCGAGTCGGAATGCTGTCGTTGCGAGTCGTAATCTGTCACTTTCATATACACGTGATGATGCAGAAAAGACAGTCCAAATTGTACATATGAAATCAGACCCATATTTGGAAACAGCCAATAAGGTTTCTACAAACACTTTTCCTAATTTTGACCATATACAACAATAGATCAAACATTACCATTTTAAAATCTTCAAACTATCTTCAACAAGTTCATCAAGTTCATAGTTTTTCCTAGGGTTTTCATGTTAACATAATCACACATTTTTGGACCGAAAATCACCTATTTCTAACAAGATTAATATGCAAGAACAAGTAAAACATACACTTAGTGGCATTAACATAACTCGGTTGGCCCTAAACATCCTTAAACCATTATTCCATAACCATTTAAGCATGTTAGCAAGTATCATACATAGGGTTTAACACACATAGTCAAAACTTCACAATCTTCCTAAAAATCATGCATAGTATTTCTAACCAAGCATAATACTTCTAGTTCATTTAACCAACATAAATCTTATACACAAAAGATACACAAAGATAACACTAACCGGTTATGAAAGGAGGAGCCGAAAACAAAGAAAAGAGAACCGAGAAGATGGAGTGTCCGAATTTGGTCTTGACCGAGTTTCCTCGTCCGAGATCCTTGAGCTTGAACCGAAAGTTTGGAAGAGTTTGGATGTTGTTGGCTTGGGGTTTTTAGTTGAGAGAAAATAGAAGAGGTGTGTGTTTGTTTGGTGTAACAAATGAAGGAAATGAGGAGGAGGTGGGATATATATATGGGGTGTTTCGGGTTGGGCTTGGGGGTTTCGGCCCAAACCGGTTACGACCCAAGGGCCACTCGAAACCAAGAGGCCCACTCGCAACCGCCCGGTTGCGAGTCATGGTCTCGGGTCGTGGTTTCGGCTCTCATATAAATATATACATAATACATACATATCACACATATCATGCAAAAATCACGTTTCCATTTAATAATATATATATACACACAAAATATTACAAGGTGATCGTTCGGAAAAACCTCGAGTGTCACAGTTATAGCATTCAAAACCACCCATTCGAAACGGATGGTAGCATTATTCTTATTCGACTTGTTCAACTAGAACCGGTCGACTCGCATAGCTTATCATAACTTTCGTTAGCATAACCAAATCCGCAATGGATTTGCTATTTCGCATTCGTTACAACATAACTTCTAAACCCTCTTCGATATATTTCCTTACATCTAAATCAATTTTTAATCCACAACGGAAAATAGTACGAATTCATATTATCATTAATATTATTCATAAATCCACTAGTAGAGTAAACGAAGTTCATAAGAACTTACCGGAGTTGTGCGCTCCTATTTCCTTTGCTTGGCTTGATTCTCCTCTTTTCTTCGACCTATAAGGTGCATCACATTCACGTTTAGCTTTCACATTATACATTGCTTTCACGCATTTACATCATTACTATAACGTTCATTATTCGTATTCATATTTCATGCCATCATTAGATCATTAAAACTACAATTTCTCATGTTCATACATAACCAATTCGGCTCAAGCATTTCATCGAACACCTTATGTGCGTACAATCTTAACTAGCACAATATACAAGCATAGCAAACGCATCTCTACCAAGTCATTCTAAAATCATGGCAATACATCTCAAACACATAAATTCCTCAAATATTCAGATTATTATAACATCATTATGCATATATTAACCTTACCCATCATACTACATCAAGAATAAACACATGCATCATTATCTCTAATCATATCATCACAACTTCAAATGGGTTTTCACTAAAATCTTCATACCAAACTGAAGTCAACATGGTTTCTTGTTCTAGAGAGCAATTCAAACTCAGATTTATCACATTTGACACAAGAAATCGAGATTGGGTTTAACCCCTCATTCTACAAATCATAAATTCAGAAAATTAAACTCACCACTTCACTAGTTAGGGTTAGTTTTTCGCAAAAGAGGCCTCATGCATCGAATTTTCTTGTGATTTAGGCTTCAATTTCTTGATACATTGAGTTTAGGGTTTCCCTTCTCTTTGCCTGTTCTTGGTCGATCGATCCCCAGGGATCTTTTACTATCTTTTTGTGTTTTAATTTGTTTTTAGTAATTAAGTTTTATCATTTTGCACTTAACCCCTTACACTTAATTACTAATTACAATTCTTAATGTTTAACCACATTTAGCTACCATCTTGCCATACATCCTTAACTATGTTAAGTTTACTATTTACCTTTATTATTATATATATATATATATATATATTTTATCATTTTGGGGTGTTACAAGTCTACCCTTCTTAAAAGAGGTTTCGTCCTCGAAACCTTGCTCATTTCCACGGGACCCAAGTCCTTAACTGACCGGTCCCTCTACGTAACACAATTCTGAAATACATTCACATATCTTTAAATTCTGAATTCTTGTCTCATGTTAGCTCCTTAGTGGTGTTCATCAGTGCACGTTTATTCATTCATTTCATTCAAAATAAATACAATGGCAAGAATGCACCCATATTTTGTAAAAAGGGTCTCATTCATGAACATACATAGCTATACGTCCTATCGTTACTTTCTTCAATCAAGTATAATACTCATATACTTATAATTACACGTATGCTCCTACATACCTTCATGAATACATTTACACATACATACATACATACATACGTACATACGTACATACGTACATACGTACATACGTACATACGTACATACGTACATACGTACATACGTACATACGTACATACGTACATACGTACATACGTACATACGTACATACGTACATACGTACATACGTACATACGTACCTACGTACATACGTACATACATACATACATACATACATACATACATACATACATACATACATACATACGCTGGCTTGCGCGTGTTGTAAAGTTAATTGGAAATTTTCTTCCATATGCATTTTTTATTCTTTTAACTACTATCAAGTGATGACATGGTGTTTTTAGTATAATTTGGTAGGCTACTATATCAAAAGTAATTTTGTTAAATCTTTCTAAAAAATCATTTCCTAATAATACATCTGATCCAGAATTATAAAAGTAAAATGGTGGACATTTAACCATGTATGATCCGATTATTATTATTGGATTTTTTATTCCTCTTTTTAGGGGAACGATAGTTTTTGAAAAGCTAACTCCATTACATGGTGTTAAATCCTCATGATATTCCTTTGGAAAACAATCTGGTTTACATATACACAATCCTGAGCCACTATCTATATAAGCAGCAAAGTATTCAGCTTTGTAATCTTTATAAGTAATACCTATTGGGATGTATATGCTTTTAGGGCTTGTCATTTAGGTATATAAATCATTTTGCCATTGTATGTAATTTTTAATCCATATGAGGTTATTTGATATGGTTTTACATTTTCTAAGAAAGTTAATCCTAACATGATTTCTAATGAATCGTTTTCATCTTCATTACCTATTAAGAGTCTTAAAGGAATTTTTTCTTCTCCAAACTTTATTATGGTTTCTACAGCTTCATTAATTTCATGTAGTTCACCATTAAAGTTTGTGTATTGATGGGGTTCTTCTAATGGATATTTTTGTAAGTATTTACAAATTTTATGGTTTATATAATTCCCATTAGCGCCTGTATCTATTAGCATATTTACTTCCGAAAATCTTTTTCCATTGAAATATTCTCCTTGAATTTTGTAATTCCTTACATTATCTTCTTTTGCACTAATTATATCATTATATCTATTTGAATTGGATATTCTTAGAGGATAACTTATTACCTCTTTGTTTTGAGAACAACAATCTAGGGGTTATCTGGTTAGAAGACATCATTGGTTTATCTCGTAAATCAAGACTTAAAGGTCTTGAATCTATTTCTTCTATTTTAGGTAAGGTCGGTATTTGTATTTGACAAACATCGTTAAACAAATAAGGAAAATCAATAGTGTCTTTTATACTAAAACATTCAGAATGATGAGTATTTGACACTGCATAAGAAATAGCATATGTAATAGAATAAGGTCTATTTTGTTGTTTAAAGAAATCTTTTCTCTTAAAATCTTGTAATAGACTTAAAGTTTTATCAAAATCTTTATCTTGAATATTATAGGAATTGCCTTGGGAAGTTAGACATTTAAGACCTGCATCTTTTGTCTTTATGGACATGTCTACCCACTTTATTTATGTCAATCTTATCTTTACTTTTTCCAATACCAAGTTTTGTACGTATCGGTTAGAAATCTAGAAGAGAATCTTCTATCATAATTAGGTGTTTAAACTCACATGTTTAAACCCTTTAATCTATGCTTAATGCCTATTCATTAGAATTTAAGCTATCCCTTGATGAGTTGGTACTCATATTGGTCTTATTAGGAGAACATGATGGGCAGGTTCCAGGAGGGTGTTTCCTATATTGACAAATTTTATACTGTGCTTCCGGACTTGATCTGACTGAACCAGTTTCTAACAAATTAATCTTGCTATTTAAAAATTTTATCGCTGCATCTGGTGATTTTCGGGCCGGAGCAATCATAACTGGAGAATTTTTATATTCTCCTCCATAAGTTCTGAATGGTTTTTTAAGAGTAGATTCCATTCCCTGAATTACTACTCTTATCCCAATAGCCCTTCTGTAGTGAATATCATTTTCATTAAAGTTTGTAATAGAATAAGGTCTATTTTGTGTATGCAATACTATCAGATTATTTACTTAAACATAAAATTGTTTTATCTAAATACCCAATAGGTATTTACTTAAACATAAATATAAAATTTTGGTATAAATAAACTAGTTTCATTATCCATTTTCTTTGATAAAATGAGTGGGATCACAAATTAAAAAGAGTGTTTAAGTAAATTAATTTGTCAAAATCAGTTTCTAGTATTTGTTGGCGTAGTTGTAGAGCCCCCGCAAAAGAAATATCGGTGGCTCTGATACCATTTTGGGTGGTAGTAGCCGAAATATTTTGTCGGTTCAAAATCGTTACTTCATGTAGGCAATTATCAAAATAGTTTAAAAACATATCAAAAGTTCCTATAGTTGTTATTTTTATCATCCACATATTGTATAATTAATTTATATCTTAGAAAAATCAAAAGACATAGTACACCTTAATTTCAGATTAAAATTTATATTATCATCAAAAACATCACAAAATTTAATTAAGATTTTCTTTTGTTTGTAAAATATTTCCTTACAAAAACTAAGAGTAACAATTATTTAGTGATATTTCAAAATTAAAAAGAAAAAAGGGTCCAACATGCTTCCGTACCTTTTTCCCGTTTTGACCAAGATATCGCCGGGTTATACCAAGAGTCTTTTTACTAGGCTCTTTCAGGCCAAACCTAAGTTGTCTTAGGTAACTCCTCTTTGGCTCCTTCAGCAATATTCAGCACAAACTGGTTTCGTTTCCTACCTCCGGTGTAAGGAAAAAAGAGACAGTTTGAGGTTGGAGGATTTTTCTTATTAAGAGAAAAATATCTCTAAATAAAGATGAACACTCTCAGAATTTATAAGGAAATCAAAGACTTTTATTCCATGGTGGAAATCTTACAAAGGGAAATATCTTACAAAAGGGAAAATAAAAACACTCTAAACACTCTTGAAAATACAAAAGACTTTTATTACATGAAAGAAAACATTCTAAGACATGAGTGAAGACCGATGCCTTTCCTTCCTCTCTTTTCCCTTTTTTATAGGCCTTTATTCATGATGAGTCTTCTTGTTGCAAGATACGTGTCCTCTTTTGCATTTCTTTTGGCTAGGTGACTTTATGGCTTGCCTTGAAGTGTCCCATCTCTTATTTCAAAGTTGCCTTGGGAAGTTAGACATTTAAGACCTGCATCTTTTGTCTTTATGGACATGTCTACCCACTTTATTTATGTCAATCTTATCTTTACTTTTTCCAATACCAAGTTTTGTACGTATCGGTTAGAAATCTAGAAGAGAATCTTCTATCATAATTAGGTGTTTAAACTCACATGTTTAAACCCTTTAATCTATGCTTAATGCCTATTCATTAGAATTTAAGCTATCCCTTGATGAGTTGGTACTCATATTGGTCTTATTAGGAGAACATGATGGGCAGGTTCCAGGAGGGTGTTTCCTATATTGACAAATTTTATACTGTGCTTCCGGACTTGATCTGACTGAACCAGTTTCTAACAAATTAATCTTGCTATTTAAAAATTTTATCGCTGCATCTGGTGATTTTCGGGCCGGAGCAATCATAACTGGAGAATTTTTATATTCTCCTCCATAAGTTCTGAATGGTTTTTTAAGAGTAGATTCCATTCCCTGAATTACTACTCTTATCCCAATAGCCCTTCTGTAGTGAATATCATTTTCATTAAAGTTTGTAAATTCTTTTCTTTTGGAATCGATTTTGCAGGAAAATGCTTGACATTTTTCAAGATGTATAAAATGATAAGCAAGGTAATAGTAATCATTGAAAAAATCTGGTCCTGCAGATAAAAACTTTAGAGCTAAAGTATCTCTAGGGGTCATGGTTGGGTTATTTTGATAACAATTTTTCACTGAAGTTATGACCCATCTTGGTAAATCTGATAATTCAGGAAAATCAGGTGAGGTAAGATAAAATCATGTTTATGGCACCAAAATCGTACCAATATCTGATCTCATCTGCTGGTGATCCTTGCAGATAATTTAATCTAGGGTATACCCCTGTGAAATCAACATACCTTGACTCAGTTTGAGCAAGGCTGTATAGCTCTATCATTTTATTCCTCTGTCTAGCAACAGGATCTAATAAAAAAGGTTGTTGTTGGGGAGGAATCTGTGGTTGGAGAGGAATCTGTTGGGGAACTTTTCCAAAAGTGGTTGTTTTATCTGAATGAGGTTTAAAAGAAAATTTTTCTCTTACCTCTTCTTCAATGTCTGGAGCATTTTCCATCACATGATCTCCCGAAGAAGTAGATGGAATATCTGTTTTTTCTAGAATGAATGACATATCTACTTTTTCTATCATTTGATGTTTTATCATAAGCTTCATCTTCATACTATCGAACTCATACATGGTAACTTTGTTACTTATCATCCTGAAGTGGCTTTTCACAAGATTTTTTATTTCTGCAATATGTTCAGGAATGGTTTCGATTATATCTATGAGTTCTCCCATATCGGTTGCAATTTCTTTAATTGCTTGTATCTGTTCGTCCATCATCTTTAGACGGCTATCAAGTTGTTGTCCTAATTCTTCCATCTCTAGTCAAGAAATCTGCCAAAACATTTTTATCAGATTTTATTATTTCAATATCAAAATTATATTCAGATAAAAGGGTTTGCCATCTTATGAGCCTTTTATACTCAGGTTTAGAAGGCAAATTATTCTTTATAAAAGCTTTTACCTGGGTATTATCAGTTCTTAAAAGAAATTTGTTAGGTAATAAGAAATAATAAAACTTTTGGCAGCTTCTAATAACTGCTAGTAATTCTTTTTCATTAATATGATATCTTGTTTCAGTGTCACTAAAAGTCCCTGAACAATATCTACAAATGCTTTCACCAATTTTTTCTTCTTCAGAGTTATAGTCTATCCTTTTAAGTATCCCACTCCAATAGTATTCTGAAGCATCAGTTTCTAAAATTAAATCATCCTTTTCTTTGGGTAATTGTAATTTTGGTAACCTTTTACAATATTCTTTTATCTTTTTTACTTGTTCTTCTAGACCTTTATCAAAACTAAATACTTTATCCTTTTTAAGAAGAGCTTGAAAGGGTCTTCTTAAAGCTGCAAGATTTTCTATAAAATCAGAAGCATAATTTAATATCCCAAGAAAACTTTGAACTTGTTTTTTATCAGTCAATTTATTTGGGAAGGCAGTTATTTTTTCCAAAATATGGGTTTGAAGTTCTATCCCCTGGCCATCTATCTTCATTCCCAAAAAATCTATAGTTTCTTGTAACAAACTAGTTTTTCTTTCCGAAAGAGCTAATCCATGTTTCATACATAAATCTGTAAAAATGTCAAGATGTTTTAAATGAGAATTAATATCATCTGATAGGATTAGGATATCATCTATGTATACAAAAATAAAGTCATAGTTTCTAAATATAATATCCATTTTTCTTTGAAATATTTGAGGAGCATTTTTCAATCCAAAAGGCATTACAAGCCATTCATATTGCCCTTGAGGAGTAGAAAATGCTGTGTATGCAATACTATCAGGATGCATTTTTATTTGCCAAAATCCACTTTTACAATCAAATTTTGAAAATATCTTTTTGTTTCTAGTCGAATTTATTAAACTTTCTTTATGAGGTAAAAAATATCCATCAAAAACAGTATTATCATTTAGTTTTTTATAATTTATTACCATTCTAGGTTTACCTCTTGCAACCTCAGCATGTTTTCTTACTAAGAAGGCAGGAGAGCTGTGTGGACTATGGCTAGCTCTGATCAACTTTAAATCTAGGAGTTCTTTTATCTGGGACCTAAATTCTTTTTGGTCTTCTGGATTGTATCTCATTGGTTTTACTCTAATCTCTTTATCTTTATCTTTCATTTCTAATTTTGCTGTAATCTGATTTTTATCCCAAAATTGTAACGGGTTACTTGTATAACATTGTTTTAACTTATCTTTTATGTTTTCTATATGGTTATCCAATCTTCTTAAATTTACTTGATAATCTAAGGGTTCTCTTAAGTAATATTCCAAGACCGGTATCCCTTTTTCTAATTTTGGATTTTGTTTGTATCCCATATCACCACGCTGGCTTGCGCGTGTTGTAAAGTTAATTGGAAATTTTCTTCCATATGCATTTTTTATTCTTTTAACTACTATCAAGTGATGACATGGTGTTTTTAGTATAATTTGGTAGGCTACTATATCAAAAGTAATTTTGTTAAATCTTTCTAAAAAATCATTTCCTAATAATACATCTGATCCAGAATTATAAAAGTAAAATAGTGGACATTTAACCATGTATGATCCGATTATTATTATTGGATTTTTTATTCCTCTTTTTAGGGGAACGATAGTTTTTGAAAAGCTAACTCCATTACATGGTGTTAAATCCTCATGATATTCCTTTGGAAAACAATCTGGTTTACATATACACAATCCTGAGCCACTATCTATATAAGCAGCAAAGTATTCAGCTTTGTAATCTTTATAAGTAATACCTATTGGGATGTATATGCTTTTAGGGCTTGTCATTTAGGTATATAAATCATTTTGCCATTGTATGTAATTTTTAATCCATATGAGGTTATTTGATATGGTTTTACATTTTCTAAGAAAGTTAATCCTAACATGATTTCTAATGAATCGTTTTCATCTTCATTACCTATTAAGAGTCTTAAAGGAATTTTTTCTTCTCCAAACTTTATTATGGTTTCTACAGCTTCATTAATTTCATGTAGTTCACCATTAAAGTTTGTGTATTGATGGGGTTCTTCTAATGGATATTTTTGTAAGTATTTACAAATTTTATGGTTTATATAATTCCCATTAGCGCCTGTATCTATTAGCATATTTACTTCCGAAAATCTTTTTCCATTGAAATATTCTCCTTGAATTTTGTAATTCCTTACATTATCTTCTTTTGCACTAATTATATCATTATATCTATTTGAATTGGATATTCTTAGAGGATAACTTATTACCTCTTTGTTTGAGAACAACAATCTAGGGGTTATCTGGTTAGAAGACATCATTGGTTTATCTCGTAAATCAAGACTTAAAGGTCTTGAATCTATTTCTTCTATTTTAGGTAAGGTCGGTATTTGTATTTGACAAACATCGTTAAACAAATAAGGAAAATCAATAGTGTCTTTTATACTAAAACATTCAGAATGATGAGTATTTGACACTGCATAAGAAATAGCATATGTAATAGAATAAGGTCTATTTTGTTGTTTAAAGAAATCTTTTCTCTTAAAATCTTGTAATAGACTTAAAGTTTTATCAAAATCTTTATCTTGAATATTATAGGAAATTCTAGGATAGATATTAAATTTCAGTTTTCCATATTGTAAATTTCCTCTTAATATTCCAAGGCATGCTTCTTCTCTATTTTGTATTCTATTATCCATAACAGCTAATTCTATAGGGGTATCTATACCTTCTTTAAAGGTGGATTTTATTATTATTTGAATAGCTCCTATATGTACCCATCCCAAAGTGTTTCTTATTTCTGGTTTTATCTTTTGTAATTTTTCTTGGATATCTTTTTTAGATAATAAAGGTATCATAACTTTGTTAGATGTTATGTTAATATCTAAAGCCCTTTCTTGAATATTTAGCCCATAATATAAATGATGATCTCTAGGTTTTATTCCTAGTTTTTGTAAAGTATTCATTTTAAATCCTGAATGATTTGATAATGAGAAATTTTCATGTTGTATTTGTTTAAGTTTTTTCTTATCTATTAATACTTCTTGTTTATATTCTCCAAATTGTTCATTTTGGCAATCAATTATATCATCATCTATTTTACTAGTGGTGGCTATATCTAATCTATTCATCTTCGGATGATGTGTATTCTGTTTCGGTTAATATAAATATGCTTTCATCAGAATCTTCATTATGAAAATCATTAATTTGTATAAATTCTCCTTCATTCATCATTTTTTCAATGTCTTCATCTATTTCAAAGATCTTGAGATTTTTATTAAATTTCTTAGGACATTTATTTGCATAATGTCCTTCTTCATGACAAAGAAAACACCTACACTTTTTAGGACTTTGCTTTCTTTTATAGGTAGGTTTAAAAGTCTTTTTATATCCTTTTCTTTTATAAAATTTTGTTTTACGCTTTTTGAAAAATCTTTTTCTAAAATGAGTTCGTTTCTTATATCTTCTTTTTATCTTTCCGTAATAATAAGAACTATCACAACCTATCATTAAAGGCATTTTTGGGTTACTACAACATAAAGATATTTTTCTTTTCAATCCTTTGCTCAATTTAGCTAATATTGCATCCCCACACCACTCGCTTAATTTGTCTCTGACATGCGTTATTCTTTTTCCTAAGGTATCTGATGTTCCTGGGTTATAAGTACTTATTAGTTTTTGTCCCCAAGGATCAGGTATTTTTGCAAAAAATAAGGGTAAATAATTACCCGTATCAGGTACTTGATTATAGATATGGTAATAATAATCTTGAAAAACACAAATATATCTATCAATTTCACAAATATCACATAATTGTAATCTTAGTAAAGCTGTTAAATATTTTTGTATAGTTGCTGGGTCTCTTATTATATTACCTTCTCCACAAAACTCTAATCTAAAAGCCTCTACGGCTCTTGTTATTATGTTGGCCAAATCTTCATCTGAATTAAATATATATTGTTTAGCATCAGGACTTATATTTTGCCAATATCTTAAAGCACTATTTAATAGAGTTCTTTCTAAAAATCCTTTTATTGTTTCTATATCCATTTTATTAACAGAAACGGCTATTCTAAAAGCGGTTTCCCATTTGTCAATTGCTTCTTCCGTGTTATTAACACAATCTAAATCTAAATATATTCCAAAAGGATTTATTGGTTCATTCTTCATTGAAGGATAAGGCCTATAATTATCTTCCTGTCTTATTGTTGATTTTATAGCGGCGTATCCTAGGGATGGTCTTTGAGATTCATTTCTTATTGGTAATCTAGTGCTTGTACTAGCTGTATCATTTATATTAAAATTTTCTTGAGTTTTAATATTGATGAAATTATCATTTAATTCCATATCCCCTATTTTTGTTGTTAAATTTTCTATTTCAGAATCGTCTAACTTAGGAATTATATTATTTTCACTTTCCGTATCTGAATTCATTTTAATTGTTTTTATAACCTTTAGGTATCTTCATATTTTGCAAAAGTTGAACTAAAGGGTCTTGTAAATTAGTTATTGTTTCTTTATCTTTCCTACTAGGATAGGCAGATTGAAGTAATTCCATAATTTTATCTAGTCTAAATATTATTTTATCTCCATAAAAAATTATTGTTTTTTGTATTTCTATTATATCTTTATCTATTTTTAAAGAATTTTCACCTTCTTTTAGTTTATTAAAATTTTTGTTTTCCATTAAGAAGAACTATATTGCCAATCAGTATCATCATAAGTAAAATCAGAACTTGTCCATTCATAGTGACTAAAATTAAAATCTTCATCAGAAATATAATCATCATCAAAATCAGTATTTGTGCTCAAAACTTCACTTTCAATAAAATTAGTTTGGGTATTTAGCTTAATAAGTCTAATTTCATTATCAATCAATTTTATGTTTAAGTAAATTAATTTGTCAAAATCAGTTTCTAGTATTTGTTGGCGTAGTTGTAGAGCCCCCGCAAAAGAAATATCGGTGGCTCTGATACCATTTTGGGTGGTAGTAGCCGAAATATTTTGTCGGTTCAAAATCGTTACTTCATGTAGGCAATTATCAAAATAGTTTAAAAACATATCAAAAGTTCCTATAGTTGTTATTTTTATCATCCACATATTGTATAATTAATTTATAGGAAATTCTAGGATAGATATTAAATTTCAGTTTTCCATATTGTAAATTTCCTCTTAATATTCCAAGGCATGCTTCTTCTCTATTTTGTATTCTATTATCCATAACAGCTAATTCTATAGGGGTATCTATACCTTCTTTAAAGGTGGATTTTATTATTATTTGAATAGCTCCTATATGTACCCATCCCAAAGTGTTTCTTATTTCTGGTTTTATCTTTTGTAATTTTTCTTGGATATCTTTTTTAGAGAATAAAGGTATCATAACTTTGTTAGATGTTATGTTAATATCTAAAGCCCTTTCTTGAATATTTAGCCCATAATATAAATGATGATCTCTAGGTTTTATTCCTAGTTTTTGTAAAGTATTCATTTTAAATCCTGAATGATTTGATAATGAGAAATTTTCATGTTGTATTTGTTTAAGTTTTTTCTTATCTATTAATACTTCTTGTTTATATTCTCCAAATTGTTCATTTTGGCAATCAATTATATCATCATCTATTTTACTAGTGGTGGCTATATCTAATCTATTCATCTTCGGATGATGTGTATTCTGTTTTTGACCAAGATATCGCCGGGTTATACCAAGAGTCTTTTTACTAGGCTCTTTCAGGCCAAACCTAAGTTGTCTTAGGTAACTCCTCTTTGGCTCCTTCAGCAATATTCAGCACAACCTGGTTTCGTTTCCTACCTCCGGTGTAAGGAAAAAAGAGACAGTTTGAGGTTGGAGGATTTTTCTTATTAAGAGAAAAATATCTCTAAATAAAGATGAACACTCTCAGAATTTATAAGGAAATCAAAGACTTTTATTCCATGGTGGAAATCTTACAAAGGGAAATATCTTACAAAAGGGAAAATAAAAACACTCTAAACACTCTTGAAAATACAAAAGACTTTTATTACATGAAAGAAAACATTCTAAGACATGAGTGAAGACCGATGCCTTTCCTTCCTCTCTTTTCCCTTTTTTATAGGCCTTTATTCATGATGAGTCTTCTTGTTGCAAGATACGTGTCCTCTTTTGCATTTCTTTTGGCTAGGTGACTTTATGGCTTGCCTTGAAGTGTCCCATCTCTTATTTCAAAGTTGCCTTGGGAAGTTAGACATTTAAGACCTGCATCTTTTGTCTTTATGGACATGTCTACCCACTTTATTTATGTCAATCTTATCTTTACTTTTTCCAATACCAAGTTTTGTACGTATCGGTTAGAAATCTAGAAGAGAATCTTCTATCATAATTAGGTGTTTAAACTCACATGTTTAAACCCTTTAATCTATGCTTAATGCCTATTCATTAGAATTTAAGCTATCCCTTGATGAGTTGGTACTCATATTGGTCTTATTAGGAGAACATGATGGGCAGGTTCCAGGAGGGTGTTTCCTATATTGACAAATTTTATACTGTGCTTCCGGACTTGATCTGACTGAACCAGTTTCTAACAAATTAATCTTGCTATTTAAAAATTTTATCGCTGCATCTGGTGATTTTCGGGCCGGAGCAATCATAACTGGAGAATTTTTATATTCTCCTCCATAAGTTCTGAATGGTTTTTTAAGAGTAGATTCCATTCCCTGAATTACTACTCTTATCCCAAGCCCTTCTGTAGTGAATATCATTTTCATTAAAGTTTGTAAATTCTTTTCTTTTGGAATCGATTTTGCAGGAAAATGCTTGACATTTTTCAAGATGTATAAAATGATAAGCAGGGTAATAGTAATCATTGAAAAAATCTGGTCCTGCAGATAAAAACTTTAGAGCTAAAGTATCTCTAGGGGTCATGGTTGGGTTATTTTGATAACAATTTTTCACTGAAGTTATGACCCATCTTGGTAAATCTGATAATTCAGGAAAATCAGGTGAGGTAAGATAAAATCATGTTTATGGCACCAAAATCGTACCAATATCTGATCTCATCTGCTGGTGATCCTTGCAGATAATTTAATCTAGGGTATACCCCTGTGAAATCAACATACCTTGACTCAGTTTGAGCAAGGCTGTATAGCTCTATCATTTTATTCCTCTGTCTAGCAACAGGATCTAATAAAAAAGGTTGTTGTTGGGGAGGAATCTGTGGTTGGAGAGGAATCTGTTGGGGAACTTTTCCAAAAGTGGTTGTTTTATCTGAATGAGGTTTAAAAGAAAATTTTTCTCTTACCTCTTCTTCAATGTCTGGAGCATTTTCCATCACATGATCTCCCGAAGAAGTAGATGGAATATCTGTTTTTTCTAGAATGAATGACATATCTACTTTTTCTATCATTTGATGTTTTATCATAAGCTTCATCTTCATACTATCGAACTCATACATGGTAACTTTGTTACTTATCATCCTGAAGTGGCTTTTCACAAGATTTTTTATTTCTGCAATATGTTCAGGAATGGTTTCGATTATATCTATGAGTTCTCCCATATCGGTTGCAATTTCTTTAATTGCTTGTATCTGTTCGTCCATCATCTTTAGACGGCTATCAAGTTGTTGTCCTAATTCTTCCATCTCTAGTCAAGAAATCTGCCAAAACATTTTTATCAGATTTTATTATTTCAATATCAAAATTATATTCAGATAAAAGGGTTTGCCATCTTATGAGCCTTTTATACTCAGGTTTAGAAGGCAAATTATTCTTTATAAAAGCTTTTACCTGGGTATTATCAGTTCTTAAAAGAAATTTGTTAGGTAATAAGAAATAATAAAACTTTTGGCAGCTTCTAATAACTGCTAGTAATTCTTTTTCATTAATATGATATCTTGTTTCAGTGTCACTAAAAGTCCCTGAACAATATCTACAAATGCTTTCACCAATTTTTTCTTCTTCAGAGTTATAGTCTATCCTTTTAAGTATCCCACTCCAATAGTATTCTGAAGCATCAGTTTCTAAAATTAAATCATCCTTTTCTTTGGGTAATTGTAATTTTGGTAACCTTTTACAATATTCTTTTATCTTTTTTACTTGTTCTTCTAGACCTTTATCAAAACTAAATACTTTATCCTTTTTAAGAAGAGCTTGAAAGGGTCTTCTTAAAGCTGCAAGATTTTCTATAAAATCAGAAGCATAATTTAATATCCCAAGAAAACTTTGAACTTGTTTTTTATCAGTCAATTTATTTGGGAAGGCAGTTATTTTTTCCAAAATATGGGTTTGAAGTTCTATCCCCTGGCCATCTATCTTCATTCCCAAAAAATCTATAGTTTCTTGTAACAAACTAGTTTTTCTTTCCGAAAGAGCTAATCCATGTTTCATACATAAATCTGTAAAAATGTCAAGATGTTTTAAATGAGAATTAATATCATCTGATAGGATTAGGATATCATCTATGTATACAAAAATAAAGTCATAGTTTCTAAATATAATATCCATTTTTCTTTGAAATATTTGAGGAGCATTTTTCAATCCAAAAGGCATTACAAGCCATTCATATTGCCCTTGAGGAGTAGAAAATGCTGTGTATGCAATACTATCAGGATGCATTTTTATTTGCCAAAATCCACTTTTACAATCAAATTTTGAAAATATCTTTTTGTTTCTAGTCGAATTTATTAAACTTTCTTTATGAGGTAAAAAATATCCATCAAAAACAGTATTATCATTTAGTTTTTTATAATTTATTACCATTCTAGGTTTACCTCTTGCAACCTCAGCATGTTTTCTTACTAAGAAGGCAGGAGAGCTGTGTGGACTATGGCTAGCTCTGATCAACTTTAAATCTAGGAGTTCTTTTATCTGGGACCTAAATTCTTTTTGGTCTTCTGGATTGTATCTCATTGGTTTTACTCTAATCTCTTTATCTTTATCTTTCATTTCTAATTTTGCTGTAATCTGATTTTTATCCCAAAATTGTAACGGGTTACTTGTATAACATTGTTTTAACTTATCTTTTATGTTTTCTATATGGTTATCCAATCTTCTTAGATTTACTTGATAATCTAAGGGTTCTCTTAAGTAATATTCCAAGACCGGTATCCCTTTTTCTAATTTTGGATTTTGTTTGTATCCCATATCACCACGCTGGCTTGCGCGTGTTGTAAAGTTAATTGGAAATTTTCTTCCATATGCATTTTTTATTCTTTTAACTACTATCAAGTGATGACATGGTGTTTTTAGTATAATTTGGTAGGCTACTATATCAAAAGTAATTTTGTTAAATCTTTCTAAAAAATCATTTCCTAATAATACATCTGATCCAGAATTATAAAAGTAAAATGGTGGACATTTAACCATGTATGATCCGATTATTATTATTGGATTTTTTATTCCTCTTTTTAGGGGAACGATAGTTTTTGAAAAGCTAACTCCATTACATGGTGTTAAATCCTCATGATATTCCTTTGGAAAACAATCTGGTTTACATATACACAATCCTGAGCCACTATCTATATAAGCAGCAAAGTATTCAGCTTTGTAATCTTTATAAGTAATACCTATTGGGATGTATATGCTTTTAGGGCTTGTCATTTAGGTATATAAATCATTTTGCCATTGTATGTAATTTTTAATCCATATGAGGTTATTTGATATGGTTTTACATTTTCTAAGAAAGTTAATCCTAACATGATTTCTAATGAATCGTTTTCATCTTCATTACCTATTAAGAGTCTTAAAGGAATTTTTTCTTCTCCAAACTTTATTATGGTTTCTACAGCTTCATTAATTTCATGTAGTTCACCATTAAAGTTTGTGTATTGATGGGGTTCTTCTAATGGATATTTTTGTAAGTATTTACAAATTTTATGGTTTATATAATTCCCATTAGCGCCTGTATCTATTAGCATATTTACTTCCGAAAATCTTTTTCCATTGAAATATTCTCCTTGAATTTTGTAATTCCTTACATTATCTTCTTTTGCACTAATTATATCATTATATCTATTTGAATTGGATATTCTTAGAGGATAACTTATTACCTCTTTGTTTGAGAACAACAATCTAGGGGTTATCTGGTTAGAAGACATCATTGGTTTATCTCGTAAATCAAGACTTAAAGGTCTTGAATCTATTTCTTCTATTTTAGGTAAGGTCGGTATTTGTATTTGACAAACATCGTTAAACAAATAAGGAAAATCAATAGTGTCTTTTATACTAAAACATTCAGAATGATGAGTATTTGACACTGCATAAGAAATAGCATATGTAATAGAATAAGGTCTATTTTGTTGTTTAAAGAAATCTTTTCTCTTAAAATCTTGTAATAGACTTAAAGTTTTATCAAAATCTTTATCTTGAATATTATAGGAAATTCTAGGATAGATATTAAATTTCAGTTTTCCATATTGTAAATTTCCTCTTAATATTCCAAGGCATGCTTCTTCTCTATTTTGTATTCTATTATCCATAACAGCTAATTCTATAGGGGTATCTATACCTTCTTTAAAGGTGGATTTTATTATTATTTGAATAGCTCCTATATGTACCCATCCCAAAGTGTTTCTTATTTCTGGTTTTATCTTTTGTAATTTTTCTTGGATATCTTTTTTAGATAATAAAGGTATCATAACTTTGTTAGATGTTATGTTAATATCTAAAGCCCTTTCTTGAATATTTAGCCCATAATATAAATGATGATCTCTAGGTTTTATTCCTAGTTTTTGTAAAGTATTCATTTTAAATCCTGAATGATTTGATAATGAGAAATTTTCATGTTGTATTTGTTTAAGTTTTTTCTTATCTATTAATACTTCTTGTTTATATTCTCCAAATTGTTCATTTTGGCAATCAATTATATCATCATCTATTTTACTAGTGGTGGCTATATCTAATCTATTCATCTTCGGATGATGTGTATTCTGTTTCGGTTAATATAAATATGCTTTCATCAGAATCTTCATTATGAAAATCATTAATTTGTATAAATTCTCCTTCATTCATCATTTTTTCAATGTCTTCATCTATTTCAAAGATCTTGAGATTTTTATTAAATTTCTTAGGACATTTATTTGCATAATGTCCTTCTTCATGACAAAGAAAACACCTACACTTTTTAGGACTTTGCTTTCTTTTATAGGTAGGTTTAAAAGTCTTTTTATATCCTTTTCTTTTATAAAATTTTGTTTTACGCTTTTTGAAAAATCTTTTTCTAAAATGAGTTCGTTTCTTATATCTTCTTTTTATCTTTCCGTAATAATAAGAACTATCACAACCTATCATTAAAGGCATTTTTGGGTTACTACAACATAAAGATATTTTTCTTTTCAATCCTTTGCTCAATTTAGCTAATATTGCATCCCCACACCACTCGCTTAATTTGTCTCTGACATGCGTTATTCTTTTTCCTAAGGTATCTGATGTTCCTGGGTTATAAGTACTTATTAGTTTTTGTCCCCAAGGATCAGGTATTTTTGCAAAAAATAAGGGTAAATAATTACCCGTATCAGGTACTTGATTATAGATATGGTAATAATAATCTTGAAAAACACAAATATATCTATCAATTTCACAAATATCACATAATTGTAATCTTAGTAAAGCTGTTAAATATTTTTGTATAGTTGCTGGGTCTCTTATTATATTACCTTCTCCACAAAACTCTAATCTAAAAGCCTCTACGGCTCTTGTTATTATGTTGGCCAAATCTTCATCTGAATTAAATATATATTGTTTAGCATCAGGACTTATATTTTGCCAATATCTTAAAGCACTATTTAATAGAGTTCTTTCTAAAAATCCTTTTATTGTTTCTATATCCATTTTATTAACAGAAACGGCTATTCTAAAAGCGGTTTCCCATTTGTCAATTGCTTCTTCCGTGTTATTAACACAATCTAAATCTAAATATATTCCAAAAGGATTTATTGGTTCATTCTTCATTGAAGGATAAGGCCTATAATTATCTTCCTGTCTTATTGTTGATTTTATAGCGGCGTATCCTAGGGATGGTCTTTGAGATTCATTTCTTATTGGTAATCTAGTGCTTGTACTAGCTGTATCATTTATATTAAAATTTTCTTGAGTTTTAATATTGATGAAATTATCATTTAATTCCATATCCCCTATTTTTGTTGTTAAATTTTCTATTTCAGAATCGTCTAACTTAGGAATTATATTATTTTCACTTTCCGTATCTGAATTCATTTTAATTGTTTTTATAACCTTTAGGTATCTTCATATTTTGCAAAAGTTGAACTAAAGGGTCTTGTAAATTAGTTATTGTTTCTTTATCTTTCCTACTAGGATAGGCAGATTGAAGTAATTCCATAATTTTATCTAGTCTAAATATTATTTTATCTCCATAAAAAATTATTGTTTTTTGTATTTCTATTATATCTTTATCTATTTTTAAAGAATTTTCACCTTCTTTTAGTTTATTAAAATTTTTGTTTTCCATTAAGAAGAACTATATTGCCAATCAGGTCTATTACAAAGGGAAATATCTTACAAAAGGGACACGTATCTTGCAACAAGAAGACTCATCATGAATAAAGGCCTATAAAAAAGGGAAAAGAGAGGAAGGAAAGGCATCGGTCTTCACTCATGTCTTAGAATGTTTTCTTTCATGTAATAAAAGTCTTTTGTATTTTCAAGAGTGTTTAGAGTGTTTTTATTTTGTTGTTTTCACTTTCCGTATCTGAATTCATTTTAATTGTTTTTATAACCTTTAGGTATCTTCATATTTTGCAAAAGTTGAACTAAAGGGTCTTGTAAATTAGTTATTGTTTCTTTATCTTTCCTACTAGGATAGGCAGATTGAAGTAATTCCATAATTTTATCTAGTCTAAATATTATTTTATCTCCATAAAAAATTATTGTTTTTTGTATTTCTATTATATCTTTATCTATTTTTAAAGAATTTTCACCTTCTTTTAGTTTATTAAAATTTTTGTTTTCCATTAAGAAGAACTATATTGCCAATCAGTATCATCATAAGTAAAATCAGAACTTGTCCATTCATAGTGACTAAAATTAAAATCTTCATCAGAAATATAATCATCATCAAAATCAGTATTTGTGCTCAAAACTTCACTTTCAATAAAATTAGTTTGGGTATTTAGCTTAATAAGTCTAATTTCATTATCAATCAATTTTATGTTTAAGTAAATTAATTTGTCAAAATTAGTTTCTAGTATTTGTTGGCGTAGTTGTAGAGCCCCCGCAAAAGAAATATCGGTGGCTCTGATACCATTTTGGGTGGTAGTAGCCGAAATATTTTGTCGGTTCAAAATCGTTACTTCATGTAGGCAATTATCAAAATAGTTTAAAAACATATCAAAAGTTCCTATAGTTGTTATTTTTATCATCCACATATTGTATAATTAATTTATATCTTAGAAAAATCAAAAGACATAGTACACCTTAATTTCAGATTAAAATTTATATTATCATCAAAAACATCACAAAATTTAATTAAGATTTTCTTTTGTTTGTAAAATATTTCCTTACAAAAACTAAGAGTAACAATTATTTAGTGATATTTCAAAATTAAAAAGAAAAAACGGTCCAACATGCTTCCGTACCTTTTTCCCGTTTTGACCAAGATATCGCCGGGTTATACCAAGAGTCTTTTTACTAGGCTCTTTCAGGCCAATCCTAAGTTGTCTTAGGTAACTCCTCTTTGGCTCCTTCAGCAATATTCAGCACAACCTGGTTTCGTTTCCTACCTCCGGTGTAAGGAAAAAAGAGACAGTTTGAGGTTGGAGGATTTTTCTTATTAAGAGAAAAATATCTCTAAATAAAGATGAACACTCTCAGAATTTATAAGGAAATCAAAGACTTTTATTCCATGGTGGAAATCTTACAAAGGGAAATATCTTACAAAAGGGAAAATAAAAACACTCTAAACACTCTTGAAAATACAAAAGACTTTTATTACATGAAAGAAAACATTCTAAGGTATGTATAAATTTAGGATGATTTAATTTTAGAAATAGCATATGTAATAGAATAAGGTCTATTTTGTTGTTTAAAGAAATCTTTTCTCTTAAAATCTTGTAATAGACTTAAAGTTTTATCAAAATCTTTATCTTGAATATTATAGGAAATTCTAGGATAGATATTAAATTTCAGTTTTCCATATTGTAAATTTCCTCTTAATATTCCAAGGCATGCTTCTTCTCTATTTTGTATTCTATTATCCATAAATTAGAGAAATGCAAAAGAGGACACGTATCTTGCAACAAGAAGACTCATCATGAATAAAGGCCTATAAAAAAGGGAAAAGAGAGGAAGGAAAGGCATCGGTCTTCACTCATGTCTTAGAATGTTTTCTTTCATGTAATAAAAGTACTTATCTTTTATGTTTTCTATATGGTTATCCAATCTTCTTAGATTTACTTGATAATCTAAGGGTTCTCTTAAGTAATATTCCAAGACCGGTATCCCTTTTTCTAATTTTGGATTTTGTTTGTATCCAATATCACCACGCTGGCTTAAAAAATGCATATGGAAGAAAATTTCCAATTAACTTTACAACACGCGCAAGCCAGCGTGGTGATATTGGATACAAACAAAATCCAAAAGGTGAACTACATGATAGAGCTATATTGACAAATTTTATACTGTGCTTCCGGACTTGATCTGACTGAACCAGTTTCTAACAAATTAATCTTGCTATTTAAAAATTTTATCGCTGCATCTGGTGATTTTCGGGCCGGAGCACATGTGAGTTTAAACACCTAATTATGATAGAAGATTCTCTTCTAGATTTCTAACCGATACGTACAAAACTTGGTATTGGAAAAAGTAAAGATAAGATTGACATAAATAAAGTGGGTAGACATGTCCATAAAGACAAAAGATGCAGGTCTTAAATGTCTAACTTCCCAAGGCAACTTTGAAATAAGAGATGGGACACTTCAAGGCCTTCTTAAAGCTGCAAACCAGATAAAAGGCATTACAAGCCATTTAAGACCTGCATCTTTTGTCTTATTTAAAACATCTTGACATTTTTACAGATTTATGTATGAAACATGGATTAGCTCTTTCGGAAAGAAAAACTAGTTTGTTACAAGAAACTATAGATTTTTTGGATTCGAAATTTATTATCAAATAAAAGGATTTTTAGAAAGAACTCTATTAAATAGTGCTTTAAGATATATCTGAAGAAGAAAAAATTGGTGAAAGCATTTGTAGATATTGTTCAGGGACTTTTAGTGACACTGAAACAAGATATCATATTAATGAAAAAGAATTACTAGCAGTTATTAGAAGCTGCCAAAAGTTTTATTATTTCTTATTACCTAACAAATTTCTTTTAAGAACTGATAATACCCAGGTAAAAGCTTTTATAAAGAATAATTTGCCTTCTAAACCTGAGTATAAAAGGCTCATAAGATGGCAAACCCTTTTATCTGAATATAATTTTGATATTGAAATAATAAAATCTGATAAAAATGTTTTGGCAGATTTCTTGACTAGAGATGGAAGAATTAGGACAACAACTTGATAGCCGTCTAAAGATGATGGACGAACAGATACAAGCAATTAAAGAAATTGCAACCGATATGGGAGAACTCATAGATATAATCGAAACCATTCCTGAACATATTGCAGAAATAAAAAATCTTGTGAAAAGCCACTTCAGGATGATAAGTAACAAAGTTACCATGTATGAGTTCGATAGTATGAAGATGAAGCTTATGATAAAACATCAAATGATAGAAAAAGTAGATATGTCATTCATTCTAGAAAAAACAGATATTCCATCTACTTCTTCGGGAGATCATGTGATGGAAAATGCTCCAGACATTGAAGAAGAGGTAAGAGAAAAATTTTCTTTTAAACCTCATTCAGATAAAACAACCACTTTTGGAAAAGTTCCCCAACAGATTCCTCTCCAACCACAGATTCCTCCCCAACAACAACCTTTTTTATTAGATCCTGTTGCTAGACAGAGGAATAAAATGATAGAGCTATACAGCCTTGCTCAAACTGAGTCAAGGTATGTTGATTTCACAGGGGTATACCCTAGATTAAATTATCTGCAAGGATCACCAGCAGATGAGATCAGATATTGGTACGATTTTGGTGCCATAAACATGATTTTATCTTACCTCACCTGATTTTCCTGAATTATCAGATTTACCAAGATGGGTCATAACTTCAGTGAAAAATTGTTATCAAAATAACCCAACCATGACCCCTAGAGATACTTTAGCTCTAAAGTTTTTATCTGCAGGACCAGATTTTTTCAATGATTACTATTACCTTGCTTATCATTTTATACATCTTGAAAAATGTCAAGCATTTTCCTGCAAAATCGATTCCAAAAGAAAAGAATTTACAAACTTTAATGAAAATGATATTCACTACAGAAGGGCTATTGGGATAAGAGTAGTAATTCAGGGAATGGAATCTACTCTTAAAAAACCATTCAGAACTTATGGAGGAGAATATAAAAATTCTCCAGTTATGATTGCTCCGGCCCGAAAATCACCAGATGCAGCGATAAAATTTTTAAATAGCAAGATTAATTTGTTAGAAACTGGTTCAGTCAGATCAAGTCCGGAAGCACAGTATAAAATTTGTCAATATAGGAAACACCCTCCTGGAACCTGCCCATCATGTTCTCCTAATAAGACCAATATGAGTACCAACTCATCAAGGGATAGCTTAAATTCTAATGAATAGGCATTAAGCATAGATTAAAGGGTTTAAACATGTGAGTTTAAACACCTAATTATGATAGAAGATTCTCTTCTAGATTTCTAACCGATACGTACAAAACTTGGTATTGGAAAAAGTAAAGATAAGATTGACATAAATAAAGTGGGTAGACATGTCCATAAAGACAAAAGATGCAGGTCTTAAATGTCTAACTTCCCAAGGCAACTTTGAAATAAGAGATGGGACACTTCAAGGCAAGCCATAAAGTCACCTAGCCAAAAGAAATGCAAAAGAGGACACGTATCTTGCAACAAGAAGACTCATCATGAATAAAGGCCTATAAAAAAGGGAAAAGAGAGGAAGGAAAGGCATCGGTCTTCACTCATGTCTTAGAATGTTTTCTTTCATGTAATAAAAGTCTTTTGTATTTTCAAGAGTGTTTAGAGTGTTTTTATTTTCCGTTTTGTAAGATATTTCCCTTTGTAAGATTTCCACCATGGAATAAAAGTCTTTGATTTCCTTATAAATTCTGAGAGTGTTCATCTTTATTTAGAGATATTTTTCTCTTAATAAGAAAAATCCTCCAACCTCAAACTGTCTCTTTTTTCCTTACACCGGAGGTAGGAAACGAAACCAGGTTATGCTGAATATTGCTGAAGGAGCCAAAGAGGAGTTACCTAAGACAACTTAGGTTTGGCCTGAAAGAGCCTAGTAAAAAGACTCTTGGTATAACCCGGCGATATCTTGGTCAAAACGGGAAAAAGGTACGGAAGCATGTTGGACCCTTTTTTCTTTTTAATTTTGAAATATCACTAAATAATTGTTACTCTTAGTTTTTGTAAGGAAATATTTTACAAACAAAAGAAAATCTTAATTAAATTTTGTGATGTTTTTGATGATAATATAAATTTTAATCTGAAATTAAGGTGTACTATGTCTTTTGATTTTTCTAAGATATAAATTAATTATACAATATGTGGATGATAAAAATAACAACTATAGGAACTTTTGATATGTTTTTAAACTATTTTGATAATTGCCTACATGAAGTAACGATTTTGAACCGACAAAATATTTCGGCTACTACCACCCAAAATGGTATCAGAGCCACCGATATTTCTTTTGCGGGGGCTCTACAACTACGCCAACAAATACTAGAAACTGATTTTGACAAATTAATTTACTTAAACATAAAATTGATTGATAATGAAATTAGACTTATTAAGCTAAATACCCAAACTAATTTTATTGAAAGTGAAGTTTTGAGCACAAATACTGATTTTGATGATGATTATATTTCTGATGAAGATTTTAATTTTAGTCACTATGAATGGACAAGTTCTGATTTTACTTATGATGATACTGATTGGCAATATAGTTCTTCTTAATGGAAAACAAAAATTTTAATAAACTAAAAGAAGGTGAAAATTCTTTAAAAATAGATAAAGATATAATAGAAATACAAAAAACAATAATTTTTTATGGAGATAAAATAATATTTAGACTAGATAAAATTATGGAATTACTTCAATCTGCCTATCCTAGTAGGAAAGATAAAGAAACAATAACTAATTTACAAGACCCTTTAGTTCAACTTTTGCAAAATATGAAGATACCTAAAGGTTATAAAAACAATTAAAATGAATTCAGATACGGAAAGTGAAAATAATATAATTCCTAAGTTAGACGATTCTGAAATAGAAAATTTAACAACAAAAATAGGGGATATGGAATTAAATGATAATTTCATCAATATTAAAACTCAAGAAAATTTTAATATAAATGATACAGCTAGTACAAGCACTAGATTACCAATAAGAAATGAATCTCAAAGACCATCCCTAGGATACGCCGCTATAAAATCAACAATAAGACAGGAAGATAATTATAGGCCTTATCCTTCAATGAAGAATGAACCAATAAATCCTTTTGGAATATATTTAGATTTAGATTGTGTTAATAACACGGAAGAAGCAATTGACAAATGGGAAACCGCTTTTAGAATAGCCGTTTCTGTTAATAAAATGGATATAGAAACAATAAAAGGATTTTTAGAAAGAACTCTATTAAATAGTGCTTTAAGATATTGGCAAAATATAAGTCCTGATGCTAAACAATATATATTTAATTCAGATGAAGATTTGGCCAACATAATAACAAGAGCCGTAGAGGCTTTTAGATTAGAGTTTTGTGGAGAAGGTAATATAATAAGAGACCCAGCAACTATACAAAAATATTTAACAGCTTTACTAAGATTACAATTATGTGATATTTGTGAAATTGATAGATATATTTGTGTTTTTCAAGATTATTATTACCATATCTATAATCAAGTACCTGATACGGGTAATTATTTACCCTTATTTTTTGCAAAAATACCTGATCCTTGGGGACAAAAACTAATAAGTACTTATAACCCAGGAACATCAGATACCTTAGGAAAAAGAATAACGCATGTCAGAGACAAATTAAGCGAGTGGTGTGGGGATGCAATATTAGCTAAATTGAGCAAAGGATTGAAAAGAAAAATATCTTTATGTTGTAGTAACCCAAAAATGCCTTTAATGATAGGTTGTGATAGTTCTTATTATTACGGAAAGATAAAAAGAAGATATAAGAAACGAACTCATTTTAGAAAAAGATTTTTCAAAAAGCGTAAAACAAAATTTTATAAAAGAAAAGGATATAAAAAGACTTTTAAACCTACCTATAAAAGAAAGCAAAGTCCTAAAAAGTGTAGGTGTTTTCTTTGTCATGAAGAAGGACATTATGCAAATAAATGTCCTAAGAAATTTAATAAAAATCTCAAGATCTTTGAAATAGATGAAGACATTGAAAAAATGATGAATGAAGGAGAATTTATACAAATTAATGATTTTCATAATGAAGATTCTGATGAAAGCATATTTATATTAACCGAAACAGAATACACATCATCCGAAGATGAATAGATTAGATATAGCCACCACTAGTAAAATAGATGATGATATAATTGATTGCCAAAATGAACAATTTGGAGAATATAAACAAGAAGTATTAATAGATAAGAAAAAACTTAAACAAATACAACATGAAAATTTCTCATTATCAAATCATTCAGGATTTAAAATGAATACTTTACAAAAACTAGGAATAAAACCTAGAGATCATCATTTATATTATGGGCTAAATATTCAAGAAAGGGCTTTAGATATTAACATAACATCTAACAAAGTTATGATACCTTTATTATCTAAAAAAGATATCCAAGAAAAATTACAAAAGATAAAACCAGAAATAAGAAACACTTTGGGATGGGTACATATAGGAGCTATTCAAATAATAATAAAATCCACCTTTAAAGAAGGTATAGATACCCCTATAGAATTAGCTGTTATGGATAATAGAATACAAAATAGAGAAGAAGCATGCCTTGGAATATTAAGAGGAAATTTACAATATGGAAAACTGAAATTTAATATCTATCCTAGAATTTCCTATAATATTCAAGATAAAGATTTTGATAAAACTTTAAGTCTATTACAAGATTTTAAGAGAAAAGATTTCTTTAAACAACAAAATAGACCTTATTCTATTACATATGCTATTTCTTATGCAGTGTCAAATACTCATCATTCTGAATGTTTTAGTATAAAAGACACTATTGATTTTCCTTATTTGTTTAACGATGTTTGTCAAATACAAATACCGACCTTACCTAAAATAGAAGAAATAGATTCAAGACCTTTAAGTCTTGATTTACGAGATAAACCAATGATGTCTTCTAACCAGATAACCCCTAGATTGTTGTTCTCAAACAAAGAGGTAATAAGTTATCCTCTAAGAATATCCAATTCAAATAAATATAATGATATAATTAGTGCAAAAGAAGATAATGTAAGGAATTACAAAATTCAAGGAGAATATTTCAATGGAAAAAGATTTTCGGAAGTAAATATGCTAATAGATACAGGCGCTAATGGGAATTATATAAACCATAAAATTTGTAAATACTTACAAAAATATCCATTAGAAGAACCCCATCAATACACAAACTTTAATGGTGAACTACATGAAATTAATGAAGCTGTAGAAACCATAATAAAGTTTGGAGAAGAAAAAATTCCTTTAAGACTCTTAATAGGTAATGAAGATGAAAACGATTCATTAGAAATCATGTTAGGATTAACTTTCTTAGAAAATGTAAAACCATATCAAATAACCTCATATGGATTAAAAATTACATACAATGGCAAAATGATTTATATACCTAAATGACAAGCCCTAAAAGCATATACATCCCAATAGGTATTACTTATAAAGATTACAAAGCTGAATACTTTGCTGCTTATATAGATAGTGGCTCAGGATTGTGTATATGTAAACCAGATTGTTTTCCAAAGGAATATCATGAGGATTTAACACCATGTAATGGAGTTAGCTTTTCAAAAACTATCGTTCCCCTAAAAAGAGGAATAAAAAATCCAATAATAATAATCGGATCATACATGGTTAAATGTCCACCATTTTACTTTTATAATTCTGGATCAGATGTATTATTAGGAAATGATTTTTTAGAAAGATTTAACAAAATTACTTTTGATATAGTAGCCTACCAAATTATACTAAAAACACCATGTCATCACTTGATAGGAGTTAAAAGAATAAAAAATGCATATGGAAGAAAATTTCCAATTAACTTTACAACACGCGCAAGCCAGCATGGTGATATTGGATACAAACAAAATCCAAAATTAGAAAAAGGGATACCGGTCTTGGAATATTACTTAAGAGAACCCTTAGATTATCAAGTAAATCTAAGAAGATTGGATAACCATATAGAAAACATAAAAGATAAGTTAAAACAATGTTATACAAGTAACCCGTTACAATTTTGGGATAAAAATCAGATTACAGCAAAATTAGAAATGAAAGATAAAGATAAAGAGATTAGAGTAAAACCAATGAGATACAATCCAGAAGACCAAAAAGAATTTAGGTCCCAGATAAAAGAACTCCTAGATTTAAAGTTGATCAGAGCTAGCCATAGTCCACACAGCTCTCCTGCCTTCTTAGTAAGAAAACATGCTGAGGTTGCAAGAGGTAAACCTAGAATGGTAATAAATTATAAAAAACTAAATGATAATACTGTTTTTGATGGATATTTTTTACCTCATAAAGAAAGTTTAATAAATTCGACTAGAAACAAAAAGATATTTTCAAAATTTGATTGTAAAAGTGGATTTTGGCAAATAAAAATGCATCCTGATAGTATTGCATACACAGCATTTTCTACTCCTCAAGGGCAATATGAATGGCTTGTAATGCCTTTTGGATTGAAAAATGCTCCTCAAATATTTCAAAGAAAAATGGATATTATATTTAGAAACTATGACTTTATTTTTGTATACATAGATGATATCCTAATCCTATCAGATGATATTAATTCTCATTTAAAACATCTTGACATTTTTACAGATTTATGTATGAAACATGGATTAGCTCTTTCGGAAAGAAAAACTAGTTTGTTACAAGAAACTATAGATTTTTTGGGAATGAAGATAGATGGCCAGGGGATAGAACTTCAAACCCATATTTTGGAAAAAATAACTGCCTTCCCAAATAAATTGACTGATAAAAAACAAGTTCAAAGTTTTCTTGGGATATTAAATTATGCTTCTGATTTTATAGAAAATCTTGCAGCTTTAAGAAGACCCTTTCAAGCTCTTCTTAAAAAGGATAAAGTATTTAGTTTTGATAAAGGTCTAGAAGAACAAGTAAAAAAGATAAAAGAATATTGTAAAAGGTTACCAAAATTACAATTACCCAAAGAAAAGGATGATTTAATTTTAGAAACTGATGCTTCAGAATACTATTGGAGTGGGATACTTAAAAGGATAGACTATAACTCTGAAGAAGAAAAAATTGGTGAAAGCATTTGTAGATATTGTTCAGGGACTTTTAGTGACACTGAAACAAGATATCATATTAATGAAAAAGAATTACTAGCAGTTATTAGAAGCTGCCAAAAGTTTTATTATTTCTTATTACCTAACAAATTTCTTTTAAGAACTGATAATACCCAGGTAAAAGCTTTTATAAAGAATAATTTGCCTTCTAAACCTGAGTATAAAAGGCTCATAAGATGGCTAGCTCTGATCAACTTTAAATCTAGGAGTTCTTTTATCTGGGACCTAAATTCTTTTTGGTCTTCTGGATTGTATCTCATTGGTTTTACTCTAATCTCTTTATCTTTATCTTTCATTTCTAATTTTGCTGTAATCTGATTTTTATCCCAAAATTGTAACGGGTTACTTGTATAACATTGTTTTAACTTATCTTTTATGTTTTCTATATGGTTATCCAATCTTCTTAGATTTACTTGATAATCATTGTTTTAACTTATCTTTTATGTTTTCTATATGGTTATCCAATCTTCTTAGATTGGATAACCATATAGAAAACATAAAAGATAAGTTTATCATCATCTATTTTACTAGTGGTGGCTATATCTAATCTATTCATCTTCGGATGATGTGTATTCTGTTTCGGTTAATATAAATATGCTTTCATCAGAATCTTCATTATGAAAATCATTAATTTGTATAAATTCTCCTTCATTCATCATTTTTTCAATGTCTTCATCTATTTCAAAGATCTTGAGATTTTTATTAAATTTCTTAGGACATTTATTTGCATAATGTCCTTCTTCATGACAAAGAAAACACCTACACTTTTTAGGACTTTGCTTTCTTTTATAGGTAGGTTTAAAAGTCTTTTTATATCCTTTTCTTTTATATCTCCTAATAAGACCAATATGAGTACCAACTCATCAAGGGATAGCTTAAATTCTAATGAATAGGCATTAAGCATAGATTAAAGGGTTTAAACATGTGAGTTTAAACACCTAATTATGATAGAAGATTCTCTTCTAGATTTCTAACCGATACGTACAAAACTTGGTATTGGAAAAAGTAAAGATAAGATTGACATAAATAAAGTGGGTAGACATGTCCATAAAGACAAAAGATGCAGGTCTTAAATGTCTAACTTCCCAAGGCAACTTTGAAATAAGAGATGGGACACTTCAAGGCAAGCCATATACATACATACATACATACATACATACATACATACATACATACATACATACATACATACATACATACATACATACATACATACATACAAACATACATACATACATACATACATACATACATACATACATACATACATACATACATACATACATACATACATACATACATACATACATACATACATACATACATACATACATACATACATACATACATACATACATACATACATACATACATACATACATACATACATACATACATACATACATACATACATACATACATACATACATACATACATACATACATACATACATACATACATACATACATACATACATACATACATACATACATACATACATACATACATACATGTGACACTTCGGACTTTCCCGAACAATCCTTTCGATGTAACAAACGTGTACGTAATCGACTAACAGTAAAAATATATAAAAACTATTTGCTATTATGTGTTATGTGCCGATTTGCTTATGTGTATGTATATATATATATAAGTGTTATACACGTAAACCGAAACCACAAGCAACCCGACTCGAGACCATGGTCTCGAGTGAACATTAGTAATGGGCCGGCTAGGCCTTGGCCTCGTAGGAATTAAACCCAACCCAAGCCCACACTCGCAACACTATATAAACCCAACCCCACCTCCCTTAACCATTTTACACACTCTCTTCTCACACTCTCATCTCTCACACCAAAACCCTAAAGCTCTAGCAACCAAGACCACTCTTCTCATCCTTCTCCTTCTTCTCGGGTCAACCAACATCAAGAACCTACTCGGTTTTAGCTCGGAACCGCCAACCGGAAGCTCATTCATCGATCCATCATACCCGCACACCTTGAATCTATAGCCGGTTAGTGGTTTTAGCTCTTTCTAGATGTTCATGTGTTAGTAAGGTCACTATGTGTTACCATGATTCTTGCTTGTATTAATATAGGATGATGGTATAAATTTCGGATAAAAGATTTGATGCTTGATTATGTTTGAAAAGCATGCCTAGATAACTTAGGGTGAATGTTTATGAAAGTATGTGAGTATTCGGTTTTGTGGGGAGATAGTTTTGTTTCCGGTTAACAAGGGTTTGGTTAAAGGGGATTTGGACATGATGTTGGATTGAGTGTTCATGACTTTCATGATTTGAGATTGTGGTTAAATATTGCTTGAATAACCTGATTTTGGTTAATTGTCATTTGGATACTTGTGATTGAATATGTTGAATGTGTGAAGAACAATTTGAATGTGTTATGAACATGATAAATATTTGAAATTGTGCTTGTTTGATCTGTTTTGGTTTGTAATCAGACAAGAAAACATGTTTTAGTGGAAATGGTACATATTGGTTTCATGAAAATGCATTTCCATTGGTTCGTACATATGACAGGTTCTAGAAGGTCTTCATGCACACGTAACTACGGTTGCGAGTCGCAACCTTTGGTTGCTACTCGAGACCGCACCAAGATCTGTCGAGACCTCCCGGTTGCGAGTCGTAATCAACGCGTATCGATCTGATTGCGAGTCGTAACCACAGCTGCTTTGTCGGAATCGCCGGTTGCGAGTCGGAATCTCTGATTGCGAGTCGCAACCAAAGCATGACGGACCGAGACCGCAGTTGCGAGTCGCAACCTCGGTTGCGAGTCGCAACCACCTTAGTTTCGACTGGGCTGTTTTATGTTATTGGGCCTTGACTGTTTGTCTTGTTGTTTTGGGCTTCAACTGTTGGGCCTCCTATTGACTGGACTTCATTCTGATCTGCTACTGTATGTACATATGTTACTGTTTGTAGTTCTGCCTGTTAACTGTTTGTATACGTGCATGCTATACGTGTTTACTTGTACCCGACTTGACCCATATTTGGTAACCATGTTAGGACGTGGTGACCAACATACTTAACCAAGTAACGTATCATACCGAGCAACCCAAGGTGAGTTCACAAATTAAAAGCATGCGTCCCGGTGGTTTGGGACACGAGACTAAAACAACCCTATCCCCTTGTAAAGGGGATACCGTCTACACTCCTTCCCTAGTTATTGGGAAACAAACTTACTTTATCTTCCCTTGTATTGGGAAACCTTTTTAGTTAATTACTGTTTATACGGATTGCAACTAACGGCACTAAACGCAACTCTATCACTCAAGTCCCTACTACATAATACCGATTAGTCGCCGGTGCCAGGCGAACGGGTTATTAGTTGATAGCGCTATTTAGGTCTTACCAGCCTCACACCGTGCCATGGTATGGGATCGGTCGTGAACTAATGTACTCAGGCATCCGTCAATGATGATAGAACATTGACATCGGGGCATCCTGCGGAAACGCATTCGGTTACCTAGTGTTCGGTATTGGAAAAACAGTTTAGTCGCTAACTTTTGGGGTAGCTCCCCATGGCATGTATAAACGGATAAATTAACTGGTGAAACAAGTTTTTGGTAATGAAAACTGGACAACTAGTGAACTCACTCAGCATTATTGTTGACCCCTTTACTGCATGCTTTGCAGGTGGCCAGTGACTGGAGCAGCTACTTGGGATGTGTAGTGGTCGTCTGCCCGTGTGTTGGGCATTTATTATGCTTACCTTATGAACACTGTTTAAAAACTATTTAATTATGCTTCCGCTACTTGTTACTGTTTAAACTTTAAAACCTTTAACTCTGAACTTGATATTTGCTAATTTTTATGGTTAGCAAGTATTACTTTAATATTAACCAATGCTTAGTATAATTGGTGGCTGGATCCTGGTCAGTCACGCCCCCGAAGCGGGTGTTATCCGCGGGTGGATTTTGGGGGTGTGACAGATTGGTATCAGAGCCATTGGTTATAGTGAACTTGGTTTTAAAAAGGGGAAAAATCTTTTTGAGAAAAACCAGACTATAACCCGTGACTCGTGACGACACTACACTCCAAGTACAAGGCTCGACTTATCTGACCTCATAGCTCGGACCCATAGTTACTTGCTTACTTGTCTTATGCTTTCTGCTTTACTATACGTACTAGTTGCCTGATTAGACAGATACATCTTCTCTCTTCTATCTTATTCTCGCTATCACGCACTCATACTATGTTTTCTGGTTATGAAGACAATGAGTGGACGCGGACGAGGAAACGTCAACATGACCCCGGCTCAGTTCACTAGCCTGCTCAACACTGTGGCTGCAGCTTTCGCAGCTCACCCTATAGGTCAGCCTGCACCTGTGCAACCACGTGTTTGTACCTTCAAGACCTTTATGGATTGCAAGCCTCTTCCTTTCAATGGCACGGAGGGTGCCATAGGCCTTCTGCACTGGATTGAGAAGGTCGAAGCTGTTTTTGCTGTCTGTGAATGCCCAACTGCTAATTGGGTGAAGTTTGCTACTGGTACTCTAGAGGGAAGCGCACTTTCATGGTGGAAGGCGCAAATTCAAATGCTTGGCTTGGAGACTGCAAACGCTACCGCGTGGGAAGATTTCAAGGATATGATCAAGGAAGAGTACTGTCACAGGGATGACATCCACAAGCTGGAAAATGAGTACTATGAACTCAAGATGGTTGGGTCAGAGATTGAGACCTACACCAAGCTGTCCAACGACTATGCTGCTCTTTGTCCAAACATGTCTCGACCTATGTATCGAAGGATCGAACTGTACATCAAGGGTCTGGCTCCAGAAATTCGAAGCCATGTAACTTCAGCCAACCACACTACCATTCAGCCGATCGTTCGACTTGCTCACAAACTCACGGATCAGGCTGTGGAAGAGGGCAGGTTGCCCAAAAGGATCAGTGCTGCGGAAGGAACTTCCAGTGATGGCAAACGAAAGTGGGATGGAAATCAGGGTAAGGATGCTAACCCTACTCAAGCCCCAGCTCAGCAAAGGAAAACTGACAACAACAAGGGCAATCAGCAACAGGGTGGCTACCGGGGAAACTACCCTAAGTGCAACAAGTGTAACAGGCACCACAATGGGGCATGTAACAAGGGTCAGTGTCAGCGATGCCACAAGATGGGGCACGAAGCCAAGGATTGCAGAAGTCAGTTCCCAGCAAGGCAGAATCAGCAACAACCTCAACAGCAACAGCAGCAGGGAAACAACAGAGCTTGTTTTAAATGTGGGGCAACAGGGCACATGCGAAAGGATTGCCCTGAACTGAATCAGAATCGCAACAACAACCAGGGAGCTGGGAACAATGAGCAGAATAACAATGCTGGAAATGCAAGGGGCAGAGCTTTCGTGATTGGAGCTGGAGAAGCTAGGAACGATCCCAACGTCGTGGCGGGTAAGTTCCTACTTGATGATCGTTATGTTTCTGTGTTATTTGATTCCGGTGCCGATGCCAGTTATGTATCCCTTCGCATTAGTAAGAAACTTAAGCATTCGCCCGCATTATTAAGTTCTAAGCATACCGTCGAGATAGCTAATGGTAAGAACATCGAGGCCACGCACGTGATCCACGACTGCACCCTAGAATTGTCTGGCCATACGTTTAGTATCGATCTTTTCCCTGTCAAACTTGGAAGCTTCGACGTCGTCATTGGTATGGATTGGTTATCCAAACATCGTGCTGAGATCCTCTGTCAAGAGAAAGCAGTTCGCATACCTCGTCGTTCCGGTCAACCCCTCATCGTCAAAGGCAACAAAAGTGGAGAAGTCACAGGCATTATCTCGCTTCTAAAAGCCCAGAAGTGTTTACAGAAAGGGCACACCGCTATCCTAGCACTCGTCACCAATACTCGCGAAAAGGAAAAGAGGATTGAAGATTTTCCTATAGTACGCGATTATCCCGAAGTATTTCCTGAGGAACTACCTGGACTCCCTCCTCACCGTCAGGTCGAATTCCAAATCGAGCTAGCTCCCGGAGCAGCACCCATAGCTCGTGCACCGTACCGATTGGCTCCTGCAGAACTGAAGGAACTCTCTACGCAACTACAAGAACTATTGGATAAAGGATTTATCCGTCCTAGTTCATCACCCTGGGGAGCCCCAGTACTCTTTGTCAAGAAGAAGGATGGCACATTCCGAATGTGCATCGACTATCGTGAGTTGAACAAGGTTACCATCAAGAATCGTTACCCTCTCCCGCGCATCGACGACCTATTCGATCAGTTGCAAGGGTCGAGCTACTATTCAAAGATTGACCTGCGATCAGGCTATCATCAGCTGAGAGTTCGTAATGAAGACATCTCCAAGACTGCATTCAGGACTCGTTATGGTCATTACGAGTTCCTCGTCATGCCTTTTGGAATGACCAACGCACCTGCAGTGTTCATGGATCTTATGAACCGCGTATGTAAACCTTACCTCGATAAATTTGTGATTGTGTTTATCGATGACATCTTGATTTACTCGAAGAGTCAAGAAGAGCATGAACAGCACCTACGCCTTATCCTCGAACTTCTTCGCAACGAGCAACTGTACGCCAAATTCTCTAAATGTGACTTCTGGCTTCGGGAAGTCCATTTCCTCGGTCATGTAGTTAATAAGGACGGAATTCACGTCGACCCAGCTAAGATCGAATCGATAAAGAACTGGCCTACGCCTAAGACCCCCACTGAAGTTCGCCAATTCTTGGGTTTGGCGGGCTACTACCGCAGATTCATTCAGGGATTCTCAAAGATTGCACAACCTCTCACAACACTCACTCAGAAAGGCGTCGCCTACAAGTGGAATGCAGCGCAGGAATCTGCTTTTCAGAGGCTTAAGGATAACCTCTGTAGCGCTCCTATTCTCACGTTGCCTGACGGCACTGACGACTTTGTGGTTTACTGCGATGCGTCTATTCATGGACTCGGTTGCGTGTTAATGCAACGCGAGAAAGTTATCGCCTATGCCTCTCGACAACTCAAGACGCATGAGAAGAACTACACGACGCACGACTTGGAACTAGGAGCAGTGGTTTTTGCTCTTAAGATATGGAGACATTACCTGTACGGTACCAAGTGCACTATTTACACCGATCACAGGAGTCTCGAGCATATCTTTAGGCAAAAGGAATTGAACATGAGACAACGTCGATGGGTCGAACTCTTGAACGACTACGAATGCGCCATCAAATACCATCCGGGCAAGGCCAATGTCGTGGCAGACGCCCTCAGTCGAAAGGACACCGTACCAAAGCGCGTGCGAGCACTGCAACTTACCATCCAGTCTAACCTCCCTACCCAGATTCGAAATGCCCAAGTTGAAGCATTGAAGCAGGAAAACATTAGGGCTGAGTCTCTGCGTGGATCGAGACAGCAAATGGAACAGAAAGAAGATGGTGCTTACTATGTGACAGGGCGTATCTGGGTTCCACTCTTTGGAGGTTTACGTGAACTCGTGATGGACGAAGCCCACAAGTCCCGCTACTCAGTACATCCTGGTTCGGACAAGATGTACCATGATTTAAAGACTACCTACTGGTGGCCTGGTATGAAGGCCCACATAGCAACATACGTTAGCAAATGTTTGACTTGCGCGAGAGTCAAGACAGAATACCAGAAGCCAGCAGGTCTACTCCAACAACCAGAAATCCCGAAATGGAAATGGGAGCAAATTTCCATGGATTTTGTTACAGGGTTACCTAGATCTCAACGAGGAAATGATGCTATTTGGGTAATCGTAGATCGATTGACCAAGTCCGCGCACTTTCTGGCTATTAAGGAAACAGACAAGTTTTCTACCTTGGCAGAGATTTACTTAAAGGAAGTAGTTTCGAGGCACGGAGTGCCAACCTCGATTATTTCCGACCGAGACGCTCGATTTACTTCGGAATTGTGGCAAGCTATGCACAAATGCTTTGGCTCACGTTTGGATATGAGCACTGCTTATCACCCGCAAACGGATGGACAGTCCGAACGTACCATCCAAACTCTAGAAGACATGCTTAGAGCGTGTGTGATCGACTTTGGCAAGAACTGGGAGAAGCATCTACCGTTAGTAGAGTTCTCATACAACAACAGCTACCACACTAGCATTCAGGCAGCACCTTTTGAGGCATTGTACGGTCGTAAATGCCGGTCACCTCTCTGCTGGGCGGAAAACGGTGATAGTCAAATCACGGGCCCAGAGATGGTGGTAGATACAACGGAAAAGATTGCCCAGATCAGACAACGCATGGCGGCAGCTCGTGACCGTCAGAAGAGCTACGCTGATAAGCATAGGAAACCATTGGAATTCCAGGTCGGTGACCGGGTTCTACTTAAAGTCTCACCCTGGAAGGGTGTGGTTCGCTTTGGTAAACGGGGCAAGCTTAATCCGCGATATATCGGACCATTCGAAATTACCGAGAAGATCGGTAAGGTCGCTTACAGATTGAACCTGCCTGAAGAACTGAGTGCGGTACACAACGTTTTTCACGTATCTAACCTGAAGAAGTGTTTGTCGGATGAAACACTTGTGATTCCTTTTAAGGAACTGACGATTGACGAACAGCTACACTTTACTGAGGAACCGATTGAGATCACGGATCGAGAGATCAAAATCCTCAAACGTAGCCAGATACCTCTTGTACGAGTTCGTTGGAACTCGCGACGTGGCCCAGAGTATACCTGGGAGCGGGAAGACCAGATGAAGCACAAGTATCCCCAGTTGTTCCCTAACGAAAACCCCAGCACTGAAGCTACGAACGAATTTCGGGACGAAATTCCAAACTAACGGGGGGGGATGATGTGACACCCCGTTGAAACGCTTTCACTTACACTAGCTTGACAGTGGCTGCCTTAACTTTCGGGACGAAAGTTCCTAAAACTTGGGGATAATGTGACACTTCGGACTTTCCCGAACAATCCTTTCGATGTAACAAACGTGTACGTAATCGACTAACAGTAAAAATATATAAAAACTATTTGCTATTATGTGTTATGTGCCGATTTGCTTATGTGTATGTATATATATATAAGTGTTATACACGTAAACCGAAACCACAAGCAACCCGACTCGAGACCATGGTCTCGAGTGAACATTAGTAATGGGCCGGCTAGGCCTTGGCCTCGTAGGAATTAAACCCAACCCAAGCCCACACTCGCAACACTATATAAACCCAACCCCACCTCCCTTAACCATTTTACACACTCTCTTCTCACACTCTCATCTCTCACACCAAAACCCTAAAGCTCTAGCAACCAAGACCACTCTTCTCATCCTTCTCCTTCTTCTCGGGTCAACCAACATCAAGAACCTACTCGGTTTTAGCTCGGAACCGCCAACCGGAAGCTCATTCATCGATCCATCATACCCGCACACCTTGAATCTATAGCCGGTTAGTGGTTTTAGCTCTTTCTAGATGTTCATGTGTTAGTAAGGTCACTATGTGTTACCATGATTCTTGCTTGTATTAATATAGGATGATGGTATAAATTTCGGATAAAAGATTTGATGCTTGATTATGTTTGAAAAGCATGCCTAGATAACTTAGGGTGAATGTTTATGAAAGTATGTGAGTATTCGGTTTTGTGGGGAGATAGTTTTGTTTCCGGTTAACAAGGGTTTGGTTAAAGGGGATTTGGACATGATGTTGGATTGAGTGTTCATGACTTTCATGATTTGAGATTGTGGTTAAATATTGCTTGAATAACCTGATTTTGGTTAATTGTCATTTGGATACTTGTGATTGAATATGTTGAATGTGTGAAGAACAATTTGAATGTGTTATGAACATGATAAATATTTGAAATTGTGCTTGTTTGATCTGTTTTGGTTTGTAATCAGACAAGAAAACATGTTTTAGTGGAAATGGTACATATTGGTTTCATGAAAATGCATTTCCATTGGTTCGTACATATGACAGGTTCTAGAAGGTCTTCATGCACACGTAACTACGGTTGCGAGTCGCAACCTTTGGTTGCTACTCGAGACCGCACCAAGATCTGTCGAGACCTCCCGGTTGCGAGTCGTAATCAACGCGTATCGATCTGATTGCGAGTCGTAACCACAGCTGCTTTGTCGGAATCGCCGGTTGCGAGTCGGAATCTCTGATTGCGAGTCGCAACCAAAGCATGACGGACCGAGACCGCAGTTGCGAGTCGCAACCTCGGTTGCGAGTCGCAACCACCTTAGTTTCGACTGGGCTGTTTTATGTTATTGGGCCTTGACTGTTTGTCTTGTTGTTTTGGGCTTCAACTGTTGGGCCTCCTATTGACTGGACTTCATTCTGATCTGCTACTGTATGTACATATGTTACTGTTTGTAGTTCTGCCTGTTAACTGTTTGTATACGTGCATGCTATACGTGTTTACTTGTACCCGACTTGACCCATATTTGGTAACCATGTTAGGACGTGGTGACCAACATACTTAACCAAGTAACGTATCATACCGAGCAACCCAAGGTGAGTTCACAAATTAAAAGCATGCGTCCCGGTGGTTTGGGACACGAGACTAAAACAACCCTATCCCCTTGTAAAGGGGATACCGTCTACACTCCTTCCCTAGTTATTGGGAAACAAACTTACTTTATCTTCCCTTGTATTGGGAAACCTTTTTAGTTAATTACTGTTTATACGGATTGCAACTAACGGCACTAAACGCAACTCTATCACTCAAGTCCCTACTACATAATACCGATTAGTCGCCGGTGCCAGGCGAACGGGTTATTAGTTGATAGCGCTATTTAGGTCTTACCAGCCTCACACCGTGCCATGGTATGGGATCGGTCGTGAACTAATGTACTCAGGCATCCGTCAATGATGATAGAACATTGACATCGGGGCATCCTGCGGAAACGCATTCGGTTACCTAGTGTTCGGTATTGGAAAAACAGTTTAGTCGCTAACTTTTGGGGTAGCTCCCCATGGCATGTATAAACGGATAAATTAACTGGTGAAACAAGTTTTTGGTAATGAAAACTGGACAACTAGTGAACTCACTCAGCATTATTGTTGACCCCTTTACTGCATGCTTTGCAGGTGGCCAGTGACTGGAGCAGCTACTTGGGATGTGTAGTGGTCGTCTGCCCGTGTGTTGGGCATTTATTATGCTTACCTTATGAACACTGTTTAAAAACTATTTAATTATGCTTCCGCTACTTGTTACTGTTTAAACTTTAAAACCTTTAACTCTGAACTTGATATTTGCTAATTTTTATGGTTAGCAAGTATTACTTTAATATTAACCAATGCTTAGTATAATTGGTGGCTGGATCCTGGTCAGTCACGCCCCCGAAGCGGGTGTTATCCGCGGGTGGATTTTGGGGGTGTGACAATACATACATACATACATACATACATACATACATACATACATACATACATACATACATACATACATACATACATACATACATACATACATACATACATACATACATACATACATACATACATACATACATACATACATACATACATACATACATACATACATACATACATACATACATACATACATACATACATACATACATACATACATACATACATACATACATACATACATACAATACATACATACATACATACATACATACATACATACATACATACATACATACATACATACATACATACATACATACATACATACATACATACATACATACATACATACATACATACATACATACATACATACATACATACATACATACATACATACATACATACATACATACATACATACATACATACATACATACATACATACATACATACATACATACATACATACATACATACATACATACATACATACATACATACATACATACATACATACATACATACATACATACATACATACATACATACATACATACATACATACATACATACATACATACATACATACATACATACATACATACATACATACATACATACATACATACATACATACATACATACATACATACATACATACATACATACATACATACATACATACATACATACATACATACATACATACATACATACATACATACATACATACATACATACATACATACATACATACATACATACATACATACATACATACATACATACATACATACATACATACATACATACATACATACATACATACATACATACATACATACATACATACATACATACATACATACATACATACATACATACATACATACATACATACATACATACATACATACATACATACATACATACATACATACATACATACATACATACATACATACATACATACATACATACATACATACATACATACATACATACATACATACATACATACATACATACATACATACATACATACATACATACATACATACATACATACATACATACATACATACATACATACATACATACATAAATACATACAAGCTTTATTACTTGTGCACCTACAATCCCTCTAACTCATACGTACGTACATTCATATATATATATACACTCATACATCTATTTACATATACCTGAAAACATACTTGAAACATAACTACTATTTCATACTCACCTTTCGTACTTAACTCGAGATTCGTCATCACGCTACGTTTGTTACAGACCTGTACTATGCACATTTAATCCCATTTCTAGTTTCTATAAAACCTTGGTTTGTTTGACCCATCTATAACAGGTCAATGCATGATCGCTCTCTAACATATCATTTTCATTCATTTGACCTGTTTGTGTCAGGTCATTTCATATTGGAGTATACACTGTACTTACTTCTAATCAAAGCATTCTTACAACATGTCACTTCATTCTTCTTATATTTAACATCGATGGTTATCTTATTTCATTTCATTCTTTTGTTCAACTTGGTGTTTATTAACCCATAACCCCTTCACGAATTTCTCATTTGTATCAGCATTATACTGTACTTGGATCAAATAATATAACTTGTAAGACTAAAGCTTACATAATTGAGAATTCATAAGAATCTTTGCATTTAATACAATAATAGCCCTAACTTTCATACAATGTATATAACACTTCAATACTTTAGATATGATAAGATATTCGTACTCATAAAACCCTTACAAGGTTCCTAATTGGTTTAATTCGTAACATAACGTAACTTTACCCTTTCCAAGATCAACTTCAATTCCTTGTGCATCCAATGTTCTCATACTTTCATTACTTTGCTTTCTCAACGGGAACACGTTTAATAATGTTAGTACTCAAACGTATCCATATCGTACATTCGCACATGCTTTTACACGTGCATACATACATACATTCATTCATTCATACTTACATACATTCATACATTTTTGCATACATTCATACATACTTGCATACATGCATATATTCATACATATATATATACATAATTACATACATTCCTGCACCTCTACGTACATGCGTACATTCATACATATCCCTCATACCTTCATGGACGATAATTCTTTCTTCATGCATTCGTACATTCATGCCTACTTACGTACATATTCACATACGTTCATACATTGCTTCATCTCTACATATACACACACTCATGCATACATCGTACTTACCTACATACGCACCTTCATACATACATGCATTCCTACATCTTAATACGTACCTGTCTTCTACTTGCTTCATCTTTACATATACACACACTCATCCATACATACATTCCTACATCTTTACATACGTGTGTACAATCATACATAACCTCATACGTGCATACCTTACTATGTAACTTCACACGTGCATATCTTTCATACATTACTTTATATTTGCATGCTTAAACGCGCATAACTTTTGGTCCGCTTACCCGATTAACCTCCTGTTTTTTTTTTCCTACATGACCAAAATTTGGTCCTCTTTCATATGGACTTGAAATCCTATGTCCAGATAAAGAAAATTTCTAGCTTATAAGTTCTTGGCTTAATAATCCTTATGAATTATTCGACTCATTTAATAAGATTTAAGCACTTTGCCCGAATCTCGCTTGTACTTTTCATGCCTCCTATTTTCACACTAAGACTTCTTTTGTTTTTTTTTTTTTTTTTCACCACAACTATATTCGTGGTGGATCTACCTTGCTAAAATCAAATATTCCACATTTTACCCTTCGGTTCGACAATTAACGGATTTCCATCCTTACATATCAGTACTTTTGTAATATCATTAGTTTATGTGAGCATACATACGACTGTTCACTTTCTTTCTATTCATACATTAATCGACTTTCGTTAGTAAAATTTTCATATAATTGAGACGTTCATTAATAGTCATCTCATTTCAAATCCATACAACTAAACTATCATCCATCATAACACGTAATTCATCTAGTACGTAACACATTAACTCTTTACTTAATCAATTGTGTCTAATGGCTATCTCATGATATCCCTTTATTGTTGACCGTCAAAAAGTCAACTGTCTCGTTTACATACTTCAAACCTTCGGACATGTGTTCATCTAACTATGGTAGGTCATAATAATAATACCCTGCGTCTCTCATACTCGTATTGTACGACATGTACAATTTACGTGATCCTCTAAACAATACACATATACATTCACATACACGTATTTTCACATGCTAATGCTCCATGATTCTATAGTTAGCAAATTTCATTCGAAACAACTATATAACATAATTTCAACATATCCTTTACTAGTTAGCTCGTATGATTCACATTTAGCACATATTCGCCTCTTAATCCTACTAAAGCAAATCATTAAATGCACATAAGCATCACTCCATTCATGTACAAGGTACAAGCCTCAAATGCATAATTCTATCATAGCATACATTCATCCGAATTTTCATACGAATTCCAACTCCACTTTATGCATTCATCATTCATTTCATGTCATTCATTTATTACATTCGACTTTTTATAAATTTTACTTTATCGTCGACGATCTACGTGATCTTGTTATATCTTCTTATGACTTGACAGGAACACAAAACGGGCATTTCTAAGAAGTATGGAAACTTAAATCATAATTTACAAGCTTCAGTACATCATAATTCATTAATCCGTATTTACTTCATTCACATTCTCATATTCTAGACTTTACTCATTTTCATTTTTTTTTTTTTACTTTCAGCGTTCATTCGTGTCATTCGACACTTTACTTTTGACTTTTACAAATTTCTTTCCATCGTAACCACTAATTGTGGTTATATATATCATGTTAGGTCTTACATGGACCCTAAGTAAACGTTGAAGTGGCTTTCGGAAAGTACTTTTGGCTAAAACATGAAAAACATAAAAAAAATCTGGCGAACTAGCTTAACACAACATCATGTTTCCGTTTAACACAAATCATAAGCTTTCCATATAACACATACTTCGACTTTTGTTTACTACACTTGTAATCGTGCAATTCAAAATCTTGATCATCTAAGGCTCATTTTTCAACTTATGTTATTCACATCATTACCTTTAATTCTTTATAAATTCTTTTTCGTTGTGATCACGGATTGTGGTCATAAGTATCTTATCATCCTGCTTATAAGGACCCTATGCTATCATCTAATGGTCCTTTGAATCACACGGAACTCCCAAACATAAATACTATAAAATAAAAGAAATTTTTTTTTTCTGCGGATCACCTTTGTAAAGGCCGTCGGCGACGGCTGGTCATACCGTCGGCGACGGGTTCTAATTATGGGCCGTCGTCCACTTTGTCCGTAGGCAGGAAGTTTAGGCGTCGGCTGAATGGGGGCGTCGGCGACGGCATAAGAGCCCGTCGGCGACGGCTTCCCGAATTGCTGAAACGCTGCTGTGTCATTTTATTTATTTATTTATTTTTTGTTACCTTGTCTATTTCCCGTGCATATTTCCAGCCATACGGTTCCCGAATTCTCCGTATGACCTCCCTATCTATTCATCTATAAACTTAGCTTTTATTTTTGCATCCGAAACATATTACACATACCATTATTATTACTGAGAACTTAGCGTATTACCTCATTGGCGATCTTTGAGCGAGCACATTAGCACGAGCCATTTGGTTTGAGTTCGAGCACTAAGACTCTTGCCCGAATCCCTCAAATCTTGGCTCTGATACCAACTTGAAACGTCCGTTTTTGCGTCTAGGAGAAGTGACAACCAAAGACGCTAGAAAACATAAACTTTTCAAAATATACGAATCTTTCACAACTCAAAAAGATAAATTACTTACTAGAGTAATTTAAAGACATCAAAAATACCAACTTTGATACATAGTAAAATTTTTACAAAAATTCGGCATGACCCGTTCGTAAAACGAACGTGCCCCCTGTTTTTAACATAATAAACTAAACAACATACTACGATCCGTTTGACATTAAACTACTCAAAGCAAGTCGACAAGCTTTACAAATGTACGACTACTAACAAAGTTAAAAAAAAAAATAACAAGTCATGGACCATAAAGATGAACATAAGCTAGCGGAAGCATTTGGTATAACATGACATGGACATGTGCTCGCTCCATTTCGCCGAGTCGCCTAAGTTGAGGATTTACCTACATTCAACAACAATACTTAAAAGTTAGTCATCACACTTGTTAATTATAATTCCTTCGTTTTAGTTCCATCCGCATATGAGCTTTCATCCTTTTTACACATTCGACTACCCAAATACTTGGGTATGGCATAAACACTCTCAACGAGAGTTAAGCATACACATTCAACCCGTTTAGTTGGGTTATTTGCTTTCAACATAAATTCTTCTTTCTATCCGTATAACGGATTAAACTTCTAGCATTCGTTATAGCATTCAAAACCACCCATTCGAAACGGATGGTAGCATTATTCTTATTCGACTTGTTCAACTAGAACCGGTCGACTCGCATAGCTTATCATAACTTTCGTTAGCATAACCAAATCCGCAATGGATTTGCTATTTCGCATTCGTTACAACATAACTTCTAAACCCTCTTCGATATATTTCCTTACATCTAAATCAATTTTTAATCCACAACGGAAAATAGTACGAATTCATATTATCATTAATATTATTCATAAATCCACTAGTAGAGTAAACGAAGTTCATAAGAACTTACCGGAGTTGTGCGCTCCTATTTCCTTTGCTTGGCTTGATTCTCCTCTTTTCTTCGACCTATAAGGTGCATCACATTCACGTTTAGCTTTCACATTATACATTGCTTTCACGCATTTACATCATTACTATAACGTTCATTATTCGTATTCATATTTCATGCCATCATTAGATCATTAAAACTACAATTTCTCATGTTCATACATAACCAATTCGGCTCAAGCATTTCATCGAACACCTTATGTGCGTACAATCTTAACTAGCACAATATACAAGCATAGCAAACGCATCTCTACCAAGTCATTCTAAAATCATGGCAATACATCTCAAACACATAAATTCCTCAAATATTCAGATTATTATAACATCATTATGCATATATTAACCTTACCCATCATACTACATCAAGAATAAACACATGCATCATTATCTCTAATCATATCATCACAACTTCAAATGGGTTTTCACTAAAATCTTCATACCAAACTGAAGTCAACATGGTTTCTTGTTCTAGAGAGCAATTCAAACTCAGATTTATCACATTTGACACAAGAAATCGAGATTGGGTTTAACCCCTCATTCTACAAATCATAAATTCAGAAAATTAAACTCACCACTTCACTAGTTAGGGTTAGTTTTTCGCAAAAGAGGCCTCATGCATCGAATTTTCTTGTGATTTAGGCTTCAATTTCTTGATACATTGAGTTTAGGGTTTCCCTTCTCTTTGCCTGTTCTTGGTCGATCGATCCCCAGGGATCTTTTACTATCTTTTTGTGTTTTAATTTGTTTTTAGTAATTAAGTTTTATCATTTTGCACTTAACCCCTTACACTTAATTACTAATTACAATTCTTAATGTTTAACCACATTTAGCTACCATCTTGCCATACATCCTTAACTATGTTAAGTTTACTATTTACCTTTATTATTATTATATATATATATATATATATATATATATATATATATATATATATATATATATATTTTATCATTTTGGGGTGTTACAAGTCTACCCTTCTTAAAAGAGGTTTCGTCCTCGAAACCTTGCTCATTTCCACGGGACCCAAGTCCTTAACTGACCGGTCCCTCTACGTAACACAATTCTGAAATACATTCACATATCTTTAAATTCTGAATTCTTGTCTCATGTTAGCTCCTTAGTGGTGTTCATCAGTGCACGTTTATTCATTCATTTCATTCAAAATAAATACAATGGCAAGAATGCACCCATATTTTGTAAAAAGGGTCTCATTCATGAACATACATAGCTATACGTCCTATCGTTACTTTCTTCAATCAAGTATAATACTCATATACTTATAATTACACGTATGCTCCTACATACCTTCATGAATACATTTACACATACATACATACATACATACATACATACATACATACATACGTACATACGTACATACGTACATACGTACATACGTACATACGTACATACGTACATACGTACATACGTACATACGTACATACGTACATACGTACATACGTACATACGTACATACGTACATACGTACATACGTACATACGTACATACGTACATACGTACATACGTACATACGTACATACGTACATACGTACATACGTACCTACGTACCTACGTACATACGTACATACATACATACATACATACATACATACATACATACATACATACATACATACATACATACATACATACATACATACATACATACATACATACATACATACATACATACATACATACGCTGGCTTGCGCGTGTTGTAAAGTTAATTGGAAATTTTCTTCCATATGCATTTTTTATTCTTTTAACTACTATCAAGTGATGACATGGTGTTTTTAGTATAATTTGGTAGGCTACTATATCAAAAGTAATTTTGTTAAATCTTTCTAAAAAATCATTTCCTAATAATACATCTGATCCAGAATTATAAAAGTAAAATGGTGGACATTTAACCATGTATGATCCGATTATTATTATTGGATTTTTTATTCCTCTTTTTAGGGGAACGATAGTTTTTGAAAAGCTAACTCCATTACATGGTGTTAAATCCTCATGATATTCCTTTGGAAAACAATCTGGTTTACATATACACAATCCTGAGCCACTATCTATATAAGCAGCAAAGTATTCAGCTTTGTAATCTTTATAAGTAATACCTATTGGGATGTATATGCTTTTAGGGCTTGTCATTTAGGTATATAAATCATTTTGCCATTGTATGTAATTTTTAATCCATATGAGGTTATTTGATATGGTTTTACATTTTCTAAGAAAGTTAATCCTAACATGATTTCTAATGAATCGTTTTCATCTTCATTACCTATTAAGAGTCTTAAAGGAATTTTTTCTTCTCCAAACTTTATTATGGTTTCTACAGCTTCATTAATTTCATGTAGTTCACCATTAAAGTTTGTGTATTGATGGGGTTCTTCTAATGGATATTTTTGTAAGTATTTACAAATTTTATGGTTTATATAATTCCCATTAGCGCCTGTATCTATTAGCATATTTACTTCCGAAAATCTTTTTCCATTGAAATATTCTCCTTGAATTTTGTAATTCCTTACATTATCTTCTTTTGCACTAATTATATCATTATATCTATTTGAATTGGATATTCTTAGAGGATAACTTATTACCTCTTTGTTTTGAGAACAACAATCTAGGGGTTATCTGGTTAGAAGACATCATTGGTTTATCTCGTAAATCAAGACTTAAAGGTCTTGAATCTATTTCTTCTATTTTAGGTAAGGTCGGTATTTGTATTTGACAAACATCGTTAAACAAATAAAGAAAATCAATAGTGTCTTTTATACTAAAACATTCAGAATGATGAGTATTTGACACTGCATAAGAAATAGCATATGTAATAGAATAAGGTCTATTTTGTTGTTTAAAGAAATCTTTTCTCTTAAAATCTTGTAATAGACTTAAAGTTTTATCAAAATCTTTATCTTGAATATTATAGGAATTGCCTTGGGAAGTTAGACATTTAAGACCTGCATCTTTTGTCTTTATGGACATGTCTACCCACTTTATTTATGTCAATCTTATCTTTACTTTTTCCAATACCAAGTTTTGTACGTATCGGTTAGAAATCTAGAAGAGAATCTTCTATCATAATTAGGTGTTTAAACTCACATTGTGACAACTCGAACCCTTGGTCCTGATCGTCGAGAGACGGGCCAGTTATTATTATTATTATTATTATCATTACTATTATTATTATTATTATTATTGATGATTATTATTATTATCATTATTAATAACCAACAACGGGAAATACGAGTTGCCTATCGGAAAACACGAATCATACGTAAAATAACTTGCTATAATTTAAACCGGGTGTTCGGGCTTGGCGAAACCTAGTATTAGGTGGATCCACACACACTTGGGCTAGGCCCAACCTAACCAACCCAAACCCTACACTATTTAATTGTCTTAAACCCCACCCCCCTCAATTCTTGGACAAAAACCCTACACAAACACATCAGCCGACAAATCCCCCTTCTTCCCCTCCCTCCTTCCCGATTGATCAGACCTCCGGTGACCGGAGCCGATTTCCGGCGAGCTCCGATGATTCCTTCTGCCGACAACCCGCACCCACACTCCTTGTCTCCTCCTCACTCTCATTCTGTCCGATCACACAGCTCAATCACGCTATTCCTTCTCTCTCTCTCCTGAAGAACACAGCCGACCACCACCGTGAACAATGGTGGCGCTGGGTAATACCCCAACAGCCAGAAACCAGTCAGCAGTGCTCGGCGGCGGCATGAATCGTCACTCTGACGACACCGAGGTGCGACGATGATGAACGGTGGCAAACGGAGGTCTCCGGGACCCCGATTCAAGCTGCAACAGTGGCAACAGGGAATCTTTCTCTTTGTCTCGAATTCCCAGAGTCAGTGAGGTATTTGTTACCTTTGAATATTTATTTATGTGTGTATTTTGTATATGAATCAAAATAGGAATAAGATGTTTCTTGCATTTTGAAGTCTTGAGTGCATACAGTAGTTAACCATCTTGGCCAATATGTATAAATTGTTTGTGTTTGTAAGTCTTGGTTAAGATATAAAGAATTGTTAAATGGTTGATGATAATAGGATTAAATAGTGGGTTCATAACAGTTCTGTATGTTTGGTGGATTTATATTGGGTTGGGGTTTTTCATATAATTATGGCTGTGATAGTTGAAAATTGCTTAAGTTAGAATAATATAGTTTTTGAATAATGAAACTGCTGTATACTTGATTGTTATTTAAATGTTGGACTTTGATGTAGGTTATGGTAGTAACACTTAGTCAGATGATTTTGGTTAAATGTTAATTGTAACGGTGGCATGAAGATGAATAAAACATTAGTGCTAGCTGTATATTTATTATTTTCTAGAAATTAGTGTCGGAATGGAGGATAGGTGATAGATGGATGTTGTGTTATCGTGATTTGAATCTGTTTTGATGAATATAGAAAACCCCAATAAAGAACAGTTTGAATAATGATGAGTGGTTGAAATTGTTGGTTTGATCCATTTTGATTTAGGGTAGAATATTGGAAAATTGTTTGTGGCATATGACCTGGACAGTACATGAAATCATGATAAGGAAATCCTATTGGTTCGTACAATGTTTGGACAGGTTCTAGAAGGATTCCCACAATGGTTGCGAGTCGAGAACATGTGGTTTCGACTCAAGAAGCACTCGGTGACTACTCGAGACCAAGCATGCATATCAGGGGACTAGAGACCAACTAGGTTGCGACTCGAGATCTCCTTGTCTCGATTCAAGACCTGACTCGAAATCTCGAGGTTTCGACTCGTGCATGCATCACTCGAGACCTCACATTTGCAACCCGAGACCCCTTGGTTGCGACTCGAGACCGCATGTTCTCGAGTCGAGACCATCTGGTCTCGATTGGGCTGCTCGACTTGGTTATTGGGCCACAATGTGCATTGATGTACCTTGACTGTGTGTTTAACTTTACTACATGCTGCTACTGGTTGACTGTTTATATGATTAGGACAGGCCCAATAACATTGGCGTGCATTATGTACTATGTGTTAACTGATGTTTTGGGACTGTGTGCTGGTGTTAATGTCTAACTGTACTGTTTAACTTTTCACATGGTGGATAGGCCCAGTAACGTATATTCTAGTATGACATACATGGTATGTGTTAGATACGTGTAGGACTATACGTGACTACGTGACCCTACTTGCACACGAACCTAATAAGTATTTATAAACCATAATAGGGTATGGTTGACCAACGTAACACAAGTAAATTATCTACCGAGCAAGGCAAAGGTGAGTTCACTACTTTTTACTTAAAGCATGCATTCCCGGTGGTTGGGAAACGGAACGAAACAACTTTTCCTGGTTTGGAATTGCTTACTATCTCCTTATGAGGGATGCGGTATTTCTATCTCCTTGTGTGGGATACGGGTAACAACATTATCCCCGGTGAGGGATACAAACTTACTTTTCTTCCCTTGTTACTGGGAACTTTTAGTTAATTACTGTTTATACGGAAATGCAACGAGCAACACTAAACGAAACTCTATCACTTAAGTCCCTACTACATAATACCGATTAGTCGCCGGGGCCAGGCGAACGGGTTATTAGTTGATAGCGCTATTTAGGTCTTACCAACCTCACACCGTGCCATGGTATGGGATCGGTCGTGAACTAATGTACTCAGGCATCCGTCAATGATGATAGAACATTGACATCGGGGCATCCTGCGGAAACGCAACGGTTACCTAGTGTTCGGTATTGGAAAAACAGTTTAGTCGCTTACTTATGGGGTAGCTCCCCATGGCATGTATAAACGGGTAAATTAACTGGTTAAAACGAGTTTTTGAAATTAAAACTGGAAAACTGCAAACACGTGAACTCGCCAACATTATGTTGACACTCTACTGCATGCTTTGCAGGTTGCTCGATACAGCTTTGGACGGACGTTGCAATCGGATGGAGTGTGTGGTTTGTAAGTAACATGTTAATAAACTTGTGGTTTCAATTATGATAAGTTTTCTTCCCCTTTCCGCTGCGAACTTAAACTATGTTTTGAAAAATTTAAATTAGGTCACTAATTATGCAAATGTTTATAACCATAACTAATCCGTTCAAAATAATTAGTGGCTAAGATCCTGGCCGTCACACGCCTCGCGGTAATACTCCGCGTATGGATTTTGAGGGTGTGACAGATTGGTATCAGAGCCATTGGTTATAGCGAACTAGGTTTTAAATATAAAATATTTTTGGTTGGGAAATAAAATATTTTTATATGAAAACCAGACTATAATTGTTCTTTAGTGGAAACCACAACGACACCACACTCCGGATTGCAAGATTCGTCAATCTCAGATGCTCACCTGGTAATGGTAGATTAATGACATTTACTTGTGCATAACTTATGTGCGTGAACACGCATGTGTGTATGTGTATAGATGGTATATATGTGGTAGTACGTATGCGTATATTTAGTATTTAATCCAGTGGATCATACGAAGGCTAGGCTAGCTTGTTACGTGTTAAACAGGAGCGAGTCCTCCTAAACCTGGTTCGAAACCATGATACGCTAAGGGCAAGGAACAAGTTATTCCAAGCCCTCATCCATGTACGTCCTGATATCACCCCTGGATTGGAACGAATCGGCGCGGTGAACGATTGCTCGATATACTTGCTTAGGAGAGGCCTGTTACGAAACACATAGAGAAGTTACGAGAACGAATCGCCAAAGGGGAGCCACCCCTACATCATGGGATATTAGAAGGATCGACGACGTCATTTGCATTCTTTTACTTGCATATTTCTTTTTCCAACTTAAGTAGTGAGACTTGTTCCCTCACACGACTGATCACCTGAATTCTTGAAGCATTCTAGTAAGTCTACACTTTTGGGTTTCTGTTTGCACGTCTCGAACACGAAAAGCATGCGTGGTGTATACCTCTCATTGTAGTGCCAGCAATTGTATCACCTTTCCATCGACCACGAAGTAATTTCCCCTAATTCCTCGTTACATGGTTAATCCTTATCCAAGTTGAACCTTATGCCTTAACACACCCCAAAACCTAGTAACGTGATATCTTTCTTACAAACCGGTGTATTTGAAGGCGTGCCAAGACGAAGATACGAGCCAGTCAACCCACCGAGGAGTACGGTGACCAAGATGCTTACCTTATCCTCCATATGCCAGAACCGTTATTCTTTGACTACAACCCTGATTCCATGAATCCTTTCACTAGTTTTCGTACGAGTCCGCGTTTATTACTCAAGATGGTATCCACGCCCCTACCGTTTCTTTATCGCGACATCCACGTTACTTCATATGGGAATCTCGACCAAATTTCTCTCCAGATTAATGAATTCAGCAAGATCGACCTTTAGTCTACAAACTTCATAAACCCTGAAATTTGGCAATGTTTATCTCATCGTGCCTTTTCGAAAGCCCGTTTCCGCAGTTTCACATTGAAGCCCCTCGACGACGCCAGCGCTACTCCTAACTCATAAGCACGACTCAGACTAATTCACTCGAACTTGATTTTCTACCGGCCTGAGGAATCACATCCTGCCAGATGTCTCAGTAGACCCTAAAACCTACAGGCCCGCACGAAGACCATCCCTCGCTAGCTACTCCTTTTCGTGCTAACCCAATTGACGTAACACTCCTTGTCAGCAAGCGACGTTCTTAATTCTAAACCGCCCACAGCTTGTGTACGACCAACTACCTTGTCAACACCAGGTAAATCCCTATTGTCGACCTCAAAGCCTTTTGTGTTTTGTCTTAAGTTGGACGCACCAATTTTGACTACCCATCTTGCATTATCTCGCTACTCGTGTTATGTTACACGGATTCCATGATCCTTATCCTACTCTACTCTTCACAAATCTTCGTTTGGAGGAATTGCTTCCTATGAATGTTACTCGTTGGAGCAACGAGCCAAGGATACCCCGGGGGTAACGGGTATCGCATGCACTGTTCTTCGAACTCGATACGATCAACACCTAGTTACGACACTCGAAATCATTCCATCCTTTAAAATTCAATGCTTGTTTCTTTCGACAACATCTGAACCCACTCCGAAAACCTGAGGTAGTCCGAACGACTCCTCCGCTCTACCCTGGTATCTACGACGCAGACCGCCTTGCGCTAAGTTTTCGATGCACGACTTTAACGTCGCAAAGCCCGCTTTTCTCGACCGTATATGAAACCCCTCACGATTTGAACTCGAAAGAGCCTCACCTAGCATTCGAGAGATGCTCAAATATCCGTAACTTCAGCAATTGGAAGATGATCTATGAGATGCTTCCATCTAATTCTAACTTGCCCAAGGCATTGACGAGATGTCTGCTAGTAACAACACACGACGGCATGCGACCAAGGAAACCGACAAGTTTTCAAACTTGCAACCATCCACTTGATGATAGCAGTTGCTGGGCACGGAGTGTCAAGCTTCTATCACTTTTGAGCGAAACCCAAGTTTTGTATCCGATTCGTCTCAAGCTTTATACAAAAACCTTCGGCTCACAGTTAGGCATGAGCACCACATATCGCCTACAAACAGATGGCCAGGCCAAACGAACCATCCAAACACTCAAAGGCATGCTAAGAACATGTATTATCGTCCCTGGGCACGAGTGACACTTCCCTTTGTAGAATCTCTTCCAACCACTGCTACCGCATTGGCATTCAGGCAGCATCATTTGAGGCATTGCACGGACGCAGATACCGGTCACCTCTGTGTTGGGCGGAAGCCAAATTACCGGCCCAGAACTTGCACTTGACACAACGGGTAGGATTGCCCAGAATAGACAACGCATGGCGGCAGCTCCAGGCCGTCAGAAAGGCTACGCGGATAAGCGTAGGAAACCTCTAGAACTCCGAGTCGGAGACCGGGCTCTACTTAAAGTTTCACCCTGTAAGGGTGTGGTACTTGGACCGTTCGAAATTTACCGAGAGGATCGGTAAGGTTGTTATAGACTAAACCTGCCTGAAGAGCCGAGTGCGGTACACAACGCCTATCACGTGCCTAATCTGAAGAAGTGTCTGTCAGATGAAACATTCGTTATTCTTTTCTAGGAACTCGTGATCAGCAACAAATTACGCTTTGTTGAGAAACCGGTTGAGATCAAGGATCAAGAAATCAAAACCCTCGAGCGTAGTGTAACCAACAGAACGAGTTCGTTGTAGCTCACGCTGTGGCCCAGAGCTTACCTGGGAACGGGGAAAACCAGCTGATGCGCATGTATCCCTAGTTGTTTACAAACATTACTTCCAGCACTGAGGCTACCGCTAAATTTCGGGAAGAAATTCCAAACCAACAGGGGGTGAAGTAACGCCCTACGAAAACGTTTAAACACACTAGCTTGTCAGTGGCTGCGTGCTAAAATTTCGGGACGAAATTTCTTGAACTTGGGGATAATGTGACACTTCGGGTTTTCCTGCGCATTAATTAATTTTGTGAAATTCTATACTATGTGAAATACGTACAAACTCTGTGGATCTTGTGATATGTGGCTATTACGTGCTATGTACGTGCTATGTGACCTTATGTGCTATGTGGTTTAGATGTTTATTTTGTGAACTTGTGTGGACTACGTGTAATCAGATATAACAATAAGGTTATTAACAAAATCGTATGACTCTTGCTTAAATTTCGAGGACGAAATTCCTGTAACTTGGGGAGAATGTGACAACTCGAACCCTTGGTCCTGATCGTCGAGAGACGGGCCAGTTATTATTATTATTATTATTATCATTACTATTATTATTATTATTATTATTGATGATTATTATTATTATCATTATTAATAACCAACAACGGGAAATACGAGTTGCCTATCGGAAAACACGAATCATACGTAAAATAACTTGCTATAATTTAAACCGGGTGTTCGGGCTTGGCGAAACCTAGTATTAGGTGGATCCACACACACTTGGGCTAGGCCCAACCTAACCAACCCAAACCCTACACTATTTAATTGTCTTAAACCCCACCCCCCTCAATTCTTGGACAAAAACCCTACACAAACACATCAGCCGACAAATCCCCCTTCTTCCCCTCCCTCCTTCCCGATTGATCAGACCTCCGGTGACCGGAGCCGATTTCCGGCGAGCTCCGATGATTCCTTCTGCCGACAACCCGCACCCACACTCCTTGTCTCCTCCTCACTCTCATTCTGTCCGATCACACAGCTCAATCACGCTATTCCTTCTCTCTCTCTCCTGAAGAACACAGCCGACCACCACCGTGAACAATGGTGGCGCTGGGTAATACCCCAACAGCCAGAAACCAGTCAGCAGTGCTCGGCGGCGGCATGAATCGTCACTCTGACGACACCGAGGTGCGACGATGATGAACGGTGGCAAACGGAGGTCTCCGGGACCCCGATTCAAGCTGCAACAGTGGCAACAGGGAATCTTTCTCTTTGTCTCGAATTCCCAGAGTCAGTGAGGTATTTGTTACCTTTGAATATTTATTTATGTGTGTATTTTGTATATGAATCAAAATAGGAATAAGATGTTTCTTGCATTTTGAAGTCTTGAGTGCATACAGTAGTTAACCATCTTGGCCAATATGTATAAATTGTTTGTGTTTGTAAGTCTTGGTTAAGATATAAAGAATTGTTAAATGGTTGATGATAATAGGATTAAATAGTGGGTTCATAACAGTTCTGTATGTTTGGTGGATTTATATTGGGTTGGGGTTTTTCATATAATTATGGCTGTGATAGTTGAAAATTGCTTAAGTTAGAATAATATAGTTTTTGAATAATGAAACTGCTGTATACTTGATTGTTATTTAAATGTTGGACTTTGATGTAGGTTATGGTAGTAACACTTAGTCAGATGATTTTGGTTAAATGTTAATTGTAACGGTGGCATGAAGATGAATAAAACATTAGTGCTAGCTGTATATTTATTATTTTCTAGAAATTAGTGTCGGAATGGAGGATAGGTGATAGATGGATGTTGTGTTATCGTGATTTGAATCTGTTTTGATGAATATAGAAAACCCCAATAAAGAACAGTTTGAATAATGATGAGTGGTTGAAATTGTTGGTTTGATCCATTTTGATTTAGGGTAGAATATTGGAAAATTGTTTGTGGCATATGACCTGGACAGTACATGAAATCATGATAAGGAAATCCTATTGGTTCGTACAATGTTTGGACAGGTTCTAGAAGGATTCCCACAATGGTTGCGAGTCGAGAACATGTGGTTTCGACTCAAGAAGCACTCGGTGACTACTCGAGACCAAGCATGCATATCAGGGGACTAGAGACCAACTAGGTTGCGACTCGAGATCTCCTTGTCTCGATTCAAGACCTGACTCGAAATCTCGAGGTTTCGACTCGTGCATGCATCACTCGAGACCTCACATTTGCAACCCGAGACCCCTTGGTTGCGACTCGAGACCGCATGTTCTCGAGTCGAGACCATCTGGTCTCGATTGGGCTGCTCGACTTGGTTATTGGGCCACAATGTGCATTGATGTACCTTGACTGTGTGTTTAACTTTACTACATGCTGCTACTGGTTGACTGTTTATATGATTAGGACAGGCCCAATAACATTGGCGTGCATTATGTACTATGTGTTAACTGATGTTTTGGGACTGTGTGCTGGTGTTAATGTCTAACTGTACTGTTTAACTTTTCACATGGTGGATAGGCCCAGTAACGTATATTCTAGTATGACATACATGGTATGTGTTAGATACGTGTAGGACTATACGTGACTACGTGACCCTACTTGCACACGAACCTAATAAGTATTTATAAACCATAATAGGGTATGGTTGACCAACGTAACACAAGTAAATTATCTACCGAGCAAGGCAAAGGTGAGTTCACTACTTTTTACTTAAAGCATGCATTCCCGGTGGTTGGGAAACGGAACGAAACAACTTTTCCTGGTTTGGAATTGCTTACTATCTCCTTATGAGGGATGCGGTATTTCTATCTCCTTGTGTGGGATACGGGTAACAACATTATCCCCGGTGAGGGATACAAACTTACTTTTCTTCCCTTGTTACTGGGAACTTTTAGTTAATTACTGTTTATACGGAAATGCAACGAGCAACACTAAACGAAACTCTATCACTTAAGTCCCTACTACATAATACCGATTAGTCGCCGGGGCCAGGCGAACGGGTTATTAGTTGATAGCGCTATTTAGGTCTTACCAACCTCACACCGTGCCATGGTATGGGATCGGTCGTGAACTAATGTACTCAGGCATCCGTCAATGATGATAGAACATTGACATCGGGGCATCCTGCGGAAACGCAACGGTTACCTAGTGTTCGGTATTGGAAAAACAGTTTAGTCGCTTACTTATGGGGTAGCTCCCCATGGCATGTATAAACGGGTAAATTAACTGGTTAAAACGAGTTTTTGAAATTAAAACTGGAAAACTGCAAACACGTGAACTCGCCAACATTATGTTGACACTCTACTGCATGCTTTGCAGGTTGCTCGATACAGCTTTGGACGGACGTTGCAATCGGATGGAGTGTGTGGTTTGTAAGTAACATGTTAATAAACTTGTGGTTTCAATTATGATAAGTTTTCTTCCCCTTTCCGCTGCGAACTTAAACTATGTTTTGAAAAATTTAAATTAGGTCACTAATTATGCAAATGTTTATAACCATAACTAATCCGTTCAAAATAATTAGTGGCTAAGATCCTGGCCGTCACACGCCTCGCGGTAATACTCCGCGTATGGATTTTGAGGGTGTGACACACATGTTTAAACCCTTTAATCTATGCTTAATGCCTATTCATTAGAATTTAAGCTATCCCTTGATGAGTTGGTACTCATATTGGTCTTATTAGGAGAACATGATGGGCAGGTTCCAGGAGGGTGTTTCCTATATTGACAAATTTTATACTGTGCTTCCGGACTTGATCTGACTGAACCAGTTTCTAACAAATTAATCTTGCTATTTAAAAATTTTATCGCTGCATCTGGTGATTTTCGGGCCGGAGCAATCATAACTGGAGAATTTTTATATTCTCCTCCATAAGTTCTGAATGGTTTTTTAAGAGTAGATTCCATTCCCTGAATTACTACTCTTATCCCAATAGCCCTTCTGTAGTGAATATCATTTTCATTAAAGTTTGTAATAGAATAAGGTCTATTTTGTGTATGCAATACTATCAGATTATTTACTTAAACATAAAATTGTTTTATCTAAATACCCAATAGGTATTTACTTAAACATAAATATAAAATTTTGGTATAAATAAACTAGTTTCATTATCCATTTTCTTTGATAAAATGAGTGGGATCACAAATTAAAAAGAGTGTTTAAGTAAATTAATTTGTCAAAATCAGTTTCTAGTATTTGTTGGCGTAGTTGTAGAGCCCCCGCAAAAGAAATATCGGTGGCTCTGATACCATTTTGGGTGGTAGTAGCCGAAATATTTTGTCGGTTCAAAATCGTTACTTCATGTAGGCAATTATCAAAATAGTTTAAAAACATATCAAAAGTTCCTATAGTTGTTATTTTTATCATCCACATATTGTATAATTAATTTATATCTTAGAAAAATCAAAAGACATAGTACACCTTAATTTCAGATTAAAATTTATATTATCATCAAAAACATCACAAAATTTAATTAAGATTTTCTTTTGTTTGTAAAATATTTCCTTACAAAAACTAAGAGTAACAATTATTTAGTGATATTTCAAAATTAAAAAGAAAAAAGGGTCCAACATGCTTCCGTACCTTTTTCCCGTTTTGACCAAGATATCGCCGGGTTATACCAAGAGTCTTTTTACTAGGCTCTTTCAGGCCAAACCTAAGTTGTCTTAGGTAACTCCTCTTTGGCTCCTTCAGCAATATTCAGCACAACCTGGTTTCGTTTCCTACCTCCGGTGTAAGGAAAAAAGAGACAGTTTGAGGTTGGAGGATTTTTCTTATTAAGAGAAAAATATCTCTAAATAAAGATGAACACTCTCAGAATTTATAAGGAAATCAAAGACTTTTATTCCATGGTGGAAATCTTACAAAGGGAAATATCTTACAAAAGGGAAAATAAAAACACTCTAAACACTCTTGAAAATACAAAAGACTTTTATTACATGAAAGAAAACATTCTAAGACATGAGTGAAGACCGATGCCTTTCCTTCCTCTCTTTTCCCTTTTTTATAGGCCTTTATTCATGATGAGTCTTCTTGTTGCAAGATACGTGTCCTCTTTTGCATTTCTTTTGGCTAGGTGACTTTATGGCTTGCCTTGAAGTGTCCCATCTCTTATTTCAAAGTTGCCTTGGGAAGTTAGACATTTAAGACCTGCATCTTTTGTCTTTATGGACATGTCTACCCACTTTATTTATGTCAATCTTATCTTTACTTTTTCCAATACCAAGTTTTGTACGTATCGGTTAGAAATCTAGAAGAGAATCTTCTATCATAATTAGGTGTTTAAACTCACATGTTTAAACCCTTTAATCTATGCTTAATGCCTATTCATTAGAATTTAAGCTATCCCTTGATGAGTTGGTACTCATATTGGTCTTATTAGGAGAACATGATGGGCAGGTTCCAGGAGGGTGTTTCCTATATTGACAAATTTTATACTGTGCTTCCGGACTTGATCTGACTGAACCAGTTTCTAACAAATTAATCTTGCTATTTAAAAATTTTATCGCTGCATCTGGTGATTTTCGGGCCGGAGCAATCATAACTGGAGAATTTTTATATTCTCCTCCATAAGTTCTGAATGGTTTTTTAAGAGTAGATTCCATTCCCTGAATTACTACTCTTATCCCAATAGCCCTTCTGTAGTGAATATCATTTTCATTAAAGTTTGTAAATTCTTTTCTTTTGGAATCGATTTTGCAGGAAAATGCTTGACATTTTTCAAGATGTATAAAATGATAAGCAAGGTAATAGTAATCATTGAAAAAATCTGGTCCTGCAGATAAAAACTTTAGAGCTAAAGTATCTCTAGGGGTCATGGTTGGGTTATTTTGATAACAATTTTTCACTGAAGTTATGACCCATCTTGGTAAATCTGATAATTCAGGAAAATCAGGTGAGGTAAGATAAAATCATGTTTATGGCACCAAAATCGTACCAATATCTGATCTCATCTGCTGGTGATCCTTGCAGATAATTTAATCTAGGGTATACCCCTGTGAAATCAACATACCTTGACTCAGTTTGAGCAAGGCTGTATAGCTCTATCATTTTATTCCTCTGTCTAGCAACAGGATCTAATAAAAAAGGTTGTTGTTGGGGAGGAATCTGTGGTTGGAGAGGAATCTGTTGGGGAACTTTTCCAAAAGTGGTTGTTTTATCTGAATGAGGTTTAAAAGAAAATTTTTCTCTTACCTCTTCTTCAATGTCTGGAGCATTTTCCATCACATGATCTCCCGAAGAAGTAGATGGAATATCTGTTTTTTCTAGAATGAATGACATATCTACTTTTTCTATCATTTGATGTTTTATCATAAGCTTCATCTTCATACTATCGAACTCATACATGGTAACTTTGTTACTTATCATCCTGAAGTGGCTTTTCACAAGATTTTTTATTTCTGCAATATGTTCAGGAATGGTTTCGATTATATCTATGAGTTCTCCCATATCGGTTGCAATTTCTTTAATTGCTTGTATCTGTTCGTCCATCATCTTTAGACGGCTATCAAGTTGTTGTCCTAATTCTTCCATCTCTAGTCAAGAAATCTGCCAAAACATTTTTATCAGATTTTATTATTTCAATATCAAAATTATATTCAGATAAAAGGGTTTGCCATCTTATGAGCCTTTTATACTCAGGTTTAGAAGGCAAATTATTCTTTATAAAAGCTTTTACCTGGGTATTATCAGTTCTTAAAAGAAATTTGTTAGGTAATAAGAAATAATAAAACTTTTGGCAGCTTCTAATAACTGCTAGTAATTCTTTTTCATTAATATGATATCTTGTTTCAGTGTCACTAAAAGTCCCTGAACAATATCTACAAATGCTTTCACCAATTTTTTCTTCTTCAGAGTTATAGTCTATCCTTTTAAGTATCCCACTCCAATAGTATTCTGAAGCATCAGTTTCTAAAATTAAATCATCCTTTTCTTTGGGTAATTGTAATTTTGGTAACCTTTTACAATATTCTTTTATCTTTTTTACTTGTTCTTCTAGACCTTTATCAAAACTAAATACTTTATCCTTTTTAAGAAGAGCTTGAAAGGGTCTTCTTAAAGCTGCAAGATTTTCTATAAAATCAGAAGCATAATTTAATATCCCAAGAAAACTTTGAACTTGTTTTTTATCAGTCAATTTATTTGGGAAGGCAGTTATTTTTTCCAAAATATGGGTTTGAAGTTCTATCCCCTGGCCATCTATCTTCATTCCCAAAAAATCTATAGTTTCTTGTAACAAACTAGTTTTTCTTTCCGAAAGAGCTAATCCATGTTTCATACATAAATCTGTAAAAATGTCAAGATGTTTTAAATGAGAATTAATATCATCTGATAGGATTAGGATATCATCTATGTATACAAAAATAAAGTCATAGTTTCTAAATATAATATCCATTTTTCTTTGAAATATTTGAGGAGCATTTTTCAATCCAAAAGGCATTACAAGCCATTCATATTGCCCTTGAGGAGTAGAAAATGCTGTGTATGCAATACTATCAGGATGCATTTTTATTTGCCAAAATCCACTTTTACAATCAAATTTTGAAAATATCTTTTTGTTTCTAGTCGAATTTATTAAACTTTCTTTATGAGGTAAAAAATATCCATCAAAAACAGTATTATCATTTAGTTTTTTATAATTTATTACCATTCTAGGTTTACCTCTTGCAACCTCAGCATGTTTTCTTACTAAGAAGGCAGGAGAGCTGTGTGGACTATGGCTAGCTCTGATCAACTTTAAATCTAGGAGTTCTTTTATCTGGGACCTAAATTCTTTTTGGTCTTCTGGATTGTATCTCATTGGTTTTACTCTAATCTCTTTATCTTTATCTTTCATTTCTAATTTTGCTGTAATCTGATTTTTATCCCAAAATTGTAACGGGTTACTTGTATAACATTGTTTTAACTTATCTTTTATGTTTTCTATATGGTTATCCAATCTTCTTAGATTTACTTGATAATCTAAGGGTTCTCTTAAGTAATATTCCAAGACCGGTATCCCTTTTTCTAATTTTGGATTTTGTTTGTATCCCATATCACCACGCTGGCTTGCGCGTGTTGTAAAGTTAATTGGAAATTTTTTTCCATATGCATTTTTTATTCTTTTAACTACTATCAAGTGATGACATGGTGTTTTTAGTATAATTTGGTAGGCTACTATATCAAAAGTAATTTTGTTAAATCTTTCTAAAAAATCATTTCCTAATAATACATCTGATCCAGAATTATAAAAGTAAAATGGTGGACATTTAACCATGTATGATCCGATTATTATTATTGGATTTTTTATTCCTCTTTTTAGGGGAACGATAGTTTTTGAAAAGCTAACTCCATTACATGGTGTTAAATCCTCATGATATTCCTTTGGAAAACAATCTGGTTTACATATACACAATCCTGAGCCACTATCTATATAAGCAGCAAAGTATTCAGCTTTGTAATCTTTATAAGTAATACCTATTGGGATGTATATGCTTTTAGGGCTTGTCATTTAGGTATATAAATCATTTTGCCATTGTATGTAATTTTTAATCCATATGAGGTTATTTGATATGGTTTTACATTTTCTAAGAAAGTTAATCCTAACATGATTTCTAATGAATCGTTTTCATCTTCATTACCTATTAAGAGTCTTAAAGGAATTTTTTCTTCTCCAAACTTTATTATGGTTTCTACAGCTTCATTAATTTCATGTAGTTCACCATTAAAGTTTGTGTATTGATGGGGTTCTTCTAATGGATATTTTTGTAAGTATTTACAAATTTTATGGTTTATATAATTCCCATTAGCGCCTGTATCTATTAGCATATTTACTTCCGAAAATCTTTTTCCATTGAAATATTCTCCTTGAATTTTGTAATTCCTTACATTATCTTCTTTTGCACTAATTATATCATTATATCTATTTGAATTGGATATTCTTAGAGGATAACTTATTACCTCTTTGTTTGAGAACAACAATCTAGGGGTTATCTGGTTAGAAGACATCATTGGTTTATCTCGTAAATCAAGACTTAAAGGTCTTGAATCTATTTCTTCTATTTTAGGTAAGGTCGGTATTTGTATTTGACAAACATCGTTAAACAAATAAGGAAAATCAATAGTGTCTTTTATACTAAAACATTCAGAATGATGAGTATTTGACACTGCATAAGAAATAGCATATGTAATAGAATAAGGTCTATTTTGTTGTTTAAAGAAATCTTTTCTCTTAAAATCTTGTAATAGACTTAAAGTTTTATCAAAATCTTTATCTTGAATATTATAGGAAATTCTAGGATAGATATTAAATTTCAGTTTTCCATATTGTAAATTTCCTCTTAATATTCCAAGGCATGCTTCTTCTCTATTTTGTATTCTATTATCCATAACAGCTAATTCTATAGGGGTATCTATACCTTCTTTAAAGGTGGATTTTATTATTATTTGAATAGCTCCTATATGTACCCATCCCAAAGTGTTTCTTATTTCTGGTTTTATCTTTTGTAATTTTTCTTGGATATCTTTTTTAGATAATAAAGGTATCATAACTTTGTTAGATGTTATGTTAATATCTAAAGCCCTTTCTTGAATATTTAGCCCATAATATAAATGATGATCTCTAGGTTTTATTCCTAGTTTTTGTAAAGTATTCATTTTAAATCCTGAATGATTTGATAATGAGAAATTTTCATGTTGTATTTGTTTAAGTTTTTTCTTATCTATTAATACTTCTTGTTTATATTCTCCAAATTGTTCATTTTGGCAATCAATTATATCATCATCTATTTTACTAGTGGTGGCTATATCTAATCTATTCATCTTCGGATGATGTGTATTCTGTTTCGGTTAATATAAATATGCTTTCATCAGAATCTTCATTATGAAAATCATTAATTTGTATAAATTCTCCTTCATTCATCATTTTTTCAATGTCTTCATCTATTTCAAAGATCTTGAGATTTTTATTAAATTTCTTAGGACATTTATTTGCATAATGTCCTTCTTCATGACAAAGAAAACACCTACACTTTTTAGGACTTTGCTTTCTTTTATAGGTAGGTTTAAAAGTCTTTTTATATCCTTTTCTTTTATAAAATTTTGTTTTACGCTTTTTGAAAAATCTTTTTCTAAAATGAGTTCGTTTCTTATATCTTCTTTTTATCTTTCCGTAATAATAAGAACTATCACAACCTATCATTAAAGGCATTTTTGGGTTACTACAACATAAAGATATTTTTCTTTTCAATCCTTTGCTCAATTTAGCTAATATTGCATCCCCACACCACTCGCTTAATTTGTCTCTGACATGCGTTATTCTTTTTCCTAAGGTATCTGATGTTCCTGGGTTATAAGTACTTATTAGTTTTTGTCCCCAAGGATCAGGTATTTTTGCAAAAAATAAGGGTAAATAATTACCCGTATCAGGTACTTGATTATAGATATGGTAATAATAATCTTGAAAAACACAAATATATCTATCAATTTCACAAATATCACATAATTGTAATCTTAGTAAAGCTGTTAAATATTTTTGTATAGTTGCTGGGTCTCTTATTATATTACCTTCTCCACAAAACTCTAATCTAAAAGCCTCTACGGCTCTTGTTATTATGTTGGCCAAATCTTCATCTGAATTAAATATATATTGTTTAGCATCAGGACTTATATTTTGCCAATATCTTAAAGCACTATTTAATAGAGTTCTTTCTAAAAATCCTTTTATTGTTTCTATATCCATTTTATTAACAGAAACGGCTATTCTAAAAGCGGTTTCCCATTTGTCAATTGCTTCTTCCGTGTTATTAACACAATCTAAATCTAAATATATTCCAAAAGGATTTATTGGTTCATTCTTCATTGAAGGATAAGGCCTATAATTATCTTCCTGTCTTATTGTTGATTTTATAGCGGCGTATCCTAGGGATGGTCTTTGAGATTCATTTCTTATTGGTAATCTAGTGCTTGTACTAGCTGTATCATTTATATTAAAATTTTCTTGAGTTTTAATATTGATGAAATTATCATTTAATTCCATATCCCCTATTTTTGTTGTTAAATTTTCTATTTCAGAATCGTCTAACTTAGGAATTATATTATTTTCACTTTCCGTATCTGAATTCATTTTAATTGTTTTTATAACCTTTAGGTATCTTCATATTTTGCAAAAGTTGAACTAAAGGGTCTTGTAAATTAGTTATTGTTTCTTTATCTTTCCTACTAGGATAGGCAGATTGAAGTAATTCCATAATTTTATCTAGTCTAAATATTATTTTATCTCCATAAAAAATTATTGTTTTTTGTATTTCTATTATATCTTTATCTATTTTTAAAGAATTTTCACCTTCTTTTAGTTTATTAAAATTTTTGTTTTCCATTAAGAAGAACTATATTGCCAATCAGTATCATCATAAGTAAAATCAGAACTTGTCCATTCATAGTGACTAAAATTAAAATCTTCATCAGAAATATAATCATCATCAAAATCAGTATTTGTCCTCAAAACTTCACTTTCAATAAAATTAGTTTGGGTATTTAGCTTAATAAGTCTAATTTCATTATCAATCAATTTTATGTTTAAGTAAATTAATTTGTCAAAATCAGTTTCTAGTATTTGTTGGCGTAGTTGTAGAGCCCCCGCAAAAGAAATATCGGTGGCTCTGATACCATTTTGGGTGGTAGTAGCCGAAATATTTTGTCGGTTCAAAATCGTTACTTCATGTAGGCAATTATCAAAATAGTTTAAAAACATATCAAAAGTTCCTATAGTTGTTATTTTTATCATCCACATATTGTATAATTAATTTATAGGAAATTCTAGGATAGATATTAAATTTCAGTTTTCCATATTGTAAATTTCCTCTTAATATTCCAAGGCATGCTTCTTCTCTATTTTGTATTCTATTATCCATAACAGCTAATTCTATAGGGGTATCTATACCTTCTTTAAAGGTGGATTTTATTATTATTTGAATAGCTCCTATATGTACCCATCCCAAAGTGTTTCTTATTTCTGGTTTTATCTTTTGTAATTTTTCTTGGATATCTTTTTTAGAGAATAAAGGTATCATAACTTTGTTAGATGTTATGTTAATATCTAAAGCCCTTTCTTGAATATTTAGCCCATAATATAAATGATGATCTCTAGGTTTTATTCCTAGTTTTTGTAAAGTATTCATTTTAAATCCTGAATGATTTGATAATGAGAAATTTTCATGTTGTATTTGTTTAAGTTTTTTCTTATCTATTAATACTTCTTGTTTATATTCTCCAAATTGTTCATTTTGGCAATCAATTATATCATCATCTATTTTACTAGTGGTGGCTATATCTAATCTATTCATCTTCGGATGATGTGTATTCTGTTTTTGACCAAGATATCGCCGGGTTATACCAAGAGTCTTTTTACTAGGCTCTTTCAGGCCAAACCTAAGTTGTCTTAGGTAACTCCTCTTTGGCTCCTTCAGCAATATTCAGCACAACCTGGTTTCGTTTCCTACCTCCGGTGTAAGGAAAAAAGAGACAGTTTGAGGTTGGAGGATTTTTCTTATTAAGAGAAAAATATCTCTAAATAAAGATGAACACTCTCAGAATTTATAAGGAAATCAAAGACTTTTATTCCATGGTGGAAATCTTACAAAGGGAAATATCTTACAAAAGGGAAAATAAAAACACTCTAAACACTCTTGAAAATACAAAAGACTTTTATTACATGAAAGAAAACATTCTAAGACATGAGTGAAGACCGATGCCTTTCCTTCCTCTCTTTTCCCTTTTTTATAGGCCTTTATTCATGATGAGTCTTCTTGTTGCAAGATACGTGTCCTCTTTTGCATTTCTTTTGGCTAGGTGACTTTATGGCTTGCCTTGAAGTGTCCCATATCTTATTTCAAAGTTGCCTTGGGAAGTTAGACATTTAAGACCTGCATCTTTTGTCTTTATGGACATGTCTACCCACTTTATTTATGTCAATCTTATCTTTACTTTTTCCAATACCAAGTTTTGTACGTATCGGTTAGAAATCTAGAAGAGAATCTTCTATCATAATTAGGTGTTTAAACTCACATGTTTAAACCCTTTAATCTATGCTTAATGCCTATTCATTAGAATTTAAGCTATCCCTTGATGAGTTGGTACTCATATTGGTCTTATTAGGAGAACATGATGGGCAGGTTCCAGGAGGGTGTTTCCTATATTGACAAATTTTATACTGTGCTTCCGGACTTGATCTGACTGAACCAGTTTCTAACAAATTAATCTTGCTATTTAAAAATTTTATCGCTGCATCTGGTGATTTTCGGGCCGGAGCAATCATAACTGGAGAATTTTTATATTCTCCTCCATAAGTTCTGAATGGTTTTTTAAGAGTAGATTCCATTCCCAGAATTACTACTCTTATCCCAGCCGTTCTGTAGTGAATATCATTTTCATTAAAGTTTGTAAATTCTTTTCTTTTGGAATCGATTTTGCAGGAAAATGCTTGACATTTTTCAAGATGTATAAAATGATAAGCAGGGTAATAGTAATCATTGAAAAAATCTGGTCCTGCAGATAAAAACTTTAGAGCTAAAGTATCTCTAGGGGTCATGGTTGGGTTATTTTGATAACAATTTTTCACTGAAGTTATGACCCATCTTGGTAAATCTGATAATTCAGGAAAATCAGGTGAGGTAAGATAAATCATGTTTATGGCACCAAAATCGTACCAATATCTGATCTCATCTGCTGGTGATCCTTGCAGATAATTTAATCTAGGGTATACCCCTGTGAAATCAACATACCTTGACTCAGTTTAAGCAAGGCTGTATAGCTCTATCATTTTATTCCTCTGTCTAGCAACAGGATCTAATAAAAAAGGTTGTTGTTGGGGAGGAATCTGTGGTTGGAGAGGAATCTGTTGGGGAACTTTTCCAAAAGTGGTTGTTTTATCTGAATGAGGTTTAAAAGAAAATTTTTCTCTTACCTCTTCTTCAATGTCTGGAGCATTTTCCATCACATGATCTCCCGAAGAAGTAGATGGAATATCTGTTTTTTCTAGAATGAATGACATATCTACTTTTTCTATCATTTGATGTTTTATCATAAGCTTCATCTTCATACTATCGAACTCATACATGGTAACTTTGTTACTTATCATCCTGAAGTGGCTTTTCACAAGATTTTTTATTTCTGCAATATGTTCAGGAATGGTTTCGATTATATCTATGAGTTCTCCCATATCGGTTGCAATTTCTTTAATTGCTTGTATCTGTTCGTCCATCATCTTTAGACGGCTATCAAGTTGTTGTCCTAATTCTTCCATCTCTAGTCAAGAAATCTGCCAAAACATTTTTATCAGATTTTATTATTTCAATATCAAAATTATATTCAGATAAAAGGGTTTGCCATCTTATGAGCCTTTTATACTCAGGTTTAGAAGGCAAATTATTCTTTATAAAAGCTTTTACCTGGGTATTATCAGTTCTTAAAAGAAATTTGTTAGGTAATAAGAAATAATAAAACTTTTGGCAGCTTCTAATAACTGCTAGTAATTCTTTTTCATTAATATGATATCTTGTTTCAGTGTCACTAAAAGTCCCTGAACAATATCTACAAATGCTTTCACCAATTTTTTCTTCTTCAGAGTTATAGTCTATCCTTTTAAGTATCCCACTCCAATAGTATTCTGAAGCATCAGTTTCTAAAATTAAATCATCCTTTTCTTTGGGTAATTGTAATTTTGGTAACCTTTTACAATATTCTTTTATCTTTTTTACTTGTTCTTCTAGACCTTTATCAAAACTAAATACTTTATCCTTTTTAAGAAGAGCTTGAAAGGGTCTTCTTAAAGCTGCAAGATTTTCTATAAAATCAGAAGCATAATTTAATATCCCAAGAAAACTTTGAACTTGTTTTTTATCAGTCAATTTATTTGGGAAGGCAGTTATTTTTTCCAAAATATGGGTTTGAAGTTCTATCCCCTGGCCATCTATCTTCATTCCCAAAAAATCTATAGTTTCTTGTAACAAACTAGTTTTTCTTTCCGAAAGAGCTAATCCATGTTTCATACATAAATCTGTAAAAATGTCAAGATGTTTTAAATGAGAATTAATATCATCTGATAGGATTAGGATATCATCTATGTATACAAAAATAAAGTCATAGTTTCTAAATATAATATCCATTTTTCTTTGAAATATTTGAGGAGCATTTTTCAATCCAAAAGGCATTACAAGCCATTCATATTGCCCTTGAGGAGTAGAAAATGCTGTGTATGCAATACTATCAGGATGCATTTTTATTTGCCAAAATCCACTTTTACAATCAAATTTTGAAAATATCTTTTTGTTTCTAGTCGAATTTATTAAACTTTCTTTATGAGGTAAAAAATATCCATCAAAAACAGTATTATCATTTAGTTTTTTATAATTTATTACCATTCTAGGTTTACCTCTTGCAACCTCAGCATGTTTTCTTACTAAGAAGGCAGGAGAGCTGTGTGGACTATGGCTAGCTCTGATCAACTTTAAATCTAGGAGTTCTTTTATCTGGGACCTAAATTCTTTTTGGTCTTCTGGATTGTATCTCATTGGTTTTACTCTAATCTCTTTATCTTTATCTTTCATTTCTAATTTTGCTGTAATCTGATTTTTATCCCAAAATTGTAACGGGTTACTTGTATAACATTGTTTTAACTTATCTTTTATGTTTTCTATATGGTTATCCAATCTTCTTAGATTTACTTGATAATCTAAGGGTTCTCTTAAGTAATATTCCAAGACCGGTATCCCTTTTTCTAATTTTGGATTTTGTTTGTATCCCATATCACCACGCTGGCTTGCGCGTGTTGTAAAGTTAATTGGAAATTTTTTTCCATATGCATTTTTTATTCTTTTAACTACTATCAAGTGATGACATGGTGTTTTTAGTATAATTTGGTAGGCTACTATATCAAAAGTAATTTTGTTAAATCTTTCTAAAAAATCATTTCCTAATAATACATCTGATCCAGAATTATAAAAGTAAAATGGTGGACATTTAACCATGTATGATTCGATTATTATTATTGGATTTTTTATTCCTCTTTTTAGGGGAACGATAGTTTTTGAAAAGCTAACTCCATTACATGGTGTTAAATCCTCATGATATTCCTTTGGAAAACAATCTGGTTTACATATACACAATCCTGAGCCACTATCTATATAAGCAGCAAAGTATTCAGCTTTGTAATCTTTATAAGTAATACCTATTGGGATGTATATGCTTTTAGGGCTTGTCATTTAGGTATATAAATCATTTTGCCATTGTATGTGCCCAAACTTGTCCCGGCCTATGCCTAGGAGAATTGAGTTATTCATCAGAGGGTTACCTCCGCGTGTGAAGAGCTTGGTCACTGCAGCCCATCTCAATGATTTGACACAGATCGTTCGTCTGACTCACAAGATTGTGGATCAAGAGGTGGAGAGCGGATCGTTACCTCCGCGCATTTCAGCCACTGCTGCTGCGACACCCACTGCTACTGCATCTGCTAATGATAACAAACGAAAGTGGAGCGACTACGACAAAGCATCCAGTGCTGGTCAGACTCAGAAAAGGCCAAACAACAGCAACCGCAACGTCAGCCAGTCGTCTTCTGTCAATCAAGGCCAGGGAAGTGGCCACAGCCAGGGTTCGTATGCAGGGAGAAAGCCACGATGCAATGGGTGTGGCTATCATCATTGGGGGCCGTGTGGTCGGACGTGTAACAAATGTGGTAAGTCAGGCCATGAGGCCAGGGATTGTAGGGCCTCACAACCCAAACACCAGCAGCAACAGAACCAGCAAAACCAAGGACAACAGGGGCAACCACCCCAGCAGAACCAGGGCTTCAGGAAGGGGTGCTATCAGTGTGGTGATGAGGGTCACTTTAAACGGGATTGCCCTCAGTTAAACCAGAACGCCAACAACAACAACCGCCAGAATAACGACAATGCTGGAAACAACAGCAATGGCAACGAGGCAAGAGGTCGAGCTTTCGTGTTAGGACAAGGGGACGCGATGAACGATATTTGAACTTATAACTTATTTTGGGTTTTCATTATTATGTTTTCGCTACTCAGACAAAGTTTGGTTTGAACATCAATCGTATTGGGTTTTATGAATTATTTTAACTACTATACTTTATGTTTGACATGATGGGTGGTTTGATATTATTGAACGCACCTACCGTATTTATGAACCTTATGAACAGGGTGTGCAAACCCTATCTTGACAAGTTCTTCATTGTCTTCATCGACGACATTCTGATCTACTCCAAGAGTCAGGAGGAGCATGAGCAGCATCTATGCCTTATTTTGGAGCTTCTTCGAAAGGAACAGCCGTACGCCAAGTTTTCGAAATGTGACTTCTGGCTTCGTGAAATCCACTTCTTAGGCCACGTAGCGAACAAGGATGGGATTCATGTCGATCCATCCAAGGTAGACTCGATTAGGAACTGGCCTGCACCACGTACGCCAACGGAGATACGCCAATTCTTGGGTTTGGCAGGTTACTACGGACGGTATATCAAGGATTTCTCGAAGATTGCGCAGCCACTTACACTACTGGCACAGAAAGGTGTCACCTATCGTTAGGGAGAGCCCCAGGAGACTGCTTTTCAGCACCTGAAGGATAGGCTTTGCAGCGCACTTATTTTCCCTTTGCCAGAGGGCACAGATGATTTCATAGTATATCGTGACGCATCCATCCAAGGTCTCGGGTGTGTATTAATGCAGTGTGACAAGGTCATTGCTTACGCTCCGCGCCAACTTAAGAATCACGAACGGAACTACACGACACACGATTTAGAGCTGGGAGCTGCAGTTTTCGCGCTTAGGATATGGCGGCACTACCTGTACGGTACCCGGTGCACGATTTACACCGATCACAAAATTAGCCCCCAGGCGTTGTAAAGTATCTATAGATCGAGTTCGTCGGAACTCACTTCAAGCCATTGTTTTAGATCAATTTTCGGGACGAAAATTCTTTCAAGTTGGGGATGATGTCACAGCTGAGCAAACAACTGAGCAAAACCCGCAACAACTCTAATTTCTCACTTCATTTCTCTCATACTTAACGCTTGCCAATTTCGGGACGAAATTTCTTTCAAGTTGGGGATGATGTGACAACCCGGACTTTCAAGGTTAGTAACGTTTAAATCTGGTGATCTCGACACTTCGTTATTCCTTTCTTAATGTTAACTGTGCATGATAACTTCGTTAAGCAATCATATCAGTGTTTTTGGGCCGCACTATATTGGGCCACATATTAGTGTTAATTGTTCGAAGCGGACCGCACCCTAAACCCTTATAACCCGATAGAAAATAATTAGATTTAAATCAGCCCATTAGATAACAACATATTCCTTTATTTGGTTTAAAGAGTAATCGGCCCACCATATCCCTTTATTTATCAGCCCAACATATTAGTTATTAGCTAACCAGCCCAACACCCTAATCCTATTAGATATGGCATCCCTATTACACTCTTAAACGAATCCTTATAGTTTAAAATCACAACAAACTTTACCCATATCTCTCTCTCAAATCGGCACACGGCAGCAGAGAAAACCTTCCCCCTGTTCGAGTTGCATTCCAAACCATTAGTTCCGGTTAGTAATGCTTGTCTATTGTTATTCATATTTGCTTGAGGATGATTAATGAATGATAATGTTCACATGTGTTGTTAACTGGTATTGATATATTATATTAAATAATTGTCGGTGGTGCTTGTGAATCATGCGTGTGTGTGGTGTTTGATAGTGTAGTCAACTAGAGAATATTCATCATATACATGTGCCGTCCATTTTGAGATGCTGATCATTGATTGGACCGATCAAAGGTCCAATGGGGGGCGGCTATGAGTTATAATAATAATAAGGAAATTATATGGGCCTTAATTGTTGAATATAGGAGAGGTGGCAGGCCCTCACATGGTTCGGTGCAACAACAAGCACATGGGTCATCGGCCCAAGGTGTGTGGGTCACCCACATCTGAATTAATTCAGTGATATCAATAGTTGGCGGCCATTGTTGGGTGTTTCGATAATAGTAATGATGCTGGGAACTAGTGAGTAATAATTAGGATTCATGTGAGGTTACTATGATAGTGGCGGCATATCATAAATTGATAACTTGTCTGCATGATATTAAGAATGTTGATGTATGCTATTGGGTATACAAACCCATAATTCCAAACTGTTACTATTAGACTAAATAATAAAAATTGGTTGTTAATGATCTGATGACTTACAACGATGGTTTGATGTGGACGTTGTTACATGTTGTGCATGATAATTGGTAGGGTGGGAGGAATAGGAACATTAATGTATAATACGAAATACCTAGTGAATTCAAGATGATGGGTTGATTGTTAGATGTTAGATTAAACTGTTTGCGGTTTGGGTTGGATTTAATATGTTGGGTTCGATGTGAATAGGACTAGTAATACTAACGAGTAGTAATTGAATTACATGTTAAACAGCTTGTGGTATGAACTTGTAATGTGAATATGCGTTGGATTGAGTAATTGCTACACCTTGTGTGATAACTCGAACTATATTTGTTATTACCTGTACAACGTGCACGTAAGGTTAGTGATTTACGAAAATATAAAACTAACTATCACTGGCAACCCTATTAGGACTTGGGTGATCAAACGTAAACAAGATACTTGATCTTACCGAGCAAACCTAAGGTGAGTTCACTGCACTTTTCTCAAGCATGCGTCCCGGTGGTTTGGGACAACTGGTAAACATTTGGAAGGGAAAACATTGGGTAAATAACTTAATCGGTTTTGGTTATTGCCTGGAGGGCAATGGGGGTGATTAGTTGATAGCGCTATAGGTACTAATTATCTGGGTTTCACTATGGTTGTTTAGAGGCACACTCCTCGGTTACGTAAGGGCGGTTCCCCTAGGGTAACTAACTGAACAACATAGTGGGTTGCTAAGAGGCACACTCCTCGGTTACGTAAGGGCGTAGTCCCTAGGGTAACTAACTTGAGCAACATCGTAACGCACCATTGAATCGCATTAACATATATCTGGTAACACAACACGTAAGCAACACTTTGAACTCACCAGCGTAGTCTGACACACTTGTTTGCATGCTTGTAGGTCATTAACGTTTGGAACATGGACTTGCGATCTGGGGGTGCTGGAGTGGTCATGGATCGAGACTATTGGACGACTTATAAGCGATACATTGGTTTAGAGTATTAACATGAAACTATTACTAAGCGAATTAATACATGCTTCCGCTACACAACTTTTGGGAATTGATAACATGTTGACATTTTATATTAGTAGTTAATGTCATATCTATTATTGGTTCAATGTGATTGGTGGCTCGAACTCTGATGCGTAACACGCCTCGCGGGGTTTCCGCAGGTGGAATTTTGGGGGTGTTACAGTTGGTATCAGAGCCACTGGTTATAGTGAACTAGGTTTTAAAACGATTTGTAAAACCAGACTATAACCGAACAACTTCGAAAATCGATCATGACACTCAGCTCCAGATTGCAAGGTTCGTCTCTCTCTCACTTTATACGTTACTTGCTTAGCAGTCACACACTCACAGCGTACATGAACTGAAACATTTAACACCATAGTGACTCGATAGTGTGACACTACTCTTTGACTCATGTAAACCATAGAACTGTGATATCATCTGTTGTGTTGTTTGAACGGGGGAAACTTCGAGCGCAAGCTAAGAGGCACTGAGATAAGCATGCAAATTGCCTTATTATTATGGGTGCACACTTAATAATAACGCGGGGTGCATGCAAGTCCCAGTGAGGCTTATCGAGCGTGAGAAGGGTTCTGCCTTACTATATGCAAACATGGTAGTATATAGATATCTGTATGACACCGGACTTCCATCTCGTTTCGATTTCTAAATCGGTTTATTCCCAACTATAGAAACATGAGTGGACGAGGACACGGACGTGGCAACATCAACATGACTCAGGCTGAGTTGACTGACCTAATCAATACCCGCGTGGCTGAGGCTCTAGCAGCCTATCAAGCTGGTACGGAATGTACCAAGTACTCCTTATTCTTATACCACGTACACGTCTTTTCATTCCTATAATGTGTTTCCTCCCGTTATTTAGGTCAGCAAGCGCAACCCCAACCTAACCAGCCTGTGTGTACCTTCAAGATGTTTATGGACTGCAAGCCACAGACCTTCACCGGGACTGAAGGGGCTGTGGGACTCCTAAGATGGTTCGAAAAAGCAGAGTCCGTGTTTGCTATCTGTAACTGTCCCGCTGGGGACAGGGTGAAATATGCTGCGGGTACCTTAGCTGATGGTGCCCTAACATGGTGGAACGCTCAAGTGCAGTTGTTGGGCATTGAGGCAGCGAATGCCACAACTTGGGAAGATTTTAAAGAACTGATCAGGGAGGAGTACTGTCCTCGGGATGAAATCGAGAAACTGGAAAACGAGTATTACAACTTGAAGATGGTTGAGTCTGAAGTTGAAGCGTATGTGAAGCGACAATACGAACTGGCCGACATGTGCCCAAACTTGTCCCGGCCTATGCCTAGGAGAATTGAGTTATTCATCAGAGGGTTACCTCCGCGTGTGAAGAGCTTGGTCACTGCAGCCCATCTCAATGATTTGACACAGATCGTTCGTCTGACTCACAAGATTGTGGATCAAGAGGTGGAGAGCGGATCGTTACCTCCGCGCATTTCAGCCACTGCTGCTGCGACACCCACTGCTACTGCATCTGCTAATGATAACAAACGAAAGTGGAGCGACTACGACAAAGCATCCAGTGCTGGTCAGACTCAGAAAAGGCCAAACAACAGCAACCGCAACGTCAGCCAGTCGTCTTCTGTCAATCAAGGCCAGGGAAGTGGCCACAGCCAGGGTTCGTATGCAGGGAGAAAGCCACGATGCAATGGGTGTGGCTATCATCATTGGGGGCCGTGTGGTCGGACGTGTAACAAATGTGGTAAGTCAGGCCATGAGGCCAGGGATTGTAGGGCCTCACAACCCAAACACCAGCAGCAACAGAACCAGCAAAACCAAGGACAACAGGGGCAACCACCCCAGCAGAACCAGGGCTTCAGGAAGGGGTGCTATCAGTGTGGTGATGAGGGTCACTTTAAACGGGATTGCCCTCAGTTAAACCAGAACGCCAACAACAACAACCGCCAGAATAACGACAATGCTGGAAACAACAGCAATGGCAACGAGGCAAGAGGTCGAGCTTTCGTGTTAGGACAAGGGGACGCGATGAACGATATTTGAACTTATAACTTATTTTGGGTTTTCATTATTATGTTTTCGCTACTCAGACAAAGTTTGGTTTGAACATCAATCGTATTGGGTTTTATGAATTATTTTAACTACTATACTTTATGTTTGACATGATGGGTGGTTTGATATTATTGAACGCACCTACCGTATTTATGAACCTTATGAACAGGGTGTGCAAACCCTATCTTGACAAGTTCTTCATTGTCTTCATCGACGACATTCTGATCTACTCCAAGAGTCAGGAGGAGCATGAGCAGCATCTATGCCTTATTTTGGAGCTTCTTCGAAAGGAACAGCCGTACGCCAAGTTTTCGAAATGTGACTTCTGGCTTCGTGAAATCCACTTCTTAGGCCACGTAGCGAACAAGGATGGGATTCATGTCGATCCATCCAAGGTAGACTCGATTAGGAACTGGCCTGCACCACGTACGCCAACGGAGATACGCCAATTCTTGGGTTTGGCAGGTTACTACGGACGGTATATCAAGGATTTCTCGAAGATTGCGCAGCCACTTACACTACTGGCACAGAAAGGTGTCACCTATCGTTAGGGAGAGCCCCAGGAGACTGCTTTTCAGCACCTGAAGGATAGGCTTTGCAGCGCACTTATTTTCCCTTTGCCAGAGGGCACAGATGATTTCATAGTATATCGTGACGCATCCATCCAAGGTCTCGGGTGTGTATTAATGCAGTGTGACAAGGTCATTGCTTACGCTCCGCGCCAACTTAAGAATCACGAACGGAACTACACGACACACGATTTAGAGCTGGGAGCTGCAGTTTTCGCGCTTAGGATATGGCGGCACTACCTGTACGGTACCCGGTGCACGATTTACACCGATCACAAAATTAGCCCCCAGGCGTTGTAAAGTATCTATAGATCGAGTTCGTCGGAACTCACTTCAAGCCATTGTTTTAGATCAATTTTCGGGACGAAAATTCTTTCAAGTTGGGGATGATGTCACAGCTGAGCAAACAACTGAGCAAAACCCGCAACAACTCTAATTTCTCACTTCATTTCTCTCATACTTAACGCTTGCCAATTTCGGGACGAAATTTCTTTCAAGTTGGGGATGATGTGACAACCCGGACTTTCAAGGTTAGTAACGTTTAAATCTGGTGATCTCGACACTTCGTTATTCCTTTCTTAATGTTAACTGTGCATGATAACTTCGTTAAGCAATCATATCAGTGTTTTTGGGCCGCACTATATTGGGCCACATATTAGTGTTAATTGTTCGAAGCGGACCGCACCCTAAACCCTTATAACCCGATAGAAAATAATTAGATTTAAATCAGCCCATTAGATAACAACATATTCCTTTATTTGGTTTAAAGAGTAATCGGCCCACCATATCCCTTTATTTATCAGCCCAACATATTAGTTATTAGCTAACCAGCCCAACACCCTAATCCTATTAGATATGGCATCCCTATTACACTCTTAAACGAATCCTTATAGTTTAAAATCACAACAAACTTTACCCATATCTCTCTCTCAAATCGGCACACGGCAGCAGAGAAAACCTTCCCCCTGTTCGAGTTGCATTCCAAACCATTAGTTCCGGTTAGTAATGCTTGTCTATTGTTATTCATATTTGCTTGAGGATGATTAATGAATGATAATGTTCACATGTGTTGTTAACTGGTATTGATATATTATATTAAATAATTGTCGGTGGTGCTTGTGAATCATGCGTGTGTGTGGTGTTTGATAGTGTAGTCAACTAGAGAATATTCATCATATACATGTGCCGTCCATTTTGAGATGCTGATCATTGATTGGACCGATCAAAGGTCCAATGGGGGGCGGCTATGAGTTATAATAATAATAAGGAAATTATATGGGCCTTAATTGTTGAATATAGGAGAGGTGGCAGGCCCTCACATGGTTCGGTGCAACAACAAGCACATGGGTCATCGGCCCAAGGTGTGTGGGTCACCCACATCTGAATTAATTCAGTGATATCAATAGTTGGCGGCCATTGTTGGGTGTTTCGATAATAGTAATGATGCTGGGAACTAGTGAGTAATAATTAGGATTCATGTGAGGTTACTATGATAGTGGCGGCATATCATAAATTGATAACTTGTCTGCATGATATTAAGAATGTTGATGTATGCTATTGGGTATACAAACCCATAATTCCAAACTGTTACTATTAGACTAAATAATAAAAATTGGTTGTTAATGATCTGATGACTTACAACGATGGTTTGATGTGGACGTTGTTACATGTTGTGCATGATAATTGGTAGGGTGGGAGGAATAGGAACATTAATGTATAATACGAAATACCTAGTGAATTCAAGATGATGGGTTGATTGTTAGATGTTAGATTAAACTGTTTGCGGTTTGGGTTGGATTTAATATGTTGGGTTCGATGTGAATAGGACTAGTAATACTAACGAGTAGTAATTGAATTACATGTTAAACAGCTTGTGGTATGAACTTGTAATGTGAATATGCGTTGGATTGAGTAATTGCTACACCTTGTGTGATAACTCGAACTATATTTGTTATTACCTGTACAACGTGCACGTAAGGTTAGTGATTTACGAAAATATAAAACTAACTATCACTGGCAACCCTATTAGGACTTGGGTGATCAAACGTAAACAAGATACTTGATCTTACCGAGCAAACCTAAGGTGAGTTCACTGCACTTTTCTCAAGCATGCGTCCCGGTGGTTTGGGACAACTGGTAAACATTTGGAAGGGAAAACATTGGGTAAATAACTTAATCGGTTTTGGTTATTGCCTGGAGGGCAATGGGGGTGATTAGTTGATAGCGCTATAGGTACTAATTATCTGGGTTTCACTATGGTTGTTTAGAGGCACACTCCTCGGTTACGTAAGGGCGGTTCCCCTAGGGTAACTAACTGAACAACATGGTGGGTTGCTAAGAGGCACACTCCTCGGTTACGTAAGGGCGTAGTCCCTAGGGTAACTAACTTGAGCAACATCGTAACGCACCATTGAATCGCATTAACATATATCTGGTAACACAACACGTAAGCAACACTTTGAACTCACCAGCGTAGTCTGACACACTTGTTTGCATGCTTGTAGGTCATTAACGTTTGGAACATGGACTTGCGATCTGGGGGTGCTGGAGTGGTCATGGATCGAGACTATTGGACGACTTATAAGCGATACATTGGTTTAGAGTATTAACATGAAACTATTACTAAGCGAATTAATACATGCTTCCGCTACACAACTTTTGGGAATTGATAACATGTTGACATTTTATATTAGTAGTTAATGTCATATCTATTATTGGTTCAATGTGATTGGTGGCTCGAACTCTGATGCGTAACACGCCTCGCGGGGTTTCCGCAGGTGGAATTTTGGGGGTGTTACAGTTCTCTTAAGTAATATTCCAAGACCGGTATCCCTTTTTCTAATTTTGGATTTTGTTTGTATCCCATATCACCACGCTGGCTTGCGCGTGTTGTAAAGTTAATTGGAAATTTTCTTCCATATGCATTTTTTATTCTTTTAACTACTATCAAGTGATGACATGGTGTTTTTAGTATAATTTGGTAGGCTACTATATCAAAAGTAATTTTGTTAAATCTTTCTAAAAAATCATTTCCTAATAATACATCTGATCCAGAATTATAAAAGTAAAATGGTGGACATTTAACCATGTATGATCCGATTATTATTATTGGATTTTTTATTCCTCTTTTTAGGGGAACGATAGTTTTTGAAAAGCTAACTCCATTACATGGTGTTAAATCCTCATGATATTCCTTTGGAAAACAATCTGGTTTACATATACACAATCCTGAGCCACTATCTATATAAGCAGCAAAGTATTCAGCTTTGTAATCTTTATAAGTAATACCTATTGGGATGTATATGCTTTTAGGGCTTGTCATTTAGGTATATAAATCATTTTGCCATTGTATGTAATTTTTAATCCATATGAGGTTATTTGATATGGTTTTACATTTTCTAAGAAAGTTAATCCTAACATGATTTCTAATGAATCGTTTTCATCTTCATTACCTATTAAGAGTCTTAAAGGAATTTTTTCTTCTCCAAACTTTATTATGGTTTCTACAGCTTCATTAATTTCATGTAGTTCACCATTAAAGTTTGTGTATTGATGGGGTTCTTCTAATGGATATTTTTGTAAGTATTTACAAATTTTATGGTTTATATAATTCCCATTAGCGCCTGTATCTATTAGCATATTTACTTCCGAAAATCTTTTTCCATTGAAATATTCTCCTTGAATTTTGTAATTCCTTACATTATCTTCTTTTGCACTAATTATATCATTATATCTATTTGAATTGGATATTCTTAGAGGATAACTTATTACCTCTTTGTTTGAGAACAACAATCTAGGGGTTATCTGGTTAGAAGACATCATTGGTTTATCTCGTAAATCAAGACTTAAAGGTCTTGAATCTATTTCTTCTATTTTAGGTAAGGTCGGTATTTGTATTTGACAAACATCGTTAAACAAATAAGGAAAATCAATAGTGTCTTTTATACTAAAACATTCAGAATGATGAGTATTTGACACTGCATAAGAAATAGCATATGTAATAGAATAAGGTCTATTTTGTTGTTTAAAGAAATCTTTTCTCTTAAAATCTTGTAATAGACTTAAAGTTTTATCAAAATCTTTATCTTGAATATTATAGGAAATTCTAGGATAGATATTAAATTTCAGTTTTCCATATTGTAAATTTCCTCTTAATATTCCAAGGCATGCTTCTTCTCTATTTTGTATTCTATTATCCATAACAGCTAATTCTATAGGGGTATCTATACCTTCTTTAAAGGTGGATTTTATTATTATTTGAATAGCTCCTATATGTACCCATCCCAAAGTGTTTCTTATTTCTGGTTTTATCTTTTGTAATTTTTCTTGGATATCTTTTTTAGATAATAAAGGTATCATAACTTTGTTAGATGTTATGTTAATATCTAAAGCCCTTTCTTGAATATTTAGCCCATAATATAAATGATGATCTCTAGGTTTTATTCCTAGTTTTTGTAAAGTATTCATTTTAAATCCTGAATGATTTGATAATGAGAAATTTTCATGTTGTATTTGTTTAAGTTTTTTCTTATCTATTAATACTTCTTGTTTATATTCTCCAAATTGTTCATTTTGGCAATCAATTATATCATCATCTATTTTACTAGTGGTGGCTATATCTAATCTATTCATCTTCGGATGATGTGTATTCTGTTTCGGTTAATATAAATATGCTTTCATCAGAATCTTCATTATGAAAATCATTAATTTGTATAAATTCTCCTTCATTCATCATTTTTTCAATGTCTTCATCTATTTCAAAGATCTTGAGATTTTTATTAAATTTCTTAGGACATTTATTTGCATAATGTCCTTCTTCATGACAAAGAAAACACCTACACTTTTTAGGACTTTGCTTTCTTTTATAGGTAGGTTTAAAAGTCTTTTTATATCCTTTTCTTTTATAAAATTTTGTTTTACGCTTTTTGAAAAATCTTTTTCTAAAATGAGTTCGTTTCTTATATCTTCTTTTTATCTTTCCGTAATAATAAGAACTATCACAACCTATCATTAAAGGCATTTTTGGGTTACTACAACATAAAGATATTTTTCTTTTCAATCCTTTGCTCAATTTAGCTAATATTGCATCCCCACACCACTCGCTTAATTTGTCTCTGACATGCGTTATTCTTTTTCCTAAGGTATCTGATGTTCCTGGGTTATAAGTACTTATTAGTTTTTGTCCCCAAGGATCAGGTATTTTTGCAAAAAATAAGGGTAAATAATTACCCGTATCAGGTACTTGATTATAGATATGGTAATAATAATCTTGAAAAACACAAATATATCTATCAATTTCACAAATATCACATAATTGTAATCTTAGTAAAGCTGTTAAATATTTTTGTATAGTTGCTGGGTCTCTTATTATATTACCTTCTCCACAAAACTCTAATCTAAAAGCCTCTACGGCTCTTGTTATTATGTTGGCCAAATCTTCATCTGAATTAAATATATATTGTTTAGCATCAGGACTTATATTTTGCCAATATCTTAAAGCACTATTTAATAGAGTTCTTTCTAAAAATCCTTTTATTGTTTCTATATCCATTTTATTAACAGAAACGGCTATTCTAAAAGCGGTTTCCCATTTGTCAATTGCTTCTTCCGTGTTATTAACACAATCTAAATCTAAATATATTCCAAAAGGATTTATTGGTTCATTCTTCATTGAAGGATAAGGCCTATAATTATCTTCCTGTCTTATTGTTGATTTTATAGCGGCGTATCCTAGGGATGGTCTTTGAGATTCATTTCTTATTGGTAATCTAGTGCTTGTACTAGCTGTATCATTTATATTAAAATTTTCTTGAGTTTTAATATTGATGAAATTATCATTTAATTCCATATCCCCTATTTTTGTTGTTAAATTTTCTATTTCAGAATCGTCTAACTTAGGAATTATATTATTTTCACTTTCCGTATCTGAATTCATTTTAATTGTTTTTATAACCTTTAGGTATCTTCATATTTTGCAAAAGTTGAACTAAAGGGTCTTGTAAATTAGTTATTGTTTCTTTATCTTTCCTACTAGGATAGGCAGATTGAAGTAATTCCATAATTTTATCTAGTCTAAATATTATTTTATCTCCATAAAAAATTATTGTTTTTTGTATTTCTATTATATCTTTATCTATTTTTAAAGAATTTTCACCTTCTTTTAGTTTATTAAAATTTTTGTTTTCCATTAAGAAGAACTATATTGCCAATCAGGTCTATTACAAAGGGAAATATCTTACAAAAGGGACACGTATCTTGCAACAAGAAGACTCATCATGAATAAAGGCCTATAAAAAAGGGAAAAGAGAGGAAGGAAAGGCATCGGTCTTCACTCATGTCTTAGAATGTTTTCTTTCATGTAATAAAAGTCTTTTGTATTTTCAAGAGTGTTTAGAGTGTTTTTATTTTGTTGTTTTCACTTTCCGTATCTGAATTCATTTTAATTGTTTTTATAACCTTTAGGTATCTTCATATTTTGCAAAAGTTGAACTAAAGGGTCTTGTAAATTAGTTATTGTTTCTTTATCTTTCCTACTAGGATAGGCAGATTGAAGTAATTCCATAATTTTATCTAGTCTAAATATTATTTTATCTCCATAAAAAATTATTGTTTTTTGTATTTCTATTATATCTTTATCTATTTTTAAAGAATTTTCACCTTCTTTTAGTTTATTAAAATTTTTGTTTTCCATTAAGAAGAACTATATTGCCAATCAGTATCATCATAAGTAAAATCAGAACTTGTCCATTCATAGTGACTAAAATTAAAATCTTCATCAGAAATATAATCATCATCAAAATCAGTATTTGTGCTCAAAACTTCACTTTCAATAAAATTAGTTTGGGTATTTAGCTTAATAAGTCTAATTTCATTATCAATCAATTTTATGTTTAAGTAAATTAATTTGTCAAAATCAGTTTCTAGTATTTGTTGGCGTAGTTGTAGAGCCCCCGCAAAAGAAATATCGGTGGCTCTGATACCATTTTGGGTGGTAGTAGCCGAAATATTTTGTCGGTTCAAAATCGTTACTTCATGTAGGCAATTATCAAAATAGTTTAAAAACATATCAAAAGTTCCTATAGTTGTTATTTTTATCATCCACATATTGTATAATTAATTTATATCTTAGAAAAATCAAAAGACATAGTACACCTTAATTTCAGATTAAAATTTATATTATCATCAAAAACATCACAAAATTTAATTAAGATTTTCTTTTGTTTGTAAAATATTTCCTTACAAAAACTAAGAGTAACAATTATTTAGTGATATTTCAAAATTAAAAAGAAAAAACGGTCCAACATGCTTCCGTACCTTTTTCCCGTTTTGACCAAGATATCGCCGGGTTATACCAAGAGTCTTTTTACTAGGCTCTTTCAGGCCAATCCTAAGTTGTCTTAGGTAACTCCTCTTTGGCTCCTTCAGCAATATTCAGCACAACCTGGTTTCGTTTCCTACCTCCGGTGTAAGGAAAAAAGAGACAGTTTGAGGTTGGAGGATTTTTCTTATTAAGAGAAAAATATCTCTAAATAAAGATGAACACTCTCAGAATTTATAAGGAAATCAAAGACTTTTATTCCATGGTGGAAATCTTACAAAGGGAAATATCTTACAAAAGGGAAAATAAAAACACTCTAAACACTCTTGAAAATACAAAAGACTTTTATTACATGAAAGAAAACATTCTAAGGTATGTATAAATTTAGGATGATTTAATTTTAGAAATAGCATATGTAATAGAATAAGGTCTATTTTGTTGTTTAAAGAAATCTTTTCTCTTAAAATCTTGTAATAGACTTAAAGTTTTATCAAAATCTTTATCTTGAATATTATAGGAAATTCTAGGATAGATATTAAATTTCAGTTTTCCATATTGTAAATTTCCTCTTAATATTCCAAGGCATGCTTCTTCTCTATTTTGTATTCTATTATCCATAAATTAGAGAAATGCAAAAGAGGACACGTATCTTGCAACAAGAAGACTCATCATGAATAAAGGCCTATAAAAAAGGGAAAAGAGAGGAAGGAAAGGCATCGGTCTTCACTCATGTCTTAGAATGTTTTCTTTCATGTAATAAAAGTACTTATCTTTTATGTTTTCTATATGGTTATCCAATCTTCTTAGATTTACTTGATAATCTAAGGGTTCTCTTAAGTAATATTCCAAGACCGGTATCCCTTTTTCTAATTTTGGATTTTGTTTGTATCCAATATCACCACGCTGGCTTAAAAAATGCATATGGAAGAAAATTTCCAATTAACTTTACAACACGCGCAAGCCAGCGTGGTGATATTGGATACAAACAAAATCCAAAAGGTGAACTACATGATAGAGCTATATTGACAAATTTTATACTGTGCTTCCGGACTTGATCTGACTGAACCAGTTTCTAACAAATTAATCTTGCTATTTAAAAATTTTATCGCTGCATCTGGTGATTTTCGGGCCGGAGCACATGTGAGTTTAAACACCTAATTATGATAGAAGATTCTCTTCTAGATTTCTAACCGATACGTACAAAACTTGGTATTGGAAAAAGTAAAGATAAGATTGACATAAATAAAGTGGGTAGACATGTCCATAAAGACAAAAGATGCAGGTCTTAAATGTCTAACTTCCCAAGGCAACTTTGAAATAAGAGATGGGACACTTCAAGGCCTTCTTAAAGCTGCAAACCAGATAAAAGGCATTACAAGCCATTTAAGACCTGCATCTTTTGTCTTATTTAAAACATCTTGACATTTTTACAGATTTATGTATGAAACATGGATTAGCTCTTTCGGAAAGAAAAACTAGTTTGTTACAAGAAACTATAGATTTTTTGGATTCGAAATTTATTATCAAATAAAAGGATTTTTAGAAAGAACTCTATTAAATAGTGCTTTAAGATATATCTGAAGAAGAAAAAATTGGTGAAAGCATTTGTAGATATTGTTCAGGGACTTTTAGTGACACTGAAACAAGATATCATATTAATGAAAAAGAATTACTAGCAGTTATTAGAAGCTGCCAAAAGTTTTATTATTTCTTATTACCTAACAAATTTCTTTTAAGAACTGATAATACCCAGGTAAAAGCTTTTATAAAGAATAATTTGCCTTCTAAACCTGAGTATAAAAGGCTCATAAGATGGCAAACCCTTTTATCTGAATATAATTTTGATATTGAAATAATAAAATCTGATAAAAATGTTTTGGCAGATTTCTTGACTAGAGATGGAAGAATTAGGACAACAACTTGATAGCCGTCTAAAGATGATGGACGAACAGATACAAGCAATTAAAGAAATTGCAACCGATATGGGAGAACTCATAGATATAATCGAAACCATTCCTGAACATATTGCAGAAATAAAAAATCTTGTGAAAAGCCACTTCAGGATGATAAGTAACAAAGTTACCATGTATGAGTTCGATAGTATGAAGATGAAGCTTATGATAAAACATCAAATGATAGAAAAAGTAGATATGTCATTCATTCTAGAAAAAACAGATATTCCATCTACTTCTTCGGGAGATCATGTGATGGAAAATGCTCCAGACATTGAAGAAGAGGTAAGAGAAAAATTTTCTTTTAAACCTCATTCAGATAAAACAACCACTTTTGGAAAAGTTCCCCAACAGATTCCTCTCCAACCACAGATTCCTCCCCAACAACAACCTTTTTTATTAGATCCTGTTGCTAGACAGAGGAATAAAATGATAGAGCTATACAGCCTTGCTCAAACTGAGTCAAGGTATGTTGATTTCACAGGGGTATACCCTAGATTAAATTATCTGCAAGGATCACCAGCAGATGAGATCAGATATTGGTACGATTTTGGTGCCATAAACATGATTTTATCTTACCTCACCTGATTTTCCTGAATTATCAGATTTACCAAGATGGGTCATAACTTCAGTGAAAAATTGTTATCAAAATAACCCAACCATGACCCCTAGAGATACTTTAGCTCTAAAGTTTTTATCTGCAGGACCAGATTTTTTCAATGATTACTATTACCTTGCTTATCATTTTATACATCTTGAAAAATGTCAAGCATTTTCCTGCAAAATCGATTCCAAAAGAAAAGAATTTACAAACTTTAATGAAAATGATATTCACTACAGAAGGGCTATTGGGATAAGAGTAGTAATTCAGGGAATGGAATCTACTCTTAAAAAACCATTCAGAACTTATGGAGGAGAATATAAAAATTCTCCAGTTATGATTGCTCCGGCCCGAAAATCACCAGATGCAGCGATAAAATTTTTAAATAGCAAGATTAATTTGTTAGAAACTGGTTCAGTCAGATCAAGTCCGGAAGCACAGTATAAAATTTGTCAATATAGGAAACACCCTCCTGGAACCTGCCCATCATGTTCTCCTAATAAGACCAATATGAGTACCAACTCATCAAGGGATAGCTTAAATTCTAATGAATAGGCATTAAGCATAGATTAAAGGGTTTAAACATGTGAGTTTAAACACCTAATTATGATAGAAGATTCTCTTCTAGATTTCTAACCGATACGTACAAAACTTGGTATTGGAAAAAGTAAAGATAAGATTGACATAAATAAAGTGGGTAGACATGTCCATAAAGACAAAAGATGCAGGTCTTAAATGTCTAACTTCCCAAGGCAACTTTGAAATAAGAGATGGGACACTTCAAGGCAAGCCATAAAGTCACCTAGCCAAAAGAAATGCAAAAGAGGACACGTATCTTGCAACAAGAAGACTCATCATGAATAAAGGCCTATAAAAAAGGGAAAAGAGAGGAAGGAAAGGCATCGGTCTTCACTCATGTCTTAGAATGTTTTCTTTCATGTAATAAAAGTCTTTTGTATTTTCAAGAGTGTTTAGAGTGTTTTTATTTTCCGTTTTGTAAGATATTTCCCTTTGTAAGATTTCCACCATGGAATAAAAGTCTTTGATTTCCTTATAAATTCTGAGAGTGTTCATCTTTATTTAGAGATATTTTTCTCTTAATAAGAAAAATCCTCCAACCTCAAACTGTCTCTTTTTTCCTTACACCGGAGGTAGGAAACGAAACCAGGTTGTGCTGAATATTGCTGAAGGAGCCAAAGAGGAGTTACCTAAGACAACTTAGGTTTGGCCTGAAAGAGCCTAGTAAAAAGACTCTTGGTATAACCCGGCGATATCTTGGTCAAAACGGGAAAAAGGTACGGAAGCATGTTGGACCCTTTTTTCTTTTTAATTTTGAAATATCACTAAATAATTGTTACTCTTAGTTTTTGTAAGGAAATATTTTACAAACAAAAGAAAATCTTAATTAAATTTTGTGATGTTTTTGATGATAATATAAATTTTAATCTGAAATTAAGGTGTACTATGTCTTTTGATTTTTCTAAGATATAAATTAATTATACAATATGTGGATGATAAAAATAACAACTATAGGAACTTTTGATATGTTTTTAAACTATTTTGATAATTGCCTACATGAAGTAACGATTTTGAACCGACAAAATATTTCGGCTACTACCACCCAAAATGGTATCAGAGCCACCGATATTTCTTTTGCGGGGGCTCTACAACTACGCCAACAAATACTAGAAACTGATTTTGACAAATTAATTTACTTAAACATAAAATTGATTGATAATGAAATTAGACTTATTAAGCTAAATACCCAAACTAATTTTATTGAAAGTGAAGTTTTGAGCACAAATACTGATTTTGATGATGATTATATTTCTGATGAAGATTTTAATTTTAGTCACTATGAATGGACAAGTTCTGATTTTACTTATGATGATACTGATTGGCAATATAGTTCTTCTTAATGGAAAACAAAAATTTTAATAAACTAAAAGAAGGTGAAAATTCTTTAAAAATAGATAAAGATATAATAGAAATACAAAAAACAATAATTTTTTATGGAGATAAAATAATATTTAGACTAGATAAAATTATGGAATTACTTCAATCTGCCTATCCTAGTAGGAAAGATAAAGAAACAATAACTAATTTACAAGACCCTTTAGTTCAACTTTTGCAAAATATGAAGATACCTAAAGGTTATAAAAACAATTAAAATGAATTCAGATACGGAAAGTGAAAATAATATAATTCCTAAGTTAGACGATTCTGAAATAGAAAATTTAACAACAAAAATAGGGGATATGGAATTAAATGATAATTTCATCAATATTAAAACTCAAGAAAATTTTAATATAAATGATACAGCTAGTACAAGCACTAGATTACCAATAAGAAATGAATCTCAAAGACCATCCCTAGGATACGCCGCTATAAAATCAACAATAAGACAGGAAGATAATTATAGGCCTTATCCTTCAATGAAGAATGAACCAATAAATCCTTTTGGAATATATTTAGATTTAGATTGTGTTAATAACACGGAAGAAGCAATTGACAAATGGGAAACCGCTTTTAGAATAGCCGTTTCTGTTAATAAAATGGATATAGAAACAATAAAAGGATTTTTAGAAAGAACTCTATTAAATAGTGCTTTAAGATATTGGCAAAATATAAGTCCTGATGCTAAACAATATATATTTAATTCAGATGAAGATTTGGCCAACATAATAACAAGAGCCGTAGAGGCTTTTAGATTAGAGTTTTGTGGAGAAGGTAATATAATAAGAGACCCAGCAACTATACAAAAATATTTAACAGCTTTACTAAGATTACAATTATGTGATATTTGTGAAATTGATAGATATATTTGTGTTTTTCAAGATTATTATTACCATATCTATAATCAAGTACCTGATACGGGTAATTATTTACCCTTATTTTTTGCAAAAATACCTGATCCTTGGGGACAAAAACTAATAAGTACTTATAACCCAGGAACATCAGATACCTTAGGAAAAAGAATAACGCATGTCAGAGACAAATTAAGCGAGTGGTGTGGGGATGCAATATTAGCTAAATTGAGCAAAGGATTGAAAAGAAAAATATCTTTATGTTGTAGTAACCCAAAAATGCCTTTAATGATAGGTTGTGATAGTTCTTATTATTACGGAAAGATAAAAAGAAGATATAAGAAACGAACTCATTTTAGAAAAAGATTTTTCAAAAAGCGTAAAACAAAATTTTATAAAAGAAAAGGATATAAAAAGACTTTTAAACCTACCTATAAAAGAAAGCAAAGTCCTAAAAAGTGTAGGTGTTTTCTTTGTCATGAAGAAGGACATTATGCAAATAAATGTCCTAAGAAATTTAATAAAAATCTCAAGATCTTTGAAATAGATGAAGACATTGAAAAAATGATGAATGAAGGAGAATTTATACAAATTAATGATTTTCATAATGAAGATTCTGATGAAAGCATATTTATATTAACCGAAACAGAATACACATCATCCGAAGATGAATAGATTAGATATAGCCACCACTAGTAAAATAGATGATGATATAATTGATTGCCAAAATGAACAATTTGGAGAATATAAACAAGAAGTATTAATAGATAAGAAAAAACTTAAACAAATACAACATGAAAATTTCTCATTATCAAATCATTCAGGATTTAAAATGAATACTTTACAAAAACTAGGAATAAAACCTAGAGATCATCATTTATATTATGGGCTAAATATTCAAGAAAGGGCTTTAGATATTAACATAACATCTAACAAAGTTATGATACCTTTATTATCTAAAAAAGATATCCAAGAAAAATTACAAAAGATAAAACCAGAAATAAGAAACACTTTGGGATGGGTACATATAGGAGCTATTCAAATAATAATAAAATCCACCTTTAAAGAAGGTATAGATACCCCTATAGAATTAGCTGTTATGGATAATAGAATACAAAATAGAGAAGAAGCATGCCTTGGAATATTAAGAGGAAATTTACAATATGGAAAACTGAAATTTAATATCTATCCTAGAATTTCCTATAATATTCAAGATAAAGATTTTGATAAAACTTTAAGTCTATTACAAGATTTTAAGAGAAAAGATTTCTTTAAACAACAAAATAGACCTTATTCTATTACATATGCTATTTCTTATGCAGTGTCAAATACTCATCATTCTGAATGTTTTAGTATAAAAGACACTATTGATTTTCCTTATTTGTTTAACGATGTTTGTCAAATACAAATACCGACCTTACCTAAAATAGAAGAAATAGATTCAAGACCTTTAAGTCTTGATTTACGAGATAAACCAATGATGTCTTCTAACCAGATAACCCCTAGATTGTTGTTCTCAAACAAAGAGGTAATAAGTTATCCTCTAAGAATATCCAATTCAAATAAATATAATGATATAATTAGTGCAAAAGAAGATAATGTAAGGAATTACAAAATTCAAGGAGAATATTTCAATGGAAAAAGATTTTCGGAAGTAAATATGCTAATAGATACAGGCGCTAATGGGAATTATATAAACCATAAAATTTGTAAATACTTACAAAAATATCCATTAGAAGAACCCCATCAATACACAAACTTTAATGGTGAACTACATGAAATTAATGAAGCTGTAGAAACCATAATAAAGTTTGGAGAAGAAAAAATTCCTTTAAGACTCTTAATAGGTAATGAAGATGAAAACGATTCATTAGAAATCATGTTAGGATTAACTTTCTTAGAAAATGTAAAACCATATCAAATAACCTCATATGGATTAAAAATTACATACAATGGCAAAATGATTTATATACCTAAATGACAAGCCCTAAAAGCATATACATCCCAATAGGTATTACTTATAAAGATTACAAAGCTGAATACTTTGCTGCTTATATAGATAGTGGCTCAGGATTGTGTATATGTAAACCAGATTGTTTTCCAAAGGAATATCATGAGGATTTAACACCATGTAATGGAGTTAGCTTTTCAAAAACTATCGTTCCCCTAAAAAGAGGAATAAAAAATCCAATAATAATAATCGGATCATACATGGTTAAATGTCCACCATTTTACTTTTATAATTCTGGATCAGATGTATTATTAGGAAATGATTTTTTAGAAAGATTTAACAAAATTACTTTTGATATAGTAGCCTACCAAATTATACTAAAAACACCATGTCATCACTTGATAGGAGTTAAAAGAATAAAAAATGCATATGGAAGAAAATTTCCAATTAACTTTACAACACGCGCAAGCCAGCATGGTGATATTGGATACAAACAAAATCCAAAATTAGAAAAAGGGATACCGGTCTTGGAATATTACTTAAGAGAACCCTTAGATTATCAAGTAAATCTAAGAAGATTGGATAACCATATAGAAAACATAAAAGATAAGTTAAAACAATGTTATACAAGTAACCCGTTACAATTTTGGGATAAAAATCAGATTACAGCAAAATTAGAAATGAAAGATAAAGATAAAGAGATTAGAGTAAAACCAATGAGATACAATCCAGAAGACCAAAAAGAATTTAGGTCCCAGATAAAAGAACTCCTAGATTTAAAGTTGATCAGAGCTAGCCATAGTCCACACAGCTCTCCTGCCTTCTTAGTAAGAAAACATGCTGAGGTTGCAAGAGGTAAAC